>NC_138970.1:126154500-126798000 GCF_055761805.1 Camellia sinensis | reverse complement strand
GTCTGTTGTAACAGAGGAATCCGACAGCTCGGAAGTATTTAATGAGAACGACGTGGATGTGGTTTCGGAGTATTTTTCTGTGCCTTTGATTTATTGCTTAAATCAGGATTTTCAAAATTTTGATGAAAACAACGAGGAAGAAATTCCTCCGGTTTTGCAACGGTTAATTGATCAAGAGCAGGAAAGGTTTGTTAAACCCTTAATGGATGAAATCACTACTGTGAATGTTGGTACTGAGAAGGACCCGCGGCTGGTCCAGATCGGGTCCACGTTGTCTTCTGAGGAACGCGAGCGCTTAGTCGCTTTATTAAAGGATTTCAAAGATGTTTTCGCGTGGTCCTACGAAGACATGCCTGGAATCGATCCTGAGATTGTACAGCACCGGATCCCTCTTGATCCCGAGGCCCGACCTGTCAAGCAGAAGCTCAGAAGGATCCGCCCTGATTGGGCCATTAAGATCAAGGAAGAGGTAACCAAGCAGATCGACGCAGGCTTCCCGCTGGTATCCGAGTACCCGACCTGGTTGGCTAACATTGTTCCGGTGCCGAAGAAGGACGGCAGAATTCGGGTCTGTGTAGACTTTAGAGATTTGAACAGGGCTAGTCCGAAAGACGACTTTCCCTTGCCGCACATTGATGAATTGATAGACTTCACGGCAGGACATGCCTTGCTTTCGTTTATGGATGGCTTTTCAGGCTATAATCAGATAGTAATGGCACCCGAAGACCGGGAGAAGACTGCATTCACTACCCCGTGGGGTACATATTGTTACAGAGTGATGCCATTTGGGCTGAAAAATGCTGGAGCTACTTATCAACGGGCAGCAACTACAATATTGCATGATATGATCCATAAAGAGGTCGAGGTGTATGTGGACGACATGATTGTCAAGTCCAAAGAAAGAGAGGGCCACTACACCGCCTTACAAAAATTCTTTCAAAGGATCAGAGAGTTTCGGCTGCGGTTGAATCCCCAGAAGTCTATTTTTGGTGTTACAGCAGGGAAGATGCTAGGGTTTCTGATTACGCAAAGGGGCATTGAGGTCGACCCTTCCAAAATCAAGGCCATCTTAGAAATGCCACCACCAAGGACTGAAAAGGAGGTGCGTGGCTTTCTAGGTAAAGTGCACTTCATAAGACGGTTTATCTCTAAATTAACCTTGACTTGTGAACCACTTTTTGGTCTCCTGAAGAAAGGAAAGAAATTCCAATGGGACGGCCGATGTCAAGCAGCTTTTGAACAGATCAAAGAATATCTACAGAACCCGCCCGTGTTGTCACCACCAGAGCCGGGGAGACCGTTGATACTGTACCTTTCGGTAACTGAGACTACCATGGGCTGCATGCTCGCGCAGGAGTCAGAAGACAAAGTGGAAAGGGCTGCGGCACTACCTGTTAGCTCACTCTGTAATGTTGGTTTCACGTTTGGATCCCATCAAATATCTTTTCGAGAAACCAGCACTTACAGGTAGGCTAGCTCGTTGGTTGCTATTGCTTTCCGAATTTGACTTGAAGTATGTAACACGCAAGTCGGTGAAAGGGAGAGCGGTAGCAGAGTTCCTTGCCGACCACCCGGTCGAGGGGGATGAAGCGGTTGAGTACCTATTCCCAGATGAAGCCATTCTGCACATCGAAGATGAAACTTGGACGATGTACTTTGACCGAGTGTCAAACCAGTATGGGTATGGGATAGGGGTGTTACTGATAGCGCCTGACGATTCCCGTATCCCTTTAGCATTCAAGCTCCAGTTCAGAGTCTCGAACAATGAAGCAGAGTATGAGGCATGTATTGCTGGTCTGGAAGCAGCCCTAGAACTAGGGGTAAGACGGTTGGACGTCATTGGGGACTCGAACCTTGTTGTGTCTCTAGCAAAAGGAGACTGGAAGGTCAAGGAGGAAAGGATGATAGTTTACCACCAAACCTTAGATTTGTTAATTCCTCGGTTCGAGAAGCTAAATTTCACCCACCTCGTAAGAGAGAACAACAGATTCGTAGATTCACTAGCAAGTCTATCTTCCATGATAGACATCCCGTCTGGAGTCCGGATGCGTCCAGTCATCATTGACTAGAAGTTTGCACCAGCATACGAGTCGATTTCTGCCATAGATGAGGTTCAAGACGACAACCCCTGGTACTACGACATTTGGAACTTCTTGGAAAAGGAGACGTACCCACTAGGGGCAAATGCCAAGGATAAGAGGGCCATCAGAAGAATGGCTGTTCAGTTTATCATCTGCGGGGGTAAGCTGTACAAAAGGGGTCATCTGGGAATGCATAAGCTCTGTGTAGAAGCTGAAGAGTCGAAGCGCCTGATGGAGGCCATCCACAGAGGGGAGTGCGGTGCACACATGAATGGAGTAATGTTGGCCAGATAGATCCTCAGACAGGGCTACTACTGGTCAACCATGGAGGAGGATTGCATCGGCTTTGTTCGGCGATGCCACAAATGCCAGATCCATGCAAACCGTATGGACATCCCACCATCCAAACTATACAACATGACTTCCCCATGGCCATTTTCCGTTTGGGGGATTGATGTGATCGGAGCTGTTACCCCGAAGGGGTCGAACGGACATGAGTATATCCTGGTAGCGATAGATTATTTCACAAAGTGGGTCGAGGCCCAATCATACGCGGTGTTGAAGGCATTGCACGTCGCAAAGTTCATCAGAAACAACATCATCTGTCGCTACGGGGTGCCAAACGAGATTATTTCGGATAATGGATCCCACTTTAAGAAGGAAGTGGTCGACTTGTTGGAGAAGTATAACGTGGCTTTTCATAAGTCATCTACATATCGGCCGCAAACCAATGGAGCAGTTGAGGCCGCCAACAAGAACATCAAGCACATACTGCGGAAAATGGTGGAGACCTACCGAGATTGGCCAGATAAGTTGCCGCTTGCTCTTTGGGGCTACAGGACTTCAATTAGAACTTCTACCGGGGCGACTCCGTATTCTTTGGTCTATGGAATGGAGGCCGTTCTACCCATCGAAATTGAGGTTCCGTCTTTACGGGTATTGGCCGAGTGTCAAATAGCTGAGGCAGATTGGCAGCAGAGCAGGTTCGAGGAACTTATGCTCTTTGACGAGAGAAGGCTGAAAGCACTGTATCACGTTCAGAGTTATCAGCGCAGGATTGCTCGGGCTTTTAACAAGAGGATTAAGTCCAGAAATCTGAAGGAAGGGGATTTGGTGCTCAAGGACAACCGAGCTCCCATCCACGACCCAAGGGGCAAGTTCAGACCCAATTGGACTGGTCCCTACATCATCAAAGCTATTTGGTCAGGCGGAGCTGTGGTTCTGATGGACTTAGATGGCTTAGAATTCTCTCAACCGATCAACATGGACAAGTTGAAGAAATACTATCCTTGAGAGGCTCGCTAGGCCGAAAACCCGAAAGGGCGACCTAGGCAAAAGCTAGAGCACAAAAAATTAGAAAATATAAAAATTGAGCTCGCAAGGTTGAAAACCCGCAAAGGGCGGCCTTGGCAAAAGTTAGAGCGCAAAAGGAGAGTGAAAATACTCGAGTGAACCTTAACGGGAACTACGTGAGGCTTGATTCCCATGTTTGGGATACGTAGGCAGCTTCATCCTGAAGTTCAGCTATAACACTTCCCCGATCAACTTTGTCCATTTGATCATCTCAGTCATCTTTGCCCATCAGCATCCGTTAGAATCTCCAGTGCGATGCCACTCAGACTAGGGGCAACTTTCCGTTGCTATGCAGTGCTGCGGCGCTCTTCAGACTAGGGGCAACTTTCCAGTTGCAGGGATTCGGGGTTGCGCATCTCAGTGACAGATCTCAGGCGTGTCCAGTTCTGATCCATATCGAAAATATCTTTGAAAAGTTTTAATACAAGCTGACTTTGTTCAAATAATCTTTTTATAACTTTGACCATTTTTGGACCAAAGTGGAAAACTTTCAGTACCACAACTTTTAATTTCATTGATTTCCAAACAGAGTCTTCCTGCTCTTATATACAATCGGAGTTGCTTTTTATTACATTCATAAAGAAAACTTGAAAGTACTAATAAAGCAATAAATCTGGGGCATAGTCAAGTCAGGTGCTCCTGCGCCCCCTCCCAGCGCTGGTCGAAGCCTCTGGTACCAAGCTGGGCCCAATCTGTGCTTCTTCGTTGAGCCAATCCACGCACTCGTCAGATAAAGTGCGATTGAAAGTAGGAGCGGGAGCCAGGAGTTCTCTCATCCTCCACGCCGTGGCCTGCCAAGCAAGCTGTGCGCCTCGGGCTGGGAATGCAGCAGGATACTCTATCCCTTCTGGCGGGCAGGTCTGATCATGGCCAAATTGGTGCCGAATCCGGAATGGGAAGTAGAATACACAGTGAGTGAGACCAATCAGTTGAATCCCAGTCTGCCGAGGCATGTTATAACTCATCGCCGGAAGGTTCAGCCAAGGGCACCGCCAAGCAATACCGTCTGCGGACAAGTGGCACATCCAAGCGAACCACCATTCCTCATCCAAGGCATTGACTAGACGATGCCGGAAGAAGTAGCCGCGAGCTGAATATGCTGGACAGGAGTCCACCACCTGATGTTTGTCCATCAACCATACCTGGGGAGGGATAAAAAAATGAGAGAATAAAGAATAGAGAGATGTATGAGGAGAGAAAAGTGAGAATGGGGTTTTTGTGAGAAAAGATCGAGCTTGAGGGCCGAGTGATGAGAGCAATACATGAATGCGAGATTGGGTGGGAAACATTACCTGTAGAAGTAGTGGACTCCCTGCTAATCTAGTTGTCTCATGACGGTAAAAGGCGTCTAAGCCCATTAACGTCTCGGCCAGAGTCATGACAATACAGCTCTTACCCTCCCTCAAGCCTTGGGCAACCTCAATCAACTAGAAGCTAGCCCCTCCGGAGCCTGAGATGAATAGAAAATGGGACAGCATGCACAAACAGAGGGCATGTCGCCGGAAGCCTTGCTAGTGATGGTTGTTGCGATCACCAGTATCAGAAAACCGATCGGTCAAACTCGGAATGTCCAGCATCCCTTCACTAATCAGAGACTGAGCGTCATGCATGCTGAGTCCACACATGCGCCCTAAGGATTGGGCATGACCAAAATTAAGTTGGGGCAGGAGCTCCTCGTCGCGCTCGGACTCCATTAAGGCTCGGAAATCTTCGAAGGTAGGACATACCTCTTGCCCAGAAAAGCTAAAGACGTGTGTCACCGGATTCCAAAACCTTGCCGCGGCTCGAAGAAACGGGAGGTGCAACGGGGTACAACCCATAGTGAATAGTGCATTTATGCCAAAACCCCGGAAATTCACTTTTTCCGAGCCATCCAAGCTAGCAATCCAAGCTGTGAGATTTTGAGCAAGAAACTCTTCCATTGGAGCAAATCAGTGTGAAAATGAGAAAAACTACGAAGCTGGGATCTTTTGTAGGAGATAAGGTTGAGTGGGGGACAAGTGTCAACATTCTGCTGATCCCCTCATTTAGTGCCGACCGGCCAAACTTTGTGCCGACCGGCCATAATAGTTTGCCGACAAATAGATTTCATGGCCGGTAGCCATTTCTTGCAGCCGGTGGTCTCTACTCCAAACCGGTGGGCTTTCTTCTGGTTTCCTGAGCCGTTTTTGCTAAGAATTGGGGAACTCCACCACCTCCAAACCCTCCCTGGCGATCGGTTCTTGCGGAGCCACGCCTGTCTGCTTGTCGAGTTTTCGAACATTTGCTTATCGAGTTGTATTTCGCTCTCTTTGAGCTTTTGATTTGTTTATCGAGTTGTACTCACACTTGTTTGGTTGCATCGTGTCTTTGTTTTGCTTATCGAGTTGTAAGTCGGTTCACTACCTGATTATTACGATGGCAAATTTCCAAAATGAGTTCAATTTCGTTCACATTGTGGTGTGATACCTTGCGATGCGATGCATAGGAAGTTTTCAAGTACGACATCTCTTTCGAATAATTTGACTCGTTTCATTCCCATCACGTGTTTTGCAAAATATGTAATTTTGAGAAAAAAATAAAACCTGCCTGAGGCAGTGCAATGTGCTTAAATTACTAGTAAAAAAAGGAAAGTAAAGCATAGAGTGGCAAGGTAGCAAGGTATCAGAATTGGTACCGATGAAGCTCCCCTTGCGGTTAACGCACCTCTCGCACCTATGTTCAGATCAACCACGTCGTTGGACGCCTTCACAATATGGGAAAGCACACATTTGAAACGTGAACCTTTGAGTTGACCTCAGGCCACAGCTTCTACGAACAACGCTCGATGCGTGCGAAGAATATCCCGCCCTGTATCTTTTTCATGCTTTGTGAACTCCACAAATTGTTTCAATTATGCTATGTAATAGTACATCCTTACATTACCTGCGTAGACCGCATGTTTTGATTGCGTAGACCGCATATTTAATTTCAATACCTGCGTAGACCGCATGTTTTGCTTGCGTAGACCGCATGTTAATTTCATTACATGCGTAGACCGCATGTTTTGATTGCGTAGACCGCATATTTAATTTCAATACCTGCGTAGACCGCATGTTTTGCTTGCGTAGACCGCATGTTAATTTCATTACCTGCGTAGACTGCATGTTTTGATTGCGTAGACCGCATGATTCATCAATTTCATTACCTGCGTATACCGCATGTTTTGATTGCGTAGACCGCATGATTTATCAATTTCATTACCTGCGTAGACCGCATGTTTTGCTTGCGTAGACCGCATGTTAATTTCATTACCTGCGTAGACCGCATGTTTTGATTGCGTAGACCGCATGATTCATCAATTTCATTACCTGCGTAGACCGCATGTTTTGATTGCGTAGACCGCATGATTTATCAATTTCATTACCTGCGTAGACCGCATGTTTTTATTGCGTAGACCGCATGATTTATCAATTTCATTACCTGCGTAGACTGCATGTTTTGATTGCGTAGACCGCATGATTTATCAATTTCATTACCTGCATAGACCGCATGTTTTGATTGCGTAGACCGCATATTTAATTTCAATACCTGCGTAGACCGCATGTTTTGATTGCGTAGACCGCTTGTTAATTTCATTACCTGCGTAGACCGCATGTTTTGATTGCGTAGACCGCATGATTCATCAATTTCATTGCCTGCGTAGACCGCATGTTTTGATTGTGTAGACCGCTTGTTAATTTCATTACCTGCGTAGACCGCATGTTTTGATTGCGTAGACCGCATGATTTATCAATTTCATTACCTGCGTAGACCGCATGTTTTGATTGCATAGACCGCATGTTAATTTCGATACCTTTGTAGACCGCATGTTTTGATTGCGTAGACCGCTTGTTAATTTCATTACCTGCGTAGACCGCATCCTTATGATCAATTTCATTGCCTGCGTAGACCGCTTACTCCACTTACCTGTTTGTATTTCCACAGCATTGTTATGCTCCCCACTTGCTTTACGCTGTCACGCATTTCGAGTATACTACTATGCATGTTGCTAACAATATTGTACCTATTAAGTTTGTTTTCTTTTCAGGCGCGATATTGTATGTACGGTTCATTTGAGGTTGGTGTAACCAGACGAGCCGCACAGGTATTGTATCCTCCGAGTGAGACGTATTGAGAATTACATAATTCTCTTACATCCTTTCTGCATTGTAGTGTAGTTTGGTGTATGCCATGCTTAAAACTGTCGCATGTATGCTTCGTTACAGCTTTCTTTGCATGATCATAAGTTATGCTCGGCTCTGTGCATTGTCTTGCATTTCGCCCCTGCCTTCGGGCGCATATCTTGTTTGTCTTGCATGTTTGTCTGAGTCTTCGGCCTTGTCAAAAATGGGTCGTCTCTAGGCTTTGACATTCACTCCCGTCATTGTTATGACTTTCGAGTTCTGTCAAAGAGGGGCAACTGTAGACACCCCATTTTTGACCGTCCTCAAGACTTAGACGTCACCGTTTGAACACTCGGTGATCATCCATATTTGTGTTCGTTTGGAGTTCCCGGAGGTCTTGGCTCGCGCGCCCTACCTCAGAATCTCCGAACTTGACCGTTTAGTGTCTGGTTTTGCACCGAACACTCTTGTTTTGCCTTAGAGGGGCAGGGAATGCCTTGTGAGACATCCCCACACACCACCGGCAGCGACTGGAGGCCACCGGCTGGTCTTTTTCTGCCATCGGCACTTTTGTTTGCCGGTCGGCACACTTTATTGCCGGTCGGCACACTTTATTGCCGGTCGGCATGATTTGTTGTCGGTCGGCACTGTTTTTTGTCAAAATGACATTTTTGGGCAGCCGACCACTGTTCATCCACTTTATGGAGATATTTTGTGCCAGCTGTGATAGCTGGCACCAACTCTCCCCTCCTCCATACACATGTATGGAGGGATCTCCGTCTAGCCAAGCTTGTTGTATAAGCTTTGCAAGAGGGAGTCCTATAAGAGGAGGGCTTTCTTCTTGGATCTAGGATAGAAAGTTAGAAGCAAAAACCAGCCCTTAGAGATATAGATACATATTATCTCCATATCTCCCTCTCCCTCCTCCTTTGTGTGTGTTTCTTAGCTCAAAAGTGTGTTTTTACCTTACTTTTGCACCATTACACACACCATTACACCTTGCTCCGAGATTGAAGGACTTGGAGGGTTGTTTCTTGAGTTTTTGGACTGGTTTTGATCAAAAGAAGAGGGCTAGACCATTTGTTCTTCAAGGGTTCTTCAAGGGTGAGCATCTTGCTTTATATTCCCCAAACTTGCAATAGTTTTTTACCTATCTTGCTTGCTGTTTTAGCTCTTGTGTATAACATAAAAAGAGCTTGTATTTTCATGCTTTAGAACTTCCATTAAGGTCGTTTTGTGGTTGGAGTGCAAACTCACCCTTCTAGGCCTTGTTTGGTCCATTTTGGTGCCTCTTTGATAAGGCTTTGTTCATTTCAGCATTTTGGTCTTTTCACCACTAAAACCAGCTGATTTTGAGTGTTAAAAAAGGTGGTTTGAAGTCTTGCATAGGGGAGGGACACCCCTCTCCCTTCATTGTTTTGTTTCCTTGATTTTTGGCTTAAAAGGGTAGCATGTGTACTCGATCATTCTTGGCCTCATTTCAGAATTTTTTTAGGTGTTTTAGGCCATATGTAACCTCTGTTTTTGGCCGGATTTGTGCCTCCTTGTATGCTTGTAATACTTGCTTTGTATTGCTCCATTTTGCTTAGAAGTGCATCTCATGATTAGGCCATGATTCTTGTGTGTGTTGGCTTAGTTCCATGAAGCTTTTAGTATTGTTTTTCCATGCTTAAAGTCTGTTGGTTATCCATTTGATCATGCTTGACATGTTTGTTAGGGTTGCTTTGTATTTTGGCTTGAAAGCTTTGAGCATGTTGACCTCTAGCATGCATGGTTGTGATTACCCTCATGATTTAACATCATTTAGGATCACATTTTAGTCCAAGAATCATGTTTGTTTGTGTGCATGCATGACCTCTTTGATGCCTTGAGGGTGTACCCTCTTATGCCTAGGAATGAGCCTTAGTGCATGTGCCTCTTGGGAGTCACCTTAGCTGCCATTTTAGGAGGGTTTGGAGTCCCATTTTGCATGTAAAAATTCTGTTTTTACTTGTTTTAATCATGCCATGAGAGGTCATGTTGGTGGGGGTAAGTTGTCCCCTTTTGTGCCTTAACCTTGGGACCATAAGTTTGCTTGTTAACATGAGTTGTTTGTCCACCATTTTGAGCACTTTTGATGCTGTTTTGAGGTGAATAAAGGTCTGCACCTTTATCACTTTGAGGCCCCCTTTGCATGCTTATCTCATGTTGGTTGCATGATTGTCCCATTAATGTGCTATTCCATGCTAACTTTATGGCAAATTGGTCCACGTTTGCATCATATTTGTATCATGTATACTTGGCATTATGCATTTGTCATGTTGGTTGCATAATGCTTGTTGTGCTTTACATCTTGGTATCATGTTGCATTTGAGCCTTGTGAGCATAACATGCATTGCATTTACTTGGTTTGGGGTGTCAAACCAAGTGTGGGAATCAAGGAACATTCATACTTCAAGTGATGTAATGTACCTCGATTCCCGGTCATCGGGGCCTTTGACTCCAACTTGATAAGGCCTCGGTTTTCATTTTGTTTGTTGCATGCATCTTTATATCAAATGGAAAATTTGATTCTTTGAGCCGCCATGTACCATTGATGGTTCGAAGATCGAAGGACATGCTTCCTTGAGTTCAAAACATGATAGGAAGTATGACCATGCTTTACATGTGTCTGAAAACTCCATGCCATGCACTGTCTACTTTCTGTTTGCTGTCAAGACTGTCTCTGCAGGAAGTTTCTGCCGACCGGCAGAATTAAGTGCTGGCCGGCAATATTTTAAGTGCCGATTATCAACTCAGTAGCCGATGGAAATTGTGAAGTGCCGGTAGGAATTCTGTCCGGCCGGTGGTGCTCTGCAGTGTGTAAGGAACCTGCTCCAGGACTTTGGTAATTTTCAGAGAGACAAGGCAGTACAAACAGAGGTGGCAGGAGTACGGTACGGGTTTTTCGGGTGAGTCAAATTCCGAGCATGCATCATCTGCGCATCCCGAGGCAGAGGCTGCGGCCACCCTCTTCTTTCTTTTGCTTCTTTTCTTTTAATTGATCAGAATTTTTGTAATAATTTTGTTGTTTATTATTTGGGACTGTAATATTTTATTTGTTTATTATTTTGGGATTGTAATATTCATTTGGACCCTCTGAGTGAGGGTAAACATGTAATAAGTGTAGGTGAGTGTGTGTATGTCTCCCAATCCCCATTTCTTTCTTCCCTTTTATTTACCTGCGTATGATGGTAGATTAGGGCATTTTTTTTGAAATTAGCATACCTTATGCCGTGCATGCGTGCATTCATTAGTATTACATGCATTAGGTTCGGTACATCATGCTAACTGCATTCGTATTTTCAAAATTCCAAATTGAATACATGAATTAATTGATCGCATTACACATGGCATGCTTAAGTTAACCGAGCCTATCTAAATTGCATCTTGTATGTGTTGCATTAGGCAAATTAACATGAACTAGGACATGCATATTTGCTAACTAGTTTATTGTTTTGGCACGGAGTACAATGTAAGTAGTTATGCTTTAGCATCCAGCATGCGTGTGAGTGTTGCCATGATAGTATGCGTGCCATGTGGCTAAGTGCTTATATGAGATAAACTGCTTGAATGCCTGTGGATGGAGGTCAAATTGCTTAAATTGGGATAATGCATTAAAAATTGTGAATTTTAAATCCACTAGATAGTGGCAAAACCATTCTTTTTAAAAAAAAAAGCCCATTTGAGAGTGGCAAAACCTACATTTTAGCCTACTTGCGAGTAGCAAACCGCTTTCAAAACGAACATAAAATGTTTTGTTCCAATTTTGGCAATTTGGTCTATACTTGTTTGCTGCGAGCATAACATAGTAATTCTAGGATAATAATTGGAACAAGAACACATAAAGCTTTCAAAATCAGATATCACGGTTAGTAGAGGCCGGTCTTCGGACCGGGCGAAAGGGGGTGCTCATAGTTGACCTTCCCCGATCGTACCCAAGCTCCCGAGCCGAGACAACTCCGGTGATGACGGACATGTGGCCTTCGGCACCGAGTCTGGGTTTCCTAAATTTTCCCATAAAAAAATTTAGGTGGCGACTCTGTATCTGGCAAAGCAGTCCATGTTTAGCACTACTTTTTTTCAAAATCTGTTTCTCAAAACGATTTGCCAGATTTGGACTCTTTGGTTCAGATTAAGAACCGTAACAATTCGAGAGTCCGAGCTGTAGTAACCCCAAATGAACAAAACGGAACCTAACCCTCCCGGGAGCGTTCGGGGGACGTCTACACTCTTGCTCTAACTTTTGCCTGGGTCGCCCTTCCGGGTTTTCGGCCCAGCGAGCCTCTCAAAAGGGTAAAAGTGTAGCAAGTCCATGCCCAATGGTTTTTGGAGTCGAAGCCTCTCTGTGTCTAGGAGAACGGCTATTGCAATGTTTTGCAGGAGAATCCATCCCGGTTGCTCCACAAGCTTCTTCCGGCGAGATCTACTCTTTCTGATTCGGCTTGGGTGCCTCTTGCTCGAGGGCTGCTTCAGAATTGGCCATATAGACCTTACATGACGTTTGACCGTTGAACTTTCTGAACGTTCTGAACGGGTTCAAAGTTTGAATGGGTTGAATCGTGAGGCTGGGAGCGATCCTAGGCTGCGCAATCTCAAGAGTAATTCCACACAGGTCTTCGCAGGGCCGCGTAAAACATTTGTTTTTGAAAGTTTTTAAGAAAGTGACAAATCGCTCGCGCCGAAGATAGTGTGAAACCAATCTGGATCAAGCCAGGGTCCTTCTCAGTACTCATGCCGACAAGCATGGTTTCATTCATAAAAAGGCTTAGCATGCTTCTCTTTCTCTCAAATGATCAAAGTTTTGCAAAACCCGAGGAATTCCTTCCTCTTCGTTTTTATCACCACAGTGTCCGAAAAGTTTTGAAAAATTTTAGGTTAATGCAATGAGTTTGGTGCGCAAGAGAGCAGGCGAGATGTACTGTCAATCCATTCAAGTCCTCTGGCACAACTAGCCCAAAACACATAATAAGCACGGAAACATGATAGCCGCAGCCGTTTCATTCAGGTTTCTTGGATGTAACTGGCTCCTCAGCAGAGACAGACTCAAAAAGATAGCAAAAAGGGTAAATACAAAACGGCGTTCGAGACAACAACCCCCGAATTGCTCGACATCCTATACAACGGGACTGACTCGGTAGCACAAGACAGACCCAAAAACAAAAAGACTGACTCAAAGCGAAGAGGTAGACTCAAAACAAAACTGAGAACTGACCCAAAACCCCAAGCCAGAAGCTACAAAACTACATTTACAAATGCTCAAAAAGTGCGTGCCAAACGCCACATCTGAAATACAACGAGCGCCGCCCACAGGTGGTCCAACCCCTGATCACAAATTTGCGGTATCCTCGAAATCCAACAGCTCAGTAGTGACGAAATTTGCGGAGGTAGGTGGAAGAATGACCTCATTATCGATCAGATCCTACACTTCATGACGAAGGCGAAAACAACCGTCGGTGCTGTGGCCGGACTGTTGGTGGTACGCACAGTACAAGGTAGCATCGTGCGTGGCGGGGAGATTCTTCGGGAGTGGCCGAGGCTCCAAAGGTTTAAGATGCCCATTCTTTGCCAATATTAGAAATGCCCTAGACAAAGGCATGTAGAGGGCGTGAAAGGCTCTGCGTCCTCGAGGCAGATACTTTGAAGTTTGAGGACTCTTGCTAGATGTGCTAGCGAAAAGGGTCGGCTGGCACTGCCATGGCTTTTTGACCTTTTCTCGGTGCAGGGTTGGGAACGACAGGAATTGTCTGGGCATGACGGGGCCCATCCCGATTTTCTGCCTGGCTTGAACTGCCTTTGATTGGAGCGGGAAAAGCATCATCTACAGCTTTGGTCACTATCTCAGATGCTTGTTGCTTGTTCATCCCTCTGACTTTCAGAGCCTCAACTGCCCACAGCAGTTGTTCAATAGGATCGGCATCTACCTTCATTTTGTTTCTTCCTCCGGCCTCAGTCTGGTCAAGGGTTTGGGTTGCTACTTCAGAGCGAAGCCCGGTTGTTGCTGACATGTCATGGCTGTAGCTGGAAGCCACCTCTGGCTGGCTGAGCTCTATCACAATCTGCCCCAGCAGCGGGGGCTCCTGTGGCATGAAATTCCCGGCATACGGTGCCGCTGGGGGTGAAGCTGACATTCCATAGGCGAGGTCCGCCACAGACCTTTGGAGATCGCCTATCATCCCCATCAATTCAAAGGTGGTGGGCTCACGAGCCTGGTATAACTGGGGAGCCCAGACCGGGTGCACAACGGGCAATCTGGGTGGATGTGACATATTGATGCCGGCTTCACCCTGCGGAGCGGTTCCCTGCTCCAATGCAGCCGTCATGACCACAATTTCTTCTGAATTTTGTGCCGCCATAAATCCTGCCTCGGCAAGGGGAGACACTGGCTACTCTATATCAACTCTGCAACTCTCTGAACCTTGAAAGGAAAAACAGACAGCATTTCAGCCCAAACTGATCAAACACGGGTGTAGCCAAACAACTGTACCCTACTACTGATCACTGTTCCCAGAAATCACTGTTCCCGAAAACAGAACCCTGATACCCGCGGATAACTGATTCTCATAACTGATACTGATACTGGTGTCCTCAGGTCTGATACTCAAACTTGCAAACTGACATGTACTTTCCCTGTAGAAATACATTCTAGAAGCACATAGCAAGTAAAGAGAACCAAAACACCCCTATGTTGGGGTAGGGTTTCCCTGTCCTATTTTGTCAGGAGCTAGGGTTTCACTATGCACACAGCAGTTTCAAACAACCTATAATCGGGTAAGCAACCTGTCTTAGTTTGGAATGGTCACTATGGATCCGAATATGCACTAGATCGAATGGTCGAAAAGGGTGCCCCGGTAAACTGGGGTTTGTGTTCCCATGCTGTCAGAGCCCATAACCGGTTAGCCTTATGGACATGCCTTGACAAGACAAGCCTCCGGCAAACCGTTCAGGAATGGCAGATGGCAAACACTGTGTTCCTAGGCGCACCAATGCACATGTAATGCAAAGAAACACATAAATGAAATCAAAACGGGATATCACGAGTTCGAGTCAAGCTCTCTAAAACTCCCCAGCAAAGCTGCCAGAAACTGTAGACGTCCCCCGAACGCCCCGGGAGGGTTAAGTCCCGTTCTGTCCATTTGGGGTCACTACAGCTCGGACTCTCAAATTGTCACGGTTCTTAATCTGAACCAAAGAGTCCAAATCTGGCAAATCGTTTTGAGAAAACAGATTTTTTTGAAAGAAGTGCCAAACATGGACTGCTTTGCCAGATACAGAGTCGCCACCTAAATATTTTTAAAATGGGGAAATTTAGGAAACCCTGACTCGGTGCCGAAGGCCACATGTCCGTCATCACCGGAGTTTGTCTCGGCTCGGGAGCTTGGGTACGATCGGGGAAGGTCAGCTATGAGCACCCCCTTTCGCCCGGTCCGAAGACCGGCCTCTACTAACCATGATATCCGATTTTGAAAACGTTATGTGTTCTTGTTCCATTTATTAGCCTAGAATTGCTATGTTATGCACGCAGCAAACAAGTATAGACTAGATTGCCTAATTTGGAAACAAGCATTACATATCCGTTTGTTTTGGAAAGCGTTTTGGAATTGGCTACTCGCAAGTAGGCTAAAATACGGATTTCAATGAGTTTTTCCAACTCAAACAATCCAACCTTCACCCACAGGCATTCAAACAGTAATAACACATAAGCATTTAGCCACATGGTAAACATGCTGTCATGATAGCATTCACACGTATGCGAGATGCTAAAACTGGAAAATACTCACATAGTACTCCGTGCCAAAACAAAGAACTCGTTAGCAAACATGCATGATCCAAGTCCATGTTAAGTGCCTAATGCATCGCATACAAAATGTTGCTAGAATAGGCTCGGCTATCCTAAACATGTCATGTGAAAATGCACAACTATCACATATTCAGTTTTGAATTTGAAGTACAAATGCAGTTAGCATGATGTACCGAGCCTAATGTATGCAATTCAAATGCATGAATGCACACATGCATAGCATAAGGTATGCTAATTTAAACGTGCCTTAATCTACCATCATAAGCAGGTAAATAAAAGGGAAGAAAGAAGTGGGGATTGGAAGACATACATACCACCCACACACACTTATTACAGATTTGCCCTCACTCGGAGGGACCAAATAAATATTACAAATTAATTAACTACACAAGCTAATTAATATTACAAATTGCATAATTTAATTAACAAATCAAATAAGCTAAGAAAAGCAGTAAATCGCCTCGGGAAATGCGCCGCCATGCATAGGCTGCCTCTGTTTTCCTTCCTTCACTCCTCTGGAGGCTGTCAAAACCTCAGGACTGCTCCCTTGGACACTAGGATACATCACCGGCTGCATGGAATTGCCACCGGCAATAGGATGTGGCCACTGGCACAAAATGAAGCAGTCGGCATAGAAATTGTTGCCGGTCGGCACTTGACATTGCCGGTCGGCAGAGTATTCCTGCAGAACCTGCAAATGACAGCAACAGAGGGCAAGGCAAAGCATGGCAGCACATTTTAAGGCATATATGCACCAACCATGTCCCTTATCATGGTAATGACTCAAAGGGGCATGTGTCTCGGTTCTCGGACCACCAATCACACATTTCCATGCATGATGGCCCAAGGAATCAAGTATGGAACTTTGATTTCAAATGTATGCAAACCAACTCAAACAAACTAAGGCCCAATTCCTATCATCAAGTCAAGGAATAAGGCATGCATGCAAGATGCAATGCAACCTAAGCATGCAAGCTAAGGATGCAACATGGCATGGCAACAAACTTATGCAAGCATACAAACATACATGAAGCAATGCTAATTAATGCAAAGGTGGTCTAAAGCATGATTTGGGCGGCTCTAATAAGGCCCAAAACAGTGGCTAAAACGACCAAAAGAAGAGACCAAAACATATATACACACATGCACATGTTAAGGCCCAACACTTAAGCACAAATTAGACAACCCTCAAGCACACTTGAAAGGGACAATCATGGACTAATTAGCATGCAACATAAGCATTGAAAGTCATGTCATAAAATGATGCCAAAACATGTTAAACAAGACAAGCAAATGCATGCAAGCATGGTCCAAGTACTTGAAGCAAGTCATGAAGCTTTGAAGCACGTTTATCATAACAGACATGACATGCATTAAGCAACTAAAAACAGGTTTTTAGCATGTTAAAATAAGGCTAAAGGACTACTTAGATGGCATCTAAGTGGCTTAAATTTAGAAGCATGCATGATGGTCAAAACATGGAGCATTGCTACACAAGCTTATGAGGCATTAAAGATGCATTCAAGGAAAACACATAAGCATGAAAATGGGACTGAAATAACATACAAGGTGACCCCAAATCACCAAATCAATGCAAAGATGTCATGCTATACATTCATATGCTCAAGGCCAACAAGCCCAAATACAAAGGAGCTATATCAAGCATGCTAAAATCAACCCAAACACTTATGGACAGACCTAAAACATGTCAGGATAAGCACAAAACCTTCACAAATGCAAGCCTAAAACATGCTCCAACAAAGGCTAACAACCTAAGGCATATCAGGGCATAAATAAGGCATTACATGGCAACTATGCTAAGCATGCATGGAGTACCAAAACCAAGTAAAAATAGAGGCATAACATGACATATTAAGCATAAAAAGCAGCCAAGTCATGGTCAATACACCCTCAAACATGATGCTCTCTCAAGAGGCCAAAACATGCCCTTTTCAAGGACAACAAGGAGAGGGGGTGGCCCTCTCCTTCTTGGGACTTCAAGGCATCACCTTCACCACTGGAATCCCTCAAGATTTCAGTGGTGAAGAGACCCCAACACCAAAATCCCGGAGCTAGCACAAAATGGCTCAAAATGAGGCCTTTCAAGGCCTAAGAGGGGTCAACCACCCTCAAACCAAAAAACACTCTTAATAAACAATAAAGAGGGCTCAAAAACAGAACTTTTTTGTATTATATACCAAGCTCAAAAACGAATTTAAGGCAGGTAAAAATAAGGTGCAAAAATGGGGAATAAAGAGACTAGATTCTCACCCTTGACGCCTTCTTCAACAATGGTGCTCCAATGGCCTCCTTTGGCTTGAATCCAACACCAAAACTTCAAAATCAGTCCCTTAGAACCTCAGTGGCTAGAGGAAGGTGAAATACTAGGTGTTTGTGTGCAATAGTATGGACTAAACACTATTTTACACACACAAGAGGGGAAAAAGAGAGAGATAGGATGTGTATGTCACTCAAACCCTAAAACCAGAGCTTGGTCTGTGTTTTTCTCTCCCTAAAATGTCTAAACTCTCCAACCCTTGCAACAAGAGAGAGAGCTCCTCTATATAGAAGTTTCTTGTCTTGTAAAGCTTACAAGACAAGCTTCATAAGAGGGAGATCCCTCCATACACGTGTATGGAGGGGAGCAAAAGCAAGACAGCTGTCTAAAAATATCTGCAAAAGTAGATGCACAGTAATCGGCCGGCCAAAAATGCCATCTTGGCCAAAAGGAGTGCCGGCCGGCACTAAATAGTGCTGACCGGCAATAAAAGATGCCGACCGGCAAACTATATTGCCGGTGGAGACAAAAACCAGCCGGTGGCCTCTAGCCACTGCCGGTAATGGGTGGGGATGGTCTACAAGCCCTACCCTGCCTCTCAAAGGAAAAACACAAGTGTTTGGTGTGAAACCAGACACTAAACGGTCGAGTTCGGGGATCCTGAGGCAAGGCGCGCGAGCCGAGACTTCCGGGAACTTCAAACGAACACAAACATGGATAATCACCGAGTGTTCCAACGGTGACGTCCAAGTCTTGAGGACGGTCAAAAATGGGGTGTCTACAATATGCGTTGTAATTAATTAGTTAAGTGTTGTAAATAATTAGTTAGTTTAACTAGTTATTCGATTTCGGTTTGTAATAATTAGTTAACTAGAATAGTTAGTTAATTTGGTTTGTAATAATTAGTTTGCTTAATTAGTGTAGCTAGCTAGTTAGCTTATTCATTCGGACCCTCCTTCGCGAGGGCGTAGTGTTGTAATAAGTGTGCGTGCGTGCGTGTGTGTGTGTCTTTCAATCCCATGTCTTTCTCCTTTTTACTTAACTACTTTTGATGGTTAGATTAGGGTCATATTTCAATTAGCATATCGCATGCTTGCATCCATTCATTTGCCTTGCATGCACCGAGGCTCACGCATCATTCAAACTGTATTGTCATTTCAATACTTCTTTGAATATGTGTTTAACCGCATGCTATTTAATTGAATCATATGCCATATCAGTAGCCAAGCCTATTAATTGCATTATTTGCATGTGTTACATTAGACATCTTGTATAATTAGGATCATGCATCTTTCTAACTAGTTTCTGTTTTAGCTTGGAGTACTAGGTGAGTTTTACACTTTAGCATACTTGCATAAGTGTGAATGCTGCCATGATTAGCGTGCTTTCCATGAGGCTATGTGCTTAAATGTTAAACTGCTTAAATGCCTGTGGATGAAGGCTTGTTATTTGAATTGGAACAGTTTAACAAATTTGTGTTTTAAGCCCACTTTGTTGAGTGGAAAATCATTTTTTAAGCCCATTATGTTTGGTGGCAAATTCGTAAACTTTAAGCCCACTAGAGGTGGCAAATTCAAACCGGTTTTTTTCGCAAAACAAACATGACTTGAAATGTTCCAATTCTTACGATCTAGTCTATATTTGCTTGTGCGCATCACATAGTAAAGTTAGCTTAATAACCGGAACAAGAACACATGATGTTTATAAAAATTATATCCTGATTAGTAGAGGTCGATCTTTGATCGGCCGAGTAGGGGTGCTCAATTCATGACCTTCCCCCTTCGTACCTAAGTTCCCGAGCCAAGGCAACTTTGGTGATGACGGACACATGGCCTTTGGCACAAGTCAGGGTTTCCTAAATTTCCCCAAAACAAAAAATATTTAGGTGGCGACTCTGTATCTGGCAAAGCAATCCAATTTTGGCATTATTTGATTTAAAATCGATTTTCCAAAAAGATTTGTCGGATTTGGACTCTTTGGTGTTTATCAGTTTCACATTGCACTTGTGAGATTAGATTCAAAACCGCGGGAGTCCGAACTATGAGGCCTTTCTTTCAAACCTTTCGAAAGGGGGCGCAAAAATGGTGAGCCACATCAAGCATATCCGTCAGCACATCCTTGAATCGATCTGCTGTCGAGGTCTCAAGGGCAAGAAACCTAGAGGCCACAACATCTAATCGATCCGTTAGCGAGTGATTCTCATCAGTAGGTTTACCCACGAGATTCTCCAACCGCATCACTCTTTCCTTCAAGGCATCCATGCCAGAAACTATTAGAACACAACCTGGCTCTAATACCAATTGTTACAGGGTCAATTTTCGAATTAAAATTTTCAGCCTGCAATGGCACTAATTTGCAGCACTTAAGTCTCAGCCAATTATCAATACACACCCACACAATGAGTTATAACAAGTAAGAGAGAACACAACACGAAATTACAAGAAATTCCCAACCTTTATTATTGCACCAACAATACAAAGGAATGCCTATGGAAACTCTTACAATACTTGATCTCTTTTGAGTTCCATGGCCATGCCTTATATAGGCTTACAATAAGTTACAAAGATACAACTAACAATACAAGGATAGCATGCTAAGTGGCATGGCAGTTGACAGCCCCAACTACTTAGGGACTTAGGAACAAATCTGGAACTAACTGCTAATAATTGCTTGTCTTCCAGCCTTGGTTCCTAAATTCCAGCCTTGTCTTGTGTTTGCTCCAACACAAGTAACTGCTGATAACTGCCATGTTGTCTGCCTTATCAGGCCCGCCATGAATTTGGTTGTCTTAGCCACTAGACCAAGTTTTGCCCACTGATTGTCTTCAACTCGCAAGTATGCTGCAACCCACATTCAGGTCATATTAATGCCTTGCATTTGTGCAAATGCTGTCCATACTTTGGTCAAGGGTTGTGTGCTGCTGCCTTAGCACTTTGTCATCTTTTCACCTTACTGTCTTAGCATGCCACCATTATGCAGTGGCCTTGGTTGGACATGGGCGCAAGTTGTTGCCAATGCCAACCATGTAGCCTTCAAGTAGAAGGTGCTAACAGTTAGCCACTAATACCCATTACTCCTGTTAAACTGCTAGAGTAATCAGATATATATTCTGTATACACAAATGTGTGTATCTGTAGTAGACTTGGCCCAAAAAGTTTAGGCGGTGGACCACCAATTCGGCCCAGCCCAAACGTAACCCATTGCCTCAAGCCTTAAGCCCAAGATCCACGACCCACGGATCACGGATCACCGACCCCGGACCTCGCCCGGTTCGGTCCGGGTGGACGGGCAGCATGCATGCACGGGTGTGGCAATTTTTCCATAACTAACTTGGATCCTAGTCTTGGCCCAAGCTCATCCTTAAAGCATCCATAACTCCCTTCCTTTGGAAAATTTGGATGTCTAAAAGGGCTCACGCTTTTCTCATAATCTTGATGTTTAAATAGCCGTCAAAGTTTTCCTCCACAATCAATGTGGGATTGGTAGTTATATACAATTCTCAAAACCTCATTCATGAGGCCATCTTTATGAGACAATTCATTTAATCTCACCTCAACCAATGGGTGGGACCTACTTTAATTTCACATTAAAGTCACAAAAAAACCATTTTTTCCAACACATGTAAGGATGAGTTTCAACTTATGAAGAATAACAAAAATCACACTCAAACTAATTAATTTCCATAGTCTTATTCTTAACTCAATTTTCTTCATCTTCTTGCTAATTCTTAATTTCTAATTTCAAAATAAATCCTCAATTGAATCATATACGAAGCAGTCTCCACAACTTTCCTAAAACCCAAATTAAATCAGAATAATGGGCAATTAAAATTCCAATCTCCTTAATTACATAGATGCAAATTATTATACGTGGTGGGATTGTCACACATCTAAACCACCAAGACAATTCTAAAAATAAAACAATATTATAAAACTAATCTAGGCAATACAAAAATATAATATGCTAATTAGGCAAAGTTGTAAATATATTGTACCTTAAAACAACTTCACCTATCATTTGTACAATTAGCAATTATTGGTTTAGGCTTCTTAAGGAGGACACCATGGAGGCGCAACACAGCCTTAAGAACATTATTGAAGTGCTTACTAACTGTTTGACTACTCCGCATGAAATTAAATTTAATTTTGCGGTTCTTAGTATGATGTGCGAGCACATTAAAAAACATTGCAACTTGCTCCTCTAAGATGACATAGTTTGAATCAGACAATCCAATACTTCACACCAACCCACATAAAAGCATGAAAGTACGCCTATTAATCCGAAGTTGGTCATGACAATTTATGTCACTATCGTTGACCAATCTATTCAAATGCTCAATTTGTTTTCCATAAGGGTGTGGTAATCTAGGTAGTTGCAACCTAATTTCTTTCTTCTTGAATGCAGCATGTAAAATCACTATATACATAGCACATGCATAATTAATGGATGAAACGACATATTGGAGGGCTAAAAATTCCTCTGTGAGGTCCTTTCTTCCTTTCTTAGTGGCATAATTATTATCTATCTACAAAAAATGAATAAACAATAAGCGGCTAAAGTTATCACAAAAAGTAAAACAAATAATAGATAATAGAAAGTGTTTAATATGATAAAACAAAGTGCAACGGCCAACAAGCTGTAGGATGGTCCAACAATGGTACATGTTTAAGTTTTACTTAACTTTTGCAAAATTTTATGGGTTCACCCACACCCCTACCTGAAATTCACATAATCATTTTAAAAAATAAATTAAAATTGTAGGGAAAAAAAATGAATTGCAAACACAAGGACAAAAAAGAAACCAAACAGAAAAAAGTTATGAAAAAGGGAAAGAAAAATGAGAAGAGAAAATAAACAAGAAAGGAAGAAACAAAGAACGAACTTACATAGGAATAGTAAAATGGGGGTTTAATAGAATTGGGTTGTTTTAAGCTATTCAATAGCCAGTGTTGTAGAATAGGTAAGAGTCAATACCTTTGAAACCTTTGCTGGGAGCTCATATTGCTAAATATGCTTATATTTCTTACTCAAGCAGATGCCCTGACAACTACTGTCACGCCCCAATTTTAATTACACGGAAACCTTACCAAAAGCCTGAAATTTAGGTCCATTTTTTTTAAAATTAAAAATATCTATTACCATTGAGTAATAGAAAACATAATAGTACATGTTCTCTCTCATGATGAGTACACCAATAATAATAAAAATACATGCCAAGCTACCGCTACGAAGGTACAAATAAATAATTACAAACATCAAGGTACAAAGAGATTATACATAAGATACACATGAACTTCCTAATCCGTCAACCAATCAATCCGAAATCTCTTCTTGTAAAAAAAATGAAATAACAAGGGGTGAGCACAATTGCCCAGTAGGAATCTCATAGTTCTAACACAATAACCATCCTATAGATAGAAATGATCATGCATGCAGGGTGATACTGTATAGAAGGTGACGTTTTGTAATTTCAAAATATCATACGTAGAGTATCTTTTTTCAAAGTTTATTTGAACAATTTAAGGAAAACCCTTAACCATCAAAAACCATCCTTTTTATCAGAAAATCAAAAATCCTTTTTGGAAACAAAAATGTTAAAGGAACCACATCATTTTATATTTATTAACCTATTCCAAAATATTCCTTATTAAATTTCCATCTTAACATTCCTCCTTTTTATTCCCATTCTCCATTTTTACTAGTTACATTTATTATAACTCCAAACCTCAAACAACCCTCATACACTTCATTCCCACCTGATAATCCTTTACTGCTATAACTCTTTAACGTATAAATCCAAGAACATTTACATCACATTCACATTTGTATTGTCAGTTATAACTCAATACATCACAAGGATAATAAACCCTTTTTAATTCAATTTCTCAATTAATCACAAAGCAAAACTCTTAATCTTTTCTTATAGATACAAACATCCCGGTGAGTTCTTTATCACCAATCCCTTATCCAATTACCATTTCATTATCCATTCTTTTCAAATAATTTCCATAAGCATTTCCATTCCATACCAATTTACACATCAAATGGTAATTTCACAAGTTCATTACAAGTCACATATATCATCACCAACCTCAACACACGTCTCAACACATTCCACCTTTTGCCAACTTGATACGACGGGATAGCAGGCACCCAATTCATAGCATATTTCACCTTTTGCCGGCTATTATATGGCGGGAAGTGAACTCCCAAAAATCATTTTCTCAAAAACCATATCTTTTTCCAAAAACCATTTTCAACCTTTTTTTTTTAAAAACCATCCCCCACATTTGCCAACTATTATACGGTAGGACGTGGGTATCCAAAATGTTTTCGAAAACCATCCGTTTTCCACTTTCGCCGGCTACAATACGACAGGACTGTGTGGACACCCAAAAATATTTTTCCCACATTCGTCTAGCGATAAGCCTAGAGAGGGCAATTGGGCACCTTGAATTCAAACCAACCCCACATTTACCAGCTATTATACGGACGGTTGTGGGCACCGAAAAACCATTTTTTCAATTTTTTTTAAAACAATCCCCGACATTTACCGGCTATGATACGGACGGTCGTGGGCACCGGAAAACCATTTTTTTTTTAACTCCCCGTGTAGGTACCAGCCACAATACAAACCAACACAACCCAACACAACACAACTCAACTCAACCCAACACAACTCAACCCAACACAACATAACCCAACTCAGCTCAACACAACTCAATTCCGCACAACACAACTCAACCAACTCAACACAACATAACCCAATACCATTCACAGAACACACAACAAGATTCAACACAAAGCTCATATCATCCATACCAGTAGTAATTTCCTTTCCCCCAAGTTTGGTTCACATTATAGCATAATTTAAGACATCAACATTATGAGTTCAATTGCAACTTTTACATACATTTCTCAAATTCTTTAAAATTTCAATTAAACTTGTACATACATTAACACCTCAAGTTCATGATTCTACTATTAATTAAAGCAAAACCATTAACCATCTTCATGAGCCAAACTAGGGTTTTTAAGAGAAATTAAATCTTTTCACAAAGAACACATTTTATTCCAATCCTTTTATTACTTCTACACACAAACTCATGACCCAAGATCATAACCCAACAAATAAACCCAACTCTCTTTGAACCCTAACCCCCAATCTCATGACTCATTACAATATGCATAAAAATGTGAACTTTTGTATTTATATAAAGAAAATACCACAAATCTATCCATAAATGAAGGTATTGAAAGAGAACTAGAGACCCCTACCTCTTGAAGCCAAGAGATGATGACCCAAACATCAATGGCGACGAAACCACGAACCATTCGGACCAAAAAGAAGCCCTTGACGAGATCTACACTTTTTCTCAAAGGACCATGGTGAAAAGATCACTCTACGTGAGTAGGTCTAGAGGTCTTAGTACTAAAAGCTTGGGTTTAGAGAGAGAGAGGAGAACTCACGGTTAGAGAGAGAGGGAAGAGAAGAAAAAGTGAAATAAAATATGTTTGAAGCCTATTTATAGTAGTAAGGTAATAATAGAATAATAGCCCCAAAGTCAAATGAAAGGAACAAGTCAAAACTCCCAAAAAGTAGGGCCCAAACCAGCCCAAAAATTTGAAGAATAAACGCAAGGGTTGACCCTTTGGGTAGGGGGGTCGACCTTTTATGTAGAAAAGGCAATCTGGTACAAGCAAAGGGGTCGACCCTAAGACAGGAGGGGGTCGACCCTATTTTCCAGCAACTAACACAGAAATTCTGCAACATAAGAGGGTCGACCCTCCCCATACTAGTGTTTACCCTATTTTCTAGCAACACTTCTAGAAACATGACAACATGAAAGGGTCGACCCTTAGGAAGGCTAGTGTCGACCCTAAGGCAAAATTTCTAAGTTTCCCAAGAACTTTTGACAAGAACAAACGCGAACGAACAAATCCAACGAGTTTTAATCGGATTGTACTCCTTCAAAACCAATAGACAACAACTCCAAAGACTCCCAAGATAAAAATAAGGATATTAAACACACTCTCCAAAGGATTAAAGGATGCAGGCGTTACAACTACCCAAATCATTGATTGATTGAATTTTTCATCTAAATATGTATGAACATGAAAATTCCTTCTTCAAACATAAGTTGTTGATAATAACTATACCTTCCAGTTGTTCAAAACTCTTTAACTTCAGTTGCATCAAGAAGTTATTCTTATTCTTGGTTTAAATCTGAAGAAAATTACAGCAGTAGACAGATGGGTTCATTGAGAATTACATCAGTATTCTTGGTCTTACTTTAGCAGAAAATTACAGCAGTATTCTTGGTTTTACTTGAGGTGATGTTCAATGAGATAATTCAAAGATTTTATGAAAAAATTTGGTGTTCTTTATTTCTTGTTTATACAAAACATTGTCCAATTATTATATGAAACAGTGAGAGAACTTCTGCAGTCAAATGGCTCTTATCAGATTGATTTGGTAGCTACGCTTAGGCCATTGTTTGAATCATATGATATAGGACCACCAGGCTGTTGCCATAATAACTAAATTGCATAAGAAAAATAATTGACAAATAGAATTTTTATAGTTTTCACAACATATCCCACCCATAGAAGAAGAATAATAAGAAGAAGAACAAAATAATGATGAAGAACAAATCAGAACAAACAAGAGTTGGTGTGGGATATGTTATCTATAAAATCTTGTAATCAAAAATAAAAATCTCAATAAATTGATAACTTGATTGAAGAAAGTGTTTCAGCTTACTTGAAACCCAGAAACAATGAATCAAATCACAGATAATAAACCCAAAAATAATGAAAAAAAAAAACCCCATTTACAAATCATAAACAATAGAAAACAGGGGAAATTTTGGGGTAGAGAAACCCATTCACAAATACAAAAAACATTCCAAATAAATTGATAGCTTGCTTAACCAAAAAAGAAAAAGAAAAAATACCAATGCAATAGATGCTCAGCTGAATCTGCGAAGATCGAAAATCTGAAGATGAGAGTGAGCTTCACTATTGTATTGAGCTTCTCTTCAAATTGAAAATCTGAAGAAGATAGCTTCTCTTTGCCTCTCCTTCCTGCTGTTGCTGCTGCTTTTGCTTAAGGATGAGCTAGGGTAACAATGGGTAAACAAGTAAATCACTCTCCTAATATCAACGGACTAATTTTCAATACCAAGTGTTGGGGCAGACTATGAATCCCATATCCAAGGCCCATCTGAAGCCCTCCGGCTTATGAATCCATTCACCAAATCTGCAAACAAATAGAACATTAAATGGGTCCCACCTCTATCCTTATCCCATCTCTTCCTCTATACCTCAAAACAAACGGGGCCTTAAAGTAATGAAAAACGCTATAAGTTTCAAATTTTTTATCAAATAAATAATTAAATATCTCAGATGAATATGTGGCCTACACCTACACTCATGTGAAACATTTGATCATTTATTTAGTTAAAAATTTAGTATTCCTAACATTACTTTGAAGTAATATATATTAATAGTGTAAGAGTTTTATTTTTTTATAAATAAATTTACAATAATAAATTTATCAATCAAACGGTAAATAAATAAATCTAAGATTAATTGGTACAAGTCATATTATTAAGAGAGAAATACATACAATTGGGAGAAAAAAAATTTAATATCTATATATTATTATTAAGTAAAGGTCTAAATTGGTTTAGTAAAACCTTCTTGTCCTCATACCACATGGCAACTTTATATATGCTAAAATAAAAAAATTATTATACACAATGTAAGTAAGTTTTAAGCCCAAGACCTTGAGTTTTATTAAGGACATACTTATCACTTAAACAACATATATATTATAATATTAAACTCATTATTAATTTTTTATTATTATTAGTTATCTGAATGTTATATACCAGCTAATATGCAGGGCCGACCCTGATATGAGGCGACTAAGGCGGTCGCCTCAGGCCCCAAATGTTGAATAAAATTTTGGGCCTCCAATTAGAGGAGCGTATCATGTCGTGTTATTTCATAATTACTTCAATATATTGATTCTAATATTTCAATTGGTATCATATCTAGATTGTCATTGGTTCAAGTTGTGTGAGTGAGAATTTTTGGAGGTTGCTGAAGTATGTCTATGGCTATGGCACAAAGGCTTGCTCAACTTGGAGAAGAAATCGAACGCGTCAAGAACTAGCTCCGCGATTGCCAGAGGCTCCTCTTAGCCTTTTGGCGATACCTACCAAAAGACCACATAATAAGGGAAGCCGAGCTCAGGCTCCAAATGCTGCAAGCTGCACAACACTCGCTCATTCTCTCATCGGCATTGTGGTTCCGCAGTGGCCCAAGAAATTAGAAGAAATTAACACGTGCTAATCTTTTCGTGTTTTGTAATCGAGCAAGACACTTGCTTAAGAAATAAAATAATTGCGCTTGTTTTTGGGTGGAAGTAGTTTGTTTGTTGTCCTTTCTAGTCTAATGCAATCAATCACCATAAAAGCCTTTAGATCAACTAATAAGGAAACAATTTACCCTCTTCCTAGTAACTTACGTCAACAAACTTATGCAAAAAAAATGAAGAACATCTCTAATAAAAGAAGAGGCCGTTTATTTATTATTTTAGAATTTTTTTATTTTTTCTATTTATTATAATTAATGATTTGTTGACCGTCAGAAAGTAGTCTCTCAAATATCATATCCGGACATCGCTACAACTATGCTAGTTGCACTCCCACTTACCAGGACCTCTGAGGGAAAAACCCCTATTCCAGGAGTCTTTCAATTCACTTTCAGATGAATGAAAGATAGTCATTGAATTCACCAGCTTCGGCTGAATGAAGGGGTTGGATGTATGCATTTTTACCCTCACATCTGTAGACATCCCATTTTGACCGGCCCTAAGACTTGAGCGCTTTCTTTTGATTACCCGATGATGACAATTAGAATGTATTTCTCACAAAATCCTCAGTAAGAGAGATGGAATTTGAACTTTAATCCCAACCTTTACACATTTTTTTGGCCAAACTATTTTTGACCTTGAACCTTCTTTTCAAAATATTGTTTTCCAAATGCTTTTATGATGTTCCGAGGCTCTTATTTCGTTTAAAATATTGCACTTTTCAGTAAACTGAGTAAGGACAAAGTGGAAATAAATGGAAGAGAGGTGAACTCTTTGAAAAAATATTTAGAAACATCTTCTTTATAGGTTTATATTTGAAGGAAATAGGAGGGGACGAAACAAAACTAGTTTAGGAAAAGAATGAGCATCAAGTCATAAAGAAGGAAATGAACAACCTTTACTAAATTAGGCATATCTCTTTGTACACTTGGAATTTAAATGTGAGACTACTACCATTGGAAATAATACTTCTGAGGCTTCAATTTAGACCCAAGAATCACCAAAAAATGTGTTCGAATAAGGGAGATATGCTCGTTTGAAGTTGGGCTTAAGAGCACATTTTGTTGACTTGGCCCGAGGGAAATGAACAACCTTCACTAAATTAGGCATATCTCTTTGTATACTTGGAATTTAAGTGTGAGATTACCACCATTGGATAGTAGACTTCTAGGGCTTCAATTTAGACCCAATAATCACCTAAAACCGAGTCTGGATAAGGGAGATATGCCCGTTTGAAGTTGGGCTTAAGAGCAGATTTTGTTGAACCGGCCCGAAATACCATCAGACCCGTTTTTTTTTTTTTTTTTTTTTTTTTTTTTTTTTTTTTAAATTTTGGTTCTGCTGGAATACCTTATTAACTCATTTTTTGATATATTCATTACCAAATATATATACACTCAGCCTCCATTATCTAGTGTTTGATCCATTAGAGATAATGCTCCATTTTTGTCTCCCATTAGCTCCATTAGTACTCCATTCGCTTCATTATCTTCCTTTTATCTTCCACCTTGTCTTTCACCATTTCTCTACTTGCTTAGCCTATATATATATATATATCAGATTGTTGAGAGAAGCAACAGGATAGATTATGAAGAATAGTTTCTAACCAAAATGTGTTTAGAGCATCTTCAATTGTAGCATATTTGTTATCTCTTCTTAGCTACAATATGCAGGCAAATATTCAAAATTCTATCCAACAAGTTTCATATCCCTAGAGAGTAAAAACTCTGTCTCTATCTTACAAATTACAATAGATAGCATTTTTGTAATTCTCAATTAAAAAATAGCTACTTACTTTTAAAAAATAATGTTATTTTCCTTTGTAAAGCTTGACTTGCAGTGAACACACTATGCACATGAAACAATACATCATTTTTGAATTTATGTTAAAATTTTAAAATATCGTAACTTTTGATCTAGATACTAATCTTTTTATAAAATTAGGGTTTTTAGAATCTTCTCATTGAGATCTATAAAAAAAGATTCATATCGAATACGAAATTTTGAAGAAGAAATTAAATGAAATTTCATTGTGTTCATTGTTCTCAAATGGTGAAATTTTACCATTTCTCCAAAATTTTCATTTAAATCAGCATGAATTTCTAAGAATTTTCCTATGAAACCTTGAAGTATGAATCAAACTATAATTGACTTAAATAATTTAAGAATGGGAATTCTTTGTAATGTTTATGGGATTTGGTTTAATAATTTTCCATATTAAACCAACTAGAAAATTTTGATCTCTTAAGGCAAATTTAGCCACCTCATGGGTTATGCTCTCACAGTTCCTTGAAACAAAGAAGAAAAAAAATCTCATCCAACAAATATAATCAGTACCTTAATTCCTAACCAATACCACACTCAAACAAAGGTTTATAGAAATAGAATAATAGCTTAATAAGTAATCACAATACATGTTTATGGAATCTCACATTATACAAGATGACCTGCCTACCCTTCCATACTAACAATTACAAAAATGCAGGACACGTGAGCTTGTGCTCTCAAGGTTATTAAGCCAAACCAATAGAGACAATAGACAAATGGATAATACTCTCAGCAGCAGTAGCAGTAGCAGTGTGCCATCATGTCTAGCTAGCCAGCTAGCTAGGTATTTTCCATATATCCATAGCTGTTGCTACTTCAACCTATCACTCACAGTTTGGCAAACCCCGATGCCAGTCCATTACTAGGAGGGTGGCAGCGCTATGAGCAAGCGCTCTTACCACAAAAAAAACATGGCAAATCTGATGGCTGTGACCTGCAATATCAAATGCACCAGGCTTCATCACTCTGGTATCCTACTAATATAGAAACTCACTCCTACAGCATGTAAAACACCCATGACAAGCTCATATCCGAGGGCCAGAAGCATCTGTGGGTGGCCCCAAAAGAAAACCACGTCATGTGTTACTGGAATCACCCCTGAGAAGCCCATGGATAGAAAAAAGGAGGCCTTGAAGGATCGGAAATGGGGAGTGGATAGAGCAGGTGCAAGGACGGTGATGATGACAAGGATACCAAGTAATGAAATGGAGGTCAGATAAAGGAATCGTGAATATGGATTGCAAGAGAAAGCATAGTAGATGGGGGCAAAGAAGGAGCAAACTATCATTAAGGAGATGCCATCATAGTCTAGGCGCCAGAAAAACACATTCCAGCGTTTGGAATGGAAAGCAAAGAGGCGGGAGAGGTAGTTGCAAATTAAACAGCCCATAGCCCCAGCTAGAAATACAAACCAAGGCCATCTAGAAATTGCCTTATTAGAAGCATCATCCATATCTAACACTGCGGCTGCCGATAATGCACACATGATGTGTCCTAGATCTGAATCCTGCCAGGCAAACCATGTTTCAGAATGACTTTAGTATATGCATAGTTCAATATTCAGCTTATAAGTAGAGTACATTATACAAATGAGATTCAAAACTCTCTTCTGTAGTTGGGTATCTTCTTCTAGTCTAGTACATAGACATAGTTCACCTAATTTTGCACGTTTTATATTTCCTTCCAAAATATTAATGACAATTATTGAAAAACCATATTAACACCAAATTGAAAACGTGAGAGAAATGAATAAATTATATCAATAATCTCAATAACTTCTTAGGAATCCTGGTTTAGTTCTTCCAATTTCGCACGTTTTATATTTCCTTTCAAAATATTAATGACAATTGTTGAAAAACCATATTAAAACCAAATTGAAAACGTGAGGAAAATGAATAAATTATATCAATAATATCAATAATTTCTTTCGAATTCTAGTTTAGTTCTTCTAATTTTGCATGTTTTATATTTTCTTCCAAAATATTAATGACAATTATTGAAAAACCATATTAACACCAAATTGAAAACGTGAGAGAAATGAATAAATTATATCAATAATCTCAATAACTTCTTAGGAATTCTAGTTTAGTTCTTCTAATTTCGCACGCTTTATATTTCCTTTCAAAATATTAATGACAATTATTAAAAAACCATGTTAACACCAAATTGAAAACGTTAGAGAAATGCATAAATTATATCAATAATCTCAATAACTTCTTGATCTCCCATTTTTCAAATTCTCATCTCTTGGCGGTTCAGACTGATCTCCTCCACCAATCACTTTAGAAGCTGCTCTCTCGCCACCATTTCGGTGAGGGATTTCATGTTTTTTTCTTTGTTATGTGTCTCGTTTGTATTAGAAAATAATGTCTCATACTTCTTAACTCTATCTCTCATTTTGCAGATTCTCATCTCTCAGCGATTCGAATCGATCTCCTCCACCCACCACTTTAGAAGAGGTTCTCTCGCTGTCATTTTGGTGAGGGATTTAATATTTTTTTAATTGTTACGACAAAATGTCACATCAAAGCCATAATAATTTCATTTTTTTTTCTCACAAACATCACATCCAATTACAAAAAATCCAACTATCTTTCGAAGCACAAAAATTTAGACTCCTAAAATAGTTAAAAACTAAAATAGCTTAGTAAAATAGTAACTTCCCAAACATCCACATATCCAACGCGTAATACACAGAAGAAAAAATAAAAAAAAAAGATTGACTCAAGAGATGGTTTGGTGTTCAAAACTAGGGAGACACATTTTGGTACCATATATTCAATGCGTAATATCGTCTTCCGCAACGGTAAAAAAACACAGCTCTCTCTCTCTTTCTCTCTCCATTGTCAATATTTCTCCATCGTCAACAGTTTACTCTACATATAATTGTGGTTTGTATTTATGTATAACATTATTATTTTGGATATTTATTATAATTTTATGATTTGCATGATTTTCATTGTCATAAATAATTAAAAAAACAAAATAAACATTTTATGCATTAAAATTAACAACACATGTATTTGAGTTTTTATTTTTAATTTGTTTAAAATATTTTGTTTTTATTTTTTAAAAAATAAACAAAAACTAGTTTATAATTTTTTCATAAACATAAGCAAAAAAATGTAAACTTTACCGAATGGTATCTAAATATTAATATTCAAAAAAAAAATGTCCAACATGTTAAAAAAAAAAAATTGCAGTTTACTGGTTGACCGAACGGACGATCGGTAACACCCTAAGCCGAACGGACTATTTTCTAATACCACCTCCTCGCTTAGACTAACAATACCCTTGTCAAGGCCTATTGTAGTCCGAAGGAGACTTTGAATCTGAAACTCCAAAACCAAAACCAAAACAAACATGAGACATTTCACTGTTCATCATTCACAGTCCAAAATAGACTGTGAAATGGACTGTGATAGAGGAAAACAAATGGGCCTTAACAAGTTAACTCAAAAAAACATGAGTGTTGCTATTCACTCCAACAACTCAACCCACTCTGATTTGCACGTAATGCTAAATAACATTGAGTCAGACTCGGAAGAGAATGTGGACTGTTATCCATTTTTCATGTTTTGTCACTAAGCGAAGGTTAGGCAGTCGAGTTAATAGAAAGGCGACCTCTTTAAGTTGTAATTTAATTTTATTAATAAATTAATATTTGCTAATCTTGAGAAAAAAATAAATAAATTAACATCAATTGATTTATGCCAAAACACTGCCATATATTTTCTCGTTTCATGTCTTATTGTGTAGAGGAGGGGAGGGAGGGAGGTAGGGAGGGTAGAAAACTCACCGGGAAAAAAGAATCTGAGCCGTTGGCATCTGTCTTCGATGTCATCACCATCATCATCATCATCATCCATGGTGTTTGAAGCGTAGGTCTGGTGTATGTCCCAACACAAGCTTAAGAAATGATTTTTCAATGGACGAAAAAGTTTATTAAAAAATTACGATACCTGAAGAAACTCACGATCAAGCTTTCGATATTGGTCTTCTCTAACGAGCTCAACACGGTCAACACAACAAATATAATAAACCCCTCCAAGTGCCTACGAAAATTCAAATTCAAATTCAAATTGAAACTCAAACTCAAACTCAAAAAGAAACTGATTTCAATTTCAATTTCGATTTACGATTCATTCATGAGGTTGAGTCGATTCGATTTGAATAACAATGAATGACTTACGTCCAGATTTTTAGGGTTTCATTGCGCCAAGTGAAGATGGTGAACAACGTCTCCTTTAACAGCCATTTGCACTGGTAATAGTCCAATATGAACTTGTTGTCCTTCAAGTACTCAGGCAAGCTCTCGTACTTCACCAATTGCCTCTTGAATCCTTGCTTCATGTTTTGGCCCGAGTCAACTCGGCCCGCTCTCTCCTCTTCACCATTACCACTAAGCTTTGCGTTGTTCTCACCTCTCCGTTTCATCTTCACTGGAAAATCCCCAACGTTTTTCTGTTTTCGGCGAGCTATTCGCCGGAAATATCTCTATTTTTCGACGCCTCTCTCTCTCTCGCTCCTTCCCTCCCTCATCCTATCTCAAAATCTATAAATATGCAATTATTTATGTTTGTGCATATGTAGTAGTAGATAATATATGTATATATGTGTGAATGTATGCCAAGCTGGTGCCGAGATTGGAGCTTCAAAGAATATATAGCTAGTGAGGAACGTGTGAGCGAATTAAATAGAAAATGATTTTTTTTCCTTTTTGTTTAAAATAATAATAATTAAAAAAAAGAAGCAATTACTAGTAGAAATAAATAATCAGCCAGGTGGAAAAGGATGAATGGCCACGTGTTAGAATTTGGTTGATTTGACTGCGGAACAAAAGTCAATAAGTGAATGTATGTGACGTGTCGTTTTTGGTTTTCCAAAAATATTTTTCAGAAATTTTTATTTTATTATTTTTCGTATTTTTTTAAACTTTTATTGATATTTTTTTTTAATATTTTAAGTAATTTTTTTTTTTAATTTTTAGACACACTTAACATAAATACATATCAAAAGTATAATTTTTGTGGAAAAAATCTTTTAAATATTGACTAAATTCACTATTAAATTAACACACTTGCTCTTTCATTAGTTACTGGAAATAATCTTTGCACAAGGTTAGAGTTTCTTGAGTTTGTTTGATTGAAATTTTGTTATTGGAATTGTGATTGTTATTAATTTGCAATATGCTATAATATTTTAGGAAAAAAAATATAAACCAAAACAAACGTGATGGTAACATATTTGGAATAGTGGGATTAGATGGAATTGACATTTGAAAATGGAATTTGATTTGGTGGGATTTGGAATTAATAAAATTTTTTCTAGTCTTATTACCCAAACTACACCCCACATCTTTGGTTTTGATCTAATCTTATCTAGTCTTATTGCTTCATGTAGTGAAGCAAAAGTAAGCACTGAGGAACAGTGAAGTGGGATGCAATAAAACTGACATGCAATAATAATCACGTATCATGATCGGATAGAGTGAATAAAAAATGACATAAAAAGAAATCATAATAATCATAATAATAATCACTATATTGGATTTTAGTTTTTTAAATTCAGTTTTTTAAAAATTAATTTTAAAAAATGAGGAATGTGGTTCAATTTACCTAAGTCTCATGCATTTCTACGACAATCATGGCTATCCTTCACCGATAACCCAAAACAGATATTTCTAAACAGATATTTAAATAATTAAATTCCAAAAATTCTGATAAATACAATCTATTCCACATCTCATCAAATATGAACAACTACACTACTTTTCATATCACAATCACATCCGGTAACCTCTCAAGGTCCATTTCTAATCGTGTTGGTTTTATTCCAACAGATACATTAAGAAAAATAATACCGTTAATGCCCAAGAAAACATTATTTTCTTTCCAAAGTCATTCTCCAACCATTATTCAACTATGACATCCTATTTTGATCAAAAGCCCCAAAAGTTAAACATAATTCCTTTGTTTTCTTTAAAAATGCTCTTTTGGTCGCAAACTGGTAAAAATTTCAAAACCGATCGAGTCAAAGTCCACTTCTGTTCAAATTAAAAAAAAAGCTATTTCATAACCTTACAAACACATTCCAAGTTTACACTTTCGCAATTTGGGAATCAACTTTTTATTTTTCTCAAAATTTCTCTTTTAAGCAAATAAATCACAATTTTTTCAAAAATTCTAATTAAATTATATACAACTCTAAGATCCATAGAATCAAGTAAAAGTACATAAAGAAGTGTAGGAAAAATCCCTACCTCAAGCCAAGATGTTTTCAAATTTTTTGGCAACAGAAATTAAATCTGTTCGGAGCCAAACGACGGTTTTTCTGCCCTTTACGTTTTGATCTAAAGCACTAGGGGTCAAAAATAACTTACACTAGATCAAACCCAAGAAAAAGCAACTTGGAACCCCTTTTCTTTCTTTCCTCACGGCAAGAACCCAAAAGTTGAACAAAATATCTATTTGATTACTATTTATAGATATTTATAGACATTTTTCTTTTTGTTCTTTTGTTTTTTAACTAAACAAATATCTAACCATATATATATATACCTATATATATCAATTAAAAATATATTTCAACATCTTTAATAATAAAAGTAAATATAATATTTTCTCACCACAAAATATATTTTGCCTAATGGTACACACCATAAATATTCACAAAATATATTCAACATCTTTTGTTTTCATATGATCTTTTAGTATGGGTACTAAGGTCCATGTTTTCGAACTCATAGCACGAAATCTCAGATTTTGTAATAACAAGTTATGATTTAAGCATGCATGTTCTTCATTTTCTCCATCTTCATGTTCTTCATGTTCCTCAAAGGGAAACCCAGATTTTCTCGACTTCACTTTTGAATGTGGCCATCGGGACCACACCTCGGCGAGAAGGTGTGGGACCTTGGCCAGGACCTGGTTAGTACCCAGCATGTCTTCTCGACGTGTAAACAGTGTTTTAACCCCATCGTGTTTTCCCGAGATCATTTGCATGCATGTAGGACTTGCTTTGAGAAGTGCATTCAGTAGACTTTGCCATGTGTTTGTAGGCCTTGGATCCTCGCTTGAAACCCCCACACCCGAAGAACTATGTGAGTGTTATTTTTAATAAAGCTATGTTATCATGTTTTGATAAGCTTTTCTTTGCCTTGTTTTGAAAAGTATTTGATCAAGCATGAATGATTATCCCTATTTTGTATATCAAGTATTATCTTGTTTTGATGACATTCTTGGAAAAGTCCTTAGTGCCAGGGGACTATAATGCAACTGCACCCTTGTCTTGAAAGTCCTTAGTGCCAGGGGACTATAATGCAACTGCACCCTCGTCTTGAAACTCCTTAGTGCCAGGGGACTATAATGCAACTACACCCTTGTTTTGCCACCGACGATTTTCCGCGTGGGTTTGTTTGTCTGGAATGTCATCATTTGGTATTACGTAAATGTTATTAACATCCAAGGAACTTGAAAGGTTTGACGGATGAACTTGATTCATCCCTTGACTTGTAAAGTTATGATATGTATTGTTTTGGAAAAGATTTCGGATATCAATCATACAAAACCTTTATTTCTAATATCATTCACTGAGTATCCAAGCTCACTCTCTCTATATATATGTAAGTGATGAAAAAGAAGGCGATGAGGCCTAGATGTGTTGCCGATATGTTTTGGATGTGTTTGCCGATGTGTCTTGGATTCGCATTTTTGTAGCATCTTGAAGATCATGCTTCTTAGCTTATATTTCATTGTGTTTGTATATGTCGGCTTGAGAAGCCTTTTGGTCAAGATGTATTTTGTATTTCTTATTATTGTATCCAAGTTGTAAAACCATGCTAAGTTGTATGTCGTTTCATTTGATCTATGTACAGCTCTTATGGACTACTTAGATTTATATATATTGCTTCCGCACATGTAAGCCCCATATGTAATACTCTGATTGTGTGTGAATCTTTGTAAGTTGGCCTTTGGTAATCTCGGATTACTGGCCATCACGGCATCATTCTACTAGGGGCGGAATGGGGTCGTGACAGATTGGTATCAGAGCACGAGTTATTCGTAGTACGTTGTTCACACACCTTAGGTCCTGAAGAGCATAGGATTTCCCTTTAGAATGATTTTAGGTTTGCATCATACTGCTTACTACTTGACAATGTGTGCATCATCTCGGCATGACCATTTGTTACTTGCATACATATTACCTGTTCAGTTTGTTTTAAAGTCACATTTTACATTCTCCTAGCATCGTGAGAAGAGGTAGACCTTCGATTGGCCGAGATCATTCCAAAGATAGATTGGAAAGACTGGAAAGGTTGGTCGAAGGTTTGGTTCGTGAGCTGAGACAATCCAGGCCACAGGATACTGGTACTACTTCTACCCAGGCTGAGCAGACGAATGGCCGAAATGCAACTCCACCTCCACCTCCTTCAGTGCCGCAAGTGCCTCAACAGCAAGCTTTGTATGGGAACGACACAATGACCCTGATCAGAGAGTTCAAGAAAATGAAACCGCTGAGATTCCAAGGAGGTATAGAGCCGATGAAAGCCGAGGCATGGGTTTTGGAAATGGAGAAGTTGTTTGAAATCTTTCCCAGTACAGACGCTCAGAAGGTATCTCTGGCAGCGTTCACATTAGACGACGACGCTCGTAGATGGTGGATGATGGTCCGAGAAAGTAATCTGGGTTTGACTTGGGCCAGATTTTTGGAGTTGTTCTACAACAAACATTTTCCCTTTAGTGTTCGAGATTGAAAGACCACGGAGTTCCAGAATCTGACACAAGGGAACAAGATAGTGGCAGAATACGACCGTGCCATTACTGAATTGGCGAGATATGCACCTCACATGGTTGATGATGAATACCGAAAGGCGAGGAAGTTCAAAAGTGGGTTGCGTGGACCGATACAAGATCGGGTTAACATGGTTAATATGCCAACATACGCCGGAGTACTAGACAAGGCCATCCTGGCGGAAGCTAACTTAAACTGATACCAGAATCCAAGAGAGAGTTAGAGGAAGAGGCAGAATTATGATAATCGCCGAGTTCCGTTCAACACCAAGAAGAAGGCAAACGTGGACAGTTCCAACAACTCAAATCAGGAAGGTAATGCTAAGCCGATGTGTGCGAGTTGTGGGAAGCCACATTTTGGGGTCTGTCGTTGGGCAACAGGGGCTTGCTACGAGTGTGGCGAGATAGGTCATCGTGTCAAGGACTGCCCGAAGACAAAGGCTGACGATGGAAACAAGAATGGAAGCACCTCGGGCTTTGTACAGAAAAACAACGTCGGAAGGATACAGACGAGGCAGGGCAGAGTTTTTGCATTAGTGCCAGGAGACACCCAGAGTACCGAGGCAGTAGTGTCAGGCACCCTTCCAATTTGTTCTTAAGATGCATACATATTGATTGATTCGGGTTCTACGCATTCATTTGTATCTGCTATATTCGCCGAGAAGTTGAATAGGGAACTAGAACCCCTTGATTATGTATTATCTGTGTCTACTCCATCTGGGAGTAATATGACTGTTGCATCCATTATAGGGCGTGTATTGTTGTGATTGAGGATGTAGAAGTATTAGTTGATTTGATGCCGTTGAGCATAACTCACTTTGATGTCATTTTGGGAATGGATTGGTTAGTAGCAAATCGTGCATCCATTAATTGTGTCTCCAAGAGTGTCACATTGAAACCCCCAAACCAAGCTGAGATTACGTTTCAGGGTAAGGGAGTAATATCCCCACCTTACTTGATCTCATCCATGAAAGCCTTTAAACTGATCCAAAAGGGGTGTCAAGGTTATCTGTGTAGTATACTAAGTGAATTGAATGGAAGTGTTGAGCTAGCCGACTTACCGGTTGTTAAGGAATTCCCCAACGTCTTTCCGAATGACTTGCTTGGCCACTTAGTCGATAGAGGAATAGAGTTTACTGTTGACGTTATGCCGGGAACCCAGCCAATCTCTAAAACACCCTATAGAATGGCCCCAGCCGAACTTAGAGAATTGAAACTTCAATTACAGGAATTGTTGGATAAGGGATTTATTAGGCCGAGTACTTCACCATGGGGAGCACCAATTCTGTTTGTCAAGAAAAAAGATGGTACACTTCGTCTTTGTATCGATTACCAGGACCTGAACAAGGTAACCATTAAGAACAAGTATCCATTGCCGAGGATCGATGATTTGCTTGATCAACTACATGGGGCACGGGTCTTTTCTAAGATTGACCTCAGGTCGGGCTACCATCAGTTGAAGGTTAAAGCCGAGGATGTTGAGAAGATTGCTTTTCGGACAAGTTATGGCCACTACGAATTTTTAGTAATGCCTTTCGGGGTGACCAACGTCCCTGCAGCATTCATGGACTTGATGAACAGAGTCTTTCAGCCGTATCTAGATGTGTTTGTGGTTGTTTTCATCGACGACATACTGATCTATTCCAAGAATAGTGACGAGCATGAGAAGCACTTGAGACTAGCCTTACAGGTTTTGAGAGACAGAAAGTTGTATGCCAAGTATAGTAAGTGTGAGTTTTTGCTTTCCAGCATCTTATTTTTGGGCCATGTGATTAACGAAGAAGGAATCTCTGTTGATCCGAGTAAAATTGAAGCTATTGTGAATTGGCCAACGCCGACCAACGTGTCCGAGATTCGTAGTTTTCTGGGTTTGGCCGGCTATTACAGGAAATTTGTGAGGGACTTCTCAAGGATTGCCGTGCCATTGACGTAACTAACACAGAAAGGAGTGGCGTATGAATGGACTGAAGATAGGGAGTCCGCTTTTCAAGAGTTAAAGACGAGGTTGGTTACAACATCGATACTTGTTCTATCGTCAGAAAAGGAAGAATTTCAGATTTATAGTGATGCTTCACATAAGGGATTGGGCTGTGTGTTAATGCAAGGAGGTAAAGTCATAGCATACACATCTCATCAGTTGAAGCCCAACGAAAAGAATTATCCTACCCATGATTTGGAACTGGCAGCCGTGGTTTTTGCTTTAAAGATATGGCGTCATTACTTGTATGGAACTTCTTGCCAAGTTTTCACCGACCATAAGAGTCTGAAGTACTTGTTCACTCAAAAGGAATTGAATATGAGGCAGAGAAGATGGCTTGAACTATTGAAGGACTATGACATGCAGATCCAGTATCATCCAGGTAAGGCAAATTCCGTAGTCGACGCATTGAGCAGGAAGTTAGTTGGAGGTTTGGCGTGCTTGGCAATGATTTTAGTGGAGCCGACCATTATTGAGGAAGTGAAGACCAGATAGATGAAGGATAAATTCCTCAAGAAAGTAATTGATGAGTTCGTCGCCAAGCCGAGGCCAGGATACACCATTGAAAATTAGGTGCTTAAGTTTGAAGGAAGATTGTGCGTGGCTGACGTCCCAGAGTTGAAAAGGAAGATTTTGCAGGAAGCCCATAACTCCAAATTTGCCGTTCATCTAGGAAGCACTAAGATGTATCAAGATGTGAAGCGGACCTTTTGGCGGCCAAATATGAAAAGGGAAATAGCCAAGTTTGTATTCCAGTGTCTATGTTGTCAGCAAGTGAAAGCAAAATACCAGAGACCAGCAGGACTACTTCAACCCTTGTCAATTCTTGAGTGGAAATGGGAACACATCTCTATGGATTTTGTGGTTGGTTTGCCGAGGACGCAAAAAGGTATGAACTTAATTTGGGTTATAGTTGACAGATTAACTAAGTCAGCATAGTTTTTGCTTGTCAAGACTACATTCAATGCCGACCAACTTGCTGAATTGTATATGAATGAGATCGTTAGGCTTCATGGTATGCCGTTGTCCATTGTGTCAGACCGAGATCCGAAGTTCATTTCTAGATTTTGGCAGAGTTTGCAAAGAACCTTAGGGACTGAGTTGAGGTTTAGCACAGCTTTTCACCCCAGACCGACGGACAAATGGAAAGAACGATTCAGACACTCGAAGATATGCTCAGATTGTGTGTATTGGATTTCAAGGGAAGTTGAAAATTGCATTGCCATTAGTGGAATTTGTATACAACAACAATTACCAAGCCGGCATTGGCATGGCGCCGTATGAAGCTTTGTATGGAAGGGAGTACAGATCGCCGATATGTTGGACCGAGGTAGGAGACAAAGCTTGGATTGGCCTCAAGTTAGTTCAAATAACAACTGAAAAGATTAAGCTCATTCAACAGAGGATTAAAACCGCACAGAGTCGGCAGAAGAGTTATGCCGACCAGATGAGAAGGAAATTAGAATTTGAAGTTGGGGATCATGTATTTTTGAAGATCTTGCCGATGACAGGAGTTTCAAGATTTGGTATGAAGGGAAAATTAGCACCCCGATATATTGGGCCATTTGAAATTCTCGAGAGAGTCAACCCCGTTGCCTATAGACTTGCTCTGCCACCAGAATTAAGCCAAGTCCACAACGTGTTTCATGTTTCGATGTTGAGGAAGTATATCCGAGACCCACTGCATGTAATTGATTATTCCGAGGTTGTAGTTAATGAAGATCTAGGCTACGAGGAGAAGCCGATGAGAGTTATTGACAGAAAAATGAGACAGTTGAGAAACAAGTTGATACCAATGGTAAAGATTGAATGGGAGGAGCATTATGGCAAGGAGGCTATGTGGGAAAAGGAAGAGGAAATGAAAATCCGTTATCCGGAGTTATTTGTAGAGCAAGGTAACTTAAGTTTAGGGACCAAACTTCTCTAAGGAGGGTAGACTGTAGTGACCCTCATTCCCCGCCTTAACCCTGTGCATGAGCATCTGTATAATCTTGTTTTGCTAAGCTTGCATCAATGAATTCTGACTTGTTTTACCTAGAATAAGATTCTTGTCTTGGATTATACTTATGTGAATTTGCCTGTTAGTCTTGTTCCTTTCCTAGTAAGTCTAGCCAAGGTCACCTTGAGCCTAGAACCACCTTGGAACCACTTTGGTTGACCTCTAACTTTGTCTTGGCATATTGGCCGAGATGTCATTATCTAGGCCGAGGTGTGTATCACCAAGGCCGAGATGTGTATCATCTAGGACGAGATGTTATCCTTGAACCCAAGTGATCTTGTTCCTGGATTGGTATGACCTAGGCCGAGGTGTGACACATCTAGGCCGAGGTGTGGCATAGCTAGGCCAAGTGTTGTCCTTCCTAGCTGGGGTCATTGATACCTTACCTGTCAGAGCCGATGACGTCACCGATGTCATTATCTTGCCAGAATGCCCATGCCGCTTTACTTGTTGGACACCCTTTCGCCATACTTTCGTCTGGTTTGTCAGCCACTTTTAAGGGAACCCAACCGGTCGCTGCCACGTGCCCCAGCAGAAGGTCAAGCCTAGAGCCAGACGAGAGAACCTATCATTTTGTATCATATCTTTGCCTTTTAGAGAGAGAAGCTCTAGGAGGAATAAGAAGTTTTAGAGTGAGAGAGTAGATATTCGAGCTTGATTCCTAGAGATCAAACCGTTAGATTCGTGTATTGAGGTTAGGTTCTTGACCTACTCTTGTTATTCTTTATGTTGATATAATCGCATTGCATGATCTAGCACGTTTCATGAACCATGCAATGCTTTGAACTTCAGTTTTAGAAAGAGAAAGTGATATTCATGTATTCTTGAAGAAAACCATGTTTTGATCCGAAAGTTTGTATCAAGATGCATGTTTTCGTGTTGGTTTTCATATGATCTTTAAGTATGGGTACCAAGGTCCATGTTTTCGAACTCATAGCACGAAATCTCAGATTTTGTAATAACAAGTTATGATTTAAGCATGCATGTTCTTCATCTTCTCCATCTTCATGTTCTTCATGTTCCTCAAAGGGAAACCCAGATTTTCTCAACTTCACTTTTGAATGTGGCCGTCGGGACCACACCTTGGCGAGAAGGTGTCTGACCTCGACCAGGACCTGGTTAGTACCCAGCATGTCTTCTCGACGTGTAAACAGTGTTTTAACCCCAGCGTGTTTTCCCGAGATCATCTGCATGCATGTAGGACTTGCTTTGAGAAGTGCATTCAGTAGACTTTGCCATGTGTTTGTAGGCCTTGGATCCTCGCTTGAAACCCCCACACCCGAAGAACTATGTGAGTGTTATTTTTAACAAAGCTATGTTATCATGTTTTGATAAGCTTTTCCTTGTTTTGAAAAGTATTTGATCAAGCATGAATGATTATCCCTATTTTGTATATCAAGTATTATCTTATTTTGATGACATTCTTGGAAAAGTCCTTAGTGCCAAGGGACTATAATGCAACTGCACCCTTGTCTTGAAAGTCCTTAGTGCTAGGGGACTATAATGCAACTGCACCCTCGTCTTGAAACTCCTTAGTGCCAGGGGACTATAATGCAACTGCGCCCTTGTTTTGCCACCGACGGTTTTTCGTGTGGGTTTGTTTGTTCGGAATGTCATCATTTGGTATTACGTAGATGTTATTAACATCCAAGGAACTTGAAAGGTTTGACGGATGAACTTGATTCATCCCTTGACTTGTAAAGTTATGATATGTTTTGTTTTGGAAAAGATCTCGGATATCAATCATGCAAAACCTTTATTTCTAATATCATTCACTGAGTATCCAAGCTCACCCTCTCTATATATATGTAGGTGATGAACAAGAAGGCGATGAGGCCTAGATGTGTTGCCGATATGTTTTGGATGTGTTTGCCAACGTGTCTTGGATTCGCATTTTTGTAGCATCTTGAAGATCATGCTTCTTAGCTTATATTTCATTGTGTTTGTATATGTCGGCTTGAGAAGCCTTTTGGCCAAGATGTATTTTGTATTTCTTATTATTGTATCCAAGTTGTAAAACCATGCTAAGTTGTATGTTGTTTCATTTGATCTATGCACAGCTCTTATGGACTACTTAGATTTATATATATTGCTTCCGCACATGTAAGCCCCATATGTAATACTCTGATTGTGTGTGAATCTTTGTAAGTTGGCCTTTGATAATCTTGGATTACTGGCCATCACGGCACCATTCTATTAGGGGCGGAATGGGGTCGTGACAGTTCTACTAGGATTGTGCCACGCGAAATCTATAAGAACTCATGAAAGAACCTATGCACAGGTATTGCAATTCATACTCCCGAATACACAGAGCTTTTGTGTCTATTGTCTACTTGCTGACTTAGGCATCAGAGGGTTTTCCGACACACACCCACCGGCTAACTTATGCTTGTGTTTATAATTTGAGCAAGTTTATAATATTACCCTTAAAATTACAACACTTGTCACGTATGTGCGCATTTTTCATTAAAAATGTTAATAATTGTAAACAATTGGACTAAATTAAAATAAAATTATAAATTCAGGATCAAAATTGAGCAAAATAAAATTGCAGGAACTAAAATGATACAAGGACCAAAATAAAGGGACTATCAACATAATTTGCTCTTAATCGTAAAAGATATAGTATTTGATAACATTGATGTTATTTGTATTTTTTATTGGTATATGACATTAATTGTAAAGAAATTGATGTTAGGAGTCAGATCAAATGGGCCAAATGTATTAAAAATCTTAAAAGGTATCTCTGACAATAGCTAAATGATATTATCTCTATTTTCATCTTCCTAATTCATTTCAACTGCCTAATTTAAGTAAAAACAAAAGAAAAAATTAGGTTGATTGATTCTGTAGATATATATATATATATATCTCCTTACAAAATTGCTATACATAAATTGGTTTTTAACTTTATTTTCTTATTTGTAGCACCTGTATTCTTCAAAGCTTATGGGAAAGTGTATTCAAATCCTTTTTTTTTTATTTAGAAATCTTTGGTGTTGTTATGAGTTGGTTTTGGAGGAGTACAATTCGATTTAAACTTGTTGGGTTTGGTTGTTCGCACTTATTCTTGTCAAAAGTTCCTTGGAGACTTAGAAATTCTATTCTAGGGTCGACACCAACCTTCCTAAGGGTTGACCCTTACCTATTAGTGAAGTTCTGAAAATGTTGCTAGAAGATAGGGTAAACACCAGATTGGGAGAGGGTCGACCCTCTTATGTCTGTGTGTTAGTTGCTGGAAGATAGGGTAGACACCAAACTGGGAGAGGGTCGACCCTCTTATGTCTGTGTGTTGGTTGCTGGAAGATGGGGTCGACCCCCTCTTGTCTAAGGGTCGATCCCTGCGTGTTTTTTTTTCAAGTTTTTGAGGTCCGAATAGGTCCTATCTAAGGGGGTTTTTGGGCCTATTATTTTATTTGACCTTAGGGCTTTTCCTCACTACTATAAATAGGCCCAAACCATTTTTTCTCTCATGATTTTCTTCCCCTTTTTCCTCTCAAACCGTGATTCCTCTTTTCTCTCTCTAAAACTCAACTTTTTCACTTAAATCTCTAGACCTACTCACCTAGAGTGATCTTTTCACCTTGCTCCTTTGAGATTAAGTTTAAAGCTTGTCAAGGGCTTCGTTTTGAACAAAGCAAAACGTGGTTTTGTCACTACCGACTTTTGAGCTCTCACTCTTCTCTCTCATCTAAGCATGAGGTAGGGATGGTCTACTCTTTAACATGAGTTTTAACCCTGATATTTGTCATCTTTGCATAAATGGTGGAGTTAGGAAGTTTGAGTGAAGTTAGGGTTTGGATTTGAATTTTTGAGAGAGGGGTTTTCTATTTTGGGCTCCATATATGTATGTGAGGTCTTGAAAATGGGGTTATCTATGTATGAATGGTGAAATTGAGTCTTGGGGGTTGATGTTTGAAAAAGGGGGAGATTTGCCCTAACATGAGTTGTGACGACTGGCTCCTTGTTTCCTTTATTTCCTTCCTCCCATCGTCCTTCTTTTACCTTCGTTGGACTTGGCACATTTGGAAATGGTTTTCAAAATAATAGTTCTTGTTTTGCTTTGTTTGGGAATTTGAATCTCTCTTGTTTCGGAGGGTGCGTGCCCGAGTCCGGAATGCCCGGGAGCGAGGCGGGAAAATTTTGGGCTGGAAATCAAGGGCCGCACGTACAGGAAGGAGGCCGCACATGCGAAATTCAGGGGAAGTTTGGGGTGGCATACTGCTTAAAAGGCACGAGCGGGAAGTGGTGTGGGAGAGGAGCCTCGCACGTGTGGGGATGAAGGCCGCACGTGCGGCGCCCGCACGTGCGGCAGACTGGCAGTCCAAAATTCTGTTTTTTTTAATCTTTTTGGTCCGAATGTATCACTCATTTTACACATCTCTCTCTCTCTCTCTCTCTCATTCTAAACCCTATTTTTCTTCCCCTTCTCTCTAGAAAACTTCCTCACACACTAAGACTCTTTGATTTTTTTTGCACATTCTTGGGTCAAGATCATCATCATCTTCCTCTAATCTTGAAGATCTAAAGTTAGGGCTTCACTTGGTGTGGTGGAAGTCAAAGCTCTCCCATCCTTTGGTTCTAGGGTTTCATCTTCTCTCTTTTCAACAAACTTGAGGTAGGGATTCTTGAGTTATATATACATGTTTTGCATTATTGTTGTTGATTTAAAAGTTCCCTTGAAGTTTTGATGTCAATTTTGATTTTGTGATCTAAAATGGAGAGAGTTTTCAAAGTGGGTTTAAAGCTCAAATCTTTTTACTAATCTTAGTGGGTTTGCCAATTTATTAAATTCAAGAAGGATGGTTTGATAGGGTTTCTTCAAGGGAATGAGAAATGTTGGTTTTGATGGAAAACCCTAGGTAATTTTTGGGGGATTTTGGAAAATAAGGAAATGCCTATGAAATTCCTTGTTTCCTTGTGCCATGAGAATGAATGAGAGCAATTTCATCTTATGTGCAGTAAAATGGCCATCTACTTGTTACATGTGAAATGAGGTGGTATTTTAACATTATTACTAAACATTTGACCATGTATGGTTGTGAGGTGGTAAATGGTTGTGCACCATGGAACTTGTAAATTGTAAAATCTTGTAGTTTTAATGTTGAAAACATTATATGTAGTCTTGACGAGGCTAACCGTTATTAATTGTGCTTGATGAGAAATTGATGTTGACATGGGTCTTGGCAAGTGGTTATTTTGTGAATTGATGTAGAAGAGAAGAAATGAGAAAACAAAAATTTATTGATAAAGTTGCAGAGATGTTTGAAATGGGGGAATGTTATGAGATATCCTGCATTGCATCATGTTCTCATTTGATTTGTTATCTTTATTGCACATTTTGAAAAGAATTGGAAAACATGTACTTTGAGAAAGATTATGTTGTAATGAGAACTATGGTAATGTGAATGGGGTAAATACGTGGTAAGTCCAGATAGGGGGTGTAGTTGAATTTGATAAGTTGGCCTAAGTGTCCATGGTAAAAGACCAGAAACCCGCACGGATAGGTGTTGAGCCTTCCGGTTAATATCGGTAAAAATGACAGTTTGGTAGTACTCGTAGAGTCTACTTGCAGACACCAATCTAGGGATTACCAGTGTCGTATTTACCATCCCTATTGATAAAAAAGTGGAAGTTTTTGAAATAAGTTGAGATTGTAAATTTTTTTGAAAGATGATAATCTTTAAAAGAGCATGTAGTGTATTTGCTTTAAAAAGTGCATGGCATGACATTGACATTTGCATTTTTAATTGGAGTTGGATAACTATATATACTTTGTGAGAATTCTTTACTGGGCTTTATGCTCACCACTATGGGATTTGGTGCAGATAAAAATGTTGTGATCCCGCCAAGCTAAGGGTGTGGACATGTTTTGGTAAAGAGTAGATCACTCTTTCTTTTGTTATAATTTTTGTAAAGCCTAGAGCTAATTTGGTGTGGGTCCGAGAGACCATTTGTTGTAACCGAGCTATTGCCTTGGAAGATGTAAACCCGTAAGGGTATTTCTTTTATTTTTGGAACTATATGTCTCACATGCTATAGATTCAGGTGCTTTCTTATCATTGAATGTATTATTGCATATGGGATCCTTGTATAAACTATGGAGTTCTTGATTTAGAGAATGGAGAATGGTTGTGGTTGATGGATTATTCAGGTTGGGTTTATTTCGGGGCGTGACAACTTGGTATCAGAGCTATTGGGTTTGAATACTTGGGGCTCGCGAGAAGTGGTTGTCTTACCACAATGGGTTCATTTCACATGATTAGGAAATGTATTGTTTTTGTGATTATGTGATAGCATGCTTATGTGACTATGTGGGTATGAGATTAGACTTTTGGGATGTTATTTGCGCCTATTAGATTCCTTGAGGTCTTATTAGAAGGGTACTTGATCAATACTCGTTGTACTGAGAATTCTTGGTTTCTCATGGGACAAATCTCATCACTAAAGGATAATTCGTATGTGTTTATGTGATTAAGTGCTTATATGGAGTGAATTAAATTATTTGTGTGATAGAATATTTATGATTGTTATAGTTTAATGTGTGAGGCAAGTTGCGAGCACATTTGGAATTATGTGCTGAGTTTGTTTATTTGACTCTCAATTAGGATGTCAAGAAGGGTTGAAAGTCATGGCGGTAGAGGCGGAAGACATGGTAGGGGCCGCCGGGGTGTGCATGGAGTATCGGTCCATGTGGCGCCGACGTAAGAAGAAGGTGTAGGCCAAGCTAACATGGCTGAACAAGTGAGGCAAGCGGAGGTACCAGGGCAAGCGGGCCAAGCCGCAATGGGGGTCCTAGCCCGGGAAATGGCGGGGGCATTGAGGGAGTCCATGAATATCCTTAGTGTGGATACCTAAGCTAAGGAGAACTCCGTAGAGACGAGGGCGAGCTTTCTTATGAGGGAGTTTTTGTGGGCCAAACCGAATGAGTTCCATGGTGGCCTCGATCCGAAGAAGGCAGACGAATGGCTAGAACAAACGGTAAAGACTTTTGAGATGCTCCATATAGAGGATAGTGAGTTGAGGGTGACTCTTGCGCGTTACTACTGCAAAGGGGATGCGGGGCAATGGTGAAAGTATGCCAAGGGTCTAATTGCACCAACATGGGAGGCATTTATGGCGGCCTTCCAAGACAAGTACCTACCTCCCACATCTAAGGAGAGGTTGAGGAAGGAATTCAAGGATCTTAAGCAACTAAATATGTCCGTGGCCAAATTTGAAGCAGCCTTTTCTAGTTTGTCCCGGTTTGCACCAGAATTGGTAGCGACGGAGGAGCATCGTTGCTTTGAGTTCGAGCAGAGGTTGAGGACGAAGATTTTGTTCAAGGTTGCCGGGAACATGATCCAGAGTTATGATCGCCCTGTTGAGGTATCTACACATTGTAGACGTCCCCGAACGCCCCGGGAGGGTGAGCTCCCGTTCTGTCCATTTTGGGGTTACTACAGCTCGGACTCTCAAATTGTCACGGTTCTTAATCTTGAACCAAAGAGTCCAAATCTGGCAAATCGTTTTGAGAAATAGATTTTTTTTGAAAAGAGAAGTGCCAAACATGGACTGCTTTGCCAGATACAGAGTCGCCACCTAAATATTTTATTTTTGGGGAATTTAGGAAACCTTGACTCGGTGCCGAAGGCCACATATCCGTCATCACCGGAGTTGTCTCGGCTCGGGAGCTAGGGTACGATTGGGGAAGGTCAGCTATGAGCACCCCCTCTCGCCCGGTTCGAAGACCGGCCTCTACTAATCATGATACCCGTTTTTGAAAACTTTATGTGTTCTTATTCCGGTTGTTAGCCTAGAATTACTATGTTATGCGCACAGCAAACAAGTATAGACTAGATTGCCTAATTTGGAAATAAGCATTGCATATCCGTTTGTTTTGAAAAGTGTTTTGGAATTTGCTACTCGCATGTAGGCTAAAACACGGATTTTAATGAGTTTTTCCAATTCAAACAATCCACCCTCCACCCACAGGCATTCAAACAGTTTATCACATAAGCATTTAGTCGCATGGCAAGCATACTGTCATGGCAACACTCACACGCATGCGGGATGCTAAAGCATAACTACTTAGATCGTACTCCGTGCCAAAACAGTAAACTAGTTAGCAAATATGCATGTCCTAGTTCATGTTAAAATGACTAATGCATCGCATGCAAAAAAATGTAATTAGAGTGGGCTCGGTTAATCCTAAATATGGCATATGAGATGCAACCAATTGATTCACGTATTCAATTTGGAATTTGAAATACGAATGCAGTTAGCATGATGTACCGAGCCTAATGCGTGTAATACGAATGCATGAATGCACTCATGCATAGCATAAGGTATGCTAATTTCAAAAAATGCCCTAATCTACCATCATAAGCAGGTAAATAAAAGGGAAGAAAGAAGTGGGGATTGGAAGACATACACACACTCACCCACACTTATTACATCATTGCCCTCACTCGGAGGGGCCAAATAAATATTACAGTCCAAATGATAAGCAAATAAATTATTACAGAATTTCTAATTAATTCATAGAAAGAATGTTAAAGAAAGAAGAGGATGGCCGCAGCCTCTGCCTCGGGATGCGCGAATGATGCGTGCTCGAAATCCGGCTTGCCTGGAAAACCCGCGCCGTACCTCTGCCACCTCTGTTTATACTGCCCTGTCTTTCTGAAAATTCCCAAAACCCTAGGATAGGTTCCTTGCATGCCGCAGAGTACCACCGGCTGGAGGAAATTCCCACCGGCAGTGCCCAATTCCCACCGGCCGTTTTTGGATCCACCGGCTGTAAATAGATTGCCGGCCGGCACATAATAATGCCGGTCGGCAAAAACCTCCTGCAGAAGACAGTTTTGACAGCAAGCAGAGGACAGACAGTATGGCATGGGATTTTCAGGCAATGTGAGCATGGTCATGCTTCCCATCATGCTTTGAACTCAGGGAAGCATGGCCCTCGATCCTCGAGCCATCAATGGTGCATGATAGCCCAAGGGATCAAGTTTGCCACTTGATGTAAAGATGCATGCAACATACAAATGAGGACCAAGGCATTATCATGTTGAAGTCAAAGGCCCCGGTGACCGAGAATCAAGGCACATTACATCACTTGAAGTATGAATGTCCCTTGACCCTCACATTTGGCTTGACACCCCAAACCAAATGATGCAATGCATGTTATGCTCACAAGGCTCAAAATGCAACATGATACTAATTATGCAAGACATGCCAAATGTCATGCAACAAATATGACAAGTATGTAATGCTAAGCATGCAAGATGCAAATGCAATGCAAATTTGGGCCATTTGAGCAATGGGAACAACATGAAACATTACTTAACGGAACAATTATGTAACAAACATGAGACAAGCATGCAAGGGGCTTTGAACCATAAAGGGATAGGCCCTAATCCACCCTAAAACAGTGACCAAAAGTGCCTAGAAAAGTGGACCAAAATCCATGCCAACAAGCAAACTAATGGTCCTAAATTTAAGGTACAAAAGGAGGCACTTCACTCCCACCAACATGACCACTCATAGCATGATTTAGACAAGTAAGAAACATAATTTTTACAGGCAAAATAGGACTCCAAACCCTCCTAATATGGCAGCTAAGATGACCCCCCAAAGAGCTGTATGCACCAAGGCTCAAGTGTAGGCATAAAAAGGCTCACATTCAAGGCACAAAAGGAACGATGAATGCAAGCATGCTAGCATGATTTGGGGACTGAAATAACATGGAAAACAACTTCAACTCATTAAAGTAGATCAACTAAGGCATACTTATGACTCATATACTTAAAGGCTCACAAGCCAAAATGTATAGCAACCATATCAAACATGTCAAACATGACCAAATGGATAACCAACAGACTTTAAGCATGGAAAAATAGTGCTAACATCTTCATGGAACCAAGCCAACCCATGCAAAAATCATGGCCTAAACACAAGGGGCATTTCTAGGCCAAATGGAGCAATACAAAGCAAGTACTTTAAGCATGCAAAGAGACATAAATCTGGCCAAAAATAGAGGTCACACATGACCTAAAACACCCAAAAAACTTCTGAAATGAGGCCAAAAATGATCAAGCATATATGTTACCTTTTAAGCCAAAAGTGAGGACAAAAGAGAGACCAAGGGAGAGGGGTGTCCCTCCCCTATGCAAGACTTCAAACCACCTTCCTTACCACTGAAAATACACTGATTTTCAGTTGTGAGGAGATCAAAACACTGAAGTAAACAAAGCTTAACCAAAGAGGCAACAAAAGTGGCCAAATAAGGCCTATCAAGGTGAGTTTGCACTCAAACTACAAGACAACCTTAATGAAAGTTCTAAAGCATGAAAATATAAGCCTTTTTCATGTTATGCACAAAAGCTAAATCAGCAAGCAAGATAGGTAAATAACTATTGCAAGTTTGGGGAAAATAAAGCAAGATGCTCACCCTTGAAGAACCTTTGAAGAACAAATGGTCTAGCCCTCTTCTTTTGGTCAAAATTAGTCTAAAAACTCAAGAATCAACCCCCAAAGTCCCTCAATCTCGGAGCAAGGTGTAATAGTGTGTGTAATGGTGCAAAAGTAAGGTAAAACTACACTTTTGGGCCAAAAACCACACACGAAGGAGGAGAGAGAGGGAGATATAGAGATAGGATGTATCTATATCTCTAAGCTCTGGTTTTTGCTTCCAAAACTCTAACCTAGATCAAAGAGTAGGGCCTTCCCCTTTATAGGACTCCCTCTTGCTAAGCTTATACAACAAGCTTGGTTAGAGGGAGATCCCTCCATACACGTGTATGGAGGGAGGCAGAGTTGGTGCCAGCTATCACAGCTGGCACAAAGTATCTCCATAAAGTAGATGAACAGTGGTTGGCTGCCCAAAAATGTCATTTTGACAAAATTTAGTGCCGACCGGCAACAAACAGTGCCGACCGGCAATAAAATGTGCCGATGGAAGCAAAAACCAGCCAGTGGCCTCTAGCCACAGCCGGTGGTGTGTGGGGATGCCTCACAAGGCATTCCCTGCCCCTCCAAGGCAAAACACAAGTGTTTGGTGCAAAACCAGACACAAAACGGTCGAGTTCGGAGATCCTGAGGTAGGGCGCGTAGCCGAGACCTCCGGGAACTCCAAACGAACACAAACATGGATAATCACCAAGTGTTCAAACGGTGACGTCCAATTCTTGAGGACGGTCAAAAATGGGGTGTCTACACACATGTGGAAATTATTGTGGAAGCCGAGGAGGAGAGACTTCGGAATTCGAGGTTTAGGGGCCAAGGGTCGCAGGGGGACTTTAGGCCCAACAAGAAGAGTAAGAGCACCTTTTCATCCCAGTTCCAGCCGCAGCAGTCTAGATCCACTTTTCCTTTGCCTAGTACGGGCCCGGGAAAGAGTGCGCCGAGCGGGTTTTCTTGTTTCAAGTGTGGCCATTCGGGTCACAAGGCTTTTGTTTGTCCACAGAAGGGAGGAGGACAACAGATGTTGCCACCACCACCACCTAACCGGTCTCAGAGTCATTCTTAGAGTAGGGATCAGGGGCCTACTTGCTTTCAGTGCGGTCAGTCAGGGCAGATGAAGAGAGCTTGCCCTCAGTTGGGAGGCGCATCTGGCACTTCAGGGTATAGCCAAACACAGAGTCGCCAGCAGGCTCACTCAGCTTAGACTTCACGAGTTCATCAGGGAGCCACTTCGGCTCAGTCAGTTCAGTAGGCCTATGCTCTGAGAGAGGAGCAGGTTGATCAGAGGCCACAGTGGTGCGTGTATGCTATTACCGCGCCAGAGCAGTTGCCAGGACCCTCGATTGTGAGAGGTATTTTTATTGTGTGTAATTCTTTGGCTAGTGTGTTGATAGATACAGGTGCATCTCATTCATTCGTGTCTGCTGCATTCGTATCTGCATTGGGGTTAAAGGTGACACAGTTAGCATCTTCACTCAGAGTAGAGTCTCCAATTGGGGGTACAGTTGACTTAGATCAGGAATATCGCGGTTGTGAGATAGAGGTTGTCGGGCGTAGACTTCCTTTCACTTTTGTGTTGCTAGACATGTCGAGTTTTGATATTATTCTAGGCATGGATTGGTTGTCTTCGTATCGGGAAGTGATTGATTGTTTTCGATGGAGGGCCACAGTGTGCACTTCGGGTGGTGATTGTTTTTATTTTCTGGGGGATAGGGTTGATCAGATCTTATTGCCAGTATTCGATCCTCGTGGTAGGAACAAGCTTAGCGATCTTCTTGCTACTCTTTTGGATAATGAGAGTGGTGGGACTCGGGTTGAGTTGCCAAGGGTAGTGTGTGAATACCCGGACGTGTTTCCCGAGGAGCTTACTAGTTTGCCACCCCACCGGGAGATTGAGTTCACCATCGACTTAGTGCCTGGAACGGCACCAATTTCTATGGTGCCGTATAGATTTGCACCCGCGGAGTTGCACGAGTTGAAGATTCAACTCCAAGAGCTTCTAGACAAGGGCTTCATTCGCCCTAGTACGTCACCTTGGGGAGCACTGAGTCTCTTTGCGAAGAAGAGGGATGGGTCATTGCGATTGTGTATCGATTACCGTAAACTGAATCGAGTAATGGTCAAGAACAAATACCCTTTACCCAGAATAGATGACCTGTTTGATCAAATTAGAGGGTCATGTTGCTTTTCGAAGATAGATTTGTGGCCGGGGTACCATCAGTTGAGAGTCTAGGAGGAGGACATCCAGAAGACGACCTTTCATACGTGTTATGGCCACTATGAGTTCCTTGTAATGCCATTTGGGTTGACTAATGCACCGGCATCTTTCATGGATTTGATGAACCGAATTTTTAGGGAGTACTTGGATCACTTTGTGGTTGTCCTTGTGGACGACATTCTAATTTATTCGACTTTCGAGGAGGAACATGAGGCTCATTTAAGGGTAGTGCTTGACTTGCTTAGGAAACATCAGTTGTATGTTGAATTTGAAAAGTGTGAGTTTTGGCTCACCGAGGTGAATTTTTTGGGTCATGTAGTTTCAAGTGAAGGGGTAACCGTAGATTCTTCCAAGATAGATTCCGTACAAGATTGGGAACAACCTAAGAATGTTTTTGAGATCCAGAGTTTTTTGGGATTGGCGGAGTACTACCGGCATTTTGTGAGGGATTTCTCTAGACTAGCTGCGCCTTTGACAATGTTGACTAGAAAGGAAGTTAAGTTTGTGTTGAGTGAGGCTTGTGAAAAGTCCTTCCAGGAGCTCAAAACTAGATTGACTATGGCATCGGTGTTGATCATTCCAAAGAGAGGTCTGGGGTACACCGTCTTTTGTGATGCATCTCGGGATGAGCTTGGGTGTGTTTTGATGCAAGAGGGGAAGGTTGTCGCCTATGGCTCACGGAAATTGAAAACCCATGAGAGGAATTACCCTACCCATGACTTAGAGTTAGCCGAGGTGGTGTTTGCCTTGAAAATTTGGAGGCATTACTTGTATGGTGAGAAGCTTGAGGTTTTCTCCAACCAAAAGAGCTTGAGGTATTTGTTTTCCCAAAAAGATTTGAATCTACGTCAACGGAGGTGGATGGAGTTTTTAGAAGACTATGATTTTGAGTTACACTATCACCCGGGGAAGGCCAATGTAGTGGCCAACGCCTTAAGCTGAAAAACCATGAGTAGCTTGGCGAGTGTGGCCATTCGGGAGTGGGTTATGTTGGGTGAAGTCAGCAAGTTTGAATTGCTTTTGGGTGAGTCCGAAGGGGATGCAACATCGTTTACTTTGAGTGCTCAACCCACCTTGATTAGCAAAGTTGTAGAGGCACAATGAAGGGACCGCGAAGTAGAGTTAATTCGTGATAGAATCTCCAACTAGAAGGAAGAGAAGGGTTTGAACATTCACTCGGATCAGAGTGTACATTACCTAGATTATTTGTTTGTGCCTGAATCTTGTAGGGAGGAAGAGCTTCTAGAGTTCCATCACTCACGCTTTGCGGTACATCCGGGAGACACCAAAATGTATCGAGACCTTAGCCGTCAGTTTTGGTAGAGGAGTATGAAATGGGATGTAGCAGCCTTCATGTCAAGGTGCCTTACTTGTCAGCAAGTGAAGGCCGAGCATCAGAGACCAGTGGGGTTGTTACAACCCTTACCTATAGCCGAGTGAATGTGGGAGCACGTTACCATGGATTTCGTAGTTGGGCTTCCTAGAACGCAACGGGCCAATGACGCCGTTTGGGTAATTGTTGACAGGCTGACTAAGTCCACACACTTCATTCCAATTCGTACTAGTGACTCAGTTGAGCACTTGGCCGAGTTGTATGTTAGAGAGATAGTTCGACTTCATGGAGTTCCAGTAGCCAATGTGTTGGATAGGGACCCTCATTTTACCGCCCAATTATGGCAAAGCCTTCAAGAGGCATTGGGAGCCAAGTTGACTTTTAGCACTGCTTATCACCTCAAATCGATGGGCAGTCGGAAAACACTATCCAAATTTTGGAGGACATGATTAGAGCTTGTGTCCTAGATTTTAAGGGGTCTTGGGAGAGGCACTTACCGTTAATTGAATTCGCATACAACAATAGTTATCAAGCCAGTATCGAGATGGCACCGTTTGAGGCCTTGTATGGCCGACCCTGTAGATCACCAGTTTATTAGGCCGAGGTGGGGGATGCACCGTTGTTGGGTCCAGAGATCGTCAGGGAGACAACCAAGAAGATTGCCCTCATTCGCAAGAGATTAGTTACGGCTCAAAGCTGACAGAAAAGTTATGTCGATAGGAGGAGACGACCATTATCCTTTGAAGTGGGTGATCATGTGTTTCCTAAGATCTCACCTAGGCGGGGTTTAATGAGGTTCGGTAAGAGTGGTAAGTTGTCTCCAAGGTTCATTGGGCCTTTCGAGATATTGGAGAGAATCGGGGAAGTGGCATACCTATTAGCTTTACCGCCACAACTTTCGGGGGTTCACAACGTGTTTCACATGTCCATGCTTAGGAAGTACGAACCCGACCCTTCTCATGTATTGGATTGGGTTGATTTGGAGGTAGATGAGGATGCCTCCTATGATGAGCGGCCGATTCAAATCCTAGATACTCGAGAGCAAGTGTTACGAAGCAAAACCATACCGTTAGTGAAAGTGTTGTGGAGACACCATGGGATTGGGGAAGCGACTTGGGAAAGGGAGGCGGAAGTTTGCTCCAAGTATCTGGATTTATTTGAGCATGCTTGATTGTTTTATTGTAATTGTAGTATCCCCTAGTGATGAAGAGGAGAGTGTTAAATTGTGGGTCACATGTTATTATGTGTATTGCTAATCCAAGTTTGAGATTATGAAAGATCAATATTTTGCTAAAGATGCCTTATTTCATGTGCCTCGTATAATGATTGTTGTTTTAGTGGAAATGATGATGAAAAGTTTGGTAAATAATGGTTGAATAGAAATGTTACAACTTGAGAATGTTGTTGAGAATAATTTTGATTGTTGAACACTCTTGTTTGGAGAATTTATTTAATCTTGGGGGAGTTTGTTCAAATTTCGAGGATGAAATTTCCTTTGGTGGGGAGGTTGTGACGACTGGGTCCTTGTTTCCTTTATTTCCTTCCTCCCATCGTCCTCCTTTTACCTTCGTTGGACTTGGCACATTTGGAAATGGTTTTCAAAATAATAGTTCTTGTTTTGCTTTGTTTGGGAATTTGAATCTCTCTCGTTTGGGAGGGTGGACGCCCGAGTCCGGAACGCCTGGGAGCGAGGCGAAAAAATTTTGGGCTAGAAATCAAGGCCGCACATGCGGGGCTTGTAGACACCCCATTTTTGAACGTCCTCAAGACTTGGATGTTCTTATAGGTTCATCCAGCAACAAGTTCGATTGCTCGTCGAGTGCTCAACTTTCGCGACAGAATGCTCCAGGTTTGCTCTTTCCAAACCTTATTTCCATTCTATCTCATTTTTGGACCATGTGTTGGTCTTTGATATGTAATGTTCTTGGTGGCCTACCAGCCATCAGAGAGGGCGGCCAGCCATGGGTTTTTCCCTGCCGGCCATCAAAGAGGCCCTGTCGGCCACCATTATTTCAACAGATACATTTTAGATATTTTTGAGCCAACTGTTTGCAGGATAAACCATTTGTTTGCACGTGGAGGGCTGGATTTGCTTGAAGGCTCCTTGTATCTCCTATATATAGAGGGCTTCTATATGCATGCCAAGGATTACAAAAGTTTGAACTGAGATATTTCTTCCCTCTCTCTAGAACTCTCTCTCTCTCTAAATATATATATTGTGTGATATTGAGCTTAAAAGTGAGTTCTCTTCATACTTTTGCACTAAAACACCTAGTCAAACACCTTCACCTTTGTTGCTGAGGTTCTTAGAGGTTTGCTTGGAGCTGAAAAGTTGGTTTTGGCTTAGAGGAAGACCTGTTTTGCTGCTGGTCTTCAAGGGTGAGAATCTACCCCTTTTAAACTTTGTTTTTGTACTAGTTTAGGCCACCTTTGTATGCTTATTTTGGCCTAGTTGTCAACTACAAAAAACTCTGTTTTTGGGTGTTAAAAATGATTGTTTGAGGTCTTGTGGGAGTTGGGGGTGTTTCACCCCCTTGAATGCCTTATTTGCTAAGCTTTTAGGCTGTCCTTTAAAGCTATTGGAACCATCCCTTTTTGGCCTTTTAACCACTGAATTCCAGAGGAATTTTAGTGGTGGAAAGGTGGTTTTGAGGTCCCAAATAGGAGGGGGTGGCCCCCTCTCCTCTTGTCTTGCTTGCTTGTGTTGATGACCCACCAAATGAGCGTGTGTTTCTCCTTCTATTAAGCTGAGTTAAAGCATGTTTTTGTGGGTTTTTTAGACCTTCCATAACTCTGTCTTTGGCTTGTTTGATCATTTGTTGCTCACATTTTATACCTTTAGTGCAATCATGCTTGTTGGCCTAACATGCTTCATGCTTTAGTTCATCATTCTAGCATGTGTTAGCTTTCCTCCAGCACATTTTTTGCCACTGATTTAACATGCTTGAGGTCTGTTTTAAGTGGTCTTGTGTAGACACCCCATTTTTGACTGTCCTCAAGACTTGGACGTCACCGATGCAACACTTGGTGATTACCTATGTTCGTGTTTCGTTTTGAGTTCCCAGAGGTCTCGGCTACGCGCCTTGCTTCAGGACCTCTCAACTCGACTATTCTGTGTTTGGTTTTGCACTAAACACTTGTGTTTTTTGCTTCTAAGGGTAGAGAGTAGCTTGTTAGCTACCCCTGGCACCCACCGACCATGGCTTGAGGCCACCGGCCATGTTTTGAGGCTACCGGCCATTGGTGAAATATACCATTGGCCGGTCGGCATTTGGTGTGGCCGGCCGACCATATGTTTGGCCGACGGCCTCCTTTTCTGGCCGGCACCACCTTTTTTGCCTTTTTCAGGCATGGTGCATGCCAGTTGCGCCAGCTGGAATGCACAAATCCTGCCCCCGTGCACGAGTGTGGCTGTTTTGCCCCTTTTGCACCCTTTTGGTCTAACTTCTTGAGGAAGCTTGGACACCTGTCCCAGCTTCCTGAGGAAGCCTTGGCCCCTTTGCCTTGGCTTCTTTAGGAAGCCTTGACCCTTTTTGAATAGCTTCCCTTGGAAGCTTGGTCATGGCATGGTCTATATAAGAAGCCTCCCCCTTCCTTTGTCTTGGTTCAGCAAAAACCAGAGCAAAATATATATATATATATATATATATATCTGATATACACTTTCTCTCTCTATATCTCCCTCTCTCTCTTCATTTTGTGTGTGTTTTATAGCCTAAAAGTGTGTTTAGTTCATAGTATTGCACTAAGACACACACTATTACACCATACTTCGACTTGGGAGGCCTTGAGGGTTTGTTCTTAAAGTTTTGAGATGATTTTGATCACAAAAAGGGGCCTGAGCTTGCTGTTCTTCAAGAGTTCTTCAAGGGTGAGCACTATTCCTTTTTATCCCCCATTCTTGCACTAGCTTTTGACCTGTCTTTCATACTGATTTAAGCTTTGTGCATAACTGAAAACAGTCTTTTATTTTCGTGCTTAAGATCTTTCATTAAGGTCACTTTGGTGTTGGGGGTCGACCTCTCCCTCTTAGGCCCTGTTTGGCCCATTTTGTCCCCTCTTTGATTGAGCTTTGAACCTTTTGTGTGTTGGCCTTCTCACCACTAAAATCTAGTGGATTTTCAGTGGTGAAGAAGAGGTTTGGAGGTCCTGCATAGGGGAGGGACACCCCTCTCCCCTTTTGTCTCTTTTGCTTGTGTTTAAGGCTTATAAAGGTAGCATGCATGCCTAGTTGTCGTTGGCTCCATTTCGGAGGTTTTTGGGTGTTTTTTGGTCATATTATACCTCTGTCCCATATTGGTTTGTTAACCCTTTGCATGCATAATACATTTTCTTTGTATTCCCCTATTTTGCCTAGAAATGCATCCTGCCATTAGACCATCATGCTTGCATTTTTTTGCCTAGCTTTGTGAAGTTTTTGGTCATATTTTTCCATTCTTGAGGTCTGTTGGGCGTTGATTTGGTCATGCCTTTGATGCTTTGTATAGTCTCTTTGCATTTTAACATGTTGGCATCGGGTGTGTGAGTCATTGGCATGCATTACCTTGGCTATTTCAGTGATTTGGACTCACTTATTATGACATTTCAGACCATGTTTTGCGCTTACATGCTTGTATTTGTTATCCTTTCAATGCCTTGAAGAGATGTGGTCTTACGCTCCATGTTTGAGTCCTTGTGCATGCCTATGTGTTTGAGTCCTTGGGCTGCCATTCATGTAGGCTCTAGGGTGTATTTTGATGCATTAATACTTTATTTTTGGTTGGAAAGTCCATGCCATGTTTGGTGGGGGGGGGGGGGGGAGGTATAGAGTAATGCCCTTTTGGTGACCTTGAATGCCTTTGTTTTGATGCCCATTTCGTAGCATGTTTTTGGCCTTATCCCATGCATGTTCCAACCCTATTTTGGAGTCCTCTAGGAATGTTTTAGGTCATTTTGGTCCATTGGGGTTTGTTAACATGGCCATGGTTTGACCCCTCTTGGTTGGCTTTAAGTTTGGATCATTGTTGCATGCCTTGCTTCCATGACATGGTTGATTTGGCATCTTCCTCTATGCATTTTCAGAGCTTAATATGTTAGCCTAGCATCCATGTTTTCCATCTTGTGAGTGCCCTTGAAAGCTGCCTTTCATACCTTAGTCTTAGGCTCATTAGTTTGCATGCTTATTTTGCATGATTGGCATCATTACATTGCTTGGTTTGGGGTGTCAAACCAAGTGCGAAGATTGAGGAGTGTTCGTACTCAAGGTGACGTAACACATCTCAATCCTCGGTCGCCAATGTCCTTGATCTCAATATGATAGGGTATTGGCACCCATTTGTTTGTTGCATGCATTTATATCAAGTTGCAAACTTGGCCTCCTAAGCCATCATGCATCGAAATGCACGATTGATGGCCCGAGGGTCGAGGGCCATGCTCCCTGGAGTTCATTGCATGATAGGGAGTGTGTCCATGCATACATTTGCATGAAAATTCCATGCCATGCACTGCTTGCCCTCTGCTGCTGTCAACTGCAGGTTTCAGCAGGAAGATTTGGCCGGCCGGCAGTGTTGAGTGCCGACCGGCAAAGAATGTTTGGCCGAGAGCACAATATTTAGCCGATGAGAGTATTCCCATGGCCGGTAGCATATTCTTTTGGCCGACAACATTCCACAACACTTTAGAAGCAGTTCTGGGGACTTTCATAGTCTTCAGAAGAGCAGGGCAATGTAAACAGAGGCAACAATGCTATGGCAACGAGTTTCTGGGTGAGGTGAGTCAAGCACGCATCATTCACGCATCCCGAGGCAGGGCTATGGCCACCTTCTTTCTGCATTTAATTTATTAATTAATTAGAAATTCTGTAATGATTAATTTAGTATTATTGATTCGGACTGTAATATTTATTCGGACCCTCCGAGCGAGGGCAATTGTGTAATAAGCGTCCCCCAACCCCACGTCTTTCTTTCCTTTTATTTACTAGCTTTCGATGGTTAGTCTAGGGCATGTTTTCAATTAGCATACAGTATGATAGTATGCGTGCATCCATATATTTGTCTTACATGCACCGGGCTCGGCACATCATACTAACTGCATTCGTATTTCAATCTCAAAGTTGAATACATGTTAGTTGTAGCATCATCACATGCCATCTTAGAATAGCCGAGCCTATTGTAGTTGCATCTTGTATGTGTTGCATTAGCCATCTTAACATGAGCTAGGATCATGCATTGATTACTAACTAGCTTTTGTTTTGGCTAGGAGTACTAGGTAAGCTTTTATGCTTTAGCATCTTGCATGAGTGTGAGTGTTTGCCATGACAGCATGCTTACCATGAGGCTACGTGCTTACGTGTTATAACTGCCTGAATGCCTGTGGGTGAAGGTTGGCTTACTTAAATTGGAACAATGCATTGGATGCGAATTAAGCCCACTAGATAGTGGCAAAACCATCTTTTCTAAAGCCCACTTGAGGGTGGCAAAATCTGCATTTTAGCCTACTTGCGAGTAGCAAACCATTTTCAAAACAAACATGAAATGTTTTGTTCCAATTTAGACAATTTGGTCTATACTTGTTTGCTGTGTGCATAACATAGTAATTCTAGGCTAATAATCGGAATAAGAGCATATAATGTTTTCAAAACAAGATATCATGGTTAGTAGAGGCCGATCTTCGAATCGGGCGAGAGGGGGTGCTCATAGCTGAACTTCCCCAATCGTACCAAAGTTCCCGAGCTGAGGCAACTTTGGTGATGACGGACACGTGGACCGAGTCAGGGTTTCCTAAATTTCTCAAAATAAAATATTTAGGTGGTGACTTTGTATCTGGCAAAGCAGTCCATGTTTGGCACTTCTTTTCTAAAAATCTGTTTTTCTCAAAACAATTTGCCGGATTTGGACTCTTTGGTTCAGATTAAGAACCGTGACGATTCGAGAGTCCAAACTGTAGCAGACCCACAAATGAACGGAACGGGGGGGATTTCCCTCCCGGGGCGTTCGGGGACGTCTACAGTTTCTGGCGACTCTGCTGGGGAATTTAGAGAACTGGACTCGAACTCATGATATCTTGTTTTGACTACACTTATGTGTTTCTTTGCATTGCATTTGCATTGGTGCGCCTAGGACACCGTGTTTGTCGTATGCTATTCCTGAACGGTTTGCCCGAGGCTTGCTTTGAGAAGCGTGCCATAAGGCTGACCGGTTGTGGGCTCTGCCACGATGGGAACACAAACCTCGGTTTTTACCGGGGCACCCTTTTTGACCATTCGACCTAGTGCATATTCGGAATCCATAGTGACCATTCCAAGCTAGGACAGGTTGCTTACTCGATCATAGGTTGTTTGAAACCGCTGCGTGTGTAGTGAAACCCTAGCTCCTGATAAAATAGGACAGGGAAACCCTACCCCAACATAGGGTGTTTTGGCTCTCACTTATCTATTATGTGCTTTAGAGTTGGCCTCTACAGGGAATGCATGTATCAGTTTGCAAGTTTGGGCATCAGGCCTGCGGGCACTAGTTCAGTATTTTGGGATTCAGTTTACCTGAGGGTATCGGTTTACAGGCAGAATTTTACGGCAGAATTCAGTAGAGCGCACAGTCATCCTACTATGCCCATATCTGTTTTGGTGAAATTAGGCTGAGGTGCTGTCTGTTTTCTCTTTTGCTAGGGTAGTCCTGGAATCATAGCTTCAGAAGGCTCCACTATTCCCCGGGTACATTGGATTTGTGCTGATAGACTTTGTCAGGTCAGAGACTCAGTTCAAGGATAATCAGGGTCGGAGAAGGCTAGTCAGGCACAGACCACCAGTACAACAACTACCAGATCAGTGATCTTTGAGCAGTTGGGTTGAGATTTCCGAACCTACTACAGACACAGATATACCGGTTGCTCAGTTAGATCAGGACAACATGTCAGGTCTGGAAGAGATGATGCGTCAACTCCAAGAAAGTATGAAACTCATGCAGCAGGACGCTGCACGTCAAACGGAATTTTCCAAACAGCATGCCGAGATCATGGCCCAGCAGGCTGAGCTAATCACCAGGCTGCAACAGCAAACCGGAGCATCTGCTTCACACCAAGCCCCTCCCCCACCAGGAGTTCTAAAACCCGAGGAGGCACCAAATGTCTAGGGAGATACGGACATTCCGACAGGACCGGCTCCACCCCCAATCCTACCCCAATTATCCAAACCACCCACCAACCTGTCGGATTCTCCCTTTGAGTCCGAGGTGGACCCCACAACATTGAAGGTGAGCAAGCTTGAAAAGCTGTTCAAGAAATCTCAAGGCATCAAGTCCATCCTGGACATTGAGGAAGGGTATACCGACGCAGCTGTGACGCTGCCAGAAAGATTCAAGATGCCACATATTGACCGTTTCGATGGGTCCGGGGATCCCATGGTGCAGTTGCGGCTGTTTTTAGACATTTTAAGGTCGATGGGCCTCACCAGATTACAGAAGCTATCATTGTTTGGCCGGACCCTGTCTGGGATAGCCGCAATCTGGTATGCAAAATTGGAGAACTCTGTGAAACAGAATTGGGAAGAAATGGCAGAGGCCTTCAGTGATCAATACTCCTACAACGCACAGATTGAGGTCACAACTCGTGATCTTGAAGTCACCCGCCAAGAGCCAAAGGAGAGCTTCTCAGAATTCGTGGCCCGCTGGAGGGCCAAGGCCTTAATGATGACCATTAGGCCAACGGATAAGGATCAAATACGGACGGTTGTGCGCAACCTTCAGCCCAAACTAATGCAGAAAATGATCGTGCTCCCCTTCCCTACCTTTTCAGATTTGCATGAGATGGGAGTACAGATCGAGGACGCTATGAAGCAGGGACTCATTGACCAGGAGAAGGAGCAAGCTAGGAGGGCGTTTTCCCGCAATTCAAGTGCGACCACCAGCGATGATACATGTCACGCCCCTAACCCGCCCCTAAAAGTTTTGGCATGACCTATACAGAAACAGACAGATACACTAGCATACATAGTATACGGGGCCTTAACGGAAGCATTAGAACTAAAATAATATACCAAACTCCATTGAGCTACCTCTAATATGCCAGGATCACATGCATCACGAACATTAGAACAAACAGTTACAAGCCAAAATTATACGTTAAGCGCCAGTTACATACATACGTATACAGTCCTAGCCCAAAGGAAGGGCAATTATGAAAACAATTAAGTCATGTTCAATCAACCTTAATGAAGTAGTTAAAATACAAGTTGACAAAAAGAATGGACGTCTTGGGCCAGGGCTGACCTCCTGGTTGGTTACCTACAGAGACAGACATATCAAAAGGTGAGCCAAGCTTAGTGAATAGTAATACATAACTAAAGTAATGCCTAACTTGAGTCATAGTAAAAGAATACATATAGATTTGTAGCTTGTCGACACTTATTGATCCACAAATCATGTCTAAAACACTTTGGAAGGAGATGTGGATATAAATATGAACTAAATGCAACTTCCCAAATGATTCTGAAAATGGATCCCCGCTCGAGCGCCCATTTTGCTGCTCGAGCGGACTGTACAATTTAACAAAAATGCTGGGAGGTCGATTTTTATGCTCGAGCGGGAATTCCCCCGCTCGAGCAGACAGCGAAAAGTCTGAAAACTGCTGAAAGGTTAATTTTTACGCTCGAGCGGGAATTCCCCCGTTCGAGTGGACCATGCAATTTCTGAAATTTTAAAATTCTAATTAAAGTTCCAACCTGATATCCAAAGCTTCAAACATGTACTTTCGTATACTAATGCAACATTCATATAGCGAGTCTGAATCTGTACTTATTCATAATGGCCTTAGAACTTATCTTGGGACATATTGGCTTGAACATAATGTTTTGGCTTAAAGCCCTTGTCTAGTGTGGCACAAACTCTTCATCATGGTGGCACGAAGCCTGTAAACATAGTGGCGTAAGGCCCTTGAATAAATTGGCATGGAGCCCTTGAATCATTTGGCATTAAGCCCTTGTAAATTGGTATTGAGCCCTTGTAAAGTGGCGTTAAGCCCTTGTAACTTGGCGTTAAGCCCTTGTAACTTGGCATTAAGCCCTTGTAAATTGGCGTTAAGCCCTTGTAACTTGGCATTAAGCCCTTGTTACTTCTTGTATGAACTCAAGAGGTGTCTCACAGGGGTTCTAGCAGTGACTCACGTTGTAGCACTTAGTCCCGTGTAGCACTTTGTTTCATAATGTAGTTACTTATACCGTATGGCCAAAGGCCCATAATCTTAAAGAATGAAAACACTTCATCTTCCCCATTTCTTTATATACACATGTCAAAACATGAACGTAATTACATATCGTGTATGAACAAGATGCTAATGACAATCATTAGGTACATGTAAACCATATTACTACTCACAGTGTTGGGACGACGTGCTACTTCCTCCCGGAGTGTGTCCTGCACACATTCAAACTTGCACATTAGTTCTTTCTTTCTTTGATAAATTAGGTCCTGATTCGTTACACTTCCATTGAATTTATAACCATTTTAAGATCATAAAAAAAATAATCTAAAAATAACAGAGGGTCAAGCACGCAAAACAGAACATATAATTTTTCCTTCCTTTCCGCTCGAGCGTCCGGACCTCCACTCGAGCGGCCGTGTCCCTGTTTTGGGGCAGTTCGATTTCAACTTAAAATTCTGCAACATCACCTCATTATACATGACAATCAAGGTAAAATTAATGCAATATATTGACCCAACTTTACTATAACATGAATTATCATCTAAACCACACAAAGTAAACATGATTAGAAGCTTCATCACTTTTGCAAATGACCTTATGTTCATAACACATGACATCTTATATATATATATGTATATCTTCATGGGGTTAGCATAAAACTGAAGATTGAAGTGTAACCTTCACATAACACCTAAATTAGGTGACAAAACAACCAATTGATAAGAAACCTCCTTTAATCAACCATAATTCCTACATAATACAAACCCTAAGTTGTCAAAACAAGAAATCATCCTTCCTTGAGTCCAAGTGAAGGTTAAATGGGTTGGATGGAGCTTACCTTGATTTAAATCCCACAACTTTCCTCAATTTGGCAATCTTTCTTGTTGAATTGTGTTTCCCCCCAATTCCTCTTCTCCACACGCTTTCTTTTCTCTCCCAGGAGATGTTGAATGGAGAAGTTCTCAAGTCTTAATTCAAGATATTTCTACACGCTTATATTGATTTGAATAAAGACAAAATTTAATTGTTTAATCATTCTGAAATTGAAATTTCGTGGCTATGCTTAATATTACATAAAAATTATGTTGATCACATATATAAAATCAATTTCAGATAATTAAGCCCCTAAGGCTTCTAATTTCTGATTCAAATATTCTAAGTGTAACAGATACGATTCTTGGAGAACTGATATACATCCTTAACTATGGATTTCACTTACATACCATTAATTTCTCTTGGAATTTTACAATAAACATTTAAAAGTATAAAACAAGGACTGAAAATATATCAGAAAACATGTACGAGGGTCGGGTTATTACACTCTCCCCCTCTTAAATAAGTTTGCTCCTCCAAACTTGTTTTACCTTAGGATTGAAACAGGTGTGGGAATTGGCGTTGCATTTCCTCTTCTTTTTCCCAAGTTGTGTCGGTTCCGTAATGTTCTTGCCATTCAACTTTCTTCATTGGAATTTCCCGGTTTTGTAATTGTTTCACTTGTCGGGCCAAAATGCGGATTGGTTTTTCCTCGTAAGTTGGCTTGTCATCCAACTCAATTTGGTGGTAGTCAATAACATGAGACGGATCCGGGAGATATCCGCGAAGCATAGAGACATGAAACACATTATGTACTTGACTCATATTCGGCGGAAGGGCAACTCGGTAAGCTATCGGACCTACTTTCTCCAAAATTTGGAATGGACCTACATACCGAGGTGTTAACTTGCCCCTCTTCCCGAACCTTGGATGTCCTTTCATCGGAGTGACCTTCACAAAAACATGACTATCTACTTCAAATTCCAAATCTCTTCGTCGATTATCCGCATAACTTTTCTGTCTACTTTGCGCAGTTTTCAATCTTTCTCGAATAATTCTAACCTTTTTAGTGGTTAACTGAACAATTTCAAGGCCTAGTAAGGATTTATCTCCAACTTCAGACCAACATACTGGGGACCGACACGGTCTTCCATACAAGGCCTCATAGGGTGCCATCTCGATACTTGAGTGGTAACTATTGTTGTATGCGAACTCTATCAATGGTAGATGGGATTCCCAGCTTTCTTGAAAATCCAACACACACATACGGAGCATATCCTCCAAAGTTTGTATCGTTCTCTCGGATTGACCGTCGGTCTGAGGGTGGAATGCTGTGCTGAACTTTAATTCCGTACCCATTGCTTCTTGTAAACTTTGCCAGGATCTGGAAACAAACTTCGGGTCCTTATCTGACACAATTCAAACTGGAACACCATGAAGCCTCACAATTTCATTCACGTAAATTACTGCCAGTTTATCTGCATTATACCGAGTCTTTACTGGTAGGAAGTGAGCGGATTTAGTTAATCGGTCTACTATGACCCATATTGAATTCATACCTCGAGGAGTCCGTGGTAACCCCACAATAAAATCCATGGTCAGATGTTCCCATTTCCATTCCGGGATAGGAAGGGGTTGTAACAAACTGGCAGGTTTTTGATGCTCCGCCTTTACTTGCTGGCATTGCAAACACTTAGAGACAAACTCCACGATCTCCTTCTTCATACTTGGCCACCAAAAAATTTGTTTCAAATCTCGGTACATTTTGGTACTCCCTGGATGCATTGAAAACTTTGAGGTATGTGCGTCTCCCATCAGCTTTTGCTTAAGGTTCAACACATTGGGGACACATACGCGGTTTTGATATTTGAGCACCGTATCGACTAAACTGAATCCCGATCTCGGCTTAGTTCCTAACTCATCACATATCTTCCTTAGAGCTTCATCCTTTATCTGATGTAATTTAATTTCCCCAAGTAAGGTTGGTTGGGCCCTCACTGCTGCCATTAAAGCTTCTTGGCCATATAGCACAAAGTCTAATTCCATCTTACCCAATTCAATTGCCAATTCCTTTTGCCCTGTAACCATACTTGCCATAGTCCCCATACTTTTCCGACTGAGCACATCTGCAACGGTGTTGGCTTTACTAGGATGGTAATGAATCTGCAAATCATAATCTTTAATAAGTTCCAACCACCGTCGCTACCGCATGTTCAACTCTTTTTGGGTAAAAAAGTACTTGTGACTTTTGTGATCGGTGTATACTTCACAAGTAGTACCATACAGATAATGTCTCCATATCTTCAAAGCAAAGACGACTGCTGCTAACTCAAGATCACGAGTGGGATAATTCTTCTCATGGGGTTTCAGTTGACGAGAAGCGTAGGCGATAGCTCTTCCATTCTGCATAAGTACACAACCAAGTCCTTTATAAGAAGCATCACTGTAAATTACAAACCCTTTGGTACCGGAAGGTAAGGCCAACACTGGTGCTATAGTCAACTTTGTCTTCAATTCTTGGAAAGCAGACTCCTGTTCTTCTGTCCATTCAAATGCAACCCCTTGTCAAGTCATTTGTGTAAGCGGCATAACAATTTTCGAAAAATCTTGAACAAACCGTCTGTAATAGCCGGCTAACCCCATAAAACTACGCACTTCAGTCACATTAGTGGGAGTTGGTCAATTCACTATTGCCTCAATCTTGTGTGGATCAACAGAAACTCCTTCCTTAGTGATAACATGCCCCAGAAATGCCACCTCTAGTAGCCAAAATTCACATTTCTTCAGCTTTGCATATAGTTTCTTTTCCCGGAGGGTTTGAAGAATCAACCGAAGATGATTCTCATGAGCTTCTACAGTCTTCGAATAAACGAGAATATCATCAATAAAGACCACCACACATTCATCCAAATAAGGCTTAAAGACGCGGCTCATTAAATCCATAAAGGCTGTTGGGGCGTTAGTAACTCCAAAGGGCATAACCAGAAATTCATAATGACCATAACGAGTTCGAAAGGCTGTCTTCTCAACATCATCAGCCTTGACCCTTAATTGATGGTACCCAGACCGTAGATCGATTTTAGAAAAGACTTGTGCCCCCTGAAGCTGGTCAAATAAATCATCAATCCTTGGCAATGGGTACTTATTCTTGATTGTTACCTTATTAAGTTCCCTGTAATCAATACAAAGCCGGAGTGTTCCATCCTTCTTTTTCACAAATAAAACTGGTGCACCCCACGGAGACACACTTGGACGAATGAATCCCTTGTCAAGTAAATCTTGCAATTGAAGTTTTAATTCCTTCATCTCAACTGGTGACATTCTATACGGGGTCTTAGAAATGGGTTGAGTTCCCGGTGTCACTTCAATCGTAAACTCAATTTCTCGGTCTATCAATTTCCCTGGTAACTCTTCTGGGAAGGCGTCCGGAAATTCACGAACAACTGGGATTATGTCAGTACCCCCATTCACCATTTGCTCTTTCACAACACTACACAGATACCCCTGACACGCTTTCTGAATTAATCTACAAGCCTTTGCTGCAGAAATCAAATACGGTGGGGAAGTCACCTCTTGTCCCTGAAATATAGATTTTGCTTGACCCGGAGGGTGAAAACTCACTTGCTTAGTCAAACAGTTTATAGTTGCACTATGTTCACTCAACCAGTCCATTCCCAGTACAATATCAAAATACAACATATCGAGAGGTATTAAGTTAGCGTATACCCGAATATCCCCAAGGTCGAGTTCACAAGCAGCATATATAGAAGTACAAATCATAGAATCTCCCAATGGTGAAGACACACACAGCATATAAGATAATGCTTCCTTAGATATATCTAAATTAGGAGTAAATAGCTTTGACACAAAAGAATGGGTAGAACCGGAATCAAACAATACACAAGCAGAATGACCGTGAACCATGTAAATGTACCTGACACCACTGTCGCCACCTTTTGCACATCTCCCGGAACCAATGCAAACACCCTACCTTGTCTCGCGGTGTCCTTGTTGTTAGTAGCTTTGACCGGTGCCTTGGTATTGATAGTCGGTGCAGACCCCGTTAAGCTGGTAGCAGTCCTGTTGCTATTTTGTTACTGCTTCCTCTGAGGGCAATCCCTTATCACATGGCCCGTCTTTCCACATTGAAAGCAGGCTCCAGACTTCCGATAACATATCCCACGGTGCCTCTTTCCACACTCTACACATACAGGAACCGAATCTTGATTAGGGGAAGAAACATTTGAAGTCCTTGAATTTTGTTTCTTATTTGGTGAAGTAGTTGCCCCCTTCGACCATTGACTGTTTTGCCTTTTCCCCTTCCATTCAGAACTTCGGTTTTGTGCAGCGATATTCCCTTCTGCTATAACGGCCCTCTCCAACACTTCTCCATAGGTAGGCAGCTTCAACATATTAACTCGGTCCAGAATAGCACCCCGTAATCCCCCTTCAAATTTCCGTGCCTTCTTATAGTCCGTGTCCACCATGTGAGGTGCGAACCGGGCCAACTCGGCAAATTGAGCTTCATACTCAGTAACAATCTTGTTCCCTTGCCTGAGGGTTTCAAATTCAGTCACCTTTTTATCTTGCATACTTTGTCGAAAATACTTATCATAGAATATCTCCAAGAACCTGTCCCATGTCAATCCTTGATGTATAGTTCTCGTAAGCATCCACCATCTCTGCGCCTCATCCCCAAAAGTGAATGCAGCCAATTGCACCTTCTGAGCTTCGGTACAAGGAAAGACTTCAAATAACTTCTCTATTCCCAACACCCATGCTTCAGCTTTCATTGGTTCTATTCCTCCTTTGAAGGACGGTGGTTTCATCTTTTTAAACTCTTTGATAAGGGTAATAGTTCGATCTTCAGCTTGGAGGTCTTGTACTGCCGGTGGAGGTACCAGTGGTGGTGGCGGTTGTTCTTGTGGCTGTTGCTGCTGTTGTGGCTATTGCTGCTGCTGTTGCCGTAAGGTCACTGCCATTTCCATAATCATTCTCTCCATTCTATCCAACCGTGCAGTAGTAGCATCTTCCACATCTTCTGTCCTTGTTCTCACCATTGCCTACACAACAAGCATTTATATACAATAAACATATTTGAAAGTGTTAGCCTTATCAGAGTACTCTTAACGTTGCCATCGATCTTTCATATACTTGCAAGATGTCATGCAAAATGCCTAAAACTTTTCTAGACACCCTAGAGCTCAATGGATCCGTGTGTGAGATAGCAACTCGTGCTCTGATACCACTTGTCACGCCCCTAACCCGCCCCTAAAAGTTTGGGCATGACCTATACGGAAACGGACACATACACTAGCATACATAGTATACGGGGCCTTAACGGAAGCATTAGAACTAAAATAATATACCAAACTCCATCGAGCTACCTCTAATATGCTAGGATCACGTGCATCATGAACATTAGAACAAACAGTTACAAGCCAAAATTATACGTTAAGCGTCAGTTACATACATACGTATACAGTCCCAGCCCTAAGGAAGGGCAATTATAAAAAAATTTAAGTCATGTTCAATCAATCTTAATGAGTAGTTAAAATACAAGTTAACATCTTAGCAAAGCTTCACAAAAATGAGTAGTCTCGTCTAATGCCCGGACTCAGAAAGGTTGACAAAAAGAATGGACGTCCTGGGTCAGGGCTGACCTCCGGGTTGGTTACCTACAGAAACAGACATATGAAAAGGTGAGCCAAGCTCAGTGAATAGTAATACATAACTAAAGTAATGCCTAACTTGAGTCATAGTAAAAGAATACATATAGATTCGTAGCTTGTCGACACTTATTGATCCACAAATCATGTCTAAAACACTTTGGAAGGAGATGTGGATATAAATATGAACTAAATGCAACTTCCCAAATGATTCTGAAAATGGATCCCCGCTTGAGCGCCCATTTTGCCGCTCGAGCGGACTGTACAATTTAACAAAAATGCTGGGAGGTCGATTTTTACGCTCGAGCGGGAATTCCCCCGCTCGAGCAGACAGTGAAAAGTCTGAAAACTACTGAAAGGTTAATTTTTACGCTCGAGCGGGAATTTCCCCACTCGAGCGGACCATGCAATTTCTGAAATTTTAAAATTCTAATTAAAGTTCCAACCTGATATCCAAAACTTCAAACATGTACTTTCGTATACTAATGCAACATTCATATAGCGAGTCTGAATCTGTACTTATTCATAATGGCCTTAGAACTTATCTTGGGACATATTGGCTTGAACATAATGTTTTGGCTTAAAGCCCTTGTCTAGTGTGGCACAAACTCTTAATCATGGTGGCACGAAGCCCGTAAACATAGTAGCGTAAGGCCCTTGAATAAATTGGCATGGAGGCCTTGAATCATTTGGCATTAAGCCCTTGTAAATTGGCATTGAGCCCTTGTAACTTGGCATTAAGCCCTTGTAAATTGGCGTTAAGCCCTTGTAACTTGGCATTAAGCCCTTGTAACTTCTTGTATGAACTCAAGAGGTGTCTAACATGGGTTCTAGCTGTGACTCACGTTGTTGCACTTAGTCCCGTGTAGCACTTTGTTTCATAACGTAGTTACTTATATCGTATGGCCAAAGGCCCATAATCTTAAAGATTGAAAACACTTCATCTTCCCCATTTCTTTATATACACATGTCAAAACATGAACGTAATTACATATCGTGTATGAACAAGATGCTAATGACAATCATTAGGTACATGTAAACCATATTACTACTCACAGTGTTGGGACGACGTGCTACTTCCTCCCGGAGTGTGTCCTGCACACATTCAAACTTGCACATTAGTTCTTTCTTTCTTTGATAAATTAGGTCCTGATTCATTACACTTCCATTGAATTTATAACCATTTTAAGATCATAAAAAAAATAATCTAAAAATAACAGAGGGTCAAGAACGCAAAGCAGAACATATAATTTTTCCTTCCTTTCCGCTCGAGCGTCCGGACCTCTACTCGAGCGGCCGTGTCCCTGTTTTGGGGCAGTTCGATTTCAACTTAAAATTCTGCAACACCACCTCATTATACATGACAATCAAGGTAAAATTAATGCAATATATTGACCCAACTTTACTATAACATGAATTATCATCTAAACCACACAAAGTAAACATGATTAGAAGCTTCATCACTTTTGCAAATGACCTTATGTTCATAACACATGACATCTTATATATATATATGTATATCTTCATGGGGTTAGCATAAAACTGAAGATTGAAGTGTAACCTTCACATAACACCTAAATTAGGTGACAAAACAACCAATTGATAAGAAACCTCCTTTAATCAACCATAATTCCTACATAATACAAACCCTAAGTTGTCAAAACAAGAAATCATCCTTCCTTGAGTCCAAGTGAAGGTTAAATGGGTTGGATGGAGCTTACCTTGATTTAGATCCCACAACTTTCCTCAATTTGGCAATCTTTCTTGTTGAATTGTGTTTTCCCCCAATTCCTCTTCTCCACACTCTTTCTTTTCTCTCCCAGGAGATGTTGAATGGAGAAGTTCTCAAGTCTTAATTCAAGATATATCTATATGCTTATATAGATTTGAATAAAGACAAAATTTAATCGTTTAATCATTCCGAAATTGAAATTTCGTAGCCATGCTTAATACTGTGCTTTCCATCAACAAACTGTTCATGACACTGAAAGTTGCGTCCGTCTTCGTCACGAGATACAAAATCTGATTGACAACGAGATCATTCCCGCACCAGGTCCTGCAAAGTCTATCGATGCTTGAGCAGTGAACTTGTGGGGGATAATGTGATGTGATCAGGGGATGAACCACCTGCGGGCGGCACTCAGTTTACTCCAGATGTGGCTTATGGCACGCACTATTTTGAGCATTTGTGAATGCTGGTTTTCGTACTTTCTGACTCGAGTATTGAGTCAGTTTTGCTATGTTGTTTAGAGTCTGTCCCGTTGTATAGAGTTAGTGTTTTCATATTGAGTCAGTCGGGTTTGTCTTGTTGTATCGAGTCAGTCCTGTTTTGTTAGAGTCGGGTGATTTCGAGGGTGTTACCTTAGACATCACTTGCTTGTTTTGTATTTGTCTTTTTGCTTTATTTTGAGTCTGTTTCTGCCTTGGAGCTAGTTACGCCAACAGATCTGAATGGAACAGTAGTGATTTTCACACTCTTGTGTTTGCTTCTGCCATGTGCCAATTGTGCCAGTTGTGCCAGAAATTCTAAATGAGATGGTAGTATTTGACTAGAAGCTGTGTCTTTTTTATGCCTTGAATTCATTGCATCGACCTAAGTTTTCCAAAACTTTTTTCGAAACATTGTGATAAAACGAAGAGAAAGGAATTCCTCGGGTTTTGCAAAATTTGATCAATTGAGAGAAAGAGAGGCATGCTAAGCCCTTAATGATCAAGATCATGCTTGTTAATGTGAGTACTGAGAATGATCCTGACTTGATCCAGATTGGTTCTACATTGTCTTCAGCGCGAGCGATTTGTCACTTTCTTAAAAACTTTCAAAAACAAAATGTTTTGCGCAGCCCTGCGAAGACCTGTGCGGAATCGCTCTTGAGATTGTGCAGCTTAGGATCACTCTCAGCCTCGAGACTTGAGCCCTTGTTTTCAAACCTTGGGCTTAATTCAGAATGTTCAATGGTCAACTACAATGTGAGGCCTGTGTGGCCAGATTCAAAGTAGCCCTCGAACAAGAGGTAAGAAAGTTAGATCAAGAAGACTAGATGTCATCAAAAGAAGCTTGCAAAGCTAGATCAGAAGCACCCCTGGAACTAGGGGCAAAGAATTTCAAATGTGCTCGAAGAGCCGAAGATGGATCATTCCACAAATCAATGAAGGTTGGCAAGAATGCCAAATCCCAGAGAGAGGAAAGAAGAAAGTATTGCTGAAGAAAAGCTGAGTTCCGATCCACAACACTAGGGGCAAATTCAGCCCCCCATTGGATGGACTCTTGCATCGTCAGCGAACAACAGCCATTCTCCTGGATTCAGATGACTTTGAGATCTTAAAACCATTTGACATGGACAAAGCTACACTTTTACCCTTGAGAGGCTCGCTGGGCCGAAAACCGGGAAGGGCGACCTAGGCAAAAGGAGAAGAAAAAAAAAAGACAAAAAAAAAGAAGAGAAAAAGAGAAAAAATGCAAAGAATGAAGAAAAGATGAAAAAAGAAAAGGAAAAAAGAAAAGAAAAGATGAAAAAAATAAAAAGAATTGAAAAGAAAAGAAAAACAAAGCTCGTAAGGTTGAAAACCCGGAAGGGCGGCCTTGGCAAAAGTTAGAGCGTAAAAGGAGAGGTTAATACCTGAGTGTACCTTACCCTGAACTACGTATGGCTTGATTCCCATGTTTGGGATACGTAGGCAACTTCATCTTGAAGTCCAGCCACAAACACTTCGAATTCGATTATGTCCATGTGATGGTTCTGGTCATCTTTGTCTTCTCTGTATCCGAGAATTTGGTTGTGTTCGTCACTCTGAGGACTGACTACAATGTGTTGCGGTGCCATTCAAACAAGGGGCAACTTTCCGTTGCCATTCAATGTGCTGCGGTGCTATTCAAACAAGGGGCAACTTTCTGTTGCCATGTAGTGTCCTTCAGACAAGGGGCAATTTTCCATTGCCTCCGATCTGAGGTCGTGCATCTCAAGAGTAGGTTCTGTGCTTGTTGAGCAGTGGCCGTTTGCAAAAACAATTTTTGAGAATTTTTACTGAGGTTGACTGATCTCTCGAAAATTATTTCATCTTTTCCAAAACTGGACCATTTCTTGGACCCAAAAAGGGAAAATTTTCAGTGCTCATAACCTAACTTGCATGATTTTCAAATCAAAAATCGAACAAGTATATTAATCTAACTCTCATATTGGCCAAAATTGTTTTAGTAGAAAGCAAAAACAAAAAATGGTCAAAATAATGAACTAGGGGCACATTTGAGTCAGGTTTCCTGTCTTTCCCCCATTGTCAATGCATCTGCCAGAAAGGGCACTCTACCTGCCAGAAAAGGGCACCATTGAAGCTGACCGCAAAAGGACAGAAAACTCTCACATCCTCCAAGCAACGAGGTATCAAGCCAAGTACGAAGCACGAACCGAAATGGGACAAGATATTCCACTCCCTTATCTGGACAGATCTGATCACGTCCAAACTCCCCAGCAGGGCATCATCAACCGATGTTAGCTGCAGATTTGCTACACGCCCAATTGTAGCGCAGCCCCTCTGTGGAAGAAGCTCACTGTTGTGAACAAGAATGAGAATCTGGTAGAATACCAGAGGCAAGAGCCGACAATTTCCAGCTTATCCATCAACCACCCAGGGGAGGGATAAAAAATGAGAGATTGAAGAATAGAGAGATGTGCGCTGAGAGAAAAAGTGAGAAAAAGGGCTTTTTCAAAAAAACAGAGCCTGAGGGCCGAGTGATGTGAGAATCACAAATGAGAAAAAGGGTGGGAAATAATACCCGAAAAAAAAACTGGCTCCTCGCGTACTGAGAGGTCTCTCGTCTTTGTAACACGCATGTGTGTCGTGTCTTTTGTTTTGTTTGTCTCGATTCTTGCTTTGAGTCGTCCCGAGCATGACTCGATGTGTTTTGGTTGTTTACCTTTTGTTTTCCATTGTTGAGTCGTAGTGCGCTGTGTTCAGTCTTAGGCTCAATACCCGATCGAGAACTCATTTTTCAATTTCAATCAAATCGTTTTGTGCTCGAAGTGCTGTGCCATTCTCCACATTTGTGCAAAACAAGAATTTGTTCTTTCTTAAAACCGCAGGGTTCAACCCAGGTCATGCAAGAACAGTAAAACAAGGACCTATTTGAAGCTATATGGGTTCCAGACTACAAAGCAAAAGAAAAGAGGGAAAACCGAAGCATCTAAGTGTGTTTCACCTTTAGCAAATTCCGTGATTGTACTCCGGATGTACCTCTTCAGGCCTTGTCAGTGCTCCAAAGAATGAGTGTGCCTCTACTCCAAGCTTAAGCCTGCTTCAAGTCAGAATGGCAATAAAATCAGTAGCAGATGTTATCTCTCGCCAATATAAACAGGGTGTACCCTTTTTAAGCGGAGTGTCTTACAAACCCCTCCGAGAGGTAAATCGGAGGTTGCATTTGGATTTGGTCTCGTTAAGGCTTGTATTTCCTTATTCGACATTTTGTTTCAAACGCGCTTTTGAAGTTGCACATTCGTTGCATTGTTATGCACATCTATCTAGCATTGTCATGCACCGTTACACCTGCATTGTTATGCACATCATATTTGCATTGTTATGCACCTCTTCACTTGCGTAGTCACGCACATTTCACTTGCATTGTTATGCACGCCCTTTTTCGCCTTTCCGAAACACCGGGATACGTCCCTATGTTTCTTCTTCATTCCGAAACAACAGGATACGTCCCTATGTTTCTTCTCATTTTCAAAACACCCAGGATACGTCCCTATGTTTCTCCTTCTTTTTCCGAAACCCTGGGATATGTCCCTATGTTTCTCTTCCTTTTTGAAACACCCGGGATACGTCCCTATGTTTCTCTTTCGTTTTTCGAAACACTGGGATACGTCCCTATGTTTCTTCTCCTTTTCCGAAACACCAGGATATGTCCCTATGTTTCTCCTTCTTTCCGAAACACCGGGATACGTCCCTATGTTTCTCATTCATTCCGAAACACCGGGATACGTCCCTATGTTTCTTCTTCATTCCGAAACAACGGGATACGTCCCTATGTTTCTTCTTCATTTCGAAACACCCGGGATACGTCCCTATGTTTCTCCTTCTTTTTCCGAAACACCGGGATATGTCCCTATGTTTCTTCTTCATTCCGAAACACCGGGATACGTCCCTATGTTTCTCATTCCTTTCCGAAACACCGAGACACGTCCCTAAGTTTCTTCTTCTTTTCCGAAACATCAGGATACGTCCCTATGTTTCTCATTCCTTTCCGAAATACTGGGATACGTCCCTATGTTTCTTCTTCATTCCGAAACACCGGGATACGTCCCTATGTTTCTTATCCTTTTCGAAACACTGGGATACGTCCCTATGTTTCTCATTCTTTTTCTGAAACACCGGGATACGTCCCTATGTTTCTCTTTCATTCCGAAAAATCGGGATACGTCCCTATGCTTCTCTACCTCTCTGAAACACTGGGATACATCCCTATGTTTCTCCCTCTTTGGTTAAGAGCATTTGGAATACGTTCCTGTGCTTGAACCACTCTGAAACACTGGGATACGTCCCTACATTTCTCCTTCGCTTCGAAACACCGGGATACGTCCCTATGTTTCTCTCTCTTTGGTTAAGAACATTTGGAATACGTTTCGGTGGTTGAACCACTCTGAAACACTGGGATACGTCTCTATGTTTCTCCTTCGTTTCGAAACACCGGGATATGTCCCCATGTTTCTCCCTCTTTGGTTAAGAGCATTTGGAATACGTTCCAATGCTTATACCTTTCCGAAACACTGGATATGTCCCTATGTTTCTTGCATGATCATAAGTTATGCTCGGCTTTGTGTATTGTCTTGCATTTTGCCCCTGCCCTCGGGCACATATCTTTGTCTGCTGCTTGTATGCTTTGTCTAAGTCTTCGGCCTTGTCAAAAATGGGTCGTCTCTGGGCTTTGACATTCACTCCCGTCATTTTTATGACTTTCGAGTTCTGTCAAAGAGGGTCAACTGTAGACGCCCCATTTTTGACTGCCCTCAAGACTTGGACGTCACCGATGGAACACTTGGTGATTACCCATGTTCGTGTTTCGTTTTGAGTTCCTGGAGGTCTCGGCTGCGCGCCTTGCTTCAAGACCTCTTAACTCGACTGTTCTGTGTTTGGTTTTGCACCAAATGTGTTTTTTGCTTCTGAGCGTAGAGAGTAGCTTGTTAGCTACCCCTGGCACCTACCGGCCATGGCTTGAGGCCACCGGCCTTGTTTTGAGGTTACCGGCCATTGGTGAAATATACCATTGGCCGGTCGACATTTGGTGTGGCCGGCCGACCGTATGTTTGGCCGACGGCCTCCTTTTCTGGCCAGCACCACCTTTTTGCCTTTTTCAGGCATGCTGCATGCCAGCTGTGCCAGCTGGAATGCACAAATCCTGCCCCCGTGCACGAGTGTGGCTGTTTTGCCCCTTTTGCACGCTTTTGGTCTAGCTTCTTGAGGAAGCTTGGACCTTTGTCTTAGCTTCCTCAAGAAGCTTGGACACCTATCCCAGCTTTCTGAGGAAGCCTTGGCCCCTTTGCCTTGGCTTCTTTAGGAAGCCTTGACCCTTTTTGAATAGCTTCCCTTGGAAGCTTGGTCTTGGCTTGATCTATATAAGAAGCCTCCCCCTTCCTTTGTCTTGGTACAGTAAAAACTAGAGCAAAATATATATATCTGATATACACTTTCTGTCTCTATATCTCCCTCTCTCTCTCTCTTCATTTTGTGTGTGTTTTATAGCCTAAAAGTGTGTTTAGTTCATAGTATTGCACTAAGACACACACTATTACACCATACTTCGACTTGGGAGGCCTTGAGGGTTTGTTCTTAAAGTTTTGAGCTGATTTTGATCACAAAAAGGGACCTGAGCTTGCTGTTCTTCAAGAGTTCTTCAAGGGTGAGCACTATTCCTTTTTATCCCCCATTCTTGCACTAGCTTTTGACCTGTCTTTCATACTGATTTAAGTTTTGTACATAACTGAAAAAAGTCTTTTATTTTCATGCTTAAGATCTTTCATTAAGGTCACTTTGGTGTTGGGGGTCGACCTCTTCCTCTTAGGCCCTGTTTGGCCCATTTTGTCCCCTCTTTGATTGAGCTTTGAACCTTTTGTGTGTTGGCCTTCTCACCACTGAAATCTAGTGGATTTTCAGTGGTGAAGAAGAGGTTTGGAGGTCCTGCATAGGGGAGGGACACCCCTCTCTCCTTTTGTCTCTTTTGCTTGTGTTTAAGGCTTATAAAGGTAGCATGCATGCCTAGTTGTCTTTGGCTCCATTTCAGAGGTTTTTGGGTGTTTTTTGGTCATATTATACCTCTGTCCCATGTTGGTTTGTTAACTCTTTGCGTGCATAATACATTTGCTTTGTATTCCCCATTTTGCCTAGAAATGCATCTTGCCATTAGACCATCATGCTTGCATTTTTTTGCCTAGCTTTGTAAAGTTTTTGGTCATATTTTGCCATGCTTGAGGTCTATTGGGTATTGATTTGGTCATGCCTTTCATGCTTTGTATAGTCTCTTTGCATTCTAACATGTTGGCATCGGGTGTGTGAGTCATTGGCATGCATTACCTTGGCTATTTTAGTGATTTGGACTCACTTATTATGACATTTCAGACCATGTTTTGTGCTTACATGCTTGCATTTGTTATCCTTTCAATGCCTTGAAGAGATGTGGTCTTACGCTCCATGTTTGAGTCCTTGTGCATGCCTATGTGTTTGAGTCCTTGGGCTGCCATTCATGTAGGTTCTAGGGTGTATTTTGATGCATTAAAGCTCTGTTTTTGGTTGGAAAGTCCATGCCATGTTTGGTTGGGGGGAGATATAGAGTAATGCCCTTTTGGTGACCTTGAATGCCTTTGTTTTGATGCCCATTTCGTAGCATGTTTTTGGCCTTATCCCATGCATGTTCCAGCCCTGTTTTGGAGTCCTCTAGGACTGTTTTAGGTCATTTTGGTCCATTGGGGTTTGATTAACATGGCCATGGTTTGATCCCTCTTGGTTGGCTTCAAGTTTGGATCATTGTTGTATGCCTTGCTTGCATGACATGGTTGATTTGGCATCTTCCTCTATGCATTTTCAGAGCTTAATATGTTAGCCTAGCATCCATGTTTGCCATCTTGTGAGTGCCCTTGAAAGCTGCCTTTCATACCTTAGTCTTAGGCTCATTAGTTTGCATGCTTATTTTGCATGATTGGCATCATTACATTGCTTGGTTTGGGGTGTCAAACCAAGCGCGAAGATTGAGGAGTGTTCGTACTCAAGGTGACGTAACACGTCTCAATCCTCGGTCGCCGATGTCCTTGATCTCAATATGATAGGGTATTGGCACCCATTTGTTTGTTGCATGCATTTACATCAAGTTACAAACTTGGCCTCGTAGGCCATCATGCATCAAAATGCATGATTGATGGCCCGAGGGTCGAGGGCCATGCTCCCTAGAGTTCATTGCATGATAGGGAGTGTGTCCATGCATACATTTGCATGAAAATTCCATGCCATACACTGCTTGCCCTATGCTGCTGTCAACTGCAGGTTTCAGCAGGAAGATTTGGCCGGCCGGCAGTGTTGAGTGCCGACCGGCAAAGAATGTTTGGCCGAGAGCACAATATTTAGCCGATGAGAGTATTCCCATGGCCGGTAGCATATTCTTTTGGCCGGTAACATTCCACAACACTCTAGAAGCAGTTCTGGGGACTTTCACAGTCTTCAGAGGAGCAGGGCAGTGTAAACAAAGGCAACGGTGCTATGGCAGCGAGTTTCCGGGTGAGACGAGTCAAGCACGCATCATTCACGTATCTCGAGACGGGGCTATGGCCACCTTCTTTCTGCATTTAATTTATTAATTAATTAGAAATTCTGTAATGATTAATTCAGTATTATTGATTCGGACTGTAATATTTATTCGGACCGTCCGAGCGAGGGCAATTGTGTAATAAGCGTGCGTGAGTGTGTGTCCCCCAACCCCACGTCTTTCTTTCCTTTTATTTACTAGCTTTCGATGGTTAGTCTAGGGCATGTTTTCAATTAGCATACAGTATGATAGCATGCGTGCATCCATACATTTGTCTTACATGCACCGGGCTCGGCGCATCATACTAACTGCATTTGTATTTCAATCCCAAAGTTCAATACATGTTAGTTGTAGCATCATCACATGCCATCTTAGAATAGCCGAGCCTATATTAGTTGCATCTTGTATATGTTGCATTAGCCATCTTAACATGAGCTAGGATCATGCATTGATTACTAACTAGCATTTGTTTTGGCTCGGAGTACTAGGTAAGGTTTTATGCTTTAGCATCTTGCATGAGTGTGAGTGTTTGCAATGACAACATGCTTACCATGAGGCTACGTGCTTACGTGTTATAACTGTCTGAATGCCTGTGGGTGAAGGTTGGGTTACTTAAATTGGAACAATGCATTGGATGCGAATTTTAAGCCCACTAGATAGTGGCAAAACCATCTTTTCTAAAGCCCACTTGAGGGTGGCAAAATCTGCATTTTAGCCTACTTGCGAGTAGCAAACCATTTTCAAAACAAACATGAAATGTTTTGTTCCAATTTAGGCGATTTGGTCTATACTTGTTTGTTGTGCGCATAACATAGTAATTCTAGGCTAATAACCGGAATAAGAGCATATAATGTTTTCAAAACAAGATATCATGGTTAGTAGAGGCCGATCTTCGGATCGGGCGAGAGGGGGTGCTCATAGCTGACCTTCCCCAATCGTACCCAAGTTCCCGAGCCGAGGCAACTTTGGTGATGACGGACACGTGGCCTTCGGCACCGAGTCAGGGTTCCTAAATTTCCCAAAATAAAATATTTTGGTGGCGACTCTGTATCTGACAGAGCAGTCCATGTTTGGTACTTCTTTTCTAAAACTCTATTTTTCTGAAAACAATTTGTCGGATTTGGACTCTTTGGTTCAGATTAAGAACCGTGACGATTCGAGAGTCTGAACTGTAGTAGACCCACAAATGAACGGAACGGGGGGGATTTCCCTCCCGGGGCGTTCGGGGACGTCTACATCTTGGTCATATATGCTTGTTTTGTATAGCTGTAGTAGAGTTGGCTTTTACTAGATTTGTGATTTAAGGCTTCTAACATACTTTGTTTGTATTGTTTGCATGCCATAGCACCATTTTGCATGTAATTTCAGTGTATATAGCATGGTCACACTCTCACATGTTCCACTCTTTCAATGCTTTTGAGAGATGTGCCTCATGCCTTATTTGTGAGCCAATACGTATGCATGCTTGTCTAAGCTTTTGGGCTATCATTTCAGCATGTTTTAGCCTCTGATTTGGCATGGTTGAGCTCTATCTTGAGCTGGTTTGGTTGTTTGGGCTATGTATTGCATACTTCTTGTGTAGTGCTCTTTACTAGACTTGTGCTTTAGGCCTTTTAGGATGCTTTATTTTTGATGTTTATGTGATACGGCATCATTTAACACATAATTTCAGAGCATATAGCCTTGTTATACTCTCATGTGTATCACTCTTTCAATACTTTTGAGAGTTGAGCATTATGCCTTGTTTGTGAGCCAATGCATGAACATCATTCTCTTGCCCTTCATGCTATCATTTCAGATCATTTTGGCCACTGTTTTGGCATGCATGAGGTCTGTTTGGGGTTGGTATGACCATTTGTGCTTGATAGTGCTTGCCTCATGTGTAATGCTCTTCACTAGCCTTAATGCTCTTGGCCCTTTAACATGTCTTGCATCCATTGCTTGCATGATAGAGTCTTGTGCATACCACCTTAGCATATTGTTTGCGTAGCATGTTGTTTGTGTGCATTGCATTGTGTTCAACCGGACGTTATGTTGAACACAAGGTGGATTGGCCCACTTCATACTCAAAGTGGTGAAAGTGAGCCAATCCTCTTTGTCTCCATTGCCTTTGATCACTTATGATAAGGTCGTGGTCTTAGCGTCTTGATTGTTGTGCATTCATCGAGTTTGTGCAAGTTGGATCTTTGGCCATCATGCATTGAGATGCTTGATTGATGGTCTTGGATCCAATGGTGCCTCTCCCTTGATATTTTGAGGTGATATGGAATGGCATAGTACGTACATACCCTTGGGAGACCCTTCATTTCCTATCTTTTGTGCTCTGTTGCAGAGTGGTGTCACAGCACACCAGTGGTCGGCAGTGCCACATTTTTGGCCGGCACCCTTGCATTGTTGGCTGGCAGATGGCTGGCAACAACTCCTCATGGCCGGCAGGCTACTGGTGCACTCCCCAGCATTGGTTTGGTAAGTTTCAGCAACAAGTTCTTGAAGACACCATGCAAATAGAGCCTCTAAAGAGCAAACCGGAAGGCTTTTCGGGGCGAGAAACCAAATGCGTGCATGCATGTTTAACTTCTTAGAGCAGAGCTGAGGCACTACAAGTTTAGGGCTTTACTTGTTAGTTAGCCTGGTTTTGTAATTTAATTAATTTGTTAATTAGTTAAAGTGTTGTAATAATTAAATAGCTTAGTATAGCTGTTTCTTTATTAGTTTGTAATAATTAGTCTAATTAGTTTAATTAGATTAGTTAGATTAGCTTAGCGTTTATTCGGATCCTCCTGCGAGAGGGCGCAAATGTTGTAATAAATGTGCGTGTGTGTGTGTACATGTCTTCCAACCCCCTCACTTCTTTCTCCCTTTTACTTATCCGCTTACGATGGTTAGTTTAGGGCATATTTTGATTAGCATACCTTATGCTTGCATGCGTGCATCATTCATTTGTCTTGCATGCACTGGGCTCGGCGCATCATTCAAACTACATTATATTTCAATACGTATTTGAATACATGTATCAAATGTCGCATTCATACGTCAAGATTAGGTAGCTGAGCCTACTTAGTTGCATTTTTGCATGTGTTGCATTAGGCATCTTAACATAACTAGGATCATGCATTGATTTCTAACTAGTTTTCTGTTTTGGCTCGGAGTACACTGTAAGTGTTTTCGCTTTAGCATCCTTGCATGTGTGTAAGTGACTGCCATGATAGCATGCTTGCCATGAGGCTATTTGCTTAATTGTTATAACTGCATGAATGCCTGTGTATGAAGGCTTCATTACTTGAATTGGAACAATTCATCAAAATGTGAGTTTTCAGCCCACTTAGAGTGGCAAATCATCATGTTTTAAGCCCACCTTGTTTGGTGGCAAATCCGCATTTCTAAGCCCACTCGAGGGAGGAAAATTCAAATCATTTTCGAAAACAAACATTGAATTGTTTTGTTCCAATTTAGGCAATCTAGTCATACTTGTATGTTGTACGCATCACGAAGTAAGTTAGCTAAATAACCGGAATAAGAACACATGTGTTTTCAAAACAACATATCATATTAGTAGAGGCCGATCCTTTAATCGGGCGAGAGGAGGTGCTCATTTCAGGACATTCCCCTCTCGTGCCCAAGTTCCCAAGCCGAGGCAACTTTGGTGATGACGGACACGTGGCCTTAGGCACGAGTTAGGGTTTCCTAAATTTCCCAAAAAACAAAATATTTAGGTGGCGACTCTGTAATCTGGCAAAGCAGTCCATGTTTGGCACTTATTGATTAAAATTGATTTTCCAAAACAATTTATCGGATTTGGACTTTGTGGTGATTTATCAGTCTTACATTGCACTTTGTGAGACTAGATACAAAATCGTGATAGGAGTCCGAACTATAGTAGCTATGAGCCCAAATCCGCGCCTTCTCCGAAAGGGGGGCGCGCGGAGGAAATTCGGGCAGTCTACAGTTTCTGGTGACTCTGCTGGAGACTTAGAGAACTTGACTCGAACATTATGATATGTTGTTTTATCTACACTTATGTGTTTCTTTGCATTGCATTTTCATTGGGGCGCTTAAGTCACAGTGTTTGCCATCTGCTATTCCTGAATAATTTGCCGGAGGCTTGCTTGAGAAGCGTACCATAAGGCTGACCGGTTATGGGCTCTCCCACGATGGGAACACAAACCTTGGTTTTGCCGAGGCACCCTATTTGACCATTCGACCTAGTGCATATCGGAAGCCTTAGAGACTGTTCCAAACTAGGGCAGGTTGCTCACCCGAATGCAGGATTGTATGAAACCGCACGCGTGCGTAGTGAAACCCTAGCTCCTGACAAAATAGGATAAGGAAACCCTACCCCACCATAGGGGTATTTTTGGCTCTATTTCAACTGGAATGTGCTTTATAGTGAAACCATATAGGGATGTGCATGTCAGTTGCCAAGTTGGTATTTGTTTTGGGGCAAAATTTGGTAGAGAGCACAATCATTCAGTTATGCTCATATCCGTTCTAGTGAAATTAGGCTGAGATGTTGTCTGTTTTCTCTTTTGCAAGGTAGTCCTGGAACTATAGCTTCAGAAGGCTCCAATATCCCCCGGGTACATTAGACTTGTGTTGATAGACTTTGTCAGGTCGGAGATTCAGTGCAACAGAGCAACTAGTGTTTCCTTCGCCAGTAGTAAGACAAAGAAAGGCCAGTTAAGACTCACCAATTCAACTGATTCGACAGTCACCAGTCGCATCACCTTTATTCAAACTCAGCAGACCTTGATAGCATAGAGTCAGGAAGAAGTTGCTGCCGTGACAGCGGCATTAAACCAGGGACTCGCCATGCAGGATGAGACCAATGCCGAAGTGAACCGCCCATCTGGGGCACTTACCACACATCCAGTCTCGGGACCCCAGCTGAACTTTGACCCACTTCCGCTAGCTAAAGATTTGCATGGTCCGGATCGCCAAGAAGGGTTAGCTCAAACCCAAGTTTTCGGACCCCTGATGCAGCCTAATGAGGGGCTTTATCCTTTTGGTACTAATGATCTCGAACTGAGCTCGGTGAAAATTGCCAAACTTGAAAAGCAAGTCGACATTGAGGATGGGTACACCGAAGCTGCCGTACAACTCCCAGACAAATTCAAAATGCCACATATTGATTGTTTCGACGGGTCTGGGGATCCTATGGTACATGTCAAGCTTTTCATGGATGTCTTGAAACCGACAGGTTTGACTAAGCTACAGAAACTCTCTCTGTGTAGAACAACCCTATCGGGTGCAGCAGTCACTTGGTACATCGAATTAGAGGATATAGTGAAGCAAAACTGGGAAAAGTTGGCTGAGGCCTTTGTGGATAAATGTTCTTGCAATACCTAACTTGAAATGACCATGCAAGAGCTTGAAGCAACCCGCCAGAACCCAACGGAGCCTTTTGTGGAATTTGTTGCAAGGTGGAGAGCAAAGGCAGCACAGATGACAGATTGCCCTTCTGAGAGGGACCAAGTGCGGATAGTGGTACAGAACCTTGAGCCGGATATGTTGCAAAAGTTAATAGTCGCTCCACTATTCACTTTCCAAAGTTTGCATGAACTGGGGGTTCAGATTGAGAATGCGTTCAACAGAGGGATTATTTCCAGAACAAGTGAATCGGTAAGGAGGGTGTTTTCTGAGAGTACCCATGCCAGTAGCACTGTTCCCAAACCCACTAAAATCAATGCAGTCTCCATAGCCGACCCTTTTGCCAAGACCAGCCTACAAACAGCCAGCCCAGCCCGAGCTTAGGGCAGAACTTTCACCCCCCTCTATATGTGCCTAACCAATGCACTAAAAGTCCTGATGGAGAGAGGGTATCTCAAACCCCTTGATCTTCAACTCTTGCCTAACCCACTCCCTGCCGGGCATAACTCCACGAAATACTGCGTATATCATCAGTAGCGCGGCCATAGCACCGATGGTTGCTACCGCCTTCATCATGAGATCTAGAATCTCATCGACAACCGGACAATAGCTCCACCTCAAAACCCCAAGGACCAAGTACCTCATCCACATCTCAACCTCAACCATACATTGCCATCCACCTGCAATCCTAGTATATACACCCCGACCCATCTACCTATGCCTGAGGTGTTTATCCCAGAAAGCATGGGCTTAAGCATGATGGATGCACTTGAACCCCAATCATCTCAAACCCGTGAACCCACTACTTCTGAGCTGCGGAGCATGATTGAAGATTCGTAAAGAACTGTGGCAGACTTAGCCTTTGGAATTTTGGCTCCATCATCGACCACATCACAGGCTGGAAGTTTTAATCCAAAAGGCTCCTCAATCTTGGGGCAAGCTGCAACTGAAAATGGCCAACCTAAAGCTGTCTCAGGTCTGGGCAATGACATATTAACAACAACTGGGCTCCGTGTAGACATCCCATTTTTCACTGTCCTAAAGACTTGGACGTCATCGTTTGAGTGCTCGATGATTGCACATGTTCATGCTCGTTTGGAGTCCCTGAGGTTTTCGGCTGCGCGCCTTACCCCTGAGTCTCTGAGCTCTCTTGGTTTTGTGCTTGTTTTAAGCCAAACCTTGGTGCCCTCTTTTGCCTGGAGGGAGAAATAGAGGTGTAGACCACTTTTCTCCCCTGCCAGCCAATTTTCTCCCCTGTAGACCACTTGTGGTGGTCGGTCAACTAGGGCGGGTGGTCGGTCGACCACCTTAAGTGGTTGGCAGCCTGCCACGACCTTCTTCTTTTTGTGTAGACCACTTTTCCCCCTTTGTCGACCAGCTTTTGTCCCTGTCGACCACTTTGGGTGGTCAGTCGACCACCTTAACTGGTCGGCAGCCTTTCTGCACTTTCTGTAGATGTTTTTGGTGCCAGCTGTGCCAGCTATTAGGCACAGAATACATCCTCCCGACATGTATAGGGAGGGATTTGAGTAAGCTTTAGCTTGCATTTCTATATAAGGGGAAGTGCTTCCCCCTTAGAGGGGGTTCAGATTTTTTAGAGCAAAAAATCTGCTCTCTCTAGAATTCTCTCTCTCTCTCTCTCTCTCTCTCTCTCTCTCGTTCTCTATATATATTTTTGTGCTTGAAAGTGGGAGTTCTTGGTGGATTTGCAAAGGAACACTTGATCAAACACCACCATCATTGAGCTAAGATACTTGGGAGCCTTATTTGAGTGACTTTGACCTGATTTTGCCTCAGAAGTGGCTGGTTTTGAAGATTGGGCTTCAAGGGTGAGTAATAGCCTCTTCAAAGCTTTATTTTCATTGCTTATTTAGCCACCTTTGCATGCTATTTTAGGCTTAGCTTTCAGCTGAAAAAATTTCTATTTTGAAGTGTTTAAAATGGTTGTTTAAGGCTTTGTTTGAGTTAGGGGTGGTTTACCTCCTTTGGTGGCTTGTTTTGCCTTGCTTTGTGCCATCTTTTAAGGCCTTTGATACCATCTCTTTTGGCCTTCTCACCACTAAAACTCAGAGGAATTTTAGTGGTGGAAAAGTGGTTTTGAGGTCCCAAATGGGTGGGGGTGGTCCCCCCTCCTCTTCTCTTGTTTGCATGTGTTGATCGCCCATCAAAAGAGCATGTGTTTCTACTTCTTGGAGGCTTTGTTTGGGATCATTTTTGTGACTTTTCAGACCTGCCATAACTCTGTTTTTGGCTGTCTTGGTCACCTCTTGTATGCTTCTTATACTTGCAATGTAATCCTACTTGTAGACTTGCACAGTAGCATGTCTTTGGTGCTTTGAATTTGCTTAGTTCAAGCATGTTTTTAGCCATTATTTGACATGTCATAACTCTGATTTGTATTGGTTTGGTTGTCTCTTGCATGCTCATTGCACTTGTAGTGCAATTTTGTTCACTGGCCCATTGTATTTGGTGTTTTAGTCTACTGATCTAGCATGTGTATGCTCTACTCCAGCACATTTTTGGCTATGTTTTAGCATGCTTTAGGTCTGGTTTGAGTGGTTTTGGTCATGCATGCTTGGCTTTGCATAGCTATAGTGTATTCGGCCTTACTAGCCTTGCACTTTGGGACCCCTAGCATGCTATATTTGTGATGTCTACATGACATGGCTTCATTTGATATGTAATTTCAGAGCTTATATTTCTGCCATACTCTCATGTTTATTACTCTTTCATTGTATTTAAGAGTTGTGCCCTTATGCCTTGTTTGTGAGCTAGTACGGGAGCATATCTTTCTTGCCATCTATGTTGCAAGTCTAGCTTGTTTTTGCTACCATTTTGACTTGCCTTAGGTCTATTTTGAGTGCTTAAGGTCATTTGAGCATTGCTTAGTATGGTTGTAGTGTAAAGCCCTTGACTAATTTTGTATTTCAAGTCTCTTGGTATGCTTTATTTGAGCTATTTGCATGATATGACTTCACTTGGCATGTAATTTCAGAGCATATGTCATTGCCACACTCTCACATTTTCCACTCCTTCAATGTGTTTGAGAGTTGTGTCTTCATGCCTTGTTGGCGAGCCATCAAACGTGCATATTTTCCTTGTGTTATATGCCTTGATCTTAGTATATTTCAGCCACTATTTTGGCATATTTAACCACTGTCCGGGGTTGGTTTGGTCATTTAGGCTTAGTATTGTATGCCTATAGTGCTATGCTCTTTGCTAGCTTTGATGCCTTAGCTTCTAAACATGACATGCATGAATTGTTTACATGATAGAGCCTTGTGCATGCCACTCTAGCATCGATATATGAGCATGTTGTTTGCATGTGTGTTGCATTGCATTGTGTTTGGATCGGATGTTAATCCAAACACGAGAAACAAGGGGCATTTCATACTTGAAGTGATGAAACGTGCCTCATTTCTTGGTCTTGTCCCCTTGATTGTGCATGATAGGGTGGAGGCCTTTCGAGTCTTATGTGTGCATTCATTGAGTTTTGCGCAAGCTTGATCCTTTGGCCACCATGCATTGAAAATGCTTGGTTGTTGGCTCGAGAGTCAAGTGCCATACTCCTTCGAGCATGAGATATGATAAGGAGTGTGGAAGTGTATACATTTTCTTGCAAATACACTGTCTTGCCTCTGTTTGTGCTCTGTTGCAGCAACAGGAGGAATTTCAGCCCTCAAGGTGTTCTTGAGATCCGAAAGAAGCAATTTGGAAATCGGTGTAATTTTCAAAGATTCAAAAGTGTGCAAATAGAGGCGTCTTGAGGCAAGGCGGTGGATTTCCTGGAGGACGCAACCGAGCATGCATATCCCCCTCGCCCGCGAGGCCATTTATCGCTTTTGCTAGCTAGTTATAGTTGATTACCTGTGTTGTAATTAATTTAGCTTAGTACTTTGTAATATTCTAATTAGCTTAGATTAGCAAGTTATTCAATTTGGTTTGTAATAATTAATTAGCTAGAGTAGTTAGTTAATTGGTTGATTTGTAATAGTTAGCTTAATTAGCATGGCTAGTTAGCTTTCATTTATTCGGACCCTCCGTCGAGAGGGCAAATGCTGTAATAAGTGTGCGTGTGTGTGTGAATGTCTTCCAACCCCACGTCTTTCTCCCTTTTACTTAACTGCTTTTGATGGTTAGTTTTAGGGCATATTTCAATTAGCATCCTTATGCTTGCATGCGTGCATCATTCATTTGTCTTGCATGCACCGGACTCGGCGCATCATTCAAACTGCATTGTATTTTAATACATTTACTTGAATACGTGTTTAACAGTATGTTATCAAATGTTGCATTCATATGCCATCTTAGCTAGTTGAGCCTATTTTAGTTGTATTTTGCATTTGTTGCATTTGGCATCTTGTATAATTAGGATCATGCATTGATTTCTAATTGGTTTCTGTTTTGGCTCGGAGTACACTGTAAGTGTTTATGCTTTAGCATCCTTGCATGTGTGTAAGTGACTTCCATGATAGCATGCTTGCCATGAGGCTATTTGCTTAAGTGATTAACTGTCATGACCCGAACCCGCCCCCATGGGTTAAGGACATGACCGGCCAGTAATCACGAGATTACCTACGGCCTCAAACCAAATAAGACAAAACTCATCAAAGTAAAGAGGCCAAACGGAAGCAAATTTAAAACTTTTGTCCATAGAGCTGTGCTTATATGACACGTCGTAACAAACCATGCATATACATGTTAATAACTCACATCAAAATATGTGCTAACACAAAGTTCTGTACATACAGGATCATTCAAGTCTAGGTCAGCCAATCAAAACTATATACAATCAAAAACCAAAGTCCCCGCCAACATGACAAAATAAAACACGATAGCAAAAGGTCAAAAACGAGTCTCGTGCGTGAGACGTGAGGGATGATTCTTCAAAACCTTGGTTGTTCCAAACTTCACTGAGGCTGGGTTTGGACCTCCCTTGGCTCACCTACAGACACATGAATGAGCGTGAGCAAAAATCCAGTGAATAATATCAAGTAAAGAAGTTACACAAACGGTATTTAGAACAACGTACTTCAAACGGCCTTGGGCCCAATTCGTATTTCTATCTAGTATATATATATATATATATAAATATAGGTCAAGTGACTGCGGTTCCAAACACATCATACGGCCTCGGGCCCAATTCATTCGTGACAGACTGGGCTTTGGCCCATTCATTCTTCTATTCATGTCAGACTGGGCTTTGGCCCAACCATTCTTCCATTCATGCCAGACTGGCCTTTGGCCCATTCATTCTTTCATTCATGTGAAACTGGCCTTTGGCCCATTCACCCTTTCATTCACGTCAAACTGGCCTTTGGCCCATTCATTCTTTCATTCATGTCAAACTGGCCTTTGGTCCATTCGTTCTTTCATTCATGTCAAACTGGCCTTTGGTCCATTTGTTCTTTCATTCATGTCAAACTGGCCTTTGGCCCATTCCTTCTTTCATTCATGTCAAACTGGCCTTTGGCCCATTCACTCTTTCATTCATGTCAAATTGGCCTTTGGCCCATTCGTTCTTTCATTCATGTCAAACTGGCCTTTGGCTCATTCGTTCTTCATTCATGTCAAACTGGCCTTTGGCCCATTCATTCGTGTCAGACTATTATTCATGTCAGACGGCCTCCGGCCCATTCATTTATAGCAAATGACCTTAGGCCTAACCATTTGGCATAGCAAACATTTGTCCACAATTCAACGTAACAAACTCATAAGACTTATAGAGAAGTGAGTAATTGGACAAATAACATACTTTGAAATATCTTTATTAAGATATTACTCACAGTGATCGGTTGGATGATTTGCCCTGGAGCTCGACCCTACACATTCCATGAACGCAATGGGTCACAAAAAATTCAATCCGTTCTTAATTCACATATTCCTCTTTAGGCTTCATTCTTATCCCTTTAACTCATTTACAATGCTTAATGCATGGCTAAGAGTACTTAGAAGTGAAAGAGAACGGAAAATGGAACACAGAACACATCTACAAAATTTCAAAAACAGGGGTCCCCACTCGAGCGTGGGCTTCCCCGCTCGAGCGGACCCATTAGGTCTGTAAAAGTTCTGGTTACCTCATTATTACGCTCGATCGTGAACTCGGATGCTCGAGCTAAAAGTCTTACTACATGGCTCCCCGCTCGAGTGTGAATGTCCCCGCTCGAGCGGACACCATGTCTACAAAACTTCTAGGAGCTCGTATTTCCCGCTTGAGCGGCGCCTTCCCCGTTCAAGCGGACATCCCAAATTCTGGAAAATCCAGAATTGTTCTTGAGCTCAAATTCAACATTCAAAGGCTTTAAAGCTCAAATTAAGGCACTAAAAACATGCAAATACATCATATAGCATATGGATGTAAACAACATGATGCTAATTATTCAAAATCACGGTTCAATCTTCAAAATTAATCAACATTTCCTTGTATAATCAAGGCTCATGCATTCAAACTTCATATAATCTCCATATCTTCAATATTCATGCATGCATGCCAATTTTTGACTTCAATTCCATTTCAAATGATGCAAATGGTGTCTATTCTCATGAAACTCAATAAAACCATGCTTGCATGTATGATCAAACCCCCAATCTTGCATAATTGGCATGCTACATGTTAGATTATGTAAATTCATGGCAATTCATAGTAATTCTATGCATGCATGAACATATCAACTTCAATTTCAACTTAATCAACTCAACTCATGATCTAACTCACCATTTAATCTTCAATTCACAAAATCACAACTCACACTCATGAGTTAAGGGTTGATTACTCACCTAGGAGCTTTAATCTTCCAAACTTATGCTTAATTCTTGAGTTGGTCTTCAAGATTCTCAAGCTTCTTGATCAAACCTTCAATCTCCTACACTCTTTCTCTCTCTCTCTCTCTCTCTCTCTCTCTCTCTCTCTCTAATTCGGTTCTCTCACTTTCTAGAGAACCAAAATCAGCCAAAATGAAATAAAGGAGAGGAATTGAGTGTATAAAGGTCCTTTTATAGTCCCACTAAATCAAATTTTATTATCGCTAATTAATAGCACTTAATTAATTGTTCTGAATCTAATTATTTTGATCCGAATAAATTTTCAATTAAATTTCACTGTAAGCTCTAAAAATTACACTGATCACAATGGCGTAGTCAATTTCGGTTTCTATGGCTGATAAGGCCTTCAATTTAAATTCCAAAGCAGATAATCAAACAGATATTCTTACGGTGAACAGATAGAAATTCAAAACCACATATTTTCGCATAAATGGCACACAAAATCGTATCAAACACATAATCACATTCATAATAAGGACCAATTAGCATAATACGGAACAGGGTTTTCACTTTAACTGCATTAATGCCTGTGGATAAAGGCTTAGTTGCTTGAATTGGGACAAATCGATGATTGCGAGTTTTTTAAGCCCACTTTGCGAAGTGGCAAAATCATGTTTTAAGCCCACTTGACGGTGGCAAATTAAAACCTTTTTTCGAAAACAAGCATTGAATTGTTTTGTTCCAATTCAGGCGATCTAGTCTGTACTTGTATGCTGTGCGCATCACATAGTAATTCTAGATTAATAATCGGAATAAGGACACATGTGTTTTCAAAACAACATATCATGTTTAGTAGAGGCTGATCCTTTGATCGGGCAAGCGGGGGTGCTCATTTCATGACCTTCTCCCCTCGTACCCAAGTTCCCGAGCTGAGGCAACTTTGGTGATGACGGACACGTGGCCTTAGGCACGAGTCGGTTTTCCTTAATTTCCCCAAAAAAACAAAATATTTAGGTGGCGACTCTAAAATCTGGCAAAGTAGTCAATGTTTGGCACTTTTTGATTAAAATCGATTTTCCAAAACGATTTGCCGAATTTGGACTCTTTGGTGATTTATCAGTCTTACATTGCACTTTGTGAGATTAGATTCAGAACCGTGACAAGAGTTCGAACTGTAGTAGCTAGAACACAAATTCGCGCTGTCTCCGAAAGGAGGGCAGGAAAGCGAGTTCGAGCGGTCTACAGTTTCTGGCAACTTTGCTGGGGATTTAGAGAATTTGACTCAAACATCATGATATGTTGTTTTGTTTACACTTATGTGTTTCTTTTCATTGCATTTGCATTGGTGCACCTAGGACACCGTGTTTGTCATCTGCTATTCCTGAACGGTTTGCCAGAGGCTTGCTTGGAAAAGCATGCCATAAGGCTGACCGATTATGGGCTCTGCCACGATGGAAACACAAACCTTGGTTTTTATCGAGGCACCCTTTTTGACCATTCAACCTAGTTGCATATCGAAAGCCATAGTGACCATTCCAAATTAGGAAAGATTGCTTACTCGATTGTAGGTTGTTTGAAACCGTTGTGTGTGTAGTGAAACCCTAGCTCCTGACAAGATAGGACAGGGAAACCCTATCCCTCCATAGGGGTGTTTTGCTCTCACTTACTTGATATGTGCTTTTAGAGTGTGTCTCTACAAGAATGTATGTATCAGTTTGCAAGTCTGGGTATTAATCTGAAGACATCAGTATTTGGGGTATCAGATTTGAGGCAGTGATTTGGGGGTAGTGATCAGCGTTGAGAATAGTGTGTTCAGCTTACAATATCAATTGTGTGTTGTGTTTATTTAAGCCGAAATGCTGCCCGTTTTTCTGCTTGTTGTTTTCTTATTTTGCTTTATTTATCTTTTTGCAAGGTAGTATAGCATCATTGCTTCCGAGGAGGCAGTTTCCCCTATAGCACTCTGGGTTAGAGGTAGAAGGCTTCATTGATCTGAGGATCTAGTTGACGGACAAGCAGTGCTCTTTTCATTACCCCCGGTTACATGGCATAGGGCAGTTAGGCAAGGAATATCAGTACAGCAGTCGTTGGTTCAATGATCATTGTCCGTCCCACCAATGAGTAGTCGGGCTGAGGTTTTCGTTTCTACCACAGAAAGAGATACACCTGTTCAGTTAGATCAGTGCCTTATGGCAGGTATGGAGGACAGGATGCGTCAGCTCCAAGAGACCATGCAAGCCATATGTAGACACCCCATTTTTGACCGCCCTTAAGACTTGGGCGCTACTGATGGTTTTCTCGATGATGAAAGGTGTGCAGGGCAAAGGTTCAATTTCATCGGCAATGAGAGGGTCAAATCCCAACTTCAAACCCCATTTTGGACCAAAGCTATTTTGAATGGTTTTTAAACCTTAAAACCCTCTCTTTCAAAACATTTTTAAAATAAAGTTTCTACGATGTTCCGAGGCTCACATTTTGTCAAAAAATGTGCTTTTCGATAAACCGAGCAAGGACAAAGTGAAAATGAACGAAAGAGATATGAAATCTTTGAAAAATCTTTCAAAAACACCTTGCTTAGGGGTTTGAAGTTGAAGAAAAGAGGAGAAGAGGGGAGAAGCCAAGTTGGAGAAGAAGACAGGCAAGAACTGCTAAGAGAGGGACGAGCAGTCCTCGCTACATCAAGCTTATTTGTCTATACACTTTGAGTTAAGCTATGAGGCCACCACCGTTGGAAAGAAGACTTCCGGGGCTTCATTTTTCATTCAAGAATCTCATAAATCCGCGACCGGAGGGCGGAGATATGATTGGTTGAAGTTGGGCATCATCCTGGTTGGACCGAAACTGAGCAGCCTTCACTAAAACAAGCATAACTTTTTTCACAGTTGGAATTTTGATGCAAGACTGGGTCCATTGGAAAGCTTACTTCCGGGGCTTCAATTTTGACACAAGAATGACCTGAAAAGGAGTTCATATGAAGAAGTTATGCCCGTTTGAAGTTGGACCTGCAGAGCAGATTTTTCCTGCCGACCGGCCAAAACAAATGGCCGACCGGCCAAATAGATGGCCGACCAGCCAGAAAATATGGCTGACCGACCAAGTTTGCTAGCCGATGACCTTCCGGAGTATTCTACAGATTGAATGGATGCCAGCTGTGCCAGCTGGAATGCACAGACTATGCTCCCCATGCACGTGCGTGGCTGTTTTGCACCTTTTGCAACCCTTTTGACCCTCTTTTTTTGCACCCTTTGCTAAACGCTTCTTGAGGAAGCTTTCACCCCTTGTCTTGGCTTCCTCAAGAAGCTTGCACCTTTGCATTAGCTTCTCTTAGAAGCTTGGTCCCTTTGACCCTTTTGTATAGCTTCTTTGAGAAGCTTTATGCTATTTCCTTGCTCTATAAAAGAAACCCATCCTCCTCCATTGTTTTGGGTCAGCAAAATCAGACCTAATACATACATATAACATATATATCACCCTCTCTCTCTATATCTCCCTCTCTCTCTACATTTGGGTGTGTTAGAGTGCTCAAAGACCCTTGTTCTTGGCCTATTTGCACTACACCCTATAGCACCACACCACCACTCCATTCCAGCAGCTTGGAGGGCCTTCTGAGAGGCTAGGAGTCAGCTTTTCTTGGTCCAAGAGGTAGCAAAGGATTGGTCTTCAAGGGTGAGTTGATTTCTCCCTCTTTCTAGCTCATTTTTGCAAGTTTTCTTAGCCCCTTTTGCTTGCTGTTTTGAGCTCTGACCATAACTGGAAATATCATTTTTCTGAGCTCATTTTTTTGTTTCATTAAGGGTCTTACCCTGTTTGGGACCCCCATCCGGCACTTGCTTCATTACCCCTTTGTATGCCATAATCTTGCATAGTATTTTTGGCCTATGTGTGATCTGTTTTGGAGCATGATGTAAACTGTAGATAGGCTTATTTTGAGCCCTTCTTCAGCATTGAAGAAGGGCTCATCACTGTTTGGGACCTCCATGTGCCACTTGTCATTATACCCCTCTTTGGTCCCCATTTTTACATGATTTATTAGCCTATTGTGTCTCTGTTTTTGGACTTTGGTCCAAACTGAAAATGGCCCTATTTCGACCCCCTCTTCATGTTTCATTAAGGGTCCATGGCTGTTTGAGACACCCTTTGTATACTTTATGTTGTAGCTCTTTTTTGGCCTTAATCTTACATAGTATTTTGAGCATACTTGTATACTGTTTTGGGCTTGGCCATCAACTGTAAAAGGTCATATTTTGGGCCCCTCTTCAACATTGTTGAAGGGCCCTAATCTGTTTGGGGTCAGCAGCTGTGAGTTACTTCTTTATCTCACATTTAGGGCCATTTTTGCATGCTAGTTTTGCCCTATGTGTGTTTACTGTTCGGCCTTGCTTAAAACTGAAAAAATTCTTGTTTTGGGGCTGCCTAGAATCTGTCTTCACATGTCATAATCGAATAATGCATGTTTTATATAGCAATAGGCCAATGCATGGGCCTAGTTTTACATTTCGGTTTCATTTCATGCATCGGGTGCTATTTTGCCGTGATTCGGGGCTGTTTTATACCACATTTCAGTGCTGAAATTACATGCTTGTATGCCATATTTCACGCCTCGCCATGCCTTGTTAGAGTTTCATACTATGCCTTAGGTTTGGTCCTCGGTTTGCGTGCATGCGTGCACGCGTTTCGAGAGTCTCATTTTCATCTAATGGCCACCGATTTTGGCATGCTTGCGAGCTATCCATGTTAGTTTTAGTCCATCATCGCATGTTGTTGCATGCCATGTTTACTTGCATGTTTAGGTTGCGCGCCGAGTATACATTGCTCATTTGCATGTTCATGTTGCATACTTAGCCTCCATGCCTAGGTTGCATTTCATTGAGCATGCATCCCTTGCCTCTCGATCAATCATGATAGGGGTTGGGGCCCTTTGATGTGTTTTGTGCTTGCATTTCATTTGATATCAAAGTTGCAAAACTTCGCCTCTTAGGCCATCATGCGTAATTGATGGCCCGAGGGTCGGGGGTCATGCTCCCTTGAGTCCCTTGCATGATAGGGAGTGTGCCCGCGCATACATGTGCTTGAAATTCTATGCCATGCACTGTCTGTCCTTGTTGCTGTCAAAAACCAGCTTCTGCAGGAAGTTTCTGCCGACCGGCACTGAAGAATGCCGACCGGCAAAGGATATGAGGCCGATGGACTTGAAAGCAGCCGATGGAAATTTCCCATGGCCGGTGGTCATTTCACTTAGCCGGTGGCGTTACACAGTTCTCATTGAAGATACCCTGAGACTTTGGCAATTTTCAGAGGAGCAGGGCAGCATTAACAGAGGCAGCAGTGGCATGGTATGGGTTTCTGGGCTTTCGGGGAAAGATAAATCCGAGCATGCATCATTCACGTATCCCGAGGCGGGGGCTGCGGCCATCCTCTCTTTGCATTTAATTTGTTAATTAGATTAGAAATTTTGTAATAATTAATTTAGTATTATTTATTCGGACTGTAATATTTATTTGGACCCTCTGAGTGAGGGCAATTCTGTAATAAGTGTGGGTGAGTGTGTGAAAGTCTTCCAACCCCCACTTCTTTCTTCCCTTTTATTTACCTGCTTATGATGGTAGATTAGGGCATGTTTAAATTAGCATACCTTATGCTATGCATACGTGCATCCATACATTTGTTTTGCATGCACCGGGCTCGGTACATCATTCGAACTGCATTTGTATTTCAATCCCAAATTGAATACGTGCATTAATTGGTTGCATTTCACATGCCATGTTTAGAATAGCCGAGCCTGTCTAGATTGCATCTTTGCATGTGTTGCACTAGCCATTTTTAACATGAACTAGGATCATGCATGTGATTACTAACTAGTTTTTGTTTTGGCACAGAGTACGATGTAAGTATTTATACTTTAGCATCCTTGCATGCGTGTGAGTGTTACCATGATAACATGATTACCATGAGGCTAGCTGCTTATGTGATATAACTGCTTGAATGCCTGTGGGTGAAGGTTGGATTGTCTGAGTTGGAATGATTCATTGAAATCCGTGCTTTAGCTTACTTGCGAGTAGCAAATTTCAAAACATTTTTCCAAAACAATCGGATATGCAATGCTTATTCTCAAATTAGGCAATCTAGTCTATACTTGTTTGCTGTGCGCATAACATAGTAATTCTAGGTTAATAAATGAAATAAGAACACATGACGTTTTCAAAAACGGATATCACGGTTAGTAGAGGCCGATCTTCGGATCGGGCGAGAGGGGGTGCTCATAGATGACCTTCCCCAATCGTACCCAAGTTCCCGAGCCGAGGCAACTTTGGTGATGACGGACACGTGGCCATTGGCACCGAGTCAGGGTTTCCTAAATTCCTCCCATTTTAAAATATTTAGGTGGCGACTCTATATCTGGCAAAGCAGTCCATGTTTGGCACTTCTTTTCAAAAATCTGTTTCTCAAAATGATTTGCCGGATTTGGACTCTTTGGTTCAGATTAAGAACCGTGACACGAATCGAGTCCGAACTGTAGTAGCGGAGTCCCTCGCGGGCGTGGTACACCATGTAGCGGGATGCTGCCTGCCAGGCCGAGGTTACTGCACGTCAGGCAGAAGCGGTAACTCAACAGGCAGAGCTGATTGCCAGACTTTAGCAACAGCAGCAACCACAACAAGCCGAAGCGTCTGCTTCACATCCACCCCCGTCCCCACCTAGAGTTCCAGCACTCGGGGATACTACAAACATCCAAGAAGATACGGACGCCCCAACAGGACTAGTCCCGCCACCAGTTCTACCGCAGATTTCAAAGACACCGGTCTTCTCAATAGATATACCTTTTGAATCTGAGATGGATCCAACCGCTCTGAAGATGAGTAAGCTTGAAAAGCTGTTTAAACGGGGCCCAGGGAGTCAACTTGATCCCGGACATAGAAGATGGTTACACTGATTCGGCGGTAACATTGCCGGACAGATTCAAGATGCCCCACATAGACCATTTTGACGGCTCGGGCGACCCTATGGTTCATCTGAGGTTGTTCTCGGATATTTTACGCCCGATGGGCTTAACGAGAGTCCAGAAACTATCACTCTTCGATCGGACCCTGTCAGGTATTGCGGCCATTTGGTGCGCCAAGCAGGAGGACTCAGTGAAAAGGAACTGGGAAGAGATGGCCGAGGCTTTCCTTGCTCAATATTCATACAACACCTAGATCGAGGTTACGACTTGTGATCTCGAGACAACCAAGTAGGAGTCGAAGGAAGGCTTTTCTGATTTTGTTACTCGATGAAGGGCTAAGGCCTCCATGATGACAACTCGGCCATTGGAGAAGGATCAGATAAGGATGGTTGTGCGCAACCTCCAGCCCAAGCTAATGCAAAAAAATGATCATCTTACCCCTTCCCACCTTTGTGAACTTACACGAGATTGGGGTACAAATTGAGGACGCTATGAAGTAGGGTCTAATCGACCAAGATAGGGAATAACCCAAGAGAGCATTTACACGCAGTTCGAATGTAGGCCCGAGTAGTGCTGCAGCTGCCAGAACATCTGATGTGGGCATGGTCACCACCACCACTCCAAAAACACCTACAACTACACCCTTCACCTGTGCGTCCGGTACCAGTTCACAAATAACCAAATACCCACCCCAGGGCCAGAGGACTTTTACCCTGCTGTATATGCCTTTGCCCAAAGCCCTTGGGGTTCTAATTAGGAAGGGGCATCTGAAGCCTTTGGAACCGCGCCCACTACCAAATAACCTTCCACCAACCCATAACCCGGCCCAATATTGTGTCTTTCACCAACAACACGGTCACGACACCGACCAGTGTTTCGAACTGCGTCATGAGATCCAGGATCTCATTGACAACAAGGTGATTGGGCCTCCAGAAAAGAAGAATGTCACCACTAACCCTCTCCTCCCACATAATCAAAACCCTCCACCGAGGCAGGTAAAATTCATCCAAACAACGGCCATCCCATATGATCCAAGCATATACATCACACCCTTCCACCTACCCAAGCTTGAGGTGTTCATCCCAGACAGCACAGACTTGTGCATGTTGAGTGCCTCCCTAACCCAGCCCGAACCAGTGGTGGTGACTGTCAAAGACAGAACTGGGATGACTTTGGAGGCAGATGGGAATGTTGATTCAGAGTCTGAAGGGTCTGGGAGCTTTGCGTACAACCCGAGTGGTTATATTACATCAACAGACCAGGCTAAGCCGAGGGTAGAGTTGCCAGTTGGGGCAGAGATCCGTGTGGTTCGAGAAAATGGACCAAGTCAGGGATTAGATGACCTAACAGAGCTGGAAGAGGATATTTCCAATCTACAGTTCTTCACCGAGCAGGACTCAGGGGATATGAACATCAACTGGTTCGACTTGGATGGATCAGCAAAGAATACTGGGTGGCTCAGCAACGAGCTAGATGTTGTTGAGGCGCCTCAGCTAGAACAGGGGCAATCAGAAGTTGGGACATCAGCAGTGGCCGGAATGGCCGAGAATTAGGGAGTGTCGTCGAAGAGCACTAGTGTGAAGAATTCTGCTTAGGATTCGGGCAGCTTGAGTACAGTAGACACTGAACATAAGGCTGCATTGAAGCGACTTCAGCAAGAAAAGATCAAGGATCTTGAGAGGGCTAGGAAGGCCAAAGCCCCTGCAGGGACAAAATGTGCTGTGAGCACAGAAACAGTTACGACAGAGCCGGATAGCTGTCTGTCGGTTGCCGACGGGATGTGGTGGGAAGACGACGACTTGCGTCTTGCCCATACTGACGAAGATTAGGGACAGAACCAACCAGATGATACCCGGTATGTTGAGGAGGTTGACCATATGACCAGGAGTGGGCGGTATTTCAAACCCCCACACTTGGACCAGCTGGAAGCGTCCGGGAAGGACAAGGAAGCAGAGAGGCAGAAATAAAAGCTGCTAGAGGAGGAAGCTGTGTTGAAACAGCTAAAGAAAATTCAAGCAGACATCTCCATCTGGGGACTGCTTATGGCCTCGAGGGTTCACAGACAAGCCGTCCTTACAGCCATGGATAGGGCCTAGCCTTCAATTGATACAACACCTAAGCAGATGGTAGGGTTGGTTTTCCCGGGAGGAGCTTCCCCGACCTTGACCTTCACCGACAAAGAGCTATCGCCTGAGGGCTCAAATCATAACAAACCGCTCTATATCTTTGTGGAGTGTAGAGAGAAATGGATATCGGTGGTCCTGGTCGACACGGGGTCCGCAATCATTGTATGTCCGTCGAGAACGGCGTATGCTATCGGGTTGAAACCCGCGGATTTCGTGCCTATGGTCCAGGTGATTCGGGCCTATGATAATACCAGCCGGGAGGTGATGGGGACGATACGGATTAAGACTCAGGTTGGCTCGGGGCAACAGGACATTGAGTTCCATGTCTTGGATGTCCCAGCCACCTTCAATCTGCTCCTTGGGCGGCCGTGGCTACACCAAGTGAAGGCTGTCTCTTCCACCTTATACCAGATGTTGAAGTACCCCCACGGGAAGGGGGTGGCAATCGTTTTTAGGAATTATTCAATACATTCGCCGCCAGAGGTTTCTACACCAGTTCTGGAGGTTGAGCATGGCGCGGAGGATGTATTTCTGTCAGGATTCACCCTAGCTGAGGCTCGGGTTGTACAGGATATGCTAGCTATTGATGAGGGGCTATACGTCAGTGCAGAGTCTGTCTACCTTATGAACAAGCTTCAACACATGCCCGGAATGGGATTGGGACGAAGTGGCTGGAAGGGCGTTGCAGCATTAGCCGAAGTGTCGCGCCACCCATATACCTTTGGCCTAGGTTTTCTACCTACCAAAGAGGATTGGGCAAGGAAAGGGAGAGAAATGGCCAGAAGAGCCAGAGCCAAACAAGTCGGGAAGCATTACAAGTTGATGCACAGACCCATCCTGGGGACCCTGAACGGACGCTTTGTCCAGGAGGGGGAAGACTTCCCGTTTTGCAGCTTTCTAGAGCCCTAGATGAATTCAGAGAAGCGGCGCTTGCCCAACTTCGAAATCTTTTTTGATCTTCAGTTGTTAGGGGATGAAGTTGTCGAAGAGTAGACAGACCCACCAGCTGAGGCTGAGCAGTGCAAGGAAGAGGATTCTGAGAGCATAGAAATTGAGATGGGGGTAGCGCTGGCTTGTCTCCTCTCAGATCGTTAGATCGTACCAGAGTGCTTGGGGGATAACTTCTCAATTTCCATGATCGGGGATGAAGCGGCTGTGGGCCCATTTTCAGGCATTCTCGACGCATCCATCATATCCTCCCTCATCTGGCAGTATGAGAAGGGCTTTTTATCAAGCAGTTCTGGGTCAAGTAGTGAGCCGGAATCTGATTCCACAGACTCTATGGAGTCGGAATCAGAGTCCAGCTCTTCTGAGTCTGAGTCCGGTATTAATGGAGGTGATAACTCGGTTGCCACTGTCCTGTCCAGGTCATCTTTTTTGTTTTACTTTGAGTCTGTTGTAACCGAAGGATCGGATGGACTGGATGTGATTAATGAGAATAGACAGGTGTGGCTTCCGAGTACTTTTCTGTGCCTTTAATTTATTGCATTAATCAAGACTTTCAAAATTTTGATGAAAACGACGAGGAAGAAATTCCTTCGGTTTTAAAATATTTGCTTGATCAAGAGCAAGAGAGGTTTGTAAAACCTTTGGTTGATGAAATCACCACAATTAATGTTGGTACTGAGAAGGACTCGCGGCTGGTCCAGATCAGGTCCACGTTGTTTTTGGAGGAGCGCGAGCGCTTAGTCGCTTTATTAAAAGATTTCAAAGATGCTTTCGCGTGGTCTTATGAAGACATGCCTGGAATCGATCCTGAGATTATACAGCACCAGATCCCTCTTGACCCAGAGGCCCGACCTATTAAGCAAAAGCTCCAAAGGATCAGCCCGGACTGGGCTCTGAAAATCAAAGAAGAGGTCACCAAGCAGATCGACGCAGGGTTCCTGTTAGTATCTGAGTACCTAACTTGGTTGGCTAATATAGTGCCGGTGTCGAAGAAAGATGGCAGAATTCGGGTATGTGTGGACTTCAGGGATTTGAACAAAGCCAGTCCAAAGGATGACTTTCCTCTGCCGTATATCAACGAATTAGTGGATTTCACTGCTGGGCATGCGCTGCTCTCATTCATGGATGGTTTTTCAGGACACAATCATATTTTGATGGCACCCGAAGACAGGGAGAAGACAGCTTTCACTACCTCGTGGGGAACCTATTGTTATAGGGTGATACCGTTTGGGCTGAAGAATGCTGGGGCTACATATCAGTGGGCTGCAACCGCAATCTTGCATGATATGATCCATAAAGAGGTTGAGCTGTACGTGGACGACATGATTGTCAAGTCCAAGGAAAGAGAGGGCCACTACACCACCTTGCATAAATTCTTCCAACGGATCAGAGAGTATCGGTTGCGGCAGAACCCTCAGAAATGTACTTTCGGTGTTATAGCAGGGAAAATGCTAGGGTTCTTGATCATACAAAGAGGTATCGAAGTCGATCCTTTCAAAATCAAGGCCATCTTAGAAATGCCATCACCGAGGACTACAAAGGAGGTATGGGGCTTTCTGGATAAAGTGCAATTCATAAGATGGTTTATTGCAAAATTAACCTTGACTTGTGAACCACTGTTTGGTCTCCTGAAGAAAGAAAAGAAGTTCCAATGGGACAACTGATGTCAGGTTGCTTTCGAGCAGATCAAGCAATATCTGCAGAACCCACCTGTGTTGTCACCGCCTGAGCTGGGGAAACAGTTGATTCTGTACCTATCAGTGACCGAAATGAAAATCGGCTGCATACTTGCATAGGAGTCTAAGGACAAAGCGGAGAAGGCTATCTACTACCTGAGCAAGAAAATGCTGGATTACGAGACCTGCTACACTCCGCTGGAGAAGGCTTGTCTGGCCTTGGTATGGGCTACCAGGAAGCTGAGACAGTACTTGTTAGCTCACTCTGTAATACTGGTTTCGAGATTAGATCCCATCAAATATCTCTTTGAGAAACCAGCACTTACGGGTAGGCTAGCCCGTTGGTTGCTTCTGCTTTCCGAATTCGATCTGAAGTACATGACACGCAAGTTAGTAAAAGGGAGAGCGGTAGCGGAGTTCCTAGCCAACCACCCAGTTGAAGGAGATGAAGCAGTTGAATGTCTATCCCCAGACAAGGCCATTCTACATGTCGAAGAAGAGACTCAGACGATGTACTTTGATGGAGCGTCAAACCAATACGAGTATGGGATTGGGGGGTTGCTGATAGCACTCGACAATTCCCGTATACCCTTAGCTTTCAAACTCTGGTTCAAAGTATCGAACAATGAGGCAGAGTATGAGGCATGTATTGCTGGATTGGAAGCTGCCCTGGAACTTGGGGCAAAACTGTTGGATGTCATCAGGGACTCGAACCTTGTTGTATCTCAAGCTAAAGGAGATTGGAAAGTTAAAGAAGAAATGATGAGAATCTATCACCAGACCTTGGACGTTCTGATCCCTCGGTTTGAAAAATTGAACTTCACTCATCTGTTAAGAGAGAACAACAGGTTCACCGATTTATTAGCAACTCTATCTTCTATGATAGACATCCCTTTTGGAGTCCGGATGTGTCCGATCATCATTAAACAGAAATTCGTGCCAGCCTACAAGCTGATTGCTGCCATAGATGAGGTACAAGATCAAAACCCGTGGTATTACGACATCTAGAACTTCTTGAAAAAGGAGGCGTATCCACCAGGGGCAAATGCCAAATATAAGAGGGCAATTCGAAGAATGGCTGCTTAGTTCATCGTTTGCAGGGGTAAACTGTACAAGCGGGGTCATCTCAGGATGCATAAGCTATGCGTTGATGCTGAAGAATCCAAGCGCCTGATGGAGGCCATCCACAGATGAGAGAGCAGAGCGCACATGAGCGTGGTGATGCTAGCCCGGAAGATCCTTAGACAGGGTTATTACTGGTCAATCATGGAGGAGGATTGTATTGGCTTTGTCTGGCGATGCCACAAATGTTAGATCCATGCAAACCGCATCAACATGCCGCCGTCGAAGCTGTACAACATGACTTCGCCGTGGCCGTTTTTAGTCTAGGGGATTGATGTGATTGGGGCTGTTACTCCGAAGGGGTCCAATGGGCATGAGTACATTCTAGTAGCGATGACTACTTCACGAAGTGGGTCGAGGCCCAATCTTACGCTGTGTTGAAGGCGTCGCACGTTGCTAAGTTCATCAGGAACAACATTATTTGTCGCTACGGGGTCCCGAATGTGATTATTTCGGATAATGGTTCCCACTTCAAGAAGGAGGTGATCTACTTGTTGGAGAAATACAATGTGATTTTTAATAAGTCATCTACATATCGGCCGCAAACCAATGGAGCTGTTGAGGCCACCAACAAGAATATCAAGAACATTCTGCAGAAGATGGTGGAAACCTACAGGGACTGGCCAAATAAGCTTCCATTTGCTCTTTGGGGTTGCCGGCCTTCAATTCGAACTTCTACTGGGGCAATTCCATATTCCTTGGTGTATGGGATGGAGGTTGTTCTACCTATCGAAGTTGAGGTTCCATCATTATCGGTATTGGCTGAGTGTCAGATAGCTGAGGCAGATTGACAGCAAAGCAGGTTCGAAGAACTCATGCTCTTTGACGAAAGAAGGCTGAAAACACTGTATCACGTCCAAGGTTATCAACGAAGAATTGCCAGGGCTTTTAACAAGAAGGTTAAGTCTAGGAATTTGAAAGAGGTAGATTTGGTACTTAAAGATAATCGAGATCCCATCCATGACCCTTGGGGCAAGTTCAGACCCAATTGGACTGGTCCCTACATCATCAAGTCTATCTGGTCGGGTGGAGTTGTCGTTCTGATGGACCTAGATGGCCCAGAGTTCTCCCAGCTGATCAACATTGACAAGTTGAAGAAATACTATCCCTGAGTGGCTTGCTAGGCCGAAAACCCGAAAGGGCGACCTAGGCAAAAGTTAGAGCACAGAAAATTTGAAATAATAAAAACTGAGCTCACAAGGTTGAAAACCCAGAAAGGGTGGCCTTGGCAAAAGTTAGAGTGCAAAAGGAGAGTGTTAATACACGAGTGAACCTGAACCGAACTACGTAAGGCTTGATTCTCATCTTCGGGATACGTAGGCAACTTCATTATGAAGTCCAGCCATAAACACTTCCAAATCAACTTTGTCTGTGTGATCATGTTGGTCATCTTCGCCTTTTCTATATTCAAGAGCTCGGTTGTGATCTCCAGTGTAGTGCTATTTAGACTAGGGGCAACTTTCCAGTTGCTGGATCCGGGGTTGTACATCTCAGTGATAGATCTCGGGTGTGTCTAGTTGTGATCCATATCGAAAATGATTTTGAAAAGTTTTAATAAAAGTTGATTTTGTTCAAATTGAAATGGGAAGTAAAAGACACAGTGTGTCAGGCTGATCAACTGAATCCTGGGCTGGCGAGACATGTTGTAGCTCAGCGCCGGTAAATTAAGCCAGGGGCAACGCCAAGCAGTGTTGACAGCAAACAGACTACACATCCATTCGCACCACTGTAGACGCGCCCTAGGGCCGCATGCTACAGTTTGGACTCGATTTGTGTCGGTTCTTTATCTGATCTCACAATGTGCAATGTGAGATTGATAAATCACCAATGACTCCAAATCCGGCAAATCGTTTTGGAAAAAAGATTTTTGTAAAGAAGTGCCAAGCATGGACCGCTTTGCCAGATACAGAGTCGCCACCTAAATATTTTATTTTGGGGGAATTTAGAAAACCCTGACTCATTTGCCTAAGACCACGTGTCCGTCATCACGAAAGTTGCCTCGGCTCGGGAACTTGGGTACGATCGGGGAAGGTCAGCTATGAGCACCCCCTCTCGCCCGATCTGAAGATCGACCTCTACTAACCATGATATCTAGTTTTGAAAACATTATGCATTTTTATTCCGGTTAATTAGCCTAGAATTACTATGTGATGTGCGCAACAAAACAAGTATAGACTAGATTGCCTAATTTGGAACAAAGCATCGCATATCCGTTTGTTTGAAAATGATTTGAAATTTGCTACTCACGAGTAGGCTAAAACACGGATTTCAATGAGTTGTTCTAACTCAAACAATCCAACCTTCACCCACAGGCATTCAGGCAGTAATATCATGTAAGCATATAGCCGCATGGTAGGCATGCTGTCATGTTAACATTCATATTCATGCGAGATGCTAAAGCATAAATACTTACATCGTACTCGGTGCCAAAACAATGAACTAGTCAGTAATCATGCATGATCCTAGTTTAAAAATGGCTAATGCATCGCATACAAAATGTCATTAGAATAGGCTCGGCTAATCTAAGGGTGACATGTGAAATACAACAATTTTGATGCACGTATTCAAGTTTGGAATTCAAAATACTATGCAGTTAGCATGATGCGCTGAGCTTGGTGCATGCAAGACTGATGAATGATGCACACATGCACAGCATAAGGTATGCTAAATTAAACATGCCCTAACACTAACCATCAAAACAGGTAAGTAAAAGGGAGAAAGAAGTGGGGTTGGAAGACATGCACACACGACCCACACTTATTACAAATTCGCCCTCGCTCGGAGGGACCAAAAGAATAATACAATTTAATTAACCTACAAGCTAATTAAATATTACAGACAATTAACTAGTTAAACAAATTAACTAAGCTAATTAAGTAGTAAAAATCAGCCTCGGGAAGAGGGTCCAATGCATGCACGCTCGGTTTCACTCGGAAATCCGCCACCATGTACAAGTTGCCTCTGTTTTCCCTGCTCTGCTCCTCTGAAAATGGCGCAATTCCCAAGGAACGCTCCATGGACACTGTGGATCATCACCGACCAAGTAGAAACATCACCGGCCATGGTGGGATGGTCATCGACCATTTGTTGAGCTCTCGGCCATCCATCTTTGGTTGGTTGGCACTCTATTCAGTCGACCGGCCAAAGCTTCCTGCAGAAACCTGTTTTGACAGCAGCAGAGGGCAAAATATGGCATGGCAATGCATTTCAAGCAAATGTGTGCACCAACACATCCCTTATCATGCTCATGACTTAAAGGGGTATGTTCCTTGATTCTTGGACCACTAATCGCGCATTTCAATGCGTGATGCCCAAGAAACCAAGTTGTGCATTTTCAATGTAGAATGAAATGCACATAAACAAATAATGAGCTCAACCTCTGTCATACTCAATTCAAAAGACAAAGCATGCATGCAAATGCAATGCAACCTAGGCATGTGAGCTAGTATGCAACATGAGCAAGAGGGCAAGTATGCAAGCTAGACACACAACCTAAGCAAACAAGCATGCAAGGTATGAAAACCAACAAGTATGCAAGATGAAATATGGGTGTTCAAGCATGCAAACAAGCATGTGATAAGCCAAGTATGCAACAACATGCAAGGCTAATGGACACGCAAGACATGATGCAATCAAAGCATGCAAAGTGTAAGACATGTAACAACATGTGAAGAGTGGACTTAGACTAATTTGGGCAGCTCTATACAAGGCCCAAAACAGTGGCCAAAAGCTATGGGGATAGGTCCAAATGCACATACAAGCATGCATGCAAACATGGTCCATCACTTAGGCATCAAAGAAGGACTTTTAAGCACACTTAAAAGGGAATAATCATGGACATATGGCATACATATCAAGCTTTGAAAATCATGCAAAGGTGATGCCAAATCAACCTACAATGCAAACAAGACATGCAACCAAGCCCAAGGACTTAAACTATGATCATATGACACATGAAGCAAATGACCAAATTGAATTAAAACAGTCCTGAATCATGCACAAGTGAGCCCCAAAAAATCACTTAGATGGCATCTAAATGATCTAATCCTAGAGGCATACACAATAGCACAAGCATGGAGCATAAGAGAACAACCTTTTAACACATTAAAGGGGCATCAAATGCAAGCATAAAGGCATGCTAAATGGACTGAAATGGCATGGCAAGTGGTTCCAAACCACTGAAACAAAGCAAGGATGGCATGCTAGAGGGGTCAACGCTCAAGGCCTACAAGGGGGATTGCATGGTAACTATACAAAGCAATGCATGGACGACCCAAATGACCAAAAATAGACCTTTATCATACTAAGACAAGCATAAAAGCTTTACAAAGCTAGGCCAAAACACATGGGCATGGTAGTCTAAATGCTATGCACATGTTAAGGCAAATCATGGCGTTACAAGACATGTATGCAAGGCAAGCATGGTGTGTCTAAACCAACTTAACATAGTGCTATATCATGGCAAAATAACACTAAATAACAGCTAGGACATGGCCAACATGAACCTAAACTAGATGCTCACTCATGAGGCTTAAAATGGCCATTATTGAAGACAACAAGGAGAGGGGATGGCCCTCTCCTTCTTAGGACCTCAAACCACCATCCTCAGCACTGAAATCTTAGGTGGTCCCGGAGCTCACCAAAATAGCACAAAAAAGGGGGTCAAACAAGCCCTAAGATGGGTCAAACAACCCAAAGCTCAAAGCAACCTTAAACAACTATTTTAAGCAAGTAAAAACAAAACTTTTATATGTTATATACTAAGCTCAAAAACAGATGCAAGGTAGGAAAAAGGACTATGCAAAAATGGGGAATAAAGGGTGAAGTTCTTACCCTTGTTGACCTCTTTCAAGAACTGAGCTCCACCCCCTTCTTCAAGCTTGAATCCACTCAAGAACACCAAGAACAGCTCCTCGGCACCTCAGTAGCCAAGGTAAGGTGTAACACGAGGTGTTTATGCACAAAAGTAAGACACAAACACACTTAGAGCAAAAAGAGAGGGAAAAATAGAGATAGAATACATACACTATGTAAACCCTAATCTCAGAGCTCTCTCTGGAATTTTTTGTAACCCTAGTGGAGGGAGGAGAGGCCTCCTCTTTATAAAAGATCACTCTTGCAAAGCATACCAAACAAGCTTGGCAAGAGTGAAATCCCTCCATACACGTGTATGGAGGGGGGAAAAGGTGTATGCCAGCTAGCATAGCTGGCGTAAAAATATCTGCAAAAGCAGATGCACAGTGATCGACCAGCCAAAAATGCTATTTTGACAAAATAAATGGCCGACCGACCATCTAGAGTGCCGACCAGCCAAACATCTGGCCGATGGCAACAAAACACTGGCCGGTGGCCTCAAGCCATGGCCAGTGATGTGTGGGGATGGCCCACAAGCCATTCCCTGTCCCTCCAAGGCAAAACACAAGTGTTTGGTGCAAAACAAAACACAAAATAGTCAAGTCGAGAGATTATGAGGCAAGGCACGTGGCCGAGACCTCCAGGAACTCAAGACGAACACAAACGTGGATGATTACCGAGTGTTCGAACGGTGACGTCGAAGTCTTGAGGACGGTCAAAAATTGGGTGTCTACAGTTGCCCCTCTTTGACAGAACTCGAAAGTCATAAGAATGACGGGAGTGAATGTCAAAGCCCAGAGACGACCCATTTTTGACAAGGCCGAAGACTTAGACAAAGTATGCAAGGTAAGCAAAGATATGTGCCCGAAGGCAGGGGCAAAAAGCAACTGATAATGCAAGTAGCCGAACATAACCTATGATCATGCAAATAAAGCTGTAACAAAGCATAACATGCGACATTTTTAAGCAATCAAACACAAATTCAACTACATTATAATGCAGAAAGGATGTAAAAGAATTATGTAATTCTCGATACGTCTCACTCGGAGAATACAATACCTGCCCGATTCGTCTGGTTGCACCAGCCTCAAATGAACCGTACATACAATATCGTGCCTGAAAGAGAAAGAGAACTCAACAGGTGCAATATTGTTAGTAATCATGCATAACAATGCGAAATGAATGCAAAATGCTAAAGCAATATATACAAAACTATGTATAAACAATGCAAATGATATGCAATGTATTCGAAATAATGCAAATGATATGCAATGTATTTGAAACATGATCAAATCATAAGCAGTTCAAAACCACACAAATGTCATAGAGATGATGGAGATGCAAAGTCCGTCTACCATAGAAAAGATGCCGCAACCCTCAAACCACAATATCAACAGTGGAATAGGCGTGTACACATGCAGAACTATGAGTATTGCAGACGGACACAAGCACAAGTAATTGGGTGGGATGAGAAAAGTGGGGAATGACCCGCTAAAGAAAGAACATGATCCTAAATGCTGGACGCAACAAATTACACTACAATGTAATATACACAATGGGTATGGCGCTCTGGCCAAACCAAATCTTGCCTAGGAAAGACATGTACACAAACAAACCGCATCTAACACAGAAACAGTGCCGCAACCCTCAAACCACAATACCAACAGTGGAATAGGCGCTTACACATGCAGAACTGTGCTTCAACGCGAAAAGTATGGGCACATACCAAACCAAGCTCAACATGGAAAGGCGCAAGTCATAGATGGATGTGATGCAGTGGATGCATGCAAGCTACAATGCAATATATACAATATGCACTGGATGGGTAGGATACAATGGATAAGGTACGCGGGCCAAAACAAATCTTGCCTAGGAAAGGCATGTACACAAACAAACCGCGTCTAACATAGAAAAGGTGCCGCAACCCTCAAACCACAATACCAGCAGTGGAATAGGCGCGTACACATGCAGAACTGTGCTTCGACGTGAAAATATGGGCACATACCAGACCAAGCTCAACATGGAAAGGCGCTAGCCATAGATGGATGTGATACAGTGAATGCATGCAAGCAGCAATGCAATATGTACAAATATACGATGGAATGGAATATTTACAATGGATGAGGCCTGCGGCCCAAATCGTATCTTGCTTAGGAACAACATGGACACAAACAAGCCACGTCTAACACAGAAAAGGTGCCGCAACCCTCAAACCACAATACCAGCAGGGGAATAGGTGCGTATACATGCAGAACTATGCTTTGACGTGAAAAGTATGGGTACATACCAGACCAGGCTCAACATGGAAAGGCGCAAGCCATAGATGGGGGTGATGCAGCGAATGCATGCAAGCTACAATGCAATATTTACAAATATACGATGGAATGGAATATATACAGTAAAATGCATGACATATGCAATATTTACAGTAATGCATGACATATGCACTATTTACAATGATGCACGACATAATGATGCATGACATATGCACTATTTACAGTGAAGTGCATGACATATGCATGTTTGTTTTTTGAATGCATGACAATGCATGATGAAGGGAAAATGCATGATAACGCATGTTTTTTTTCTTGTGTTTTTGTTTTTGAAATGCAAATGATGCATGTTGTTTTTGTTGTTTTCTTTTTTTTTTTTGAAATGCAAATGCATGATGGTGCATGATTTTGAAACGCGTGACAACGCGCGGCTTTTGAGATGCATGACAATGCAAATGATCTTGGAATGCGCGACAATGCGCGGCTTTTGAAATGCATGTGAACTCGAATATGCGATGATGCGCATCGCTTGAAATGCATGGTAATGCACGTGGACTCGAATGTGCGACAACGCGTGTTGCTTGAGATGCATGATAATGCATGTGGACTCGAATGCGCGACAACGTGTGTCGCTTGAGATGCATGATAATGCATGTGAGCAGTGCACATCAATGCAAGTTGTGCTTGTTGCGACGTGTGTATGCATGCAAAAACCAAAGGTCTTACATCTTTAGAGGATTTAAGGTCTCCTAGGGAGAGCGTGTTTAAGGTCTCGCCAGACCGTTGTGAGGTGCATACAATGCAAGCATAAATTGTAAAGCAACGCATGTAAGGTGCGTATGACAACGCGTGATGAGGATCATGCATGACAATGCAGACCGACGGATTTAAGGTCTCCCAGACCGAGGGGGTTTAAGGTCTCGCCAGACTGCGCGAGGGTGCAAAACAATGCGAGTTGTGTGCATGATAATGCGTGTAAACATGCATAACAATGCAATGTATCTGAAGTAGTTCCCAAACCTTTGCAAGGTACAAAAAGGATACGAAAAGGATACACCTTGCACGTATTCGAGGATCGCGCACAGAAGACGCGGCCCGAGGTCAAAACGGAGACCAGTTAAGCTTCGGAAACGCCTTTCTTGCACTGTCTTGAGCAATGAAGGCCCCAAACCACACATATGACCCAAACAAGGGTGTAGGAGGCTCACCGGCCACTGGAGGAGATCACCGGCCATCCATCAGCCACCAAAAAAGTATATCGACAAAATATTTGGCCGACCAGCCAACAGTAAAACAACTCAAACGACCCACTGCTCAATCTGAACACACAGCCCATAACACAGTGCTTGGTTTACTCTGCATACAGCCTATACACACAGTTCATACAACGCATTGCTTATTTTGAACACACAGCCCATTCTGAACACTGCTCATTTGGAACTCATAGCCCACAGCAGCATATTACCCATTCTGGATACCCGATTCATTCTGAACTCTGCAGAAGTTGAAACATACTCAGATGCTTCAAAATTTCTTGCTCTGCAATCCGAAACCCAAAAGCTTCAGATAGGTCCAGGTTTTTTCTGTTCACACTTATTGGGGCTGGGCCCTGCAGTTTTATGAGAGAACCAAATCATGTTTTGCACAAATGTGGGGAATGGCACAGCACTCTGAGCACAAAATGATTTGAGGAGAGGGTTTTCAACCGAGTATTGAGCCTACGACTAAACACAGCATACTACGACTCAACCAAAGGTATACAACCTAAACACAACAAGACACGCTTGGAACAGACCCAAAACAAGAGTTAAGGTAAACAAAACAAAAGACACGACACACAGACCCGTTATAAGGATGAGAGACCCCAGAAATCACGAGGAGCCAGTTTCTTTGGGTATTATTTCCCACCCTTTCTTATTTGTGATTCTCACATCACTCGGCCCTCAGGCTCGGTTTTTCTCTCAAAACCCCTCTGCTCACTTTTCTCTCAACTCACACCTCTCTATTCTTCACTCTCTCATTTTTCATCCCTTCCCAGATATGGTTGGTGAATAAGCAAGAGGTCGTGGGTTCATGCCCAACACTGTTAGCTCGTAGCTATTTCCTCCAGTGACGTGTAGTCGATGTTCTTGATGAGGGAGTAGAGTATCTTGATCCATTCTGTTTCGTGCTTCGCACTTGGCTTGATACCTCGTTGCTCGGAGGTTGAGAGAGCTTTCAGCCCTTTGTCGACAACTTCAGCTGTGCCCTTCTGGCATGTGGAGTGCCCTTCTTGGCAAGTATGTTGAAAATAGGGGAAAGACAGGAAGCCTGACTCAACTGTGCCCCTAGTGCATTATTTTGACCATTTTTGTTTTTGGCTTTCTACTAAAACAATTTTGACCAAGATGAGAGTAAGATTAACATGCTTGTTCAATTTTTGATTTGAAATCATGCAAGTTAGGCTATGAGCACTAAAAATTTTCCTTTTTTGGGTGCAAGAAAATGGTCCAGTTTTAGAGAAATGAAATAATTTTTGAGAAAATAGTAAACCTCAGTAAAAAATTCTCAAAGATCATTTTGGCAAACAGCCAGTGCTCAACGAGCATGAAACTTACTCTCGAGATGTATAACCTCGGATCGGAGGTAATGGAAAATTGCCCCTTGTTCCAAAGGGCACAGCATGGCAACGGAAAATTGCCCCTGGTTTGGATGGTGACTCATGGCAATGGAAAGTTGCCCCCTTGTCTAGATGACTCCGCAGCATACTGTAAACGGTCCTTGTTAGTGATGATCGCAACCGAACTCTCGGATGAAGAGAAGACAAAGATGGTCAAAACCAATATATGGACATAGTCACTTTGAAAGGGCATGGGGCTAGACTTTAGGATGAATTTGCCTACGCATCCCAAACATAGGAATCAAGCCATATGTAGTTCCGATCATGTCACAACTGAACTATCGGATTCAGAAAAGGCAAGGATGATCGAAACCATTACATGGACACACTTTGTAACTTCCTCAAAATAATACATAAAACCCATCGCTTTAAACATGCATTGATATAAAAGAAACCAACCATTTCTATTCATCAGAGTAGTTCTTACAACAGTATTACATGTTAACAACAAAAGCAAATGCCCTGTGGGCTTACAGCTTTCCAAGTCAACACCTGGTTACACAAAAGAAGAGTACTAACTCTATACACGATAAGCCCTTGGCTTGATATACATGCAATACAAACAAAATAAACCAAAAAGAGTCCTCAACACTCATCATCATCCAAGCTATGTCCTTAGAGGTGGCATACTACCTATACCTAAAAATAATGTCCCATATAGGGTGAGCCAACGCCCAGTAGAAATATGCTAAACACAGTATGAGCAATAACTAAGACATTAGCAACTGATAAATGTTCAATTTCTATAAATCAATTCATTACCCATTTCCATTTCATGACCACTGTGTTCATATTTCATTTCATTTTCCATTTCTTATCAATTTCACAATTTACATCAATGGCGCAGAACCTGGCCAACCACTTATATAAGACAGTGACTCATATTAAACGTTTCCCATTTTACAATAAATGAACATACTAGTTGTATCAACATCTCAACAGATAAGCATATTAGCTATATCAACACTTCCAAAGATAAGCATATGAGCTGTATCAACACTTCCAAAGATAAGCATATGAGCTGTATCAACACTTCCATAGATAAGCATATAAGCTATATCAACACGTTAACTGACAAGCATATGAGCTGTATCAGCGGAGTCCATCCCCTATCTCCTCCCGAACAACATCCGGTTTAGAGGTCCATCCCCTATCTTCCCCTAAACCGTGGAGTACATCCCCTATCTCTTCCTACACACACAACGCATATACACATAGGTCATATACACAATCAATCAATACATAATGTTAATGTATTCTATCAACCATCATACTCTATGACATATCCAATTGATTAGTTTTAGTTTACGTAATCATCATGCATTGTCTACAACAATCAAAACTACCCTCCACCGGTAGCCCAATCAATTATTTCTAAACAGATAATAAAAGCTCCAACAGATAAAATATCAATGTTTTCAAAAGTGAGCGATTAATAAATCCAACTCCACTATTCTACTATATAATGAGTCAATTTCATTATTTCCAACTCAATTCCATATAACGACAATTTTCCCAAATTAATCATACCAATTAATTTATACAACCAATTAGGGTTTTCTACCCCATTTCCCAATATTGACCTAATGGTCTATATATCAACAACCAACAACAATACCATTATTTTCAAACCCACAATACATATTTTAGAATTAAAATAACAAAACCCTCTTTTAACATTTTGAAACCCCAAGTCCCAAAATTACCCAACTTCAACACTTTATCAAAACAACCAAAAATCTATGTCAAAGACCATAAGAGTGAATAGGAATCCCTACCTCAAAAGTTGACACCCAACGAAGAAGATGAAGAAAATGGAAATGCTCCAAATCCCGAGATTCTTGGATCAAAAGATAGCCCTTGACGATCAGCAACTTTTTTGTAAAGGCCAAAGGTGAGGAAACAACTCTTACTAGATCAATACCTAGAGAGAAGGCAAGGTTCTAGAGAGAGAAGCTCTCAAATGGCGTTTTGGAAAAGTAAGAGAGAGAGTGGAAGTGTAGAAAATGATTCAAAAGTGCCAAGCTGCCCTCTGTTATACGACATTCTCGCTCGAGCGAAAAACTTAACGCTCGAGCGTCAAGAACAAAAAACTAGGCCTGCTCGAGCGCCAAGACACAAGAATAAAGTACATCCGCTGGAGTGCGAAAACCAGTCCGCTCGAGCATAGATTTTCATCTCCTAGAACTTTTTAGAAAAAGAACTACCCGCTCGAGCGCAAACAAGCCCGCTCGAGCGCGACCCGCTCGAGCGCAGTAAACCCGCTCGAGCGTAGAAAACACACCTGCAGAAGTTTTGCAGGGACACGAAATACTGGAAGGGCGTAAACCATGCTCGAGCGCAGAATGACCCGCTCGAGCGGACCATACAAAAACTAGGCAACAACAATGGGAGCCAAAGCTCTACCAACCTGCAACAACCAAGCCCAACACAACCTATAACTCAAACGAAAGGAATCATAGGACGACAACAAGGTAGATACAACTACCAACTCCACGGAACCAAAGTCCGGAATACAACAGATACAGAAAGGGAAAACCAAGATCGCTATAACCTTCCCCCCTTAAAAAATTTCATCCCCGAAATTAAATTCAGGTTTTTCAAAAACAAGATTTTCTCAATTCCCAACATTATTACAATGTGAAATTTAACAACTCGACCCATTACCGGTCTTTCCATCTCTATTCAAGAGGCAATTCACCACATATCTCAATATGTATCAACAACATGCTTTTCCCGGAATTCAATAATTTCTACATACATGTTTCACAACTTTATATCATATTCAACATTCATGATATACTTCCATTTCTACAATACATTGATCATATGAAATGTTATAACAAATTTTCATTGACCAAAACATTCACAATGTTTTACAACTTAAGACATATATAATGCTCTTAAAGTTCAACGATATTACAACATTACCAATGCATGGTTACACATCAACAAACAAGTCCGGATATTTCTCGCGGACTTCCAACTCACGTTCCCAAGTGGCTTCCTCCATTCCGTGATGTTTCCACAAAACCTTTACCAAAGGAATGGTCTTGCCACGCAGGACTTGATCCCGCCTATCCAAGACCCGAACCGGTCTCTCTTCATACGAGGCATCCTCATCTACCTCTAAGTCGGTCCAATCTAACACATGGGACGGATACGGCTCATACTTCCGAAGCATACTCACATGAAATATGCCATGCACTCCGGACAATTGCGGTGGCAAAGCTAAACGATAAGCAACTTCTGCAATCCTCTCAAGGATCTCAAAGGGACTGATAAACCGAGGGGATAATTTCCCACTCTTCCCGAACCTCATCAAACCTCGCCTAGGTGATATTTTCAAGAAGACATGATCGCCTACCTCAAACGCCAAAGGCCTTCTCCTACGGTCGGCATAACTCTTTTGGCGACTCTGGGCTGTAACAAGCCTCCTACAGATAAGCTCAACTTTCTCCGTCGTCTCCCTAACCAACTCCGGACCCAACAAAGGTGCATCACCCACCTCGGCCCATCACACTGGAGACCTACACGGTCGGCCATACAAGGCCTCAAACGGTGCCATACCGATGCTATACTAAAAACTGTTGTTGTAGGCAAACTCCACCAAGGGCAAGTACCTCTCTCACGTCCCACTAAAGTCAAGGACATAACCTTGAAGCATATCCTCAAGGATCTGAATAGTACGCTCGGACTGCCCGTCAGTCTGAGGATGATAAGCCGTACTAAAGGTCAACTTAGTGCCCAAGGCACTCTGCAAACTCTGCCACAACCTAACAGGAAAACGAAGATCTCTATCTGAGACGATCGTCACTGGGACCCCGTGCAATCTCACTATGTCCCGAATATATAAGTCGGTGAGATGATCTACCGAATCTCTCACGCGCATAGGGATAAAGTGCATCGACTTAGTCAACCGGTCTACAACCACCCAAATGGCATCACTACCCCACTAAGTCCTCGAAAGACCTACAACGAAGTCCATAGTGACATGCTCCCACTTCCACTCAGCAATAGGCAAGGGTTGCAACAAACCCGCTGGCCTCTGATGCTCGGCCTTCACTTGTTAACAAGTAAGGTACCTTGCTACGAAAACAGCCACATCTCTCTTCATACCCCGCCACCAAAACTAGCGACCCAAATCCCGATACATCTTAGTGCCTCCCAGATGCACCGCAAGGCGTGAATGATGGAACTCTCAGAGTACTTCCTCTCGGCAAGACTCTGGCACAAACAAACGGTCTCGGTATCTCACACTCTGGTCGAGATACACCGTCAAACCCTTCTCAACTTTCCCACTAGAGATCTTCTCTCGGAGGGACTCTACCTCAAGGTCACCTCTCTGTGCCTCTAACACTTATGTCACAAGTGTAGGCTGTGCAACAACAGAAAACAAGGCCGCAGCCTCAACAGATTCACCCAGAAGCAAATCAAACTCGCCAAGTGCACCCAACATCTCCCATTCCCGGATGGCTATACAAGCTACATCACTAATGGATTTCCTACTAAGGGCATCGGCCACAACATTGGCCTTCCCCGGATGATAATGCAACTCAAAATCATAGTCCTCTATGAACTCCATCCATCTCCTCTGTCTTAAATTCAAATCTCTCTGTGTAAACAGATTCCTCAAACTCTCGTGATCTGAGAACACCTCGAATCTCTCACCATAAAGGTAGTGCCTCCAGATTTTCAAGGCAAAGGTCACTGCTGCTAGCTCTAGGTCATGTGTAGGGTAATTCTTCTCGTGTATTTTCAACTGACGTGAGCCATAAGCTACCACTTTCCCCTCTCGCATCAACACACAACCCAAACCCTCTCGTGAGGCATCACAATAAATCGCATAACCCAACCCTTTCTCCGGAATAATCAAAATCGGAGTAGTGGTCAATCTAACTTTCAACTCCTGGAACGGCTTTTTGCAAGTCTCACTCCACACAAGCTTGACCCCTTTCCGCGTCAATCTAGTCAACGGCGAAGCTAGCCTGGAGAAATCTTTCACAAACCGACGGTAATGCCTAGCTAATCCCAAAAAACTGTGGATCTCAAACACACTCTTAGGCTGTGCCCAGTCTTGCACTGTCTCTACCTTGGATGTATCAACAGACACCCCTTCCCCAGATACCACATGGCCTAAGAATTTGACCTCTCCTAGCCAGAACTCACACTTCCCAAACTTGGCATACAGCCTATGGGCTCTAAGCAACTCAAGCACCACTCTCAAGTGTTCCTCATGCTCCTCCCCAGAATGTGAATAGATAAGAATGTCATCCATGAAAACGACCACAAAGCGATCTAGGAATTCCGGAAAGATCCGGTTCATCAAGTCCATAAAGACTGCTGGTGCATTGGTGAGCCCAAATGGCATCACCAGAAACTCATAATGGCCATGCCGCGTACGGAATGCCGTCTTCGGAATATCCTCGTCCCTGACTCTCAACTGGTGGTAACCCGATCTCAAGTCTATCTTAGAGAAACAACGGGAACCCTTCTACTGGTCAAACAAATCATTTATACGGGGCATAGGGTACTTATTCTTAACTGTAGCCCGATTCAACTTTCAGTAGTCGATACACAATCTCAAGGCACCATCTTTTTTTTAGCAAAGAGGGCCGGTGCTCCCTATGGCGAAACACTAGGGCGAACAAAACCCTTAGCTAGCAATTCCTGGAGCTGAATCTTCAACTCACTCAACTCGGTTGGGGCAAAACGATAAGGTGCCATAGAAATCGGCGCTGTGCCGGGCACTAAATCAATAGAGAACTCTATCTCTCGGTGAGGTGGTAAACTAACGAGATCCTAGGGAAAAACATCTGAATACTCACAAACCACCCTCGGCAATACAATCTGGGTCTCATCACACTCATCGCTCATAAAGCTAGCAAGTAGACCACTAAGCTTACTCCACCCTCGCGGATCATACATCGGTGGCAACACACTACTAACCCGATCCCCCAAGAAATGGAAACACTCCTCGCTCAAGGTACAAACTGTGACCCTCTGCCGATAGCAATCAATAACAGCCCGGTATGACGATAGCCAGTCCACACCCAAAATAACATCGAAACCCTTCATAGGCATAACAACAAAGGGAAAAGGAAGCCTATGGTCGGCGACCTCTATATCACAACCTCTACATCCGTGTTTCAAAATCAATTCACCCCCAACAGGTGATACTACACAAATAGGAGATGCTAACAGTGCCAACTCTAACTCCAACACAGATGCAAATGCAGCAGATACAAAAGAATGAGACACACCTATATCAATCAATACACTAGCAACCGAGTTGCAAAACAGAAAGGTACCTCTCACTACTGATGGAGCCGGTACTAGGTCCTGCGCGGTAACAGTATACACGCGCCCTGTAGGCCCCTGATCCAGCTGCTCACCTCTAGGAGCAAAAGACTGCTGCACTGACTGGGATGACGAAGCTCCCAGATTGGCCCTCGTGGCCTGCACAGGCTGAGCTGGCTGATAACTCTACATCTGCCTAGAACCAGACGCTCCTGAAGTGGCACTCAACTGTGGGCAATACCTCTTTAGGTGCCCAGGCTGACCACACTGATAGTAAGACAAAGGCTGGCCCCTGCCCTGACTCTGGCCCTGAGGTCTAGCTGAAGAAGAAGCAGCTCGCTGACCCCCTCCCTTCTGCGGGAAAACCGAAGACTTGTGACCCAGCTGGCCACACGCAAAACAAGTCAAGCCTCCTTGACTACCTCTCCCAGAGCCCGCACTCGGCACTGGAAAGGTTGATCTAGCCAAACCACCCTGAGACTGCTGAGGGTTAGAACCCCTCTATCTCCTGCCGTCACCCTGACCATCTTGGCTCCTCTTGGAGCCTCTCTGCCCTTCATCCTCCTCCTGCATTATAATTTCCATATGAGCTGCAGCATCAACCAAATGTCTGTACTCTTGGATAAAGGACCCTCCAACTCTCAGCTTGAGTCCACGCCTCAACCACCGCTCAAACTCAAAGCAACGGCGTTCCTCGGACACCACAAGTTCTGGTGCAAACCTGGACACACTAGTAAAAGTAGCCTCAAACTCGGCCACTGACAAGCCCTGCTGTTTAAGCTGGCAAAACTGCTCCCTCAGCTTCTCCCTAGCAACTGAAGATAAAAACTTCTCCTGGAAGGTATTCACAAAAGCCTCCCATGCACCCCCAACGCTGCCCTTCTCGTACTTCCACCATTGACCCGCATCTCCCTTCAATTGGAAGGATGCCAAGGTCACCTTCAAAGCCCCGTCCTCGATGCCAAGCATCTCGAACGTCTTCTCCATCTATTCCAACCACTCGTCAGCCTTAAGTGGCTCCTTCGGATCCCCAACAAACTCGTCCGGGTTTGATTGGAAGAATTCCCTCTTCAAGAAGGAAGCCCCTGCCTCAACTGCGTGGGCCTGCTCCTGATTCCCAGCTCTGAGAATACCCAAAGCTCCTGATATTTCTCAGGCCAAGGCACTCATAGCCTGCTGACCCGCTGGCTCGGCCACATTGGCCTGACCAACTCCCTCTTGCTGTGCCGAAATATCATCGGTAAAGGCATCTCCTGCCTATCACGCCTGCCACGCCTACCACGTCCTCGTCCTGACATCCTAATAAAGGTAACCAAGACCATTAGCACATTCACAAATGTGCCGAAGCTATAACACTCACGTCCTAATGCATGGACAACTGTAATTCACTCCACGTAAGCACATAATCATATAAGCAATTACGAATTTCATTCCCGGATAATGATAGTCCCGAGGCGTTAATAGAGTTCCGGTTGGAAACAGCATTGATCTAGTGCTTTTCCAACAAGACTTCCAGAAACCCAAGGATCCAATCAACATCCTAGAAACTACATTCCATACCCACATAGTCACATAAACATGTTATCACATAAGCACATAACAGTACATCTAAGTCTCTAACCAAGCGAGACAAACCCATTGTGATCCTAATCACTTCCCACGTACCCAAAGTATTCGAACCCGGTAAGCTCTGATACCAAGTTGTAACGTCCTCAAAATAATGCATAAAACCCATCGCTTTAGACATGCATTGAAATAAAAGGAACCAACCATTTCTATTCATCAGAGTAGTTCTTGCTCTTTCATTAGTTACTGGCAACAATCTTTGCACAAGGTTAGAGTTTCTTGAGTTTGTTTGATTGAAATTTTGTTATTGGAATTGTGACTGTTATTGATTTGCAATATGATATAATATTTGAGGGGGAAAAAAAAAAAACAAAACAAACGTGATGGTAACATATTTGGAATAGTGAGATTAGATGGAATTGGCATGTGAAAATGGAATTTGATTTGGTGGGATTTGGAATTAATAAAATCTTTTCTAGTCTTATTACCCAAACTAATCTTATCTAGTCTTATTGCTTCTTGTAGTGAAGCAAAAGCAGGCACTGAGGAACAAGGAAGTGGGATGTAATAAAACTGACATGTAATAATAATCATGTATCATGATGGGATAGAGTGAATAAAAATTGACATAAAAAGAAATCATAATATAATCACTATATTTGATTTTAGTTTTTTAAAAATTAATTTTTTTTGTATTCATTTGTTTTTAATGAATATTTTTAAAATTTTAAACAATTTTTTATATTTTTTTAGATGCACCTTATTTAGATGTATGTAAATAGTAAAATATTTGTCAAAAAATACTTTTAAAAAATTAGTAAATACACAAAAATACGAAAAATGTATTGAATTTTCATATATATATATATATATATTGTATTTTTAGTGTTTAATAAATTGTTTAAAGATTATTTCACAAATATTATATACTTTTTAAGTGTATTTATGTTAGGTGTGCCTAAAAATTAAAAAAAAAAATTCTTAAAATATTACAAAAATTTCATTGAAAAGAAAAAAAAAATTTCTAAAAAATATTTTCTGACAATCAAAACCAAACAAGCAAGTAATTAATCAAACCAAATCTTGACTAGTGATTTTGCCACTTTCGTTTCCCTCACATGCTCTCATCTTCTTGTTGTAGTATAAAATAATGTTTCATATTACTCCTTAACTCACTCACTCTCTCTCTCGCTCTCTCTCTAAGCCTCGTTGATCTCCACTTTTCGGATTCATTGATCACTCACTCTCATCTCTCGACAGTTCGGGTTGATCTTTCATGTTTTTTTTTTTTTTTGGTTATATTTTTTGTTTTTACGAGTTCCATTTGTGGTATAAAATAATGTCTTATACTTACTTCTTAACTCTATCTATGAGACTCTTTGATCTCTCATTTGCTTATTGAATAAATTATATCAATAATGTCAATAATTTCTTACGAATTCTAGTTTAGTTCTTCTAATTTTGCACGTTTTATATTTCCTTCCAAAATATTAATTACAATTATTGAAAAACCATATTAACACCAAATTGAAAACGTGAGAGAAATGAATAAATTATATCAATATTCTTAATAACTCCTTAGGAATCCTAGTTTAGTTCTTCTAATTTCGCACGTTTTATATTTCCTTTCAAAATATTAATGACAATTATTGAAAAACCATATTAACACCAAATTGAAAACGTGAGAGAAATGGATAAATTATATCAATAATCTCAATAACTTCTTGATCTCTCATTTTTCAGATTCTCATCTCTCAGCGGTTTGGATTGCTCTCCTTCACCAACCATTTCAGAAGCTGCTCTCTCGGTACCATTTCGGTGAGGGATTTCACGGCTTTTTCTTTGTTATGTGCCTCGTTTGTAGTAGAAAATAATATCTCATACTTCTTAACTCTATCTCTCATTTTGTAGATTCTTATCTCTCGGCGGTTCGAATCGATCTCCCCCACTAACCACTTCAGAAACGATTCTCTCGCTACCATTTTGGTGAGGGATTTAATGTTTTTTTAATTGTTATGTGCTTTGTTTGCAATAGAAAATCGTTAGCTTTTGATAAAACTCTCTCTAGATTGAACTATTATTTTGTATTGAATTTAACTTGTATTGATCTTGAATTTTCCTCTTATTTGATTTCTTTGTCCATAGGCTTGGGGAAATGGCTTCAATATCAAATTCTATGAACCCAATAGAAAATCCTTTCCATAGTGTGGCATTGAACCTAAATCACCATGAACACAAACCTCTGCTAATAGGGAAAAACTAAAATATGAAGGCCATTGGGGTATGGCCATTGTTTCAATGTGGACCCAAAATGGTATAACTATAACGCCCTCAAAATAATACAATTAACCCAACTCATAAGAGAAATAAATCTAACATAATTGGTATACTTTCATATATTAGAATTTGTGTTAAAAGGGGATTACATGCGTTATACATTCATAAACATTCATTCTGAATCTATAACATTTAAATACAAGTTGATGACAACAAAATAAATGCCCTATGGGCTTACATCTTTCCAAGATAATACTTGGTTAAAAGTAAAAGAGAGTCATAATATAGCGACCCCGGTTTTTTTTTCCTTTTGGTTGTTGTATCCGGACTTAGGTTCCCTGGATTCTCTCAATGTATAATTGTGGTTGTCATCCTTTATTTTCTCTTTTGAGTTATCGGATGTGTTGGGCAGATTTGTTTTAGATTGGTTGGGTTTGGAAACTAGGTGTTACTGTCCAGAATTTGGATTGGTCGCTTGAGCGATGGTTGAGTTTTGTGTCTGGTGGCTCGATCTAGGGTTTCTTCGCTCGAGCGAGTGTTTGCGTCTAGTATAGACCTGAGTGCAGTGTTTCTTCGCTCGAGCGAGCGTTTCTTCGATCGAGCGAGCTTCTGGGTTGCAGACCTAAAGCATCGAGTTTTTGGCTCGAGCGAGCTTTTCTTTGCTCGAGCGAGGCTTTCCTGTGTCTGGTCGCTCGAGCTACCAAGTCTTCGCTCGAGCGAGCCTGTCCAGTTTAAATAGGCAGCAGCGGGTTTTTGATCAGTTTTTCATCCTCTTCTAGTTTCCAAACCCTAGGTCCGACTTCTCTCTCTCTAAACTCATCTTTTCTCTAGGTTTTCATTTACTTCTAGTGTGAATCCATCTTAAGTTCTTTGTAAGAAAGATAGAGGGCAGCTTGGGCTTCATTCTAATCTGAAAAATAGTGGATTAGGAGCACTTGGATTTTGGGTCATCTTCTCCATTTGTGTTCTTCGTTCGAGGTAGGGATTCTCCTTGTTTCTTTTCAATACTTCGTCTATAGATAGACATGTGGTAGTTTTTGCATTGCATAAAAATTGTATCATGATGGATTTGTGAAAATCATGGGACTGAACCTTGGGTTGGTTGTTGAATTTGGGTTTATTATCATTAGTTGTGGTTTGGGCTAATTGGAGTGTTAATTAGCATGTGGTTGTTGAAAGGAGAGGAAACCCTAAATTTTCTTATTTGATTTAATAAATTAATTGAGGGGTTTTGATCTTTGGGCAAATACTTAGGTATTTTGAGTCTAAATTGTGGTTATTGTTGTTTGTTGATGTTAATTGGGCCTTTTTGGTCAATATTGAGAAAGAGGAAGGAAAAACCCTAATTTATTGTTTATGACCTAATTTGCATAATTAGTTCGAAATGGCTTTGAAAAGAATGTAGTGAATTATTGAGGTATGGCTTTTGTCCATGGGAGTGATTTTGTGAAAACAAAGGAAGTGGAATTCATTTTGTGAAATGGGAAAGGTATTTTGAAACAAGTATAAGAAAATTGGAATGTTGTATTTTGAGTGTTGAACACACTTGTGTGGGTATAGCTTTAACTACCATGTTCATGTTGTTGCTGAGTTTTGTAATCTCATGTTAGTTGGGTCTGTTAATAGATGTACAATATGCATGCATCTAGAGATTTTGGTCATCGGTGGAGGATGATAAGGTTGCGTTGAATTGTTGTGTATGCATTACACCATTGTTGATTGAACATCGTATGTGATGAAATGCTGAATTACATTATATTTGTATACTGGTTGGGGAGAAGAGAGGGGTTGTACTCCAGTGTGTGTGAGAAGATAGGGGATGGACTCCACACACCTATGTGTTCATATATATATACTCTGCGCTTATAATAAAAGGTATCATACCCTTCCAGCTAGTGCCTGGAGAACTGACGCGCTGATAATCTAAGGTACCATACCCTTCCAGCTAGCGCCTGGTAAACTGGTAGATTGTTGTGAGAAGTGTATCTTTGGCTTACTACGCATATAGCTAGTAGAGCAGAGTTGTTTTGTTATTGTTTCAGTGTATCTGGAAACATTGTGGATTGTATTGGTTACAGTGTTGGAGGGACGAGTTGCCTCATTGATTTATTTTATGCATGTAGTTGAGTTGTTATCTCCCTTTTTATAGAGGTGTGCATGGATAACTATGATAGAATTGGGATTGAACTGAAATGCCCTTTAATCTTTTGGAAGTGTAAGAAAATCAAACATTTTAGAAATATGTTTTGAAAAGGCACATCTGTTGTATGTGTGGAAAATGGGAGAGAGTAATGGGCTTTGTGAATCTATTTTCCTAAGTAGTTGTTAATGTTATAAAAGATTGGGAACGGGGGTTAATGAAAGGAAAAAGGAAAGATGAATCGCTTATAGCGTTGAATTAAATAGTTGTTTTCGAGAAAAGTTCATATATATATACTTTGTATAAACTGTCACATTATTATTCTAGTATGAGAATGAGTGTTCATGATCATAGCTATCTGTAATGTTGTTATTGTTGAGGATCATGTTGAGATCCCTACTGGACTATATGTTCATCCCACGTTGTTGAATCTTTTTCAGGTATTTAGCAGGAGATGCTACAAGATTTGGATCTTTTTATTTGTTGGCCACGGGGCCTCTTTGTTGTTGGCAGAATGCCATATGTGTAAAAGGGTTACACCCTTCATTTGATTATTTAATGTTGTAAGCACTGAGGGCAATTCATTTAAGGATGCTCATGTTGTATTTAGTTTTCATTTGAATGAGAGAGTTGTTGTTCATTACTTCCAATTGAACATTTGAGTTTATTTCTGCATGTTATCTCTAAAATTGAATTAAGTTAAGGAACTTGGTAATGACGTCGAGTAATAAAAAGTGGGGTGTGACACATAAGCTCTACACATTTAAAGCCCTTGGCTTAAGTTAACATTTAAACACAAAAGTAGCAAAACAAAGCCTCTAACTCCTAAGTCCTCCAAAGCTACGCCTTTGGAGGGGGCAGGTCACCTGTACCTGAAAATGGTTTCCCAAGTAAGGTGAGCCAAAGCCCAGTAGAGATAAACTAACACAATATATGAGATTTAACTAAGATATAAATGTCAGATAAAAGTTCAATACTCAAGGCCAACTTACATTCTCCCCATTACCATTCAATATTGATAACCACATCTTAATCTATTTCCATTCATTCATTTCAATTCAATGCATAAGTGTAGTTCTGTATCATCTAAACAATCCCAAATAAGACTACAACTCATTCATTTATAATTCAATAACATTCATTATTCAAACACTTCAAACTTCTTGCCATTTTACGGATTCTCGTCTGAGGGAATCGGCACCCAAATATACACATATAAGGTTTCGAGACTTTCACCCTGGACACTCCGACCAACTGAATTTAAAATGGAGTCCATCCCCTATCTCCTCTAAAACAATGGAGTACATCTCCTATCTCCTCCCAAACAATGATACATATACAATGTATTTAAAAGCGTTGTCATATACAATGGCTATTCAAATCACATATTCAACGGTTTAATCAAACCATCATATTCAATGACATAATCCAAATGACCAGTTTCAATTCACCTAGTCCTCATACAGTTTCTACAACAATCATAGCTATCCTCTACCGATAGCCCAAAACAGATATTTCTAAACAGATGTACAATTTATCAAACATATAATTTATCAAATTTTTCTTAGGTGAGTGATTTATCAAATCCAACTACACCATTCATTCACACATCCTCCCAATTTCATATTTCTCATATCAATTTCATTATTTATACAAAATAACTATTTAACACAGATTAGGGCAATTTTTCCTCTTTTTCAAATATCAATCCCAAGTCCAAATATCATCATTTTAACCCATATAACCTCATATTCAATACCCCGTATATATATTCATGGAACCCAACATAAAAATCCCTCTTTTAAATTTTGGACCCAAACCCTAACACTACAAGAAATTGCACTTTTGGCCACTACTTTTGGCGACGACGTCAATTTTTCATCGCCAAAAGTATATTTTTGGCGACACAGTGATCAATTTCGTTGGTAAAAGTATACCTTTACCGACGCAATTTGTTGCCGTCGCTAAAAAGGCATAACATTATTTTAGCGCCAAATTTTTTGGTTGGCGCCAAAATTTCAAAACTTTTACCTACGAGGCTTATGTTTTAGGAACACAAAGAGCGTTCTATTAGTGTGCTTACTTTTGGCGACGACAAGTTGACGTGGGCAAAGAGTTAACCTTTAGCGACGATGACACTATTCGTCGGCAAAAGTTTTGCTAGTGGAATGATGTGATTTAGTGATTTGTGTTTTTGATTATAATTTTTGAAAGAGCTTTAAATATTTTAGTTACTGAATTGTAAAATTAAAATAATCATTGAATTAGATCACAAAATGAACCCATTGAGCCCAAACACACTCTTAAGTTGATATGATTAATTTGAGATAATTTAAACTTTTTCAAAGAATATGGTTAGATTATCAATTTCAATATGTTTGTTTTTATTTTCAGAAAATAGTTTCAAATTTTTTTTCCCTAAAAAACTAAAAAAAAAATTGGGTGAAAAAATAAACTTATTATTTTTGTATATTTTTATCTTTTAGGTCATAAATACTTTTTAGAATTTGAAAAACATAATTTTGATTTTTATTGCTTTCAAATTATTTTTAATTTTTTCAAAAAAAACAAATCTAAATTTTTTTTTGTTTTTTTTTAATCTTTTAGGTCATAAATACTTTTTAAAATTTTAAAAATATAATTTTAATTTTTATTGCTCTGAAATTATTTTTATTTTTTTAAAAAAAACAAATCTAAAAATTATTTTGAATATTTTATTTTATTTTATTTTATTTATTTTTTTGGGGTAGAGCAGGTAAAGATCAGGGGATCAGCGGTGACATTTCCCTCTTAAAATTCCCTCCTTTTTTTTTCCCTCATCAATTCTCCCCAAATCAATCACCACGATTTCACTCTTTTACATCCTTTTCTCAGAATTCGTAGTTCTCTCTCCCTCACGATTTCACTCTTGATCGTAGGGTTTGTGCTGTTTGCTGCTGCCGTGCGAGATCGGTGCATCAGTCTCCCATTACAGGTTTGTTCCCTTTTGCTTTGTATCTCAATGCCCCTGCTTCTCTCTCTCAATTTCTTAAATGAATCTATGTTTGTCTATTTTCACTTCTTCTATTATTTAGATTTTGGGGTTCTCTGAAGGATGCTTTTTCCAAACAAATTCCATGCTTGAGTTGGGGAAGATGGGGCCTTTACGGGTTGTCCAGTACAATATCATTTTGAAATGCAAAACTAAAAGGATATGAAATTTTAATGAACACCTAACCTGAATCCACATCAAACGTTTAGGTTAGAACATGGATTTGCCTCTGTATGAGAGAATGCCTGTGCCCATTCACCAGGAATTTATTCATCTTCTCAGTGGGCCTCTTACTTCAAATATTAATAAGAACCCACAGTGACTATTTATGTAAGGTAATAAAATAAGAACACTTCTACTGGTGCATTTGAATAAGAGAGGCTTTAAAATCCGTTCCATCTTAAACCCAATACAAGTCACCAATTCTGAGCCTGTTAGTGCCCCTACTATGAGTGTTGACATTTCATCCTTGCCCCCAGGGCATAGAGGTGGCTTATTTGTCATACCTTAAGTAACCCACTTCCATGCTGAAGCTTACTGGGATTCTCTTTCATGTAGCTTTGCTCACTGAAGCACCTATTCAGGAGTTGAAATTCTGTCTCACAAAGGAAATGGTCTATTGCATCCAGTATAAGAACACTCTGGAGACAATGTAATGTTAGAAATAGAGGATGCAGTAAGATATTATACCATAAAGCTTAAGGGCCAACTTCTGATTTTTTACATGTTTGAATGTGAATATAAAAGCATAAATACAATCTAGTAATTGAAAGCACATGCTTTAGTAGTTAAAATTTGCAACCAACTTAATTTAAAATTTGAGAACACATGCTTTAGTAGTTGTATATAAAAAGGCTGTTTGGTTTCCACTTATTTGCAACTTATTTTGTTTAAATTTTGAAAACACATGCATTAGTAGTTATACCTAAAATTGTAGGGTGTTTGGTTCCACTTATTTTGTTTTCAGCTTATTTTCCTTTTCAGCTCAAAAAAAGTTTAAATAGTTTAGTTTTTTAAGTTGGGTTTTAGATGGTTTTTTAAGCTAAGAGAGTGTTTGGGGTGTACTACAAAAGTGCACTTTTTATTTTGATCTTTTTATCTTGGGCGAATTATACTAACGGTCCCTATAGTTTGAGGTTTGTGTCACTTTGGTTCCCGACTTTTCAATTGGTTCATTAATAGAAAATTTAGAGGCAGTGGCTGGATGTAATTTGTGCTAGGGCTTTTTAGGAGAGCTGAAAATCCCTTTTAGATAAACATAGAAGTTTCATCAAAGAGGGGGTATTGATTGGTGTAGTGGTAAATGCTTGAGTTCCCGTGTATGAAAATATGGGTTGGAATTAAAAAATGTAGTCCCTTCTCACAAATATTACAGAGGTTAGGCCTGTAGCCACCCTTACTCCTTCCCTATGCCCTTAATTTGTAGGAGCCCATTAGGTAATGTCCTTTAAGAAAGATATTGGAATGAATTGGAATGGTACATTGCCATGCTAGCTGCCTTTTACCATTTAACAGACATTAAAAATATATATATTTTCTTGTTTTTTTGTTGATAAATGTAAAAAACACTTAACTTAATACATAATATATGCAGATATAATAGAACTTTAAAGGATTTGTTGGTCGAAACCTTGATACAAAATTAAAAAAGCCTATAGGTAGATGCACCTTTATTGACGATGATGTGTCACTCTACACTTATATTAACTGCTTTGTCTTCATGTTTAAAGAATAAATGAACAAAAAATAAAAAATAAAAGGTTGTGTCCTATTGATATTAACTACTATCTTATGATCAGACATGGACAGGAGTTGGATGTTAATTTCTGATAGATTCAGTCAGCCATATGTAGATGGGGTGAACTCATTTATTGAATTTGCAAAGGTTCATTTGGGTGAGGCTAGAGAGATTAAGTGCCCATGCATCAATTGTTGTAACTTTTATAAGCAGGAGTATGATAGTGTGAAGGCTCATTTGCTCATAAGTGGGATGATAGTATCATACACCACTTGGTTAGAACATGGTGAACTTCCAAAACACAATAACCATGATGAAAGCAATGGTGAGAATGATGAGGATGAAGATGAATATGATGAACTGATAGAGGACTATCAGAGAGGGAATTTTATGGAGGGTGATACTCTAGAAAGAGAGGATGTACGACATTTTGATAAATTGTTAGATGCTTCCCAATGTTGCTTGTACCCAGGTTGCAAAAACTCAGATACTTTGTTATCATTCGTTATTCAGATGCTACGTGTGAAGGTAGAAAATAGGTGGAGCAATAAGTCTTTTGACAAGGTTTTGGAGATACAAAGGCGATTCTTACCAAAAGGCCACGTGGTGCCAGGGTCAATTTACGAGTGCAAGAAGTTGCTACGTGACTTGGGCTTGGGGTACGAGCTCATCGATGCATGTAAACATGATTGTGTACTATTCTGGAAGGAGAATGCTCACTTGGAAAAATGTCCCACATGTCAAGCATCTAGGTACAGAGTGAATGATAGCAAGGGTAAGAAGATCCCTCACAAGATATTGCGTTACTTCCCATTGACACCTAGGTTGAGAAGATTGTACATGTCTAGGAAGACGGCAAAAGACATGAGATGGCATAGTGATAAGCGTGTGGATGATGGTGTAGGGAGGCATCCGGCTGATTGTAAAGAGTGGAAGGAATTTGATTTGCATTATCCAGAGTTTGCCCAGGAGACTCGTAATGTTAGGTTGGGCCTAGCCACCGATGGGTTCAACCCTTTTGGGAACATGAGCACTTCCTATAGCATGTGGCCTGTCATACTCATGCCCTATAACCTCCCACCTTGGAGATGTATGAAGGCCCCATTTTTCATGATGTCCTTACTTATTCCTGGACGTAATCAACCAGGGACTGATATTGATGTCTACCTAAGGCCATTGATTGATGAGTTGAAGGAGTTATGGGAGAATGGCGTGATGACTTACGATGCCTCCACTAAACATACCTTCCGAATGCATGCAGCTGTAATGTGGACCATAAATGACTTCCCTGCGTATGGTGACTTATCTGGATGGAGAACTAAAGGTTATTTGTCTTGCAGAACGAATTGTGTTCATACTTTGCAAGTTGGAGAAAAGTTTTCCTCCAGCTTTCTTTGATGTGATGGTCCATTTGGCTGTTCACTTGCCCCGTGAGGCCATGTTTGCTGGACCGGTGCAATATCGATGGATGTACCCGATCGAAAGGTAATCATTATGAACATATGGCTATTTATTAATTTGTTATAACTAAACTATTGTACAAAAATCCACCCATAAAAGACTAATGTTTAAGAAATAATTTTCTTGCATCAAGAAGCATAATTTTCATTGTCAATTTTTGTTGAAGGTTTCTCGGGACTTTGAAAGGGTATGTCAGTAATAGAGCATGTCCAGAAGGTTCTATCGCTGAGGCTTACATTGTGAAAGAGTGTCTTACTTTTTGTTCAATGTACTTAAAAGGGATTGATAAACCTGAACGAAATGATGATGGTGGTGAACGTGGTCCCGGGATGGAGGTCTTTACCCAAAATGCTCGTCTATTCTCACCTATCACAAGGGCTCTTGACCCTTCACAAAATGAACGAGAAATGGCTCACTGGTTTGTGTTGTACAATAGCTCAGAGGTGGAGCCATATATTGAGTATGTATTTAAGTTTAATTACGTTTATGCATAATCGTTCCATTTTGTTTCGAACTCTCAAAGTTAATTACATATATCACATTTCCTTGGGTAGGGAGCAGAAGAATATTTTACATAATCTACAAGGATGTGACATAACTCGGGTACAACGAGAAGAATTTCCAAAATGGTTCAAAAATCGTGTAAGATATACTAAAGAAAATAACTAAATACAATTGTTGAAACTTTCAATTCACATTAACTTAGTACACTTGTCATATGGTGTTTTATGTAAATGAATGATTTGCGAACGAAAAGGTCACCTGAAGCAACTGACGAATTGTGGTCATTAGCAAATGGTCCTGGATCGGTAGTTGACTTTTATTCTGGGTGCATCTATAATGGAATTCGATTCCATACTAGAAACCGTGAAAATCGTCGTACCTGCCAAAATAGTGGGTTGGTCGTAGAAGGGGACCATAATAGGAACCAAATTAATTTTTACGGCTATTTGTGCAAAATATGGGAATTGAAAAACTTGCATGGGGGTACAGTGGTTTTGTTCCAATGTGAATGGTATGACACCGGTCACAAGAATAGAATATACTCCGATGAACATGTCACAAGTATTGATGTTACAAGACTTTGGTATAAAGATGACCAATTTGTTCTACCTAGTCAGGTAAGACAAGTATTCTACGTCAATGATACCAGCAAAGGCAAAAATTGGAGAGTCGTTGAACGTGTTAAGCATCGGGGAGTATGGGATATACCAGAGCGGGATGATGTCTCTAATGATGCTTTTCAATAGGAAGAAACCACTGATGGTGTTGGGGTAGTGATCCAAGATAATGATGTTCAATACAGCAGGGGTGATATGGATCCTGAGATCATTTTCAATGACCAACTAATGGCAGAGAATTTAGTTCACAATGATGACGAGGACGACACAATCATAGAGTATAATGATGATGAAGATGATGAACTGCATAGACAACCTGATGTTGATGTAGATCCTGATATAGATCTTGATATAGATTATGATATGTAGTGTTTGATATAGATCTTGATATAGATTATGATATGTAGTGTTTAATTTTTAATTATATGGACAAGTGTTATAATTTAATAATAAATTGCTTGGTTTACATTGCATGGCATTGTTTTTCAAATTTCATAGCATTGTTTCTCTATTTCATTTCATTTAATTATATGCCATATGTACAGTTACAAAGATGTCCAGAAACGGTAAATCATTTCTTAAGCCCGGCGGCTTAGTCCAGAAGATGACGAAATATGAGAAGGATAGGAAAAAAACAATCCAGAAAAATAAAATCAGATTTGATGCTCTAGGGATAAAGTCCCTCAAGAATTCAATGTTTGGTTCTATTGAAAAGGACAATAGTGAAAGTTGTAGGGTGGGAAAGAGAAAGGTGGGTGAAACTGATAATGACGAGGACTATCAACCACTTGATGATGATGAAGGACTGAGTTCTTCAAGTGATAATGGCGAGCCTTTTGATTCTCAAGTGATTGAGGTAATAAATTTGTGTTTAAAAAGTAATTTCTCTATTTTTTTCACTTGTTACTTGTGGTATGTTTAGTTATTTCAAATTTATTTTTTATTAAGCAACCTTAAATTATTGAAAATGTACTAACAATTCTTTTTTATATTATGTCAGGATATTCATATGGGTCCTGGTAGGAAAACAAATAGGTGTGCAGCTCGCCTAATAGCTTCACAAACACCTAGGGAAAAGAGAAGTACTGTTGATGAAGATACACTTACTCTTCCGAGACGACCTGTAGCTGCACAAGTTAATCATTCAGAGAGCACACCTGAGGTCTCGACCCAACCTATCCATCTTCCCGCCTTACATACTAGGCCCGATCAGCTCCCTACCTCCGCCACTCAACCTAACCACCTTTCAAGTCCATGTACTGTGACTAACAGTGGAGGTGAGAAATAAATGACCACTTAAATGAAATGATAATTTCTTATCTCAATATTTATTTAGTGCATTCATGTTTTATGTCGACTAAATTGAATAAAATTTTGGTCATAGTAGCATCAATTCCAGTTTTGGGCAAGAAATGTGTACGAGGACCGACCCGAGGAAAGAATGTGGAGAAGATTAGAAAGGAACGTGGTGATCGAATACCCGTTACACTTTACCGTTTGACCAAAGCAATAGAAGGGGATTACGCCACACCGCTAGCAGCTGCTCTTGGTCAACAAATTCGAGTTCATGCCCCAGTTCGAAATGATGGATGGCTAGAAATTGCCTTTGGGTTAAGAGAGTCCATTGTTACAAGAGTTGGGGTAATTTGAAATATATGTGTTATATATTTAACATGTTATTTATGTTAATCGAAATGATATATAAAATATATTGAATTTTATTATTTCCAATTGCAGCAAACTTTTGACTTTGGGGACTACAATAATGATGTGGATGTGAGACGTATTATTGATCAAAAGTGCCAAACTTTGTACAGTGAATGGAAAAGTAGATTACACACACACTACAAATCCCTTAAAAAAGACAATGTATCTGACCTCAAAAGTCAGATACTATATCCTTGTACAAAGGATGATTGGGAATGGATGATTGAAAATTTGTGGGAAAATGATGATTGGAAGGTATTTATAAAAATATTTACTAAAGTAACATCCTCCTGTATATTAATGCCAATTTTTTTTTTTTTAATTTGTAGCTAAAGTCAGAGAATGCGATGAAAGCGAGAGGTTGTGTGAAGTATAATCATACGAGCGGCTCGAGATCATTTGCATCGCGAGCATCTATCATTGTAAGTGTAGATTTACAAATTTGAACATACTAAATTATAAATATAGAATTTTTTGATTGACTAGAAAATCTAATGAAATGAAAGGTACAAGGAAGCAAACCGACTATTACGAAACTATTCGAGGACACCCACAAACGTCACCGGCATGGGGGAGTGTGGATAAATAACACAGCTGAGGAACATCATGTAACCACAACTATTTCAATTTCAATAATAAATGTTTGCATTTTGATATTATGTTTTAAGGTTATTTATGTTTCATTCATAGGCCACTATGGTTTCAAAGATCGCTGAGCAATCTCAACCTAGTGTCACACATCCATTGTCTGAGGAGCAGATTTCCAGAGAAGTACTTGGGAAGAGGTCGGTCTTCTTGATGGGATACGGGATCCGCAAGGACAGTACTTCATCTTCTACACATTTTGAGGCTCCTAACTCCGAGGTGATTGTTCTTCAACAACAGTTAGTTGACCAGTGACAACAATTAGCTGACCAAGGAAAGCAGTTAGTTGACCAGGCTCAAAACATGAGTACAATGCAAACTATTATTCAAATGTTGGTAGCAAAAAATGGGATAGATCTAGCAAACATTCCGGGGTTAGTTCCAAGCAACAATGTCGGGGAGGATGCATCGGGTGTAAGCGAGGATGAAACTTCTCTCGGTTGAAATAGAGGTAAATTTGACACCTCATTAAATTCATTTACTTTATTTAACCAATCCTAACATGTGTCAACAATATAAAATTATATAAACTTTGTAGTACAATCCTAGCATTACAACCTTTGTATACAATAGCTTGATAAAACAATAGCTTCACAACAATTTTTTGATTAATTTTAACTATATTTGTATATTATTGTTGAAGTTAATGCATTAATAAAATACTCATGTTTTTATCCTTTGTTCACAGGTTGGTGATGGATGTTCGTGGTTCAATAGTGATATATATCGTTTTGCACGTTGGCATTCATTTAATTTTTGTTTGTTTCGTTCTATAGGTTTTTCTGTTGAATGTTTATATACTTTTTGGAATTATTATGTTTGGGATTGTTGGATATAGTTAGACGCATTTTAGGATTCTTATGTTTAGTATAGTTGGATATTTGAATAAAATTTGGGATATTGAAATGCATTTGATATTAATTTGGTTACATTACTAATTGTTATGATATGTTCAGTTTAGTTTTTACGCAATGTTATGTAAAGGTTTTTTTGGAATGTTTTACAGAGAAATACAGGTTACTTAGAAATACACGTTCAGGAAGTGGATCAATTAGGATTTAGGTGTAGTATGAATTGCTAAGTAATAATAGGTCATGAGAAGCTAAGATTGAATTTCTTTTAGATGGTTAGGCTGACAATATTTTAATCATCAGGAAAAAAGTATAGGGTGTCAATGTGTCTTATTTTATCTTGCATTTTTTATATTCATTTGCAGTAACTTGTTTTCAAATTCTTTTTTTGTTCCCAAAAGAAAGATAAAATGGCTTCATCTTTAATTCTGCTGGCTGCTGCTGCTGCTGCTGCTGCTGCTGCCGTGGTGGCTGATGCTTGCTGCGGCTGCTGCAATGTTGCTGTGAGGCGTGCATACTGCCAATCCATCTGATGAAGAACTTACTGAATCAGCAGTTGTGATATGTGAAACTTCTACAACATGTGGTGTGGTGTCCTGTGTATACAACTAAGGAAGTGAATGGTTTGCGGAATGTGGGTGAAGTTGCACCTGTCGAACATGCATGTTGAAGGGAAGGTAATGACTAGTATATTCTTACTTTTAGACTAGATTGTGGTTGGTTCATATGTTCTTGTTTTAGTAACAACAGATATGAATGATATCTGTACCAAAATTGCCCTGGGTCAGGTTGGATCAATCAATGACGGAACAAGACCTAGTGAAGCCCTTGTTAGAAATGTCTTTTAAAATCTCACTACATTTGATATGCAGGAAAAAATGTGAGCCCAGCAATCCAAATTTTTGGCAAGCATTAATTCAATTACAGATGATGGGTTGGATGGTTCAGAAGGTGGAGAAGAAGCATGCCCCTCTGATATCAGAAGCGACACTGGAGAGCCCACACAAGATGTCTGCTCTCTTTGCCATGATCCAAATTCTAAAGGTCCACTATCTTTTCTGATTCTTCTCCAGGTAAGTGACTACCTGACGTATGTTTGTGTTTATTTTTGTCTCTTTTTATTGCTAAATTATAACAATATTCAACATGTAGCTATTGAACCATTGGAGACTAGAAAATTCACAAGACAGCACTAGGAAACCATAGGAGATTTTTTTTACTTGACAGGAATACAAGAACTGATAGGCTGCTTCTTAGTAGTGATATGGCTTTGATAACATGTAAATATTGGAAACAAAAAGTGGAATTAAAATTTGGTTAAAAAAAAAAAAAAAACTAATGGCTTTGCGCAGAAAACAACACCTGACCTAATATTACACTAGTGATTGTGTAAACCAAGTCAAATCTAATTTACTATAAACTTACAACTAAATGATTCTTGAATATTCCAATACAAATTTAAGTAATTTCATATCTTTGAACAATGCTTTTCAAATGATAATTTAATTGTGTCTTGGTTGTGCCACTTGATAGTAAATTTGTTTGTGCTAGGTGTGTAACCCAATTTAACAGGGAATGGCACAGGGGAATGGCCCTTTTTCTTTGTTTATTTATGTTAGGTGTTCTAATATCATATTAGATGATGTTATTGTTAATGTCTACTTTTCTTTTTTAAATTGCAGCAAAATTAAAATGGTAATAGAGCTGCTTGAGGGCATTCATTTTGTTTCTTCTGTGGAGGCCATTTCTCTTGGTGCCCAAGCTGGTATTCATCCATGGATAATTTATGACATTATTTCTAATGCTGCTGGAAATTCATGGTAAATTATTGTTCACAATTCTTTACTGAGGATTATGTTGTGTGTTTAAAATTTAAATATTTCTAGTCCTGAAGCATTCCTTATAAGCATTCTGATCTGAAATTGCTAATTCTAGATCAGGCACAACCGTGATAGATGAGACTGCTAATAATCTGATTTGCACCATGGGCAGCAGTTAAGACCATGGCACTGATTGGCACTTTCTGTTTCTGACAATGAACTGATTTTGTAGAACCCATGCCTTTAAAGAAATTAGCTGCAAAATTTATTGAACACTGAAAGCCCTTCTTGTTATGTGCTTACATGTATACACATACATGGGAACATCTGTTTACTTTCAAAGATCTGTGCATTTTATACTAACTCAATAGGTATTCAAGGCTTTGGTGGTTGGTGTTGGTATATGTAAATGCCGTAGTTAGTGTTTTTTTTTCATGACATTCCTGGAATTTGCTAGCGTTTTCTTAAGCAGATACTGTGTTACCTTGCTACTAGACATCCTTCCGTTGGATTCAATTTTACAGGGTTTTCAAGAATCATGTTCCCCAATTGCTAAGGGATAATCAAACCAAACATCTCCTGAATACTTTGTTCAAAATTTGGTAAGTCTTCTCATGTTGTAAGTTTCTTAGTGTTGTTCAAGTGTATTATGAGTAATTTCTTTTCTTCTTGACTTTGAAATTAAGTTCAATGGGGATTTTGGGTGAATTAAATGCTGACTGCAGTTTTATAATTCCATTCAAATTATGCTTCCTTTCTTGTGGTGGATTTAGCATTTAGGACATTTACTTGAGGACCATCTACTAAATGCATACTAAAATTTTAGACTTGAACACCACTCGGTAATCATTTCTTCATCAATGAATTTGGACACATTGAGACTTTCAATAATGATTTTTGAGATATTGATACTGTAAGGTAGAACTCAATTCAGAATCACATTCTTAAATGGGTCTCTTATCCACTTATTTTTTTAAGAACTCATTATTGATAAAATAAAGTAATGTACGAAATAAGTTCACATTAAGAAAACTTATGTTTTTATGAAGTAGAAAATAGAAAAGACTTATTTGGCTAGGCATTGAAGTGTAGAAGTGCTAATGTGAGAAAAAAATAAGCTGGTTATCTTAAATACTAAAATCCTATTCAGCGTAATCACTTTATTGGAAAGACCTTAAGTGGACAGCTTTGTCATTCTAATCTAAACAAATTCTTGTTCAAATCTTTGAACTCTTATTCAATAGAGATCTCTTTGTGAACTGCAAAGCTAAAACTAAACCAAACCAAACTAAGCCTTGTGTCCCCAATCAAGTGGCGTCAGTTACATGAATCATTTTCCTCTATTTCGCTCTATCAAGGGCTGGATGAGTCAATTATGCCTAATGGGTTTTTGTCCAACTTGAAGGGTATTGTTTTGGATATGGCCAAATCATGTACATTTCCTCTTCCACTTCTGGCAGTTGCTTTTCAATATCTAATAGCAGGTATGTATCTGCATGATTTACAGTTTCTCACAACCATAATCCGTAGGTGGAAGCTATTAATGTTTTGGAGCAACCTGATACTCACTTTGTTTATTTCCAATTGTCCTTTCACAGGCTCCTCTCATGGTCATGGAAATGATGGTGATGACACATTGATCAAGGTTGTTCTCATGAACTAATTTCTTTTATATAAAAGTTATATTATGTGGATTTTTTACTTGCTTTGAGGTTATGTAAATATTAACATGCCATTTGCTAAGTAGACACACCTGTTCTTGCACAGGCTTGGGAGAAAGTATATGGGGTGAACATTACCAATGCTGTCAATATGGTACAAACTTATTTATGAAAAAAAATATTAATAAAATGTCATTCTGAGTCAAGTCTGCTGCATCAGATAGTCAATTAGGTATCATATATTACACTGCAGAACAGCATCTGCTGTCTCTCCTAAAGTTTGTGTTGACTAAAAGGCATTCTACTGGTGGTCTTCTATTTCTTTGTAGTTGAGGTAATAATGCCATTGTCGTATATCTATTATAGATGTAGTGTAATAAGTTGCTTGTTGCTTTGATAATTGTTTCAGATATGTTGAAAATTTGCTGCCGAAGTCTAGATACGACTTGTATTGCTCATCAATAAATTGCATCTCTAGATTATGCTGGTCCATTTTCTCTTAGAAGTGGGAGTTGTTTCTTGACTACAGATGACTATATATCAGTTATAGAATAAATAGAAAACTTATGTTTAGTAAAATTTACCCAAATCTATATGTCGTTTTCAATCTATAAGTTTAGTAAAAACATATAAGATTTATCGATTTCAATTAACCCATTGTGGTGTACTTGAATTGAGTGTTTTTATATAACTCACTCTCCTAGTGTAAACATGACAGCCAGTGAATTAGTTTGAATTTTTACTTAACTTAACTTCTGTTAACCTGATGGCTTAAAAGTTACTAAGAATTGTATAGTTTTGAGGGCTGTTTGAACAATTGATGTAGCTTGTTTGGTGGATACTTTTGTGGCATGATGCTGTGTTGCGTTGAATATGGTGCTGATTGGCTCTGTTCTGTGTGCTCTGCCTCTGATGCAGCTTTTGATTGATGCGATCTGTTTGTCCTGATTTCTGATTTGGTTGAGTTGTTTTGTTGCTGGTTTTGTTTGATTTGTTTTCTGACTGTTTTAGTAAATGAGGTAAATTGCTGCGTCAATTCTGATTTGGTTATATGATTTTGTTTGGGTTGCCAAGTTGAAATGGTTTTCTGAACTGGTGATGATCTGTGTTGAATCAGTTTGCTGATCTGCTATTCTTCTGGTGCTGCTGTTGCTGAGATGCTGTGGTGATGCTGCTGTGATGGTGTTTGTTACGATACGGTGTTGCTGTGTTGTTGTTGGATGCTTGCTGGTGTTGCTGGTGTTGTTGATGTTTGGAAGGGTGCATGACTTTTTGTCCAATCTGTAATAGATCAGGTTTTCATTAATGGGGGTTGTCATTAGGTTTAAGTTCGGACAACTGCTGGTGTTTTGGCTGGAAGGGTATGGAGGGGGTATTTTGTGTGATTTCATATCCATGTTATTAGTTTGTTATAGTGGTGCCTGAGGGATGCCTCTTGTAAATCTGTAAATTTTTTAAAAAATTATAAATGAGTTTCAATTATTTTTGCCGTTGCAAATTTGTCGTTGTTAAAAAGTGAAGCTTTCTCGACAAATAACTAGTCGGTAAATGTGTAGCTAAAAGTTTATTTTTGCCCACTCATATTGTGTTGGTAAAAGGGTATTTTTTGCCAATGTCAATTTGTCGTTGCCAAAACTAAAGCTTTATCGACAACCAAATCGTTGGCAAATGGCAACATTTACAGATGTAAATGTGTCACTAAAAGTTACTTTTCCCCACTCATATTGTGTTGGTAGAAGTGTATTTTTTGCCAATGCCAATTTGTCGTTGCCAAAAGTAAAGCTTTAGCGACAAACAAATCGTCGGCAAATGGCAACATTTGCCGACGTAAATGTGTCGCCAAAAGTTTACTTTTGCCAACGCATATGTTGTTGCTAAAAGTATATTTTTTGCCCATGCAAATTTGTGTCGCGAAAAGTGCCACACAATCATCCTATTTGAATGACTTTTACCAACGCAAGGTAAATTGCCGACGATGGATGGAGGCTTTTAGCGACGACTATGTTCGTCGCTAAAGGCATTACTTTTACCAATGCAATCATAATTTTGTCGGCAAAAACTTTTGCCAACTCACTTTTGCCTACGGGTTGCCAACGCAGCTTTGTGTGTCGGCAAAACTCTTTGCCAACGAATTTTCCCTTTTAGCAACATATTTTGTTGCGTTGCGAAAAATGCAATTTCTTGTAGTGTAACTTCACCCAAATCCTCCCAAATTCTACCACTTATACAAAATGACAAATACCTAGGTTAAAGACATATCAAGGTGTAGAATATCTCTACCTCAAGTGTAGAAGCCTAAAGGAGAAGAAGGGGATCTTCAAAAGTGCACAAAACCAAGCTTGGTACGGATGGAATGGAAGCCCACAAGATGCTCCACCTTTTTCTCAAAGGAAATAGGGTAGTGGTGCTTGGATCAAAGAGTATTTGTAGAGAGAGAGTGTGTGTTTTAGAGAGAGATAGTGCCGGATTAGGGTTTCTTGCCAAAAGGAAGTCAAAAAGTGATATAAAACTCCTCTACTGTGAACTGATATATGCGACCTTCGCTCGAGCGAAGGAGTTTTTGCTCGAGCAACTAGACACAACAAGTGATCTCGCTCGAGCACAAGAATCTTCGCTCGAGCGCAGAATGCAAAGCTTCAGAAGTTTTACAGATGCACACGCTCGCTCGAGCGCAAGAAGCCTTGCTCGAGCGAAGAACTTTACCTTCCTAGAGAAATTCTGTGTCTGGGAAAGAAACCTGAGAACTCTCAAATCTCGCTCGAGCGAAAAAACAAATTTCACAAGGCTACTCGAGCGCAAGAAGCCTCGTTCGAGCGAATAAGCCAAAACCTGTGCAACAACAATCTAGACCAACTAACAACCGACCTGTTCCAAACACGCCCAACATGTTCCAAGGCTCAAATTCAAATATTTAAAGGAGGAAAACAAGACATGGATACAATATTAAACCATGAAACCCGAGTCCAGAATGTAACAAAGCACGAGTCAAAACCAGGATCGCTATAATAACCAGAAAGGCAGTGCAACCTAATAACGGTCTTCAATATTTCTCCTCCTATAAACACTATTATCATATTTGTATTAGAACTCAAATGGTAACATATTTGGAATAGTGGGATTAGATGGAATTGGCATTTGAAAATGGAATTTGATTTTGTGGGATTTGGAATTAATAAAATCTTACCGAGTCTTATTACCCAAACTACACTCCACATCTTTGGTTTTGATCTAATCTTATCTAGTCTTATTGCTTCTTGTAGTGAAGCGAAAGCAGGCACTGAGGAATAGGGAAGTGGGATGCAATAATAATCACCTATCATGGTGGGATAGAGTGAATAAAAATTGACATAAAAGAAATAATAATATAATCTCTATATTTGATTATAGTTTTTTAAATTTAGTTTTTTAAAAATTAAATTTTTTATTTTTTTGTAATTTTTTGTTTTTAATGAATATTTTTAAAATTTTAAACAATTTTTTTTTTACTTTTTTAGATGCACATTACTTAGATGTATGTAAATAGTAAAATATTTGTCAAAAAATAATTAAAAAATTAATAAACACACAAAAATACAAAAAACGTATTGAATATATATATATATATATTGTATTTTTAGTATTTAATGAATTGTTTAAAGATTTTTTTCACAAATATTACACTTTTTAAGTGTATTTATGTTAGGTGTGTCTAAAAATTAAAAAAAAAAAAATTGTTGGAAAAAAAATTACAAAGAATAAAAAAATAGAATTTTCTAAAAAATATTTTGTGAAAGTCAAAACCAAACAAGCAAGTAATTAATCACACCAAATCTTGACTAGTGTTTCTATCATTCTCGTTTCTCTCATATGCTCTAATCTTCTTGTTGTAGTATCAAGTAATGTTTCATGTTACTCCTTAACTCTCTCTCTTTCTCTAAGATTCATTGATCTCCACTTTTCGGATTCATTGATCACTCACTCTCATCTCTCGGCGGTTCGGGTAGATCAATATTCAACTTATAAGTGGAGTACATTATACAAATGAAATTCAAAACTCTCTTCTCTAGTTGTGTATCTTCTTCTAGTCTAGTACACCGACATAGTTCACCTAATTTTGCACGTTTTACATTTCCTTCCAAAATATTAATGACAATTATTGAAAAAACATATTAACACCAAATTGAAAACGTGAGAGAAATGAATAAATTATATCAATAATCACAATAACTTCTTAGGAATCCTAGTTTATTTCTTTTAATTTCGCACGTTTTATATTTCCTTTCAAAATATTAATGACAATTGTTGAAAAACCATATTAAAACCAAATTGAAAACGTGAGGAAAATAAATAAATTATATCAATAATGTCAATAATTTCTTTCGAATTCTAGTTTAGTTCTTCTAATTTTGCACGTTTTATATTTCCTTCCAAAATATTAATGACAATTATTGAAAAACCATATTAACACCAAATTGAAAATGTGAGAGAAATGAATAAATTATATCAATAATCTCAATAACTTCTTAGGAATCCAAGTTTAGTTCTTCTAATTTCATACATTTTATATTTCCTTTCAAAATATTAATGACAATTATTGAAAAATCATATAAACACCAAAGTGAAAACGTGTGAGAAATGAATAAATTATATCAATAATCTCAATAACTTCTTGATCTCTCATTTTTTAGATTCTCATCTCTCAGCGGTTTGGATTGATCTCCTCCACCAACCATTTAAGAAGCTGCTCTCTCGCTACCATTTCGGTGAGGGATTTCACGCATTTTTCTTTGTTATGTGCCTCATTTGTAGTAGAAAATAATGTCTCATACTTCCTAACTCTATCTCTCATTTAGCAAATTCTCTCATCTCTCAGCGATTCGAATCGATCTACTTCACCAACCACTTCAGAAGCGTTTCTCTCGCTATCATTTTGGTGAGGGATTTAATGTTTTTTTAATTGTTATGACAAGCTGTCACATCAAACCCATAATCATTTCATTTTTTTTTCTCACAAACATCACATCCAATTACAAAAAAATCCACTTATCTTTCCAAACACAAAAATTTTAGACTCCTAAAATAGTCAAAAACTAAAATAGCTTACTAAAATAGTAACTTCCCAAACATCCACATATCCAATGCGTAATACACGAAAGAAAAAAAAGAAAGAAAAAAAGATTGACTCAAGAGATGGTTTGGTGTTCAAAGCTAGGGAGACACATTTTGGTACCATATATTCAACGCATAATATCGTCTTCCGCAACGGTAAAAAAACACAGCTCTCTCTCTCTCTTTCCATCGTTAACAGTTCTCCATGGTCAACAGTTTGCTCTGCATATAATTGTGGTTTGCATTTATGTATAACGTTATTATTTTGGATATTTATTATAATTTTATGATTTGCGCGATTTTCATTGTCATAAATAATTAAAAAAACAAAATAAACATTTTATGCATTAAAATTAACAAACATGTTTTTGAGTTTTTTTTTTTAATTTTTTTTTTAAATATTTTTTTTTATTTTTTCAAAAAAAAACCAAAACTAGCTTATAATTTTTTCATAAACATAAACAAAAAAACGTATACTTTACCGAACGGTAACTAAACATTAATATTAAAAAAAAATGTCCAACATGTAAAAAAGAAAAATTGCAGTTTACTGGTTGACCGGGCGGATGACTGGTAAAACTCTAAGCCGAACAGACTATTTTCTAATACCGCTACCTTGCCCAGACTAACAATACCCTCGTCAAGCCCTATCGTAGTCTGAAGGAGACTACAAATCCAAAACTCCAAAACCAAAACAAACATGAGACATTTCACTGTTCATCATTCACAGTCTGAAATAGGCTGTGAAATGGACTGTGATAAAGGGAAACAAATGGGCCTTAAATCAATGGAGTGGTCTTATATTTGTGAGTGTTGTTATTCACTCCAACAACTTAACGCACTTTGATTTGCACGTAATGCTAAATCACATTGAGTCAGATTCGAAAGAGAATGCGGACTGTTTATCCATTTTTCATGTTTTGTCACTAAGTGAAAGGTTAGGCAGTCGAGTTGATAAAAAGGCGACCTCTTTAAGTTGTAATTTAATTTTATTAATAAATTAATATTTGATAATCTTGAGAAAAAATAAATAAATTAACATCTATTGATTTATGCCCAAACACTGCCATATATTTTCCCGTTTCATGTCTTATTGTGTGGAGGAGGGGAGGGATGGAGAGAGGGAAGAAAACTCAACGGGAAAAAGAATCTGAACCGTTGGCGTTTGTCTTCGTTGTCATCACCATCATCCATGGTGTTTGAAGCGTTGGTCTGGTGTATGTCCCAACACAAGCTTAAGAAATGATTTTTCAATGGACGAAAAATAACATTAAAAAATTACGATACCTGAAGAAACTCATGATCAAGCTTTTGACATTGGTCTTCTCCAACGAGCTCAACACGATCAATGCAACAAATATAATAAACCCTCCCAAGTGCCTGCGAAAATTCAAATTCAAATTCAAATTCAAATTCAAACTCAAACTCAAACTCAAAAAGAAACTGATTTCAATTTAATTTACGATTCATTCATGAGATTGAGTCCTTTCGATTCGAACAACAACGAATGACTCACGTCCAGATGTTTAGGGTTTCGTTGTGCCAAGCGAAGATGCTGAACATCGTCTCCTTCAACCGTCGTTTACATCGGTAATAGTCCAATATGAACTCGTTGTTCTTCAAGTACTCAGGCAAGCTCTTGTACTTCACCAATCGCCTCTTGAATCCTTGCTTAATGTTTTGGCCCGAGTTAACTCGGCTAGCTCTCTCTTCTTCGCCATTACCACTGAGCATTTTGCTGTTCCCGCCTCTCTGTTTCATCTTCACCGGAAAATCCCCCAACGCTTCTCTATTTTCGGCGAGCTATTCGCCAGAAATATCTCTATTTTCCAATGCCTCTCTCTGTCTCTCTCTCTCTCTCTCTCGCTCCCTCCCTCCCTCCTCCTATCTCAAAATCTATAAATATGCAATTATTTATGTTTGTGCATATATAGTAGTAGATAATATATGTATATATGCGTGTATGTATGTCAAGCTAGTGCCGAGATTGGAGCTTCAGAGAATTTATAGCTAGCGAGGAATGTGTGATCGAATTAAATAGAAAATGATTTTTTTTTTCTTTTTGTTTAAAATAATAATAATTAAAAAAAAAGAAGCAATTACTAGTATTTTTAAATAATCAGCCAGATGGAAAAGGATGAATGGCCATGTGTCAGAATTTGGTTGATTTGACTACGGAGCGAAAGTCAATAAATGAATGTATGTAACGCGTCATTTTTGGATTTCCAAAAATATTTTTCAGAAAATTTTATTTTATAAATTTTTGTATTTTTTTATTTTTATTGAATTTTTTTAATATTTTAAGTAATTTTTTTTTAGTTTTTAACACAAATACATAAAAAAAATATAATTTTTGTGAAAAAAATCTTTTGAAAATTCACTATTAAATTAACACACATTGTAATGCCTTCAAAATAAATCGGATAAACCAACCCAAGAGATCCATATACATAATAAGAAATATATTACTTTTATTCATCAGAGTCTACATTACAAAAGATATTACATGCGTTACACTTTCATAAATGTTCATTTTGAAACTATAGCATGTAACTCTGATTGGTAACGACAAAATAAATGCCCTACGAGCTTACATCTTTCCAAGAGATAACTTGGTTACAACAAAAGAGAGTCATAAGCTCTTTATAATTAAAGCCCTTGGCTTAAGGAGAAAACATTTAAACATAGAAATAACAAGAATAGAGCCTTCAACCCTGTCCTCCCAAGCTATGCCCTTAGAGGTGGCATGTCACCTGTACCTGAAAATGGTTTCCCAAGTAGGGTGAGCCAAAGCCCAGTAGAGATATGCTAAAACAATAAATGTGATTTAACTAAGATATAAGAATCAGATAAATGTCTAATAATCATAATATCACAGGTTCTTTCCAAAGCCATTCAATATAGCTAATCATACCTCAATCCATTTCCTTTCACCCATGTCGGGTTAATCTACTTACCAAATTCAATGTTATCCAATCAATCGAAATGAGTTTACAACTCAATGGTTCACAACTCAATACATTCATCAATCCAACACCTCTATTTTTCTTGCCATTTTACAGAATTCACATCCGAGGGAACCGGCACCCATATACATATAAGATTTCAGGACTTTCACCCTGGACACTCCAGCCAACTTAGTTTTCAATGGAGTCCATTCCCTATCTCCTCTGAAACAATGGAGTACATCCCCTATCTCCTCCCAAACAACGATACATGTACAATGTATTTAAAAGCGTCGTCATATACAATGACTAACTAAATCACATATTCAATGGTTTACTCAGACCGTCATATTCAATGTCATGATTGAAATGATTAGTTTCAATTTACCTAATCCTCATGCAGTTTCTACAACAATCATAGCTATCCTCCATCGATAGCCCAAAAGAAATATTTCTAAACATATATACTATTTATCAACAGATAAATTATCAAATTTTCCACAGGTGTGTGATTTATCAAATCCAACTACACCATTCATGAATATAACCTCCCAATTGCATGTTCCCCATATCAATTTCATTATTTAAACAAAATAATTATTGGGCACAAATTAGGGCAAATTTCCCCTTTTTCAAATATCAACCCCAAGTCCTAATTTTATCATTTTAACCCACATAACATCACATTCAACACCCCATATACATATTCACAGAGCCCAATATAAAAACTCCCTTTTTAATTTTGAAACCAAACCCCAACTTCACCAAAGCCTTCCCAAATCCCACTATTTATGCCTAACAATAATTACCTAGGTTAAAATGCATATTAATGTGTAGAATATCCCTACCTCAAGTGTAGAAGCTTAAAAGAGAAGATGGAGACACTTCAAGCAAGCCAAAACTACGATCTACTCGGATTAACACGGAGCCCTCAAGGTGTTCTACCTCTTTGACCAAGGAACTTGGGTTGAGAGATCCCCAAATCAAGGTATATCTATAGAGAGAGGAGGAGCTGGGCTAGGATTTTTGTGTGAGAAAATGGGCCAAAAGTGATACAAAATATCGCTGTTGCGAACTGATATTCGCGACCTTCGCTCGAGCGAAGGAGTTGTCGCTCGAGCAACCAGACACAACAAGTGACCTCGCTCGAGCACAGAATGCAAAGCTTCAGGTCTGCCACAGATGCACACGCTCGCTCGAGTGAAGAAACAATTTCACAAGGCTCGCTCGAGCGAAGAACTTCACCTTCCAAAAAAATCTACGTCTGGGAAAGAAACCTGAGGACTCTCAATTCTCGTTCGAGCGCAAGAAGCCTCACTCAAGCGAAGAAGCAAAATACACAAGGCTCGCTCGAGCGCAAGAAACCTCGCTCGAGCGAAGAAGCCAAAATCTAGGCAACAACAATCTAAACCAACTAACAACCAACTTGTTCCAAACAGGCCAGCAAGTCCCAAAACTCAAATTTAAAGAATTAAAGGAAGAATACAAGACATAGACAACAACATACAATCATAGAACCCGAGTCCAGAACATAATAAAGGTCGGGTCAAGAACTGGGATCGCTATAACCTTTCCCCCTTAAAGAATTTCGTCCCCGAAATTTTGTACAAGTTTCAAAACGATGATTATCCAATTTTCAAAATGATTACAATTCAATTCTCATCATCATGACCCACCCACCGGTCATTCCATCTCTTCTTAAGAGAACAATTTCACAAAATATAGCTTAACATATATTATCAATATGCATATTCCGAAATTTAGCTAATTTCAACACATACATCTCAAGTTTTTCCCAAACATATTCAATGTTTTATTACAAGTTTACATTTCCAAGAACTTAAACAACACACATAATGTTTTCATAAATTCAAAACATATACAACGTCTTTATAGTTCATGAACGAAACTTTAAAATCTTAACATACACTCAAACATCAACAAACTTATAATTCATGCTCCCAAGTTGCTTCCTCGACCCCATGATGTTTCCACAGTATTTTGACCAAGGGAATTGTCTTGCCTCGCAAGACTTGTTCGCATCTATCCAAGACTCTCACTGGTTTCTCCTCATATGAGTTGGATCCATCGCATGCATTTGATTGGACTGACTTAGATGTAGACGAGGATGACTTGTTCCCATCTATCCAAGACTCTCACCGGTCTCTCCTCATACGAGACATCCTCGTCTACATCTAAGTCAGTCCAATCAAATACATGCGATGGATCCAACTCATATTTTTGAAGCATACTAATATGAAACACGTCATGTACTCTGGAAAGTTGTGGCGGTAACGCCAAACGATAGGTAACTTCCCCAATCCGCTCAAGGATCTCAAAAGGGCCAATAAACTGAGGAGATAACTTCTCACTCTTCCCAAATCTCATCAAACCCCGTCGAGGTGATATTTTCAAAAAGACATGATGACCCATCTCGAATGACAAGGGTCTCCTCCTACAGTCGGCATAACTCTTTTGGCGACTCTGGGCTGTAACCAACATCTTACGGATAAGTGCCACTTTCTCTGTCATTTCCCGAATCAACTTTGGACCCAACAAAGGTGCCTCACCCACCTCGGCCCAACACACTAGAGATCTATACAGTCGGCCATACAAGGCCTCAAACGGTGCCATGCTAATACTCGATTGGAAACTGTTATTGTAGACAAACTCCACTAAGGGTTAGTGTCTCTCCTACGACCCTTTAAAGTCAAGGACACAACCTCAAAGCATATCCTCAAGGATCTGAATAGTATGCTCAGATTTCCCGTCAGTCTGAGGATGCTAAGCAGTACTAAAGGTCATTCTAGTGCCCAAGGCACTCTGCAAGCTCTGCCACAAGCAAGCAGTGAAATGCGGATCTCTATTCGAGACAATCATCACAAGGACCCTGTGCAACCTCGCTGTGTCTCGAATGTACAAGTCAGCAAGGTAATCTACTGAATCTCTTACGAGCATAGGAATAAAATGCGCCGACTTGGTCAACCGGTCAACTACCACCCATATGGCATCGCTACCCCGTTGAGTCCTCGGAAGGCCCACAACAAAATCTATTGTGACATGCTCCTATTTCCACTCAGCTATAGGCAAGGGTTGTAACAAACCCGCTGGCCTCTGATCTTCGACCTTCACTTGCTGACAGGTAAGGCACTTCGAAACAAACACTGCCACATCCTTCTTCATACCCTTCCACAAAAACTGGCGACTAAGATCATGATACATCTTTGTGCCTCCCGGATGCACCGCAAGGCGTGAATAGTGAAACTCTCTGAGTACTTCCTCTCGGCAAGACTCTGGCACAAACAAGCGGTCACGGTATCTCACACTCAGGTCGGGATACAAAGTCAAACCCTTCTCTACCTTCCTACTGGAGATTTTCTCCCGGATGGATTCTACCTCAAAGTCACCCTTCTATGCTTCTAACACTCGTTTCACAATTGTAGGTTGTGTAACTACAGAAAACAAGGCTGCAGACTCGACAGACTCGGCCAGATGCAAGTCAAATTCACCAAGGGCACCCAACATCTCCCATTCCCGGATAGCAATACAAGCTACACTGCTAATGGATTTCCTACTTAGGGCATCAACCACAACATTGGCCTTCACTGGATGGTAATGTAACTCAAAGTCATAAGCCTCTATGAACTCCATCCACTTTCTCTGCCTCAAATTCAAGTCCTTCTGTGTGAACAGATACTTCAGACTCTTATGATAAGAAAACACCTCAAATTTCTCATCATACAGATAGTGCCTCTAAATCTTCAAGGCAAAAATCACAGCTGCTAACTCTAAATCATGAGTAGGGTAATTTCTCTCGTGTGTTCTCAACTAACGTGAGCCATAGGCTACTACGTTCCCCTCTTGCATTAACATACAACCTAAACCTTCTCGTAAGGCATCACAATTCACTGAATAACCTAAAACCCTTTCTGGAATAATCAAGACTGGACCGGTGGTAAGTCTAACTTTAAGCTCTTGGAACGACTTTTCACAAGTCTCACTCCATACAAATTTAACCCCTTTCCTCGTCAATCTAGTTACAGGCGAAGCTAATCTGGAGAAATCTTTCACAAATTGGTGATAATACCCGGCTAACCCCAAGAAACTACGAATCTCGAAAGCATTCCTACGTTGTGCCAAATCCTGCACTACCTCAATTTTGGATGAATCTACAGTCACACCTTCCCCGGAAACCATATGGCCTAAAAACTTAACCTCCTTCAGCCAAAACTCACACTTCCCGAACTTAGCATACAGTTTATGGGCTCTAAGCAACTCAAGCACCACTTGCTGGTGTTCCTCATGCTCCTCCTCAGAGGGAGAGTGAATCAAAATGTCATCCACAAAGACGACCACAAAGTGATCTAAGAACTCCCGGAAGATCCAATTCATCAAGTCAATAAACACAACCGGTGCATTGGTTAGCCCAAAAGGCATCACCAGAAACTCATAATGGCCATACTGCGTACAGAATGCCGTCTTTGGCATATCCTCCTCCCTGACCCTCAACTGGTGGTAACCCGATCTTAGGTCTATCTTGGAGAATCTATCTTGGAGAATAAATAAGACTCTTTCAATTGGTCAAACAGGTCGTCAATACGAGGCATAGGATACTTGTTCTTAACCGTAACCCGGTTCAACTTTCAGTAATCAATACAAAGTCGCAAGGCCCCATCTTTTTTTTTTTAGCAAAGAGGATCGGTGCTCCCCAAGGTGAAGTACTAGGGCGTATGAAACCCTTATCTAGTAATTCCTGGAGCTGAACCTTCAGCTTAGTCAACCCTGCTGGTGCAAAATGATACGGTGCCATGGAAATTGGTGCCGCACCAGGCACTAAATCAATAGAGAACTCGATCTCTCAGTGAAGTGGTAAACTAATAAGATCCTCGAGAAAGGCATCTGAGTACTCACGAACCACTCTTGGCAACTCAACTTGAACTTCATCACACTCACTACTCAAAAAGCTAGCAAGAAGACAACTAAGTTCGCTTCGCCCATGCGAATCATACACCGGTGGTAAAACTTTACCAACCCGATCTCCCAAGAAATGAAAACAATCACCGCTCAAGGTATATACAGTAACCCTCTGACGGTAGCAATCTATAACAGCTCGGTATGACGATAACTAGTCCATACCCAAAATAACATCAAAACCAGACATATCCATCAATATAAAAGAAAAAGGGAGCTGACAATCGGCGACCTCTATACTACTGCCCTGACACCCCTGTTTCAAAACCATCTCACCCCCAATAGGTGATACGACACATATAGGAGATGCTAATTGTGCCAACTCCAACCCCAAAACTGATGCAAATGCAGAAGATATAAAGGAGTGGGATGCACCCGTATCAATTAACACACTAGCAACTGAATTACAAAACAGGAAGGTACCTCTCACTACTAATGGAGTCGGTACAAGATCTGGTGCTGTAACAGCATACACAGGCCCCGTAGGCCTCTGATCAACCTGCTCACCTCTCGAAGCAATAAGACTGCTACACAGACTGAGCCAAAGAGGCTCCCTAATTGGCCCTCGAGGCCTGTAATAACTGCGTTGGCTGGTGTCTTTGTGTCTGCCTCGAACCAGACGCACTAGGTGTGCCACCTAACTGTGGGCAAAACCTATTCAGGTGCCCCGCCTGTCCACACTAATAACAAAGTGAGCGATTGGCCTCTACCCTGGCATTGGCCCTGAGAACGGGCCGAAGATGATGTTGCTTGCTGCCCTCCTCTCTTCTGTGGGCAAGCTGGAGACTTGTGGCCCAACCGGCCATATTCGAGGCATACGATGTCCCCCTGACCACCTTTCCCAGAACCTGAACACGGCACTGGAAAAGTAGACCTCGAATGTGCTTCCTAGGACTGCTGGGGATTAAAACCCCTCTACTTTTTACTGTCCCTCAGGCCATCCTAACTGTCACGCCCTCAAAATAAACCCATTATATATATATCATTAACATGCAATATTAAAAGAAAACAATTCATTATCTCATTCATCAGAGTATTACTAAATGAAAACATTACATGTAATATCAAATTAAATGCCCTATGGGCTTACATCTTTCCAAGCCAACACTTGGACACAAAAATATGAGTTCTAACTCAAATACAAATAAAGCCCTAGGCTTGAATGTTTACATGTACTATAGCGATCCCGGGTTTACCCTTGTTGTACAGTGATCCGGACATGTGTCCGTGGATGTTAGTTGTGGTTTATTATTTTGTTTACATCCTTTTTACTTCGTAATTGAGTTATAGGATGTGTTGGGCAGGTTTGTTACAGGGTGGTTGAGTTTAGAAACCAAAACTAGTTGCCCAGATTTTGGCCTGTACGCTCGAGCGGGGATTTGGGCGCTCGAGCGGAGAATACACCAATCCAGTATTTCCTGTGTAGTGTTGGACGCTCGAGCGTGGGATTGACCGCTCGAGCGGGAGTGTTGTGTGTGACGCTCGAGCGGGGGAGTTGGAGCTCGAGCGGAGACCTGATTCTGTAAAAGTGCTGGGAGTGTGTATCCGGCGCTCGAGCTGGAGTTTGGTCGCTCGAGCGGAAGTCTGTGAGTGACGCTCGAGCGGGGGTTTTGACGCTCGAGCGGAGAGACTTTTATATAAATCCGAGATCCGACTTTTGAATCACTTTTTCAAGATCTTTTCTCTCTCTTACCTTTCCAAAAAGCCATTTTCAGAGCTTCTCACTCTAAACCGGCCCTTCTCTCTTAGATTTGATCTAGTAGGGGTTGTTTGCTCGCCTTTGGTCTTCACGAAAGTTGTGTTGATCGTCGAGGGCATCCTTTTAATATGAAAATTTCGAGATTTGGAGCGTTTTGGTTTTGGTCTTCATCTCCTTTGGGGCTCCGAATTTGAGGTAGGGATATCCTACTCCTCTCTATGGGTTTTGGCTTTAAATTTTGGTATTTTGAGAAGTTGGGGTTGGTTTGGTAATTTTGTGAAAGTTTGGGACTTTTGTGCAATTTTACAAAAGTTGGGGTTTTATTTATAATAAACCTATATGCATGTTTGGCATAGAGAAATGGAATAAATGTTAAATCATTGATGAAAATGGGACCTAAGGGTTGAAATGTTAATTATGGGAATTGACCTAATTACATTGTTTAATTAATTGGGATAATTAATTGAGAAGAATGTGGAAATGAAATGTTGATTGAATATCCATTGTGCATTTATTTTCTGTTTAGAAATATCTGCTTTGGGCTATCGGTGGAGGATAGTCGTGATTGTTGTAGACAATGCATGATGATTAGGCAAATCGAAACTAATCAATGAAATGTGTCATGGAACTTGACGGTTGATAGAATACATTAATTGTATGTATTGGGTGATTGTATATAGAACCATTGTGTTTGTATACGTTATGTGTAGAGGAGGAGAAAGGGGATGTACTCCGCGGTTTAGGGGAAGATAGGGGATGTACCTCTAAACCGGATAAGTATTGGGAGGAGATAGGGGATGAACTCCGTAGACACAGCTCATATGCTTGTCCAGAGAAGTGAAGATAGAGCTCATATGCTTATCTTTGTGAAGTGTGGATATAGCTTATATGCTTATCTGTGGATATTGTTGTTATACATATCTGGTGAGAATGTGGATATAGCTTGTATGCTTATCTGTATGTGGGATATAGTTTTTATACATATCTGTGGAAATGATGATAGAGTTAGCATGCTTGTCTATTGAATAAGGGAAAATGAAAAGTGACTTGGACTCATTAGTCGGTTGACATAAATGTGTGATTTATGTGATTGTATCAGTATTGGCCATCTATCAATTGCTAATATTTTAGTCATTGTTCATGGTTGGTTTAGTGTATTTCTCCTGGGTTGTGGCTCACCCTATATGGGAATATCATTTTCAGGTGCAGGAAGCATGCCACCTCCAAGGACATAGCTTGGGAGGCTTGAGGCGGACATAATGATGTCGTTTTATTTTTTTTTGATGTATTACATGTAAATACAAGCCAAGGGCTTAAGGTGTATGAGTTAGTACTCTTTTGTTGTAACCAAGTGTTAACTTGGAAAGCTGTAAGCCCGTAGGGCATTTTGCTTTTATTGTTGACATGTAATACTTTTTGTAGTGAAACACTGATGAATGGAAGAATGTGGTTATTTCATATGTTAATGAATGTTTTGTTTGATGGGTTTATTGTTACATTTTTTTGAGGGCGTTACAACTTGGTATCAGAGCGTACCGGGTTCGAATACTTTGGGTACGTGGGAAGTGATTAGTATCACAATGGGTTTGTCTCGCTTGATAGAGACTTAGATGTAGTAGCATATGCCATGTGTTTACTTGATAACATGCTTGTGTGACTATGTGGGTATGGAATTTAATTTATGGGATGTTGATTGGATCCTTGAGTTTCTGGGAGTCTTGTTGGAAAGGCACTTGATCAATGCTATTTCAAACCGGAACTCTAGTAATGCCTCGGGACTATCATTATCCGGAAATGAAATTTGTAAGTGCTTATGTGTTTTATGTGCTTACGTGGAGTGAATTACTGTTGTCCATGCATTAGGACGTGAGTGTTTAGTTTTGGCACATTTGTGAATGTGCTAACGTTCTGTGTTGCCTTTATTAGGATGTCAGGACGAGGAAGAGGTGCTAGGCGTGGTAGACCTGCGAGGCAGGAAGTACCGTTACAGGGTGAGACTCCGGCAGTGCAGGAGGGAGTTGGTCAGGCCAATGTGGCTGAGCCAGTGGGTCAGCAGGCTATGGGTGCCTTGGCCAGAGAGATAGCAGGAGCTTTGGGTATTCTTAGAGCTGGGAATCAGGCAACTGAGGCAGGACCTTCCTTCTTGAAGAGGGAGTTCTTTAGGTGTAATCCGGATGAGTTTGTTGGGGATCCGAAGGAGCCACTGAAGGCTGATGAGTGGCTAGAGCAAATGAGTAAGACGTTCGAGATGCTTGGCATCGAGGACGGAGCATTGAAAGTGACCTTGGCATCCTTCCAACTGAAGGGAGATGCGGGTCAATGGTGGAAGTACGAGAAGGCTCGTGTTGGTGGTACTTGGGAGGCATTTGTGAATGCTTTTCAGGAGAGGTTTTTGTCTGCAGTAGCTAGGGAGAAGCTGAGGGACCAGTTTAGCCGGCTTAATCAGTAGGGCTTGTCAGTGGCCGAGTTTGAGGCTACTTTTACCAGTCTGTCCAGGTTTGCACCGGAACTGGTGGCGTCTGAGGAACGCCGTTGCTATGAGTTTGAGCGGAAGTTGAGGCGGGGCCTCAAGTTGAGAGTTGGTGGGTCATACATCCGAGAGTATAGACACCTAGTGGACGCTGCAGCTCATATGGAGCTCATGATGCAGGAGGAGGATGAGGGGCAGAGAGGCTCCAAGAGGAGTCAGGATAGTCAGGGTGATGGCAGGAGGCAGAGGGGTTCTAACCCTCAGCAGTCGCAGGGTGGTGTTGCTAGATCGACCTTCCCAGTGCCGAGTGCAGGCTCCGGGAGAGGTGGTCAGGGGGAATTTACCTGTTACAAATGTGGCCAGCCGGGTCACAAGGTTTCTGTTTGCCCGCAGAAGGGTGGGGGTCAGAGAGCTGCTTCTTCTTCAGCTAGACCGCAGAGTCAGAGTTCGGGCAGAGGGCAGCTCTTGACTTGTTATCAGTGTGGACAGCCTGGGCACCTGAAGAGGTTTTGCCTGCAGTTGAGTGCCACTTCGGGAGCGTCTGGTTCCAGGCCGACGCAAAGTTTTCAGCCAACTCAGTCTGTGCAGGCCTCGAGGGCCAATCCGGGAGCTTCGTCATCCCAGTCTGTGCAGCAGTCTTTTGCTCCGCGAGGTGAGCAGGTAGATCAGGGGCCTACAGGGCGCGTGTATGCTGTTACCGCGCAGGATTTAGTACCAGCTCCATCGGTAGTGAGAGGTACTTTTCTGTTTTGCAACTCGGTTGCTAATGTGTTGATAGACACGGGTGCATCTCATTCTTTTATATCTGCTGCATTTGCATCTGTTTTGGAATTGGAGTTAGCACAGTTAGCATCTCCTATTTGTGTGGTATCGCCTTTGGGTGGTGAGTTAATCCTGAAACAGGGTGTTAGAGGATGTGATATAGAGGTCGCCGACTATAGGCTTCCTTTTCCGTTTGTTGTCATGCCCATGAGGGGTTTTGATGTTATTTTGGGTATGGACTGGTTATCGTCATACCGGGCTGTTATTGATTGCTACCGCCAGAGGGTCACGTTATGTACCTTGAGCGGGGAGTGGTTCCATTTCTTGGGAGACCGGGTTGGTAGTGTTTTGCCACCAGGGTATGATTCGCGAGGGCGAAGTGAGCTTAGTGGTTTACTTGCTAGCTTTGAGAGTAGCGAGTGTGTTGAGACTCAGATTGTGTTGCCGAGGGTGGTTTGTGAGTATTCAGATGTCTTTCCCGAAGAACTTGTTAGTTTGCCACCTCACCGAGAGATAGAGTTCTCTATTGATTTAGTGCCCGGCACGGCGCCGATTTCTATGGCACCTTATCGTTTTGCTCCAGCAGAATTGGTTGAGCTGAAAGTTCAGCTCCAGGAATTGCTAGATAAGGGTTTTGTTCGCCCTAGTGTTTCGCCGTGGGGAGCACCGGCCCTCTTTGTTAAAAAGAAAGATGGTGCCTTGAGATTGTGTATTGACTACTGGAAGTTGAATCGTGCTACGGTTAAGAACAAGTACCCTATGCCCCGTATAGATGATTTGTTTGACCAATTGAAGGGTTCCCGTTGTTTCTCTAAGATAGACTTGAGATCGGGTTACCACCAGTTGAGGGTCAGGGAAGAGGATATTCCGAAGACGGCATTCCGTACGCGGTATGGCCATTATGAGTTTCTGGTGATGCCATTTGGGCTTACCAATGCACCGGCAGTCTTTATGGACTTGATGAACCGGACTTTCCGGGAGTTCTTAGACCGATTTGTGGTCGTCTTCGTGGACGACATTCTTATTTATTCGCCTACTGAGGAGGAGCACGAGGAACACTTGAGAGTGGTGCTTGAATTGCTTAGAGCCCATAGGCTGTATGCCAAGTTTGGGAAGTGTGAGTTCTGGATGAGGGAAGTCAAATTCTTAGGCCACGTGATATCCAGGGAAGGGGTGTCAGTTGATACATCCAAGGTAGAGGCAGTGCAGGACTGGACACAGCCTAAGAGTGTGTTCGAGATTCGCAGTTTTCTGGGATTAGCTGGGTATTACCGTCGGTTTGTGAAAGATTTCTCCAGGTTAGCGTCACCTTTGACTAGGCTGACTCGGAAAGGAGTCAAGTTTGTGTGGAGTGAGACTTGTGAAAAGTCGTTCCAAGAGCTGAAGGTTAGATTGACCACCGCTCCGGTGTTGATTATTCCGGAGAGAGGGTTGGGTTATGCGGTTTATTGTGATGCCTCACGAGAGGGTTTGGGTTGTGTGTTGATGCAGGAAGGAAAAGTAGTAGCTTATGGTTCACGTCAGTTGAAAATACACGAGAAGAATTACCCCACGCATGACCTAGAATTAGCAGCTGTGATCTTTGCCTTGAAAATTTGGAGGCACTACCTTTATGGTGAGAGGTTCGAGGTGTTCTCGGACCACAAGAGTTTGAAGTATCTGTTTACACAGAGAGACTTGAATTTGAGGCAGAGGAGGTGGATGGAGTTCATCGAGGATTATGATTTTGAGTTGCATTATCATCCGGGAAAGGCCAATGTTGTGGCCGATGCCCTTAGTAGGAAGACCATTAGTGATGTAGCTAGTATAGCCATCCGGGAATGGGAGATGTTGGGAGCACTTGGCGAGTTTGATTTGCTACTGGGCGAATCTGTTGAGGCTGCGGCCTTGTTTTCTGTTGTTGTGCAGCCTACACTTGTGACTAGAGTGTTAGAGGCACAGAGAGGTGACCTTGAGGTAGGATCCCTCCGAGAGAAGATCTCCAGTGGGACAGTTGAGAAGGGTTTGACGGTGTATCCCGACCTGAGTGTGAGATACCAAGACCGTTTGTTTGTACCGGAGTCTTGCCGAGAGGAAGTACTCCGAGAGTTTCATCATTCGCGCCTTGCGGTGCATCCGGGTGGTACTAAGATGTATCAGGATTTGGGTCGCCAGTTTTGGTGGCGGGGTATGAAGAGAGATGTGGCTGTTTTCGTATCGAAGTGCCTTACTTGCCAGCAAGTGAAGGCCGAGCATCAGAGGCCAGCGGGTTTGTTGCAACCCTTGCCTATTGCCGAGTGGAAGTGGGAGCATGTCACTATGGACTTCGTTGTAGGTCTTCCGAGGACTCAGCGGGGTAGTGATGCTATTTGGGTGGTTGTAGACCGGTTGACTAAGTCGGCGCACTTTATTCCTATGCGCGTGAGAGATTCGGTGGATCATCTTGCCGATTTGTATATTCGGGACGTAGTGAGATTGCACGGGGTCCCAGTGACGATCATCTAAGATAGAGATCCTCGTTTTACTGCTAGATTGTGGCAGAGTTTGCAGAGTGCCTTGGGCACTAAGTTAACCTTTAGTACAGCTTATCATCCTCAGACTGATGGGCAGTCCGAGCGTACTATTCAGATCCTCGAGGATATGCTTCGGGGTTGTGTCCTGGACTTCAGTGGGACGTGGGAGAGGCACTTGCCATTGGTAGAGTTTGCCTACAACAACAGTTTTCAGTCTAGCATCGGTATGGCACCGTTTGAGGCCTTGTATGGCCGACCGTGTAGGTCTCCAGTTTGTTGGGCCGAGGTGGGTGATGCACCTTTGTTGGGTCCGGAGTTGGTTAGGGAGACGACGGAGAAAGTTGAACTTATCCGTAGGAGGCTTGTTACAGCCCAGAGTCGGCAGAAATCTTATGTTGACCATAGGAGGAGGCCTTTGGCGTTTGAGGTAGGTGATCATGTCTTTCTGAAGATATCACCTAGGCGAGGCTTGATGAGGTTTGGAAAGAGTGGGAAGTTATCCCCTCGGTTTATTGGTCCTTTTGAGATCCTTAAGAGGATTGGCGAGGTTGCTTATCGGTTAGCCTTACCGCCGCAGTTGTCCGGAGTACATGACGTGTTTCATGTGAGTATGCTTCGGAAGTATGAGCCAGATCCATCACATGTGTTGGATTGGACCGACTTAGAGGTAGATGAGAATGCCTCGTATGAGGAGAGACCGGTTCGGGTCTTGGATAGGCGGGATCAGGTCCTGCGTGGCAAGACCATTCCTTTGGTGAAAGTCTTGTGGAATCATCACGGAGTGGAGGAAGCCACTTGGGAACGTGAGTTGGAAGTCCGAGAGAAATATCCGGACTTGTTTGTTGATGTATAATCTTGTATTTACATTTTGAACTATTGTTGAACTTAAGAGCTTTTATATATGTCTTAAGTTGTGAAACATTGAAAATGTTTTGGTTATTGGAAGTATGTTTTAGAACTTGCCTCATATGGAAGTTGAATGTAACATTATATGTGTTGAAATTGGAAAGATAGTGCATAATGTTGATGCATGTTGAAAGTACATATGTTGTTTACATATTGTGAAATGTCTCTTGTTAAAGGGATGGGACGACCGGTAATGGGTCGAATTGTTGAATGTTAAAGTGTAACATTGTTTAAAATGGAGAAAAAACTTGTTTTTGAAACTTGTGCTTAATTTCGGGGACGAAATTCTTTAAGGGGGGGAGGTTATAGCGATCCCGGGTTTACCCTTGTTGTACAGTGATCCGGACATGTGTCCGTGGATGTTAGTTGTGGTTTATTATTTTGTTTACATCCTTTTTACTTCGTAATTGAGTTATAGGATGTGTTGGGCAGGTTTGTTACAGGGTGGTTGAGTTTAGAAACCAAAACTAGTTGCCCAGATTTTGGCCTGTACGCTCGAGCGGGGATTTGGGCGCTCGAGCGGAGAATACACCAATCCAGTATTTCCTGTGTAGTGTTGGACGCTCGAGCGTGGGATTGACCGCTCGAGCGGGAGTGTTGTGTGTGACGCTCGAGCGGGGGAGTTGGAGCTCGAGCGGAGACCTGATTCTGTAAAAGTGCTGGGAGTGTGTATCCGGCGCTCGAGCTGGAGTTTGGTCGCTCGAGCGGAAGTCTGTGAGTGACGCTCGAGCGGGGGTTTTGACGCTCGAGCGGAGAGACTTTTATATAAATCCGAGATCCGACTTTTGAATCACTTTTTCAAGATCTTTTCTCTCTCTTACCTTTCCAAAAAGCCATTTTCAGAGCTTCTCACTCTAAACCGGCCCTTCTCTCTTAGATTTGATCTAGTAAGGGTTGTTTGCTCGCCTTTGGTCTTCACGAAAGTTGTGTTGATCGTCGAGGGCTTCCTTTTAATCTGAAAATTTCGAGATTTAGAGCGTTTTGGTTTTGGTCTTCATCTCCTTTGGGGCTCCGAATTTGAGGTAGGGATATCCTACTCCTCTCTATGGGTTTTGGCTTTAAATTTTGGTATTTTGAGAAGTTGGGGTTGGTTTGGTAATTTTGTGAAAGTTTGGGACTTTTGTGCAATTTTACAAAAGTTGGGGTTTTATTTATAATAAACCTATATGCTTGTTTGGCATAGAGAAATGGAATAAATGTTAAATCATTGATGAAAATGGGACCTAAGGGTTGAAATGTTAATTATTGGAATTGACCTAATTACATTGTTTAATTAATTGGGATAATTAATTGAGAAGAATGTGGAAATGAAATGTTGATTGAATATCCATTGTGCATTTATTTTCTGTTTAGAAATATCTGCTTTGGGCTATCGGTGGAGGATAGTCGTGATTGTTGTAGACAATGCATGATGATTAGGCAAATCGAAACTAATCAATGAAATGTGTCATGGAACTTGACGGTTGATAGAATACATTAATTGTATGTATTGGGTGATTGTATATAGAACCATTGTGTTTGTATACGTTATGTGTAGAGGAGGAGAAAGGGGATGTACTCCGCGGTTTAGGGGAAGATAGGGGATGTACCTCTAAACCGGATAAGTATTGGGAGGAGATAGGGGATGAACTCCGTAGACACAGCTCATATGCTTGTCTAGAGAAGTGAAGATAGAGCTCATATGCTTATCTTTGTGAAATGTGGATATAGCTTATATGCTTATCTGTGGATATTGTTGTTATACATATCTGGTGAGAATGTGGATATAGCTTGTATGCTTATCTGTATGTGGGATATAGTTTTTATACATATCTGTGGAAATGATGATAGAGTTAGCATGCTTGTCTATTGAATAAGGGAAAATGAAAAGTGACTTGGACTCATTAGTCGGTTGACATAAATATGTGATTTATGTGATTGTATCAGTATTGGCCATCTATCAATTGCTAATATTTTAGTCATTGTTCATGGTTGGTTTAGTGTATTTCTACTGGGCTGTGGCTCACCCTATATGGGAATATCATTTTCAGGTGCAGGAAGCATGCCACCTCCAAGGACATAGCTTGGGAGGCTTGAGGCGGACATAATGATGTCGTTTTATTTTTTTTTTGAGGTATTACATGTAAATACAAGCCAAGGGCTTAAGGTGTATGAGTTAGTACTCTTTTGTTGTAACCAAGTGTTAACTTGGAAAGCTGTAAGCCCGTAGGGCATTTTGCTTTTATTGTTGACATGTAATACTTTTTGTAGTGAAACACTGATGAATGGAAGAATGTGGTTATTTCATATGTTAATGAATGTTTTGTTTGATGGGTTTATTGTTACATTTTTTTGAGGGCGTTACATGTACTAACAAATAAAAGCAAACAACTGAAAGTAGTCTTCAAAATCCAAGTCCTTCCAAGCTAAGTCCTCGGAGGTAGCTTATCACCTGAACCTGAAAATGATGTTCCCATATAGGGTGAGCCACAGCCCAGTAGAAATATACTAAACCAAATATAAGCATTGAATAAAGCAATAGCATTCAATATATGGTTAACCAAGATAATCAATTACATCATTAAACAGTTTCATGACATTAATGTCTAAGACACGTTTTACTTTCCAACATTATCAATATGGCTCAGAACCTGGCCAAACTTACAATAGTGAACTATATATATATCATATTCACATTCTTCCAATGTCAACAAATAGATGAGACTCAGGCTCAAATCAAAACACTTCATACTTCCAATTTGATACACATTTTAGTGTTGTATCAATAAAAACACTTCAATATAAATAAGCACACATAAAAGTGATGCTAATGGAGTCCATCCCCTATCTCCTCCCAAACAAAATCCGGTTTAGAGGTCCATCCCCTATCTTCCCCTAAACCGTGGAGTACATCCTCTGTCTCCTTCCACACAAAACAAAGTTTGTAAACACATAACATATACACCACACAATCAATACACATAATGTCTGTATTAATTCAACAGTCAAAATTAATGACTCAACCAATGTGATTAGTTTCAGTTATACCTAATCCACATGCATTGTCTACAACAATCACGACTATCCTCCACCGATAGCCCAAAACAGTTATTTTTAGACTTGGAAATAAATATATCAACAATTCAATAGGCGAGTGATTTAAATTATCCAACTACACCATTTAATCAATAATTTTCCCAATTTCATGAATTTAACCAAATTCCCCAATTCCCTTAAATTAATTATACAAATTAATTAATTAATACAACTAGGGTTTTTCCCAAAATTATCAAAGTAACCCCAACATATCAAAATACCAAAACTTAGAACAAAACTCATAAAATGGAGTAGGAAATCCCTACCTCGAAGAGAATAACCCGAATGGAGAAGACAGAGATGAATACCCAAAATCCAAAGTGCTCCAAATCGCGAAAAGTTCAGATTAAAACGGAGCCCTCGACTCACACTATCTTTTTAACAAAGGATCTAGGGTAGTAATACACTCTAAGTAGATCAAACCTAAGGGAGAAGGTGAGTAGGGAGAGAGAGAAGTCGGACCTAGGGTTAGGAATAAAAAGAAGATGAAAAAGACTGATCAAAACCCGCTGCTGCTTATATAAACTGGACAGTCTCGCTCGAGCGAAGACATGGTCGCTCGAGCGACCAGACACAAGAAAACATCGCCCGAGCAAAGAAAAGCTCACTCGAGCCAAGAATGCAATGCTTCAGGTCTGCAACCCTGGAGCACGCTCGAGCGACAGAATGCTCGCTCGAGCAAGGAACTCGAAAACATACACCTCGTTCACTCGAGCGAAGAAAATCTCGCTCGAGCGAATAAGCCCTGCCCTCAGGTCTATACCAGACGCAGTCGCTCGCTCGAGCGAAGCAAAGCTGGATCGAGCCAGAAGACACAAAGTACAACCCTCGCTCGAGCAACCAAGCCCTGGCTCGAGCGACCAACCCAAAAACTGGACAGCAACACTTGGTTTATGAATCCAACCAACCTGAAACAAACCTGCCTAACACATCCTATAACTCCAAATGAGAAAATAGAGGACGACAACAACAATTATACAATGACAGAATAAACGGAACCTAAGTCCGGATACAATAATCAAATGAAAAAAAGACCGGGGTCGCTATAACCTCCCCCCTTAAAAGAATTTCGTCCCCGAAATTAAGCATAAGTTTATAAAAAGAAACAAGTTTTTCTCAATTCCCAAAGATATTATATAACAGTAATAAACAACTTGACCCAATACTGGTCACCTCATCTCTTTATCAAGAGGCATCTCACAATATATATAAAACAACATATATTTCAGCCTGCATCACTATTATGCATTATTCCTTTCAATGTTAGCAATTCCATATTAGATTCATTTGCATGATATATACAACACATTCAACAATGTAATCAACATATGCAATGTTACACTAAGCTTCTATAATGAAGCAAGGTTCAAGATACACCCATTTACCAAAACATACTCAATGTTTTACAACTTAAGACATATGTAAGGCTCTTAAGTTCAACAATATTACAAAATCTAAACACAAGATTACAAATCGATAAACATGTCCGGGTATTTTTCGCGAACTTCCAACTCACGTTCCCAAGTGGCTTCCTCCACTCCGTGATGTTTCCACAAAACTTTGACCAAAGGGATGGTTTTGCCTTGCAAAACTTGATCCCGCCTATCCAAGACCCGAACCGGTCTCTCCTCATATGAGACATCCTCATCAACCACTAAATCGGTCCAATCCAACACATGTGATGGATCCGGCTCATACTTCCGAAGCATACTCACATGAAACACGTCATGCACTCCGGACAACTGTGGTGGTAAAGCTAAACGATAAGCAGTCTCGCCAATCCTCTCAAGGATCTCAAAAGGACCAATGAACCGAGGGGACAACTTCCCGCTCTTCCCAAACCTCATCAATCCCCGTCTAGGTGATATCTTCAGAAAGACATGATCACCCACCTCAAACACCAAAGGTCTCCTCCTACGGTCGGCATAAGATTTCTGACGACTCTGTGCTGTAACAAGCCTCTTACGGATAAGCTAAACTTTCTCCGTCGTTTCCCTCACCAACTCCGGACCCAACAGAGGTGCATCACCCACCTCGGCCCAACAAACAGGAGATCTACACGGTCGGCCATGCAAGGCCTCAAATGGTGCCATACCGATACTAGACTGGAAACTGTTGTTGTAAGCAAACTCCACCAACGGCAAGTGCCTCTCCCACGACCCACTAAAGTCTAGAACACAACCCCGAAGCATATCCTCAAGGATCTGAATAGTATGCTCGGACTGCCCGTCAGTCTGAGGATGATAAGCCATGCTAAAGGTCAACTTAGTACCTAAGGCACTCTACAGACTCTGCCACAATCTGGCAGTAAAATGAGGATCTCTATCTGAGACGATCGTCACCGGGACCCTGTGCAACCTCACTATATCCCGAATATACAAGTCGGCAAGATGATCTACTGAATCTCTCACGCGCATAGGAATGAAGTGCGCCGACTTCGTCAACCGGTCTACAACCACCCAAATAGCATCACTACCCCGCTGAGTCCTCGAAAGACCCACAACGAAGTCCATAGTGACGTGCTCCCACTTCCACTCGGCAAGACTCCGGCACAAACAGACGGTCTCGGTATCTCACACTCAGGTCGGGATACACCGTCAAACCCTTCTCACCCTTCCCACCGGAAATCTTCTCACGGAGGGTTTCTACCTCAAAGTCACCCCTCTGAGCCTCTAACACTGGAGTCACGAGTGTAGGCTGTACAACAACAGAAAACAAGGCTGCAGCCTCAACGGATTCGCCCAGAAGTAAATCAAACTCCCCAAGTGCACCCAACATCTCCCATTCTTGGATGGCTATACTAGCTATGTCACCAACAGGTTTCCTGCTAAGGGCATCGGCCACCACATTGGCCTTTCCCGGATGATAATGCAACTCAAAGTCATAATCCTCTATGAATTCCATCCACCTCCTCTGCCTCAAGTTCAAGTCTTTCTGTGTAAACAAATATTTCAGACTCTTATGATCCGAGAATACCTCAAATCTCTCACCATAAAGATAATGCCTCCAAATCTTCAAGGCAAATATCACAGCTGCTAACTCTAGATCATGCGTAGGGTAATTCTGCTCATGAGTTTTCAACTGACGTGAGCCATAAGCAACTACTTTCCCTTCTTGCATTAACACACAACCCAGACCCTCTCGTGAGGCGTCACAATAGACTGCATAACCCAACCCTCTCTCTGGAATAATCAATACCGGAGCGGTGGTCAGTCTAACTTTCAACTCCTGGAACGACTTTTCACAAGTCTCACTCCATACAAATTTGACTCCCTGAATGCCCCTGCTATCTCTCGGGCTAGAGCGCCCATAGCCTGCTGGCCTACTGGCTCGGCCACATTGGCCTGGCCAATTCCCTCCTGAACTGCCGGAATCTCCTCTGGCACAGGCACCTCCTGCCTACCCGGCCTACCACGCCTACTGCGTCCTCGTCCTCGACCTGACATCCTAATAAAGGAAACAAAGACGTTAGCACATTAATAAATGTGCCGAAGCAAAACACTCGCGTCCTAATGCATTGGACAACAATAATTCATTCCACGTAAGCACATAATCACATAAGCACCTACGAATTTCATTCCCGGATAATGATAGTCCCAATGCGTTACTATAGTTCCGGTTGGAAGCAGCAGTGATCAAGTGCCTTTCCAACAAGACTACTAGAAACTCAAGGGTCCAATCAACATCCTAGAAACTACATTCCATGCCCACATAATCACATAAACATGTTATCACATAAGCATATAACCTTACACTAAGTCTCTATCAAACGAGACGAACCCACTGTGATACTAATCACTTCCTACATACCCAAAGTATTCAAACCCGGTACGCTCTGATACCAAGTTGTCACGCCCTCAAAATAAACCCATTATATATATCATTAACATGCAATATTAAAAGAAAACAATTCATTATCTCATTCATCAGAGTATTACTAAATGAAAACATTACATGTAATATCAAATTAAATGCCCTATGGGCTTACATCTTTCCAAGCCAACACTTGGACACAAAAATATGAGTTCTAACTCAAATACAAATAAAGCCCTAGGCTTGAATGTTTACATGTACTAACAAATAAAAGCAAACAACTGAAAATAGTCTTCAAAATCCAAGTCCTTCCAAGCTAAGTCCTCGGAGGTAGCTTATCACCTGAACCTGAAAATGATGTTCCCATATAGGGTGAGCCACAGCCCAGTAGAAATATACTAAACCAAATATAAGCATTGAATAAAGCAATAGCATTCAATATATGGTTAACCAAGATAATCAATTACATCATTAAACAGTTTCATGACATTAATGTCTAAGACACGTTTTACTTTCCAACATTATCAATATGGCTCAGAACCTGGCCAAACTTACAATAGTGAACTATATATATATATATCATATTCACATTCTTCCAATGTCAACAAACAGATGAGACTCAGGCTCAAATCAAAACACTTCATACTTCCAATTTGATACACATTTTAGTGCTGTATCAATAAAAACACTTCAATATAAATAAGCACACATAAAAGTGATGCTAATAGAGTCCATCCCCTATCTCCTCCCAAACAAAATCCGGTTTAGAGGTCCATCCCCTATCTTCCCCTAAACCGTGGAGTACATCCCCTATCTCCTCCTACACAAAACAAAGTATGTAAACACATAACATATACACCACACAATCAATACACATAATGTCTGTATTAATTCAACAGTCAAAATTAATGACTCAACCAATGTGATTAGTTTCAGTTATACCTAATCCACATGCATTGTCTACAACAATCACGACTATCCTCCACCGATAGCCCAAAACAGTTATTTTTAGACTTGGAAATAAATATATCAACAATTCAATAGGCGAGTGATTTAAATTATCCAACTACACCATTTAATCAATAATTTTCCCAATTTCATGAATTTAACCAAATTCCCCAATTCCCTTAAATTAATTATACAAATTAATTAATTAATACAACTAGGGTTTTTCCCAAAATTATCAAAGTAACCCCAACATATCAAAATACCAAAACTTAGAACAAAACTTATAAAATGGAGTAGGAAATCCCTACCTCGAAGAGAATAACCCGAATGGAGAAGACAGAGATGAATACCCAAAATCCAAAGTGCTCCGAATCGCGAAAAGTTCAGATTAAAACGGAGCCCTCGACTCACACTATCTTTTTAACAAAGGATCTAGGGTAGTAATACACTCTAAGTAGATCAAACCTAAGAGAGAAGGTGAGTAGGAAGAGAGAGAAGTCGGACCTAGGGTTAGGAATAAAAAGAAGATGAAAAAGACTGATCAAAACCCGCTGCTGCTTATATAAACTGGACAGTCTCGCTCGAGCGAAGACATGGTCGCTCGAGCGACCAGACACAAGAAAACATCGCTCAAGCAAAGAAAAGCTCGCTCGAGCCAAGAATGCAATGCTTCAGGTCTGCAACCCTGGAGCACGCTCGAGCGACAGAATGCTCGCTCGAGCAAGGAACTCGAAAACATACACCTCGCTCGCTCGAGCGAAGAAAATCCCACTCGAGCGAATAAGCCCTACCCTCAAGTCTATACCAGACGCAGTCGCTCGCTCGACCGAAGCAAAGCTGGATCGAGCCAGAAGACACAAAGTACAACCCTCGCTCGAGCAACCAAGCCCTGGCTCGAGCGACCAACCCAAAAACTAGACAGCAACACTTGGTTTACGAACCCAACCAACCTGAAACAAACCTGCCCAACACATCTTATAACTCCAAATGAGAAAATAGAGGACGACAACAACAATTATACAATGGCAAAATAAACAGAACCTAAGTCCGGATACAATAATCAAATGAAAAAAAGACCGGGGTCGCTATACTAACTCCTCTTGGAGCTCCTCATTCTCTCCTCCTCCGCATGCATGATAGTCTCAAGATGGGCTGCAGGCTCCATATAGCGATCCCGGGTTTACCCTTGTTATATAATGATCCGGACATGTGTCCGTGGATGTTGGTAGTTGTTTATTATCTTGTTTGCATCCTTTCTTACTTTGTATTTGAGTTATAGGATGTGTTGAGCGGGTTTGTTACAGGTTGGTTGAGTTTAGAAACCAAAACTAGTTGCCCAGATTTTTGGCCTGTACGCTCGAGCGGAGGTGTTGGCGCTCGAGCGTAGATTACACCCATTCAGTACTTTTTCCTGTGCAGCGTTGTACGCTCGAGCGTGGTATTGGCCGCTCGAGCGGGGTTGTCTGAGTGCCGCTCAAGCGTAGGGTTGGAAGCTCGAGCGGAGGCCTGGTTCTGCAAAAGTGCTGGGCGAGTGCATTCTGCGCTCGAGCGGGTGGTTGGCCGCTCGAGCGGAAGTCTGTGAGTGGCCGCTCGAGCGGGGTGTTTTACGCTCGAGCGGAGACCTGGGTTAAAGTCCCGAATTTGTGACTCTTTAAATCACTTTTTCACTTTCTCTTCTCTCTCTTACTTTTCCAAAATCACCATTATTGAGCCTCTCACTCTAGACTCTACCTTCTCTCTAGGTTTTGATCTAGTAGGAGTGATTTACTCACCTTTGGCCTTTACAAAAGAGTTGTTGATCGTCGAGGGCTTCATTTTAATCTGAAAATCTCGAGTTTTGGAGCACGTTGGGTTTTGTCGTCTTCTCCTTTGGGACTCCGAATTTGAGGTAGGGATAACCTACTCCTCTCTATGGGTTTTGTCTTTAAATTTTGGTATTTTGAGATGTTGGGCTTGGTTTGGTAATTTTGTGAAAGTTTGGGGCTTTTGTTTAATTTTACAAAAGTTGGGGTTTTATTCATAATAAACCTAGATGCATGTTTGGCATAGAAAAAAAAACGGAATTAATGTTGAATCATTGATGAAAATGGGACCTAAGGGTTGAAATAGTAATTATGGAAAATGGCCTAATTACATTGTTTAATTAATTGGGATAATTAATTGAGAGGAATGAAGGAATGAAATGTTGATTGAATATCCATTTGTGCATTTATTTTCTGTTTTAGAAATAACTGCTTGGGGCTATCGGTGGAGGATAGTCGAGATTGTTGTAGACAATGCATGATGATTAGGTAAACGGAAACTAATCAATGGAATGTGTCATGGAACTTGACGGTTGATAGAATACATTAATTGTGTGTATTGTGTGATTGTATATAGAACCAATGTGTTTATATACGTTATGTGTAGAGGAGGAGATAGGGGATGTACTCCGCGGTTTAGGGGAAGATAGGGGATGTACCTCTAAACCGGATAGGTATTGGGAAGAGATAGGGGATGAACTCCGTAGACAGAGCTCATATGCTTGTCTAGAGAAGTGAAGATAGAGCTCATATGCTTATCTTTGTGAAGTGTGGATACAGCTTGTATGCTTATCTGTGGATATTGTTGATATACATATCTGTTGAGAATGTGGATATAGCTTTTATGCTTATCTGAATGTGAGATATAGTTTTCATACATATCTGTGGAAATGATGATAGAGCTAGCATGCTTATCTGTTGAAAAAGGGAAAATGAAAAGTAAATGGGACTTGTAAGTCGTTGACATAAATATGTAATTTATGTGATTGTATCAGTGTTGACCAACTATCAATTGCTAATGTTTTAGTCATTGTCCATGGTTGGTTTAGTGTCTTTCTACTGGGCTGTGGCTCACCCTATATGGGAATATCATTTTCAGGTACAGGAAGCATGCCACCTCCAAGGACATAGCTGGGAGGCTAGTGGCGGGCATGGTTTTGTCGTTTTACTTTTGATGTATTATATGTAACTTCAAGCCAAGGGCTTAATGTGTAAACGAGTTAGAACTCTTTGTTGTAACCAAGTGTTAACTTGGAAAGCTGTAAGCCCGTAGGGCATTTTGTTATGAGGTTAACATGTAATATTTAATTAACGGAACTCTAATGAATATAAGAGTGTGGTTAATTTATATGTAAATGCATGTCTTATCTGATGGGTTTATTGTTAATTTTTTGAGGGCGTTACACTCCACAATGCGCCCATTCTCCCTAATCATAGATCCGGCCACTCTAAACATGAGCCAAGTCCATAGCTTCTTCTCAAACTCCAAACACCGACGCTACTCGGTCGCCACTAACTCTGGTGCAAACCTCGCTAAGCCGGTGAAAGTGGCTTCAAACTCAGACACTGATGTGTTAAACAGTTTAAGCTGAGAAAACTGATCCCTCAGGTTCTCCCGTACTGTTGCAAGCAGATACTTGTTCTGGAAAGCATCAACAAAGGCCTCCCAAGTCCCTCCAATGCGCCCCAACGCATATTTCCACCACTGACCTACGTCTCTCTTTAGCTGGAAGGACGCCAAGGTCACTCGTAAGCCCCCGTCTTTGATGCCAAGCATCTCAAATGTCTTCACCATTTGCTCCAACCACTCGTCAGCCTTCAGTCGTTCTTCGGGATCACCCAAAAACTCGTCCGAATTCGACCAGAAAAACTCCCTCTTTCAGAACGATGGCCCTATTTCAGCTACATGGGCCTGGACTTGATTCTCAGCCTTGAGAATGTCCATGGATTCCCTCAAAGCTCTGGCCATTTTGTGCGCTAAGGTGCCCATGGCCTGTTGACCCACTGGCTCGGCCACGTTGGTATGGCCCACTCCTTCCTCTTGCGCCGGAACTTCATCCGGTATAGACATCTCATGCCTCCTAGGCCTACCACGCCTACCACCATGACCACGTCCTGACATCCTAATAAAGGTAACAAAAGAGATTAGCACATTTACAAATGTGCCGAAGCTATCTCACTCACGTCCTAATACGATGGACAACAGTAATTCCCTCCACTTAAGCACATAACCACATACGAATTTCATTTCCGGATAATGACCGTCCCGTGGCGTTGCTAGAGTTCTAGTTAGAAACGATAGTGATCAAGTGCCTTTCCAACAGGACTCCCAGAAACCCATGGACCCGATCAACATTTTAGAAATTAAATCCCATACCTATATATTCACATAAACATATTATCATTCAAGCACATAGCATCACACCTAAGTCTCTAACAAGCGAGACAAATCCATTGTGGTACTAACCACTTCCCACGTATCCAAAGTATTCAAACCCGGTACACTCTGATATCAAGTTGTAATGCTCTCAAAATAAAGAGGATAAACCAACCAAAGAGATCCATATACATTATAGGAAATGTATTACTTTTATTCATCCAAGTCTACATTACAAAAGATATTACATGCATTACACTTTCATAACAGTTCATTTTGAAACTATAGCACGTAACTCTAATTGGTAACAACAAAATAAATGCCCTACGGGCTTACATCATTCCAAGAGATAACTTGGTTACAACAAAAGAGAGTCATAAGCTCTTTACAACTAAAGCCCTTGGCTTAGAAGAAAACATTTAAACATAGAAATAACAAGAATAGAGCCTTCAGCCCCGTCCTCCCAAGCTATGCCCTTGGAGGTGGCATGTCACCTGTACCTGAAAATGGTTTTCCAAGTAGGGTGAGCTAAAGCTCAGTAGAGATATGCTAAAACAATATATGTGATTTAACTAAAATATAAGCATCAGATAAATGTCTAATAATCATAACCATCACAGGTTCTTTCCAAAGCCATTCAATATAGCTAATCATATCTCAATCCATTTCCGTTCACCCATGCTGTGTTAATCTACTTACCAAATTCATTGTTATCCAATCAACCGAAATGAGATTGCAACCCAATGGTTCACAATTCAATACATTCATCAATCCAACACTTCTATTTTTCTTTCCATTTTACGGAATTCACATCCGAGGGAACCAGCACCCATATACATATAAGATTTCAGGACTTTCACCCTGGACACTCCGGCCAACTTAGTTTTCAATGGAGTCCATTCCCTATCTCTTCCCAAACAATGGAGTACATCCCATATCTCCTCCCAAACAACAATGCATATACAATGTATTTAAAAGCGTTGTCATATACAATGACTAACAAAATCACATATTCAATGGTTTACTCAAACCGTCATATTCAATGACAAGCTTGAAATGATTAGTTTTAATTTACCTAATCCTTATGTAGTTTCTACAACAATCATCGCTATCCTCCACCGATAGTCTAAAAGAAATATTTCTAAACAGATATACTATTTATCAACAGATAAATTATCAAATTTTCCATAGCTGTGTGATTTATCAAATCCAACTACACCATTCATTAATATAACCTCCCAATTACATGTTCCCCATATCAATTTCATTATTTAAACAAAATAATTATTGGGCACAAATTGGGGCAAATTTCCCCGTTTTTTAAATATCAACCCCAAGTCCCAATTTCATCCTTTTAACCCACAAAACCTCACATTCAACACCCCATATACATATTCATGGAGTCCAATATAAAAACTCCCTTTTTAATTTTGAAACCAAACCCTAACTTCACCAAAACCTTCCCAAATCCAACCATTTATGCCTAACAACAAATACCTAGGTTAAAACCCATATTAATGTATAGAATATCCCTACCTCAAGTGTAGAAGCTCAAAAGAGAAGATGGAGACACTTCAAGCAAGCCAAAACTATGATCTACTCGGATCAACCTAGAGCCCTCAAGGTGTTCTACCTCTTTGACAAAGGAACTTGTGTTGAGAGATCCGCAAATCAAGGTATATCTATATATATATATATAGAGAGAGAGAGATAGTATTTTAAAGAGAGAATGAGTTGGGCTAGGGGTTTTGTGTGAGAAAATGGGCCAAAAGTGATACAAAATATCGCTGCTACGAACTGATATACGCGACCTTTGCTCGAGCGAAGGAGTTGTCGCTCGAGCGACAAGACATAACAAGTGACCTCGGTCGAGCGCAAGAAGCGTCGCTCGAGCACAGAATGCAAAGCTTCAAGTTTGCCAAAGACGCACACGCTTGCTTGAGCGCAAGAAGTCTCGCTCGAGCGAAGAACTTTGCCTTCCCAGTAAACCTGCATCTGGGAAAGAAACCTGAGGACTCTTAATTCTCGCTCGAGCGAAGAAGCAAAATACACAAGGCTTGCTCAAGCGCAAGAAGCCTCGCTCAAGCGAAGAAGCCAAAATCTGGGCAACAACAATCTAAACCAACTAACAACCATCCTGTTCCAAACACGCCCAACAAGTCCCAAAACTCAAGTTTAACGAATTAAAGGAAGAAAACAAGACATAGACAACAACATACAATCACGGAACACGAGTTCGGAACATAATAAAGGTCGGGTCAAGAACCGGGATCGCTATACACACTTGCTCTTTCATTAGTTACTGGCAACAATCTTTGCACAAGGTTAGAATTTCTTGCGTTTGTTTGATTAAAATTTTGTTATTGGAATTGTGATTGTTATTAATTTGCAATATGATATAATATTTTAGGGAAAAAAAAAGCCCAAAACAAACGTGATGGTAACATACTTGGAATAGTGGGATTAGATGGAATTGGCATTTGAAAATGGAATTTGATTTGGTGGCATTTGGAATTAATAAAATATTTTCTAGTCTTATTATCAAAACTGCACCCCACATCTTTGGTATTGATCTATTCTTATCTAGTCTTATTGCTTCTTGTAGTGAAGCAAAAGAAAACACTGAGGAACAGGAAAGTGGGATGCAATAAAACTGACATGCAATGTAATCACGTATCATGATGCGATAGAGTGAATAAAAACTAACATAAAAAGAAATCATAATAATAGTAATAATAATCATAATAATAATCTCTATATTTGATTTTAGTTTTTTAAAAATTAATTTATTTTTGTATTTATTTGTTTTTAATGACCATTTTTAAAATTTTAAACAATTTTTTTTTTTACTTTTTCAGATGCACCATACTTAGATGTATGGAAATAGTAAAATATTTGTAAAAAAATATTTTAAAAAATTAATAAATACACAAAAATACGAAAAACGTATTGAATTTTCATATTTTATTTTTTTTTGTATTTTTAGTATTTAATTAATTGTTTAAAGATTTTCTCACAAATATTATACTTTTTTAGTGTATTTATGTTAGGTGCGTCTAAAATTAAAAAAAATATCTTAAAATATTAAAAAAAAATCATTAAAAAGAAAAAAAAATACGAAGAATAAAAAAATAGAATTTTTTGAAAAATATTTTGCGAAAATCAAAACCAAACAAGCAAGTAATTAATCACACCAAATCTTGACTAGTGATTCTGCCATTTTCGTTTCTCTCACATGCTCTCATCTTCTTGTTGTAGTATCAAATAATGTTTCATATTACTTCTTAACTCTCTCTCTTTCTCTAAGACTTTTTGATCTCCACTTTTCGGATTCATTGATCACTCACTCTCATATCTTGGCCGTTCGGGTTAATCTTTCATGCTTTTCTTTTTTGGTTATATGTTTCGTTTTTATGTGTTTCATTTGTGGTATAAAATAATGTCTCATACTTACTTCTTAACTCTATCTATGAGACTCTTTGATCTCTCATTTGCTTATTGAATAAATTATATCAATAATGTCTTTAATTTCTTATAAATTCTAGTTTATTTCTTCTAATTTTACACGTATTATAGTTCCTTCCAAATTATTAATGACAATTATTGAAAAACCATATTAACACCAAATTGAAAATGTGAGAGAAATGAATAAATTATATCAATAATCTCAATAACTTCTTAGGAATCCTAGTTTAGTTCTTCTAATTTCGCACATTTTATATTTCCTTTCAAAATATTAATGACAATTGTTGAAAAACCATATTAAAACCAAATTGAAAACGTGAGGAAAATGAAGCTGCTCTCTCAGCGGTTCAAATTGATCTCCTCCACTAACCATTTCAGAAGCTGCTCTCTCACTTCCACTTCGGTGAGGGATTTCATGCTTTTTTCTTTGTTATGTGCCTCATTTGTAGTAGAGAATAATATCTCATACTTGTTAACTCTATCTCACATTTTGCAGATTCTCATCTCTCAGCGGTTCGAATCGATCTCCTTCACCAACCACTTCAGAACGGTTCTCTCGCTACCATTTTGGTGAGGGATTTAATGTTTTTTTAATTGTTATGTGCTTTGTTTGCAATAGAAAATTGTTAGCTTTTGATAAAACTCTCTTTAGATTGAACTATTATTTTGTATTGAATTTAATTTGTATTGATCTTGAATTTTCCTCTTATTTGATTTCTTTGTCCATAGGCTTATGGAAATGGCTTCAATATCAAATTCTATGAACCCAAGAGAAAATCCTTTCCATTGTGTGGCATTGAACCAAAATCATCATAAACAGAAACCTTTTCTAATGGGGAAAAACTAAGATATGAAGGCCATAGGGGTATGGCCGTTGTTTCATTGTGAACCCAAAATGGTATAACCAAAAAACAGTGCAACCTAATAATGGTCTTCAAGATTTCTCCTTCTATAAACACTATTATCATATCCATATTAGAACTCAAATGGTAACAAATTTGGAATAGTGGGATTAGATGGAATTGGCATTTGAAAATGAAATTTGATTTGGTGGGATTTGGAGTTAATAAAATCTTACCTAGTCCTATTACCCAAACTACACTCCCCATCTTTGGTTTTGATCTAATCTTATCTAGTCTTATTGATTCTTGTAGTGAAACAAAAACAAGCACTGTGGAACAGGGAAGTGTGATGTAATAAAATTGACATGCAATAATAATCATGTATCATAATGGGATAGAGTGAATAAAAATTGTCATAAAAAGAAATCATAATAATAATAATAATCATAATACTAATCACTATATTTGATTTTAGTTTTTTAAAAATTATTTTTTTTTGTAATTTTTTGTTTTTATTGAATATATTTAAAATTTTAAATAATTTTTTTTACTTTTTTAGATGCACCTTACTTAGATGTATGTAAATAGTAAAATATTTGTAAAATAATATTTTAAAAAATTAATAAATACACAAAAATACGAAAAACATATTGAATTTTCATTTATATATATATATATATATTGTATTTTTAGAATTTAATGAATTGTTTAAAGATTTTTTTCACAAATATTATACTTTTTAAGTGTATTTATGTTAGGTGTGTCTAAAAATTAAAAAAAAAATTCATTAAAAAAAAAAAGAAAAAATACAAAGAAGAAAAAAGTAGAATTTTCTAAAATTTATTTATTGAAAATCAAAACCAAACAAGCAAGTAATTAATCACAACAAATCTTGACTAGTGAATCTGCCATTTTCGTTTCTCTCACATACTCTCGTCTTCTTGTTGTAGTATCAAATAATTTTTCATATTACTCCTTAACTCTCTCTCTTTCTCTAAGACTCGTTGATCTCCTCTTTTCGGATTCATTGATCACTCGCTGTCATCTCTCGGCGGTTCGGGTTTATCTTTCATGCTCTTTTTTTGGTTATGTGTTTCGTTTTTATGTGTTTCATTGTGGTATAAAATAATGTCTCATACTTACTTCTTAACTCTATCTATGAGACTCTTTGATCTCTCATTTTCTTATTGAATAAATTATATCAATAATGTCAATAATTTCTTACGAATTCCAGCTTAGTTCTAATTTTGCCCGTTTTATATTTCCTTCCTAAATATTAATGACAATTATTGAAAAACCATATTAACACCAAATTGAAAACGTGAGAGAAATGAATAAATTATATCAATAATCTCAATAACTTCTTAGGAATTCTAGATTAGTTCTTCTAATTTCGCACATTTTATATTTCCTTTCAAAATATTAATGACAATTGTTGAAAAACCATATTAAAACCAAATTGAAAACGTGAGGAAAATGAATAAATCATATCAATAATCTCAGTAATTTCTTACAAATTCAAATTTACTTCTAATTTTTGTACGTTTTGTATTTCCTTTCAAAATACTAATGACAATGGTTGAAAAATCGTTTTAAAACCAAATTAAAAACGTGAGAGGTAAATTAATAAAATAAAAATTCCAAAAAGCAATAACCAACAATGTAATTTACCCTTATTCAGGGTAATATACTCTTTTTCTTTTTTTGTGGTGATTAAAATTCATCCTAATATTCAAAGTCACTTGACATCTTACGCAAGAATTACACCATAACTCGCTTTTCTCTCCCTCTAAAAATTAACCAACCACTAGAATATTCCCTCAGATCGCCGCCTCCTCTCTCTTTGCTTACACATAAATTTAATGAACAAACTTATACCTAATTAGGTACATGAATATAATTTAGACAATGAACCTAATAAATATAAAACACATGAATATAAAAATACATGAATACGAAGAATGGATGAATCCAATGTATCTAATGTATGCAATTTAAATGTTGCATTCATTTTAACACTCCCCCTTAATGCCGTATTGTGTGACACCCAACATTTCTCTAAAATATTCAAACTTGTCCCTTGGTAGAGCTTTGGTGAAGATGTCCGCAACTTGATCTTCACTCTTGCAATACTTGATTTGAATCTCATCATCTTCCACAACTTCTCTAATGAAATGATGTTTGACAGCAATGTGTTTAGTACGAGAATGATAGACGGGATTCTTTGTCATAGTAATAATAGACTTGTTATCACACATAATTGGAGTAGCTTCACCTTGCTTCTCACCAGAATCATCCAATATGTCTCTATTCACTTAGATTTACTCATGCATTAATAAGTTGGTTGTGGATCCTCGTGTGTGGTCCCGTATTGTTAGGCTGTCTAGACTCGTATTCAAATTTTTAATAGGTATGAGCTTATGTGATCACCACTAAGAGGGTAATTTGTGTAGTCAAACTAGGCCGAGCAAGGTAAAATCCTCTTTGGAAGTTGGGCTGTGCAATGGGCCGAGATAAGTGCTTGTGTAGCTCGGTCTTGGGCTAAGTAAAGACTAGGCCGATCAGAGATATGTTGCTAGGGCTTGGATCTAGCTATCTGAAGGTAGACCTTTAGTGCACCAAGATGTTGTCAATAAAGAGTGTTGAGCTATGTGTAGCTCAGCAGGGTGCTACCCTATAGCTAGGGTTATCACGGCTCTACCAAGGAGAGCACAGAGCCGAGATAGCTCGGTTGATCGCAGCGACTGTCGAGCTAAAGATTTTGAACCGTCTCACCTGCTTGGTAGTGAGAAGGGTGTTCTAAGGATAAACATTATCCTTAGGAATGTGATTCATAGGAGGATTCTGCTAAGGAGAGATAGAGTTCTACTAGGATTGTGCCACGCGAAATCTATAAGAGCTCGTCAAAGAACCTAAGCACAGGTATTTCAATTCATACTTCCGAATACACAGAGCTTTTGTGTCTATTGTCTACTTGCTGACTTAGGCATCGGAGGGGTTTCCGGCGCACACTCGCCGGTTAGCTTATGCTTGTGTTTACAATTTGAGCAAGTTTATAATATTACCCTTAAATTACAACATTTGTCACTTATGTGCGTATTTTTCATTAAAAATGTTAATAATTGTAATCAATTGGACTAAATTAAAATAAAATTTTAAATTTAGGATCAAAATTGAGCAAAATAAAATTGCAGGAACTAAAATAATACAAGGACCAAAATATAGGGACTATCAACATAATTTGCTCTTAATCGTAAAAGATATAGTATTTGATAACATTGATGTTATTTTTATTTTTTATTGGTATATGACATTAATTGTAAAGAAATTGATGTTATGATTCAGATCAAATGGGCAAAATATATTAAAAATCTTAAAAGGTATCTCTGACAATACCTAAATGATATTATCTCTATTTTCATCTTCATAATTCATTTCATCTGCCTAATCTAAGTAAAAAAAAAAAGAAAAAATTAGGTTGATTGATTCTGTAGATATATATGTATATATATATATATATATCCTTACAAAATTGCTATACATAAATTGGTTTTTTAACTTCATTTTCTTATCATTGGACACAAAGACATATATCGCATATTTATTTATTAATATAGACTCTTGTAATAATAAAAAATTAGTGAAAAATTAGTTTTTGAATAACATTATTCGTATCTCTACTATTTATTAACTCTGTTTCATTATTGAGTTTTGTAATTCCAGAACAAACCTCGAAATAATTTTTCAAGCACAAAAGCGACCACAATAAATAATGATGGCCATGAGATCCATTGCTGAAGAGACTGAATCACTCATATTGCTTCGAAATTATTCAAAAAGGAACCAAAATGTAGTACACTCTCATTTCATATGGGTTTTTTTTGTTACATTTAGTGTACACTTGAATAAGCACCAATACAACAACAATGAGTCCCACCAAGTGTATTAGAGACACACAGAGATTCAACTAGAGACACGAAATTTGATTACGGCATGGTTTGACACAGTCCAAATTCGTCTTGCAATTGCTTTCGGCAAAACCACAATCACTGCTCTGTCCATCTATAGTTTCCAACACCCAAAAATGAAAAAAATTGTAACAACTCATTAAAAACCTAAAATACTAGTAACTAAAAATTACAAAATCAACCCAGAATCACATAAGCTCTCACAATCGTATTTTGTGATCTTTAAACTTGTGAGAACTTTACTCTTTTAATAGAAATAATATTAAGTATCATGAAAAATATTTCATGAAAATTTTCAATCATTTGATCAGTGCATGGTATCTAAAAGGTGGAGAATTTTCATAAAATTTTTCATGATTTTTTTTTCCTGATGTCTAATATTAATCTTTTGATAATAAAATTAGAAATGAGAGAGTAAGAGAGAGAGAGAGAGAGAGAGAGAGAGAGAGAGAGGTGTTATAAATGGATTGAGAAAAGAGGACAAGAGAGATAATGTAACGCCCTCAAAATAATACATAAAACCCATCACTTTAGACATACATTGATATAAAAGAAACCAACCATTTCTATTCATCAGAGTAATTCTTACAACTGTATTGCATGTTAACAACAAAAGCAAATGCCCTATGGGCTTACAGCTTTCCAAGTCAGCACCTGGTTACACAAAAGAAGAGTACTAACTCTATACAAAATAGCCCTTGGCTTGATACACATGTAATATAAACAAAATAAACAAAAAAAGAGTCTTCAACTCTCATCATCATCCAAGCTATGTCCTTGGAGGTGGCATACTACCTGTACCTGAAAATAATGTCCCATAAAGGGTGAGCCAACGCCCAGTAGAGATATGCTAAACACAGTATGAGCAATGACTAAGATATTAGCAATTGATAAATGTTCAATTTCCATAAACCAATTCATAACCCATTTCCATTTCCATTTCATGACCACTATATTCATGTTTCATTTCAATTTCCATTTCTTATCAATTTCACAATCTACATCAACGGCTCAGAACCTGGCCAACCACTTATATGAGACAGTGACTCATATTAAACATTTCCCATTTTATAATAGATAAACATACTAGTTGTATCAACATCTCAATAGATAAGCATACAAGCCGTATCCACATTTCAACAGATATGCATATTAGCTATATCAACACTTCCAATGATAAGCATATGAGCTGTATCAACACTTCCAAAGATAAGCATATGAGCTATATCAACACATTATCTGACAAGCATATGAGCTGTATCAGTGGAGTCCATCCCCTATCTCCTCCCAGACGACATCCGGTTTAAAGGTCCATCTCCTATCTTGCCCTAAACCGTGGAGTACATCGCCTATCTCCTCCCACACACACAGCGTATATACACAAAGGTCATATACACAATCAATCAATACATAACGTTAATGTATTCTATCAACCGTCATACTCTATGACATATCCAATTGATTAGTTTTAGTTTGCCTAATCATCATGCATTGTCTATAACAATCAAAACTACCCTCCACTGGTAGCCCAAGCAATTATTTCTAAACAGATAATAAAAGCTCCAACAGATAAAATATCAATGGTTTCAAAAGTGAGCGATTAATAAATCTAACTCCACTATTCAACCATGTAATGAACCAATTTCATTATTTCCAACTCAATTCCATAAAGTCACAATTTTCCCAAAATTAGGGTTTTCCATCCGATTTTCAAATATTGACCCAATGGTCTAAATATCAACAACCAATAACGATATCATTATTTTGAACCCACAATACACATTTTAGACTCAAAATAACAAATCCTCTTTTAACATTTTGAAACCCTAAGTCCCAAAATTTATCCAACTTCAACACTTTATCAAAGACCATAAGAGTGAGTAGGAATCCCTACCTCAAATTCGGAGCTCAAGGAAAGAAGGCGAAGAAACTCAACGTGCTCCAAAACTCAATATTCTCGGATCAATGTATAGCCCTCGACGATCAACCCAACTTTTACAAAGGCCGAAGGAAAAAGAAACACTCTAACTAGATCAAACCCTAGAGAGAAGGGAGTTTCTAGAGAGAGGAACTCTCAAAATGTCTTTTTAGAAAGTAAGAGAGAGAGAGAGAATGTAAAAAGTGAATTTAAAATGCCCAACTGCCAACTAATATACGACATTCCCGCTCGAGCGTCAAGAACAAAAAACTAGGTACGCTCGAGTGCAAGAAGACCCGCTCGAGCGCCAAGGCACAAGAATAAAGCACATCCGCTCGAGCGCGAAAACCAGTCCGCTCGAGCGTAGATTTTCCCCTCCTAGAAATTACACCAAAAAGTACTACCCGCTCGAGCGCCAGAGTACCCGCTCCAGCGCCACCGCTCAAACGTAAAGAAACCCGCTCGAGCGTGAAAAACATGCTCGCAGAAGTTCCGCAAAGCACCAAAATACTGGGAGCGTGCAATCTCCGCTCGAGCGCAAGAAGACCTGCTCGAGCGGACCTCTAGAAAACTGGGCAACAAAGAATTGAAACCAAAGCCTAACCAACCTATAACAACTCTGCCCAATACATCCTAAAACTCAATCAAGCGGAATTAAAGGATGACAACAAGATAGATACAACTACCAACTTCACGGAACCGAGTTCGGAATACAACAGAACAGTAAAGGGATAACCGGGATCGCTATAACCTCCCCCCCTTAAAGAATTTCATCCCCGAAATTAAACACAAGTTTTTCAAAAACAGGTTTTGTCCATTCTCAACAATGCTACAACATAATATTAAACAATCTGACCCATTACCGGTCATTCCCCTCTTTTTCAAGAGGCATTTCACATTACACATAACAACCTGCATTATCAACATACATTCCTTTGAAATTTACCAATTTCAACTCATTTTCCACAATTCCATAATACATGCAACATTAACATCATGCCTGCATTTCCACAATACATTGAACATATGCAATGTTATAACAAATTTCCATTAACCAAAACATTCACAATGTTTTACAACTTAAGACACATATAATGTTCTTAAAGTTCAACGATATTACAAAATTACCAATACATGGTTACACATCAACAAACAAGTCCAGATATTTCTCGTGGACTTCCAACTCACGCTCCCAAGTGGCTTCCTCCACTCCGTGATGTTTCCACAAAACCTTCACCAAAGGAATGGTCTTGCCACGCAGGACTTGATCCCGCCTATCCAAGACCCAAACCGGTCTCTCCTCATACGAGGCATCCTCATCTACCTCCAAGCTGGTGCAATCTAACACATGGGACGGATCCGGCTCATACTTCCGAAGCATACTCACATGAAACACGTCATGCACTCCGGACAACTGCGGCGGTAAATCTAAACGATAAGCAACCTTGCCAACCCTCTCAAGGATCTCAAAGGGACCAATAAACCGAGGGGATAACTTCCCACTCTTCCCGAACCTCATCAAACCTCGCCTAGGTAATATTTTCAAGAAGACATGATCACCTACCTCAAACGCCAAAGGCCTCCTCCTACGGTCAGCATAACTCTTTTGGCGACTCTGGGCTGTAACAAGCCTCCTACGGATAAGCTCAACTTTCTCCGTTGTCTCCCTAACCAACTCCGGACCCAACAAAGGTGCATCACCCACCTCGGCCCAACACACTGGAGACCTACACGGTCGGCCATACAAGGCCTCAAACGGTGCCATACCAATGCCAGATTGAAAACTGTTGTTGTAGGCAAACTCCACCAAGGGCAAGTGCCTCTCCCACGTCCCACTAAAGTCAAGGACACAACCTCGAAGCATATCCTCAAGGATCTGAATAGTACGCTCAGACTGCCCGTCAGTCTGAGGATGATAAGCTGTACTAAAGGTCAACTTAGTGCCCAAGGCACTCTGCAAACTCTGCCATAACCTAGCAGTAAAACGAGGATCTCTATCTGAGACGATCGTCACTAGGACCCCGTGCAATCTCACTATGTCCCGAATATACAAGTCGGCGAGATGATCTACCGAATCTCTCACGCGCATAGGAATGAAGTGCGCCGAGTTAGTCAACCACTCTACAACCACCCAAATGGCATCACTACCCCGCTGAGTCCTCGGAAGACCTACAACGAAGTCCATAATGACATGCTCCCACTTCCACTCGGCAATAGGCAAGGGTTGCAACAAACCCACCGGCCTCTGATGCTCGGCCTTCACTTGCTGGCATGTAAGGCACTTCGATACGAAAACAGCCACATCTCTCTTCATACCCCGCCACCAAAACTGGCAACCCAAATCCCGATACATCTTAGTGCCTCCCGGATGCACCGCAAGACATGAATGATGGAACTCTCGAAGTACTTCCTCTCGGCAGCACTCCGGCACAAACAAACGGTCTCGGTATCTGACACTCAGGTCGGGATACACCGTCAAACCCTTCTCAACCTTCCCATTTGAGATCTTCTCTCGGAAGGATTCTACCTCAAGGTCACCTCTCTGTGCCTCTAACACTCGGGTCACAAGTGTAGGCTACGCAACAACAGAAAACAAGGTCGCAGCCTCAACTGATTCACTCAGAAGCAAGTCAAACTCGCCAAGTGCACCCAACATCTCCCATTCCCGGATGGCTATACAAGCTACATCACTAATGGATTTCCTACTAAGGGCATTGGCCACAACATTGGCCTTTCCCGGGTGATAGTGCAACTCAAAATCATAGTCCTCAATGAACTCCATCCATCTCCTCTGCCTCAAATTCAAGTCTCTCTGTGTAAACAGGTACTTCAAACTCTTGTGGTCTGAGAACACCTCAAACCTCTCACCATAAAGGTAGTGCCTCAAAATCTTCAAGGCAAAGATCACTGCTGCTAACTCTAGGTCGTGTGTAGGGTAATTCTTCTCATGTATTTTCAACTGACGTAAGCCATAAGCTACCACTTTTCCCTCTTGCATCAACACACAACCCAAACCCTCTCGTGAGGCATCACAATAAACCGTATAACCCAACCATCTCTCCGGAATAATCAAAACCAGAGCAGTGGTCAATCTAACCTTCAGCTCTTGGAACGACTTTTCGCAAGTCTCACTCCACACAAACTTGACCCCTTTTCGCGTCAATCTAGTCAACGGGGAAGCTAGCCTGGAGAAATCTTTCATAAACCGACGGTAGTACCCAGCTAATCCTAGAAAACTACGAATCTCAAACACACTCTTACGCTGTGCCCAATCTTGCACTACCTCTACTTTGGATGTATCAATAGACACCCCTTCCTCGGATACCACATGGCCTAAGAATTTGACCTCTCCTAGCCAGAACTCACAGTTCCCAAACTTGGCATACAACATATGGGCTCTAAGCAACTCAAGCACCACTCTCAAGTGTTCCTCGTGCTCCTCCTCAGAAGGCGAATAGATAAGAATGTTGTCCACGAAAACGACTACAAATCGATCTAAGAATTCCAGGAATATCCGGTTCATCAAGTCCATAAAGACTGCCGGTGCATTGGTAAGCCCGAATGGCTTCACCAGAAACTCATAATGGCCATACCGCATACGGAATGCTGTCTTAGGAATATCCTCCTCCTGACCATCAACTGGTGGTAACCCGATCTCAAGTCTATCTTAGAGAAACAACGGGAACCCTTCAACTGGTCAAACAGATCATCTATACGGGGCGTAGGGTACTTATTCTTGACCGTAGCCTGATTCAACTTCCGGTAGTCTATACACAATCTCAAGGCACCATCTTTCTTTTTAGCAAAGAGGGCTGGTGCTCCCCACGGCGAAACACTAGGGCGAACAGAACCCTTATCTAGCAATTCCTGGAGCTGAATCTTCAACTCACTCAACTCGGCTGGGGCAAAACGATAAGGTGCCATAGAAATCGGCGCTGTGCCGGGCACTAAATCAATAGAGAACTCTATCTCTCAGTGAGGTGGTAAACTAACGAGATCCTTGGGAAAAACATCCGAATACTCACAAACCACCCTTGGCAATACAATCTGAGTCTCATCACACTCACCACTCATAAAGCTAGCAAGTAGACTACTAAGCTTATTCCGCCCTCGCGGTTCACACATCGGTGGCAACACACTACCAACCCGATCCCCCAAGAAATGGAAACACTCCCCGCTCAAGGTACAAACCGTGACCCTCTAGCGGTAGCAATCAATAACAGCCCGGTATGACGATAGCCAGTCTGTACCCAAAATAACATCAAAACCCTTCATGGGCATGACAACAAAAAGAAAAAGGAGCCTATGGTCGGCGACCTCTATATCACAACCTCTAACACCTTGTTTCAAGATCAACTCACCACCAACAGGCGATACTACACATATAGGAGATGCTAACTGTGCCAACTACAATTCCAAAACAGATGCAAATGCAGCAGACACAAAAGAATGAGATGCACCCATATCAATCAATACATTAGCAACCAAGTTGCAAAACAAGAAGGTACCTCTCACAACTGACGGAGCAGGTACAAGATCCTGCGCGGTAACAGCATACACGCGCCTTGTAGGCCCCTGATCTACCTGCTCACCTCTAGGAGCAAAAGACTGCTGCACTGATTGGGATGACGAAGCTCCCGGATTAGCCCTCGAGGCCTGCACAGACTGAGCTGGCTGATAACTCTGCGTCTGCCTAGAACCAGACGCTCCTGAAGTGGCACTCAACTGTGGGCAAAACCTCTTCAGGTGCCCAGGCTGACCACACTGATAGCACGACAAAGGCTGGCCCCTGCCCTAACTCTGGCCCTGAGGTCTAGCTGAAGAAGAAGCAGCTCGCTGACCCTCTCCCTTCTGCGGGCAAACCGAAGACTTGTGACCCAGTTGGCCGCACGCAAAACAAGTCAAGCCTCCCTGACTACCTCTCCCAGAGCCCGCACTCAGCACTGGAAAGGTCGATCTAGCCAAACCTCCCTGAGACTGCTGAGGGTTAGAACCCCTCTGTCTCCTGCCGTCACCCTGACCATCTTGGCTCCTCTTGGAGCCTCTCTGCCCCTCGTCTTCCTCCTGCATCATAATCTCCATATGAGCAGTAGCATCAACCAAACGTCTCTACTCTCGGATAAAGGACCCTCTAACCCTCAACTTGAGTCCACGCCTCAACTTCTGCTCAAACTCAAAACAACGGCGTTCCTCGGATGCCACTAGTTCAGGTGCAAACTTGGACAGACTAGTAAAAGTAGCCTCAAACTTGGCCACTGACAAGCCCTGCTGTCTAAGCTGGCAAAACTGCTCTCTTAGCTTCTCCCTAGCAGCTGAAGATAAAAACTTCTCCTGGAAAGCATTCACAAACGTCGCCCATGCACCACCAACACTGCCCTTCTCGTACTTCCACCATTGATCCGCATCTCCCTTCAGCTGGAAGGATGCCAAGGTCACCTTTAAAGCCCCGTCCTCGATGCCAAGCATCTCGAATGTCTTCTCCATCTGTTCCAACCACTCGTCAGCCTTAAGTGGCTCCTTCGGATCCCCAACAAACTCGTCCGGATTGGACTGGAAGAATTCCCTCTTCAAGAAGGAAGGCCCTGCCTCAACAACCTGGGCCCGAACTGGAGTCTAAACTAGATTCTCAGCTCAGAAAATACCCACAGACTCCTTCAAAGCATCGGCTATCCCTCGGGCTAAAGCGCCCATAGCCTCCTGACCTGCTGGCTCGGCCACATTGGCCTGGCCAACCCCCTCCTGCTGTGCCGGAATATCATCCGGTAACGGCATCTCCTGCCTACCACGTCTGCCTCGTCTACCACGTCCTCGTCCTGACATCCTAATAAAGGTAACAAAGAACGTTAGCACATTCATAAATGTGCCAAAACTAAACACTCGCGTCCTAATACATGGACAACTGTAATTCACTCCACGTAAGCACATAAACACATAAGCACTTACGAATCTCGTTTCCGGATAATGATAGTCCCGAGGCATTACTAGAGTTCCGGTTAGAAACAGCATTGATCAAGTGCTTTTCCAACAAGACTCCTAGAAACCCAAGGATCCAATCAACATACTAGAAACTACATTCCATACCCACATAGTCACATAAGCAAGTTATCAATTAAGCACATAGCATATGACACTACATCTAAGTCTCTATCAAGCGAGCCAAAACCATTGTGATCCTAATCACTTCCCACGTACCCAAAGTATTCGAACCAGGTACGCTCTGATACCAAGTTGTAACGCCCTCAAAATAATACATCAAACCCATCACTTTAGACATGCATTGATATAAAAGAAACCAACCATTTCTATTCATCAGAGTAATTCTTACAACTGTATTGCATGTTAACAACAAAAGCAAATGCCCTATGGGCTTACAGCTTTCCAAGTCAGCACCTGGTTACACAAAAGAAGAGTACTAACTCTATACAAAATAGCCCTTGGCTTGATACACATGTAATACAAACAAAAAAAACAAAAAAAAGAGTCTTCAACTCTCATCATCATCCAAGCTATGTCCTTGGAGGTGGCATACTACCTGTACCTGAAAATAATGTTCCATAAAGGGTGTGCCAATGCCCAGTAGAGGTATGCTAAACACAGTATGAGCAATGACTAAGACATTAGCAATTGATAAATGTTCAATTTCCATAAACCAATTCATAACCCATTTCCATTTCATGACCACTATATTCATGTTTCATTTCAATTTCCATTTCTTACCAATTTCACAATCTACATCAACGGCTCAGAACCTGGCCAACCACTTATATGAGACAGTGACTCATATTAAACATTTCCCATTTTACAATAGATAAACATACTAGTTGTATCAACATCTCAACAGATAAGCATACAAGCTGTATCCACATTTCAACAGATATGCATATTAGCTATATCAACACTTCCAATGATAAGCATATGAGATGTATCAACACTTCCAAAGATAAGCATATTAGCTATATCAACACATTATCTGACAAGCATATGAGCTGTATCAGCGGAGTCCATCCCCTATCTCCTCCCAAACAACATCCGGTTTAGAGGTCCATCCCCTATCTTCCCCTAAACCGTGGAGTACATCCCCTATCTCCTCCCACACACACAACGTATATACACAAAGGTCATATACACAATCAATCAATACATAACTTTAATGTATTCTATCAACCGTCATACTCTACGACATATCCAATTGATTAGTTTTAGTTTGCCTAATCATCATGCATTGTCTACAACAATCAAAACTACCCTCCACAGGTAGCCCAAGCAATTATTTCTAAACAGATAATAAAAGCTCCAACAGATAAAATAACAATGTTTTCAAAAGTGAGCGATTAATAAATCTAACTCCACTATTCAACCATATAATGAACCAATTTCATTATTTCCAACTCAATTCCATAAAGTCACAATTTTCCCAAAATTAGGGTTTTCCATCCGATTTCCAAATATTGACCCAATGGTCTAAATATCAACAACCAATAACGATATCATTATTTTGAACCCACAATTCACATTTTAGACTCAAAATAACAAATCCTCTTTTAACATTTTGAAACCCTAATTCCCAAAATTTACCCAACTTCAACACTTTATCAAAACAACCAAAAATCTATGTCAAAGACCGTAAAAGTGAGTAGGAATCCCTACCTCAAATTTGAAGCTCAAGGAAAGAAGGTGAAGAAACTCAACGTGCTCCAAAACTCAATATTCTCGGATCAATGTATAGCCCTCGACGATCAACCCAACTTTACAAAGGCCGAAGGAAAAGGAAACACTCTAACTAGATCAAACCCTAGAGAGAAGGGAGTTTCTAGAGAGAGGAACTCTCAAAATGTCTTTTTAGAAAGTAAGAGAGAGAGAGAGAGAATGTAAAAAGTGAATTTAAAATGCCTAGCTACCAACTAATATACGACATTCCCGCTCGAGCGGAGAACACAACGCTCGAGCATCAAGAACAAAAAACTTGGTACGCTCGAGCGCAATAAGACCCGCTCGAGCGCCAGGACACAAGAATAAAGCACATCCGCTCGAGCGCGAAAACCAGTCCACTCGAGCGTTGATTTCCCCTCTCCTAGAACTTACACCAAAAAGTACTACCCGCTCGAGCGCCACCGCTCAAGCGTAAAGAAACTCGCTCGAGCGTGAAAAACATGCTCGCAGAAGTTTTGCAGAGCACCAAAATACTGGGAGTGTGCAATCTGCGCTCGAGCACAAGAAGACCCGCTCGAGCGGACCTCCAGAAAACTGGGCAACAAAGAATTGAAACCAAAGCCTAACCAACATGTAACAACTCTGCCCAATACATCCTAAAACTCCATCAAGCAGAATTAAAGGATGACAACAAGATAGATACAACTACCAACTTCACGGAACCGAGTCCGGAATACAACAAAACAGTAAAGGGATAACCGGGATCGCTATAGATAATGAGAATAGAAGCCAATTAAAGCTTTGTTGAAGCCATTATTGTCTTAGCAATGCGATTATGAAATTATGAACAAAATGATTGGGGACATTAGCTTATTTATAGTGAGAGCAATGCAAAAATTTTGCTGCTCCAATTCCCATAAAATCCTCCATCTTTTGATATAGGTATGAAATTACGAAATTTCAAAATTTAATATAATGGATTTGCATTTCTTTTTTAGTGCCTTTGGTTGCTATCATAATTTTGAGATGGCAAATCAAAATTCTAGTTAATTTGCAGTTTTTGCCCATTTGAATGTTCCCATAGGTAGATGATGGATGTGAAATTGATTCTCTTTCAAAAGTAATTTTTATTTATTAATACTAGCAGGGCACGTGTGCTACACACAAGTTGAAAAAAAATAAATTATTAAACTAATGTAAGTGTAAATAAAATGTATAAAATACTTTTTTTTAATTAAGTTTAATAACTAAAATATTACTTTTTCGTCAGTTTTACTTAACAAGAATAAGTAATCGATTTAGACTGAAAATAAACTACTGTAAAAGATTAAGATTTAAATTAATAAAATTAAAATTTTAGTATTTATATTTTTACAAGAGTCAAACCTTGAAAATTTTCTTTTATAATTTTTCCAAATTGTTTTGTAGGACACTATATTTTCCAAAATGCACTGATTGTAATCTTTTTGCATTAGATTTTCATATTAAATTTTCCAAAATGTTCTATTTCATCAGATTTTCATATTAAATCACTTTGTTCTATTTATAGCATTATATTTATGTGATTTGTTATCATCGTTGATCTAAAATTGAAATAGTTAATTGACAAGTAATTTTTAAAAGTGAAATTATAGTGTTTGGCCTATTCACAACAAAAAAGGGTTTTTAAGGTGCATAATGCGCGCCGTAAAAAACCCTTCTATGACATGCAGCGCACATCATATTATGACCAGTCATGGAAAGTCATTTACTTTCAACGACATGCTTCGTACGCCGTTAAAAACTATTTAACGGCAGATTTTGTGCGCCATTGTTACCTTTTCTACGACATGCTATAGTATGCCATTAAAAACTATTTAACAGTAGATTTTGTACATCGTTGTTACTTTTTCTACGACTACTTTTGCACACCGTTAATTGGTGAGACCAATATCGATGTTGATTGTGCGCTGTAAAATATGTAATACAATGACTTATTATGCCTGCCGTAGAATATGCAGTATTTTATTTTTTATTTTTAAATTCAGCAGGTTCTATTTGACCAATTTTGTACAATCTAAAAAATATTACAAACAAGCATCACAAAACATCAATCAACCACCAAAATATTGTTTGAAACATCAAAAAGAAACTATATCCATAAATTATAAACATTCAACAATTGTCTATACATTCCAAACATTTGAAAACTATATACTTAAGTTCTAAACTACACAAAAATTTTAAACCATCCAAAACTGTGCATATCTAACTTTCTAAACATATCAACAACTGTTAAGAGATTATCTAAAACTATCGACAATAGTTCCTATAGCAGTTGCAGCTACAGCTGTAGCAAATCCCCTTTCTCCTATCACAGGGACGAGGGTGCCCAATGTATGTGTTAAGGCACCTAAACCCACGGCAATAGCTGGAGCAACTAAACATGTTGCATTTCTTGTCTACATGACAAAGGAAACTTCACATAAGTATAAAACCAACGACTCAGGGAAAAAAATATTTCTTGAGGTATTAAGAAATGATCAAGAAATTTTAAAACATCAACAAAATCTATCCCAAATGTGACATTTTAGTCCCTTGCTTGGAGGAAATGTCAGCCGTCATACTAAGATTTTGGGAAGCCAAGCTGATGTATGGCTGGCACAAAGGGTCTCATACAAGGAAGCTTTTTTCTTATAAAATCAAATTTAAATTTAAAATCAAATCTGATAGAGTTAAATGATTGGAATAACTCAATGAAATATTAATTTGTAAAATAAAAATAAATATATTTGTATAGGTGCTTTGCCTGCCATCATGTTTGATTGGAAAAAACTGTCATATATTAAATATTTTTTTACTATAATTAGCTTGTTTTAGATATTAAAATTTATTACTTTATATGGCATATTTTGCCTCCTCACTTTCGTGACTTGCTATTGCTAGTATAGCAGAGCAAAGTTGCTTGCTGTTCTGTCACACCCCAAATTTTAATTACTCGAAAACATTACCAAGAGCCTGAAATTTAGGTCCATTATTTTTTTAATTAAAAATATCTATTACCCTTGAGTAATAGAAACCTAATAGTACATGTTCTTTCCCATGATAAGTACAACAATAATGATAATACATGCCAAGCTCCCGATACGAGGTTACAAATAAATGGTTACAAACATCACATCACAATGAGATTACACATAAGAGATACATGACCTTTCTAATCCTTCAACCAATCAATCCAAAATCTTTTCCTGTAAGAAAAATAAAACAACAAGGGATGAGCATAATTGTCCAGTAGAAATCTCATAGTTCTAAAACAATAACCATCCTATAGATAGAAATGATCATGCATGTAGGGTGATACCATATAGTCGGTGACGTTTTGTAATTTCAAAATATCATACGTAGAGTACCTTTTTCTCAAAATTTATTTGAACATTTAAGCAAAACCTTTAACCATAAAAAACTATCCTTTTTATTAGAAAACCAAAAATCATTTTTGGAAACATACATGTTTAAGGAACTACATCATTTTATATTTATTAACACATTCCAAAATATTTCTCTTTTTATTCCCATTCTCCCATTTTCTAGTTACATTTATTATAACGTCACAACCTCAAGGTCAAGTTCCCTTAATACTTCAAAACATCCCACATACGTGCTATTCCCACCAATCTATTCATATTTGCTGTAACTCCTCAATACAAAACTCCAAATCTCTTTTATAGTCAATAATTGTTATCCTATACACAACTCCTACTTATCTAACAACTACATCACATCCACACTTGTATTATCAACTATAATTCAACATATCACAACTACATTATATCCACATGTGCATTTTCAATCATAATTCAACATATCCCAAGGATAATAGATCCTTTTAATTCAATTTCTCAATTAATCATAAAACAAAACATTTAAGTTTTCCTTATAGATACAAACAACCCGGTGGGTTCTTTATCACCAATCCCTTATCCAATTACCATTTCATTATCCATTCTTTTCAAATAATTTCTATATACATTTCCATTCCATACCAATTTACACATCAAATGGTAATTTCACAAGTTCATCACAAGTCACATATATCGCCATTGACCTCAACACATTCCACATTTTGCCGGCTTGATACGGTGGGATAGCGGGCACCCAATTCATAGCACATTCCACCTTTTGCCGGCTCTTATATAGCGAGAAGTGAACTCCCAAAAATTATTTTCTCAAAAACCATATCTTTTTCCGAAAACCATTTTCAACTTCTTAAAACCATCCCCTACATTTGCCGGCTATTATACGGCAGGACATGGGCACCCAAAACATTTTCGAAAACCATATGTTTTTCCACTTTTTCCAGCTACAAAATGGCAGGGCTGTGTGGACACCCAAAAATCATTTTTCCACTTTCGCCGGCTACAATACGGCAGGACTGTGTGCACACCCAAAAACACTTTTCCTGCATTCGTCCAGTGATAAGCCTAGACAGGGCAATTGGGCACCTTGAATTCAAACTACCCCCACATTTATCGACTATTATACGGACGATTGTGAGCACCGAAAAACCATTTTTAATTTTTTTTTAAAACAATCCCCCACATTTACCGGCTATGATACGGACGGTCGTAGGCACCGAAAAACCATTTTTTTCAACTCCCCGCACGGGTACCAACCACAACACAACTCAATTACACACAACACAACTCAACCAACTTAACACCACATAACCCAATACAGTTCACATAACACATAACAAGATTCAACACAACCATTTCAACACAAAGCTCATATCACCCATACCATTAGTAATTTTTTTTCCCCCAAGTTTGGTTCACATTATAACATAATTTAACACATCAACATTGAGGGTTCAATCGCAACTTTTACATAAATTTGCAAACTCTTTAAAATTTCAATTAAACTTGTACATGTGTAATTTAACACTTCAATTTCATGATTCTACTATCAATTGAAGCAAAACCATTAACCATCTTCATGACCCAAACTAGAGTTTTTAAGAAAGTTAAAACTTTTCACAAAACACATTTTATTCCAACCCTTCTATTACTTTTACACCCAAACTCATGACCCAAGATCTTAACCAAACAAGTTAACCCATCTCCCTTCAAACCCTAACCCCCAATCTCATGATTCATCACAATATGCATAAAAATATAAAATTTTGTGTTTATATAAAGAAAATACCACAATTCTATCCATAAATGAGGGTATTGAAAGAGAACTAGAAACCCCTACCTCTTGAAGCCAAGAGATGACGACCTAAAAATCAATGGCGATGAAACCACGAACCAATCGGACCAAAAGGAAACCTTCGACGAGATCTACACTCTTTCTCAAAGGACCATGGTGAAAAGATTACTCCATGTGAGTAAATCTAGAGATTTAAGTGAAAAAGTTTGAGTTTTAGAGAGAGAGAAGAGAACTCACGGTTTAAGAGAGAGGAAAGAGAAGAAAAAGTGAAATGAAATATGTTTGGAGCCTATTTATAGTAGTAGAGAAGTAGCCCTAAGGTCAATAAAATAATAGGCCCAAAACCCCTCAAAAGTAGGACCCAAACTAACCCAAAAAGCTGAAAATTACACACAGGGGTCGACCCTTCGGGTAGAGGTGCCGACCCTCCAGGAAGAAAAGCAATCTGTGCAACATGCAAGGTGTCGACCCTTGGATAGGAAAGGTCGACCCTATTTTCCAGCAACCAACACACAGATTTTGCAACATACAAGGGTCGACCCTTTCCAGACTGGTGTCAACCCTTGTGGACAGCAACAAGAGGCAGGTATCGACATCACCAAGGTTGGTGTCAACCCTATATTCCAGCAACACTTCCAGAAACTTCACCAATAGATAAGGGTCGACCCTTAGGAAGGCTGGTGTCGACCCTAGAATAGAATTTCTAAGTTCCCAAACAACTTTTTGACAAGAACAAGCGCAAATAAACAAACCCAACGAGTTTAAATCCGATTATACTCCTCCAAAACCAACATTCAACAACTCCAAAGACTCCCAAAAATGAAAATAAGGGAATTAAATACATTCTCCAATGGATTAAAGGATGCGGGTGTTACATGTTCACTTTTAGTATATGGTAAGTTAATGTTGGTAATAGGGCATGGTCAAATGGCTTTGGTTAGGTCTTAACATGATTATTATGGGTATTTACTTCTTCGTATGATACACTAATTCCAAGCTTTGCAAAGACAAAAACACTTTACATACCTTGAATGCGGGTGAAAACATCCCAGTTGCTGAGACTCTTACCATCTTCAAGAATTACTCCTTCAATTTGTGACGACAATATGAAAAAAGTCTAAAGAAGAGAGAGACGGCACAACTTAGAAGGCAAGAACAAGAAGAGACATACTTGGTATGAAGAAGTGGCTATTCCAAAGAAAAAACCATCTGGGAATTGTGATCTTCTGATGTCTTCTGCTTCATTGAAGCTCTCAACAAAAGAATGAACAAAGGAAAAAAGGAGAAGAAAGCAGAGGTAGAAATGGATGTACTTTTGTCTTTCATTTTGGTTTGTTTCAATTTGTCAAAGATTTCAAGATCAGTGTAACTATGAAAAAGTAATGGGTATTATGGGCATATTGGCTCATCTATATATATATATATATATATATTTTTTCTTCATGGGGTTGGCAAAGGGTTGTTTCAATTGTTTAGAATCTGTTGTTGCAATTGTGATTTCCGTAACCACCACCTTTGCCCCATCTCAATTCAACAATCTACATTTGGCATTGTTCAAGTTAGATCCACTATTCCTAGTTTCATTCTAATTATGTAACTATCATGAAAACAAACATAAAATAAGCTAATAAATTAAAGACAAAATTAAGGTAATTAATAATGCCATAGAAAATTTTCCCATGTGTGTAAAGTAAAAACCTTGCTCATTTTGATTACATCCAAAGCTGTTCTTTGTGGCAGCAGCATCCCCCAAGCCAAGTCCATAAAATTTTAGTGTTACCAAAAACAAAAATAATCATTAGTAGATGTTTGTTTCAATGAAAATTAACTTATACTAATGGCATGTAGACATTTAAAGCCAAAGCAAGCACATGTTTATGTGCATAGTAAATAATAGTGATAATAGACCATACAAATGCTTCAATACACCAAATTCATTTTACATACCATATTTTCTTTTTGAAAACCATCTTATTCAGTGACTACATTACATCCAACAAGAATTTCAAAACATGAGTACATGATACTGAACAAAATTTTAAATGAATACCTTTTGGCATTAGGATCTGGTATCTCCTTTGGGATATCATCATAACCCTGTCAAAATAAGAAAATGTTCCGAACTATCGGCCCCATATTCTCAGTTGCCAAATAAATTTAGGGAAAAATAAAATGAATTATTAACTAAATGTTCATTACCTCTAGTTTCTTATCTTTAGGATCAGGAAAGAATTTTTTCATCCCAATCTTCAAGCTTTATCAATAAGCAGTTTGGTCATTACAAAAATTTAAAAAAGAAAAAAATAATAAAAACACTAAAAAACACATATGATAACGAATAGCATAGACTTTCTTGGTGCTGTAGCCACACATATCTGGACCAAACATGATACTGCATACAAACATATGATAAAGAAAATGAAAAACATCGACAAAGAAGGTAAGGTAACCAAAAGAGAGTAAAAGATATACATCAAAGAGAAACCTCCTTAAAAAATAATCTGCAACATAAAAAAGAGGATGATAAACATCTCATGAGCCCCATATAGGATTCCGTTTGAAATTAAAAAAATATATATATATACACATATATATCAAAAAAGATCTTCATAAGTTTGTGATATGTATTGTAATATGATGCCTTTGACTAATCAGCTCTAAATATGCCCTTTTATTAGGATTGCGTAGCCGCTGAGTAATTTGTGTCCTATTGACGAATAGATCTAGGAAAATCGATGCACAATCTAGCTGCCCTTTTTCTCTACACAACACTGCATGTCAATATTAAGTGGAGACCTTGCTGCTTCCTCGTGGAAAATTCGTACATACACAGAAATTCTTACCATCTAATCATTTTTTTGCCAAAGTGGCATTGTTTTAAAATATTAAAAACATTAAAATTAGAATGAGTTATGATTACTGGAAGACAATAAAAAATCAGCCCAAATTTGTGAACAACTACATTATTAAGAGTGCATAAATTATAGTTTGTGATTCAAAAGCACCTCAACAAGCCCCTGATGAGGTTGGGATCATAAACCATCATCTTCCACGCCTAATTAAAGCTCCAAAACCCTATCCTTTTGCCACCCGCATACAAAACCTAAAAACCTCATAACTTTACCAAAATTTTAGCCACATCAACTTATTAAATTCAGCCCCTAGGAACCTCTATTGAATGGTAAAGGTTATCCCCACTTGTTCTACATCATATGTGTTGAAAAATTACACTCAAGGATCCATCCATCCACTACACTTATCCAATCTTAATTAAACGTTCACCATCCAACCCAATAACCTACTTATGAGCAACCAAGGTGTGATAATAAAAATGGTCACTCTGAATATCTCTTGGATAACCATAATATAGCGATCCCGATTTTCCCTATCTTTGTTTATTGTATTCCGGACTTGGTTCCGTGATTGTGTTGTTGTCGCATTCTTATTCCCATCCTTTACTCTTGGTATTTGAGTTTTAGGTTGTGTTGGGCAAGTTTGAAACAGGTTGGTTGAGCTTTGGTCCCCATTCGTGTTGCCCAGGTTTTTGGTGATCTGCTTGAGCAGGTCTTCTCGCACTCGAGTGGAGTTTACGTCCTTTCAGCATTTTGTGCGTCTGTAAAAATACTGCAAGTGTGTTTTTCATGCTCGAGCGAAGTTCCATACGCTCGAGCGGGTAGCGCTTGATCGGCCATTTTAGCGCTCGACCGGGTGTTCAATGTCTGTAAAAAATATTGGAAGAGGGTAATCTACGCTCGAGCGGGTTTCCCTTTGCACTCCAGTAGCTGCGTTTTGCAGTTCTGTCTTGGAGCTCGAGCGGGTATTCTTGCGCTCGAGCAGGTCCAGTTTTTGTGCTTGACGCTCGAGCGTCCTAGTCTCCGCTCGAGCGGACTAGTCGTATATCAGATGGCAGCTGGGTGATTTTAAATCACTTTTCACACTTTATTTCTCTCTCTTACTTTTCAAAACCTCCATTGGAGAGCACCTCACTCTAAAAGTTCAACTTCTCTCTAAGGTTTGATCTAGTTTGAGTGATCTTCCACCCTAGTGTCTTTGTAAAAAGCGTAGAGCCTTGCTTGATCTTCATTTGGATCCGAAAATCATTGAGTTTGGAGCACATGCGAGTTTCTCATCTTCTCCATTGGGTCTCATCTCTTGAGGTAGGGATATTCTACTCCATCTTATGGGTTTTGACATAAATATTAGTCATTTTGATTAGTTGATGTTGTTGGGTACTATTGGGAAAGTTAGGGTTTGTTTGGTGGTTAAAAGAAAAAGGGGTTTTCAAATGTTAAACTCCATGTGTATGAGAGACTTTGGAAAATGGAATTATTGTTGTCAAATTGATGAAATTGAACCTTAGGGTTGATATTGAGAAAGAGGGAAAAATGCCCTAATTATGTTGAACAATTAATTTGAATAATTAATTTGGGGAAAAGTGAGATTGAGTTGAGAATAGTGAAATTGGGAAATTGTGGGAGTAAATGGTGTAGTTGGATAATCTAATCACTCACCTATGAAAATGTCGATATTTTATCTGTTAATAAATTTATTTTCTGTTTAGAGACAACTATTCTAGGCTATCGGTGGAGGGTTGTCTTGATTGTTGTAGACACTGTATGTTGATTGGGGAAAACTGAAACTAATCGAAAGTGTTATGTCATTGAATTTGACGGTTTTAATAAAACAGCAAATATGTGTATTGATTGATCATTGTATGAGATGAAGTGCTGAAATACATTATATATGTATATTCATTTGGGAGGAGATAGAGCATGTACTCCAGTGTGTTGGAGGAGAAAGGGGATGTACTCCACACACATGTGTTCATATACTTTAACACATTATTTATGTATCTTTGTTTGGGAGGGGATATGGGATGTACTCCATATGTGTTCATATACTTTAACACATTATTTATGTATCTTTGTTTGGAAGGAGACAGGGGATGTACTCCATATGTGTTCATATACTTTAACACATTATTTATGTATCTTTGTTTGGGAAGAGATAGGGGATGTACACCATATGTGTTCATTTACTTTAACACATTGTTTATGTACCCTTGTTTGGGAAGAGGTTGGGGATGGGCTCCTTAGATAATTAAGTGGGCCGGAGTGTCCGGGGTGAGAGTTCTGAAACCTTATGAATTGAGATGCATGAACAAAGTTGTGAAGTGGAGTATTAGTTACATGAGTCGTAGTCTCATGTTGAATTAAGGATAACGGATGTATTAGTAGGTTGAGCGCTGTCTCACTTAAATTATTTGGTTAGATAATGAACCATATTTAGAAATTGAATTGGCTAACTAAGAGAAGTGGGTGGTAGCATGGCTGTAATTGTTGTCAGATATAGGGAAGGACGTTAATTGGTGTACATGGGTTATTCATTTGTCGAATGTTAATGTTTTAGTTATTCCCCATATGAGGTTTAGTATATCTTTACTGGGCTTTGGCTCACCCAACTTGGGACACCATTTTTAGGTACAGGAGGCGTGTTGTGTTCCAAATCTTTGCTTCAAGGGTCTTCGGAGTTTGAGACTCTGCTTTGTCATTTGTTTTATTGATCACATGTATATACAAGCCGAGGGCTTTACTTGTAATAGAGTTAGAACTTTTCTTTTGTGTAACCAAGTAACAACTTGGAAAGGTGTAAGCCCGCCGGGCATTTTCTTTGGTTTGTAAACATTTGTAATATATATGAAAGACCCACTTTGTAATATTAACTCTGATGTAAGTTTGGAAATGTGATCTATCTACCATTTATATAGAACTATTGGATGTCGGGTTTACTTATTATTTTCAGGGCGTTACAACTTGGTATCAGAGCGTACCGGGTTCGAATACCTTGGGTACGTGGGAAGTGATTAGTATCACAATGGGTTTGTCTCGCTTGTTAGAGACTTATGCATGATATTATGTGTTTATTTGATAACATATTTATGTGACTATATGGGTATGGGGTTTAGTTTCTAGAATGTTGATTGGATCCTTGGATTTCTGGGAGTCCTGTTGGAAAAGCACTTGATCAATGTTGTTTCTAACCGGAACACTAGCAACGCCTCGTGACTATCATTATTCGAAAATAAATTCGTAAGTGCTTATGGGATTATGTGCTTACGTGGAATGAATTACAGTTGTCCAATGCTTTAGGACGCGAGTGAAATAGCTTCGGTACATTTGAAAATGTACTAATACCTTTGTTACTTTTACTAGGATGCCTAGACGAGGAAGTTTTGATTTCCCTCCTTCCACGAGGGAAGAGTTGCGGAAGCAGTTTGTGGAGTTACGCCAAGGTACTACACCTCTGGCACAGTTTGAAGCATGGTTTGCTAACCTGCCAAGGTTTGCCCTAGAATTGGTGGAGATAGAGGAATTGCGTTGTTCAGAGTTTGAGAGTAGGCTGTGCGGCGACATCCGAGAGAGGATTGTTGGGTCTTGGCATAGGAGCTACAGTGTGCTCGTTAAGACGGCAGCTCATATGGAGGCAGCGGTGCTAGCTATGGGACAAAATAGGGAAGGAGCCATAGTTATGAGTGTTGGTCGGGTTAGGGAGGAGGCCATCTTAGTAACTCCTACAGTTTATAGGTACTCTAGGCCCAGTAAGAGGTGGAGATGAAAGTATGCTCAGTCCCAGACTAAGTCTTTTTCTTCGCCAGGGATTTCAGACTCTTCTGTTGGGAGGTCCAGAGAGGTTCAGGTTTCAGGCCAGTCTCAGAATAGGGGGTTTGCTGGTTGTTTCAGATGTGGTCAGCTGGGCCACAAGTCTTCGGTTTCCCCACAGAGGAAAAGGGTAGGGTTGGCAGTTCGACCAGTAACTGCCCCACCAGAATCATCTAACCAGCCAGGTTTTAGGTCGATCGAATGCTCATTGGTGAAGCAGTTGTTGAGGTCTCCATCAGCTCAGCCTTTGAACCAGTCTCATGCTTGGGAGCCACTTACTTGTTGGGTGTGTAATTAGCCAGGTCATATCAAATGTTTCTATACTCAGCCATGAGTTTCTTTGGGAGTTTTGCAACCTAGTCGGGTCTAGCCTTATTCGACTGGAGAGGGGCAATACCGTTTTGGGGGACAAACAGGCCAGATTTCGAGGGCCTCAGGAGAGTCGAGTTCCTAAGCCCCAGTTGGGAAAATTTGCAGTTGTTCCAAGTGTGGCCAGTTGGGGTACATTTGTAGTTCTTGTCTGTGGCTAGTAAGCTCGTAAGATGTCTTGGGTTTGAGAATGACCAACTTTAGTGGTCCAGCGCGGGACGGTGGCAGTGGTAATACTGATGGGGTGGTTTTGTTTTGACTAATCCGTTTTGTAATCGGTGAATTATCATTTTGTAATCATTGGGTTCTGTGTGTAACCAATGTGTTTTGGGAATGTTGAAACATCAAAACTACTTGTTTATATATATATATATATATATATATGCTTTTGCTTGTTAATTTCCATAGAATGGGCAGATTGGAGCATGTTATGGCTCTAAAGTTCTATTAATGTAATAAGTTGTTGTGAAACCGTAAAATTTTTGTGTAAATGCATTTATATGCGTGTGATTTGGTTTAAAGAAGCAAGGGCTAGTAACCATGATTTCAAATCTGGAAGAATTATTGAGGGATGCGTATCTTGGTCAGGGCTACTATGGTGCGAGAATAGTTATACTTGCCGGATGTATGGAATTTCATAGGTGTTATCTTTCTGATCTTATGTAAGTGGTAGAGATTTTGGTCTTTTGCTGTGAGAACTCCTCGAGAGGGTGCAACGTGTACGATTAATACTGGGTTTTGTATATTTAACATGATGTTTTACGGAGGCATAGTGCATAATTTCGTTAGGAATAGACTTATACCTTCATGGTAGGTAACGTTGCCAAATTGCATATGTACCGATTGGTTGTTTTAATTGAGGGAGTGTTAGTCCCTATATAAGATTGTGGTTGTTGGCATTGGGGACTGTTGTATTGTGAGCAGCTGGTGTTATATCTCAAGCAGTAGGATAATGGGAGCTTCCTAAGTTTCCGGACCCTTTTATTATGGTCGAATGCAATAGGTTGGTACCTTAGTACTGGTTAGGTCAGGAGATGTTGTCGGTAGGATTGGTTGAGTGTATAACCCATGGTTAGGGTGTGATCCGTGAGTAGAGTCACAGTGGTATGGTGTTTACGAGTGAGGTTTGGGATAACAGTGAGGAGGGTGAGAACTTTTACTCCGCTGGGGAATTACGATGATGAGTCTTTAAAAGCCTTGTCGGCGACATGTGATTGTGCCAGAGTTTGGTCTGAGATGGTTGTTCAGCAGTAACAATGGCTGGTGGTTTGGCATGGAGGCTTAATGTCTTGGTTGTACTCTCGGGGCGAGTGACAAGTAGGGTGTGGAATAAAGAGTGGATCCTATAGTTCACTGAGGGATGAAGGTACTGAGTTCACTTGTGTTCGGTACGAACAGATACGCAGCAGTGATAAGTGTCATGGGGTGGTGAACCCTTGTCAGCTAATTCGGTACGAGGGAATGAGTATGCAAATCTTGTTATTATGAGTTCAGCCGAGGTGGCGAGTGAAAGCTCTGAATGAGGGATTCAGTATGGATGTAAGATAGCTTGCATTAAATGAGGAGGTTTTGCTTAGTACGGTGCGTGATAATGTGTGGTCCGTATGTTGTTATTAGATGATGTGTAGAAGGGGAACAATCTTAGGGAATCCCAGGAGAAGGCCTTGGTAAGGCGATAGTGTGGTTACTGATGGAATCGAGTAGCTCGATGTTTGGTAAAGCTGGGTCACTTCGGTATAAGTGTCTGACGTCGAGTTTGGATGATGGTAACACAAGTGAGGTAGTACGTCTGTTAAAGTCGTTTCGACTTGTTTGGCCCTTGTTTGTGTGGTGTAAGGCATGGGGGTATGCAATGTTATCCTTTGTGTTGTTGCATTGTTGGGAATTTCAAATTTTCAGGGGTCCCTATCATGAGAGTTTTGTTTTTGAGTGTTGCGTCATCACCGTGAGTATGACGGGTTTTATGGGATGGTTATGTTGTGATGCATGAGAGGGACATTGGATACTCTTCATACATTAAAATGATTTTGAATCGAAACGTGAGGTAGCGATCCTTATTTTCGGGAAAATAATTTGAGGAGAGTCTTTGAGTTCGGCCGTGGCCAGTTATAAATGACGTGTTTAAGTGGTGATGATATAAGTCTGAATACTTTTGGAAAACCGAGTGCTTTGAAATGAATGGATTAAATAAAACAATTTCTTTAACCTGAGTGGAATATCTTATGGGAAGTTAGATTTGACCTAGCCTGAGTTGCTGGTTCCATGTGTGTGTCTTTGACAAGAACTCGAAATTTTGGGATATTATGAGCCATAATATTGTTCTCTACCCGTGCTTCATCTTGCATTCTTGTTTTGTGAAAGTTGACTGGAAGCCTTGTGTACGAATGTTTTCGTGTTTCCCATGTTGGGGTATTAAGTACTGAATACTGGTTTGAGTATTGTCGGTAGTCGAGACGTGGTGGGTGTCTCAGAACACTGTAGTGATTGGATGTGTCATACTGTTAGTATTGTTATCGAGTCTTGTGGAACAGGACTTTTCCATTAAATAAGTTGTTGTGGAAACGTAACGGGGTTGAGGAAACCACGTGGGAACGTGAATGGGAGGTCCGAGAGAAATATCCAAACCTATTTGTGGGTGCTTGAGTATATGTTGTATATTTTTCTATATTGATAAACTTTAAGAGCATTGAATATGTCTTAAGTTGTAAAATATTGTATATGTTTCGGTTTATGGAAGTATTTTGGAACTTGCTTTGAAATGGAAGTTTATTTTCACATTGCATATATTAATTTTGTTTTAGGAATGCAAATATATTGATTGGCATTGAAAATATAACTAAATTGTGGAATATGTTGTAATTTGCCCCTTGAGAAGGGATGGAACGACCGGTAATGGGTCTGGCTGTTGAATATTGAGTTGTAATACTGTTGAGAATAGAGAAAACTTCTATCTAATTTCGGGGACGAAATTCTTTAAGGGGGGAGGTTATAGCGATCCTGGTTTTCCTTATATTTGTTTATTGTATTCCGGACTTGGTTCCGTGATTATGTTGTTGTCGTATTCTTATTCCCATCCTTTACTCTTGCTATTTAAGTTTTAGGATGTGTTGGGCAAGTTTGAAATAGGTTGGTTGAGCTTTGGTCCCCATTCGTGTTGCCCAGGATTTTGGTGATCCGCTCGAGCGGGTCTTCTCGCGCTCGAGTGGAGTTTGCGTCCTTTTAGCATTTTGTGTGTCTGTAAAACTACTGCAGGTGTGTTTTACATGCTCGAGCGAAGTTCCTTACGTTTGAGCGGGTAGCGCTTGAGCGGGGATTTTAGCGCTCGACCGGGTGTTCAATGTCTGTAAAAAATATTGGAAGAGGGTAATCTACGCTCGAGCGGGTGTCCCTTTGCGCTCGAGTAGGTGTGTTTTACAGTTGTGTCTTGGAGCTCGAGCGGGTATTCTTGTGCTCGAGAGGGTCCAATTTTTGTGCTTGACGCTCGAGCATCCTATTCTCCGCTCGAGCGGACTAGTCGTATATCAGATGGCAGGTGGGTGATTTTAAATCACTTTTCACACTTTCTTTCTCTCTCTTACTTTTCAAAACCTCCATTGGAGAGCACCTCACTCTAAAAGTTCAACTTCTCTCTAAGGTTTGATCTAGTTTGAGTGATCTTCCACCCTAGTGTCTTTGTAAAAAGCGTAGAGCCTTGCTTGATCTTCATTTGGATCCAAAAATCATTGAGTTTGGAGCACATGCGAGTTTTTCATCTTCTCCATTGGGTCTCATCTCTTGAGGTAGGGATATTCTACTCCATCTTATGGGTTTTGACATAAATATTAGTCATTTTGATTAGTTGATGTTGTTGGGTACTATTGGGAAAGTTAGGGTTTGTTTGGTGGTTAAAAGAAAAAGGGGTTTTCAAATGTTAAACTCCATGTGTATGAGAGACTTTGGAAAATGGAATTATTGTTGTCAAATTGATGAAATTGAACCTTAGGGTTGATATTTAGAAAGAGGGAAAAATGCCCTAATTATGTTGAACAATTAATTTGAATAATTAATTTGGGGAAAAGTGAGATTGAGTTGAGAATAGTGAAATTGGGAAATTGTGGGAGTAAATGGTGTAGTTGGATAATCTAATCACTCACCTATGAAAATGTCGATATTTTATCTATTAATAAATTTATTATCTGTTTAGAGACAACTGTTCTGGGCAATCGGTGGAGGGTAGTCTTGATTGTTGTAGACACTGTATGTTGATTAGGGAAAACTGAAACTAATCAAAAGTGTTATGTCATTGAATGTGACAGTTTGAATAATACAGCAAATATGTGTATTAATTGATCATTGTATGAGATGAAGTGCATAAATACATTATATATGTATATTCATTTCGGAGGAGATAGAGGATGTACTCCAGTGTGTTGGAGGAGATAGGGGATGTACTCCACACACATATGTGTTCATATACTTTAACACATTATTTATGTATCTTTGTTTGGAAGGAGATGGCGGATGTACTCCATATGTGTTCGTATACTTTAACAAATTATTTATGTATCTTTGTTTGGAAGGAGATAGTGGATATACTCCATATGTGTTCATATACTTTAACACATTATTTATGTATCTTTGTTTGGGAGGAGATAGGGGATGTACTCCATATGTGTTCATATACTTTAACACATTATTTATGCATCTTTGTTTGAGAGGAGATAGGGGATGTACTCCATATGTGTTCATTTACTTTAACACATTATTTATGTACCCTTGTTTGGGAAGAGGTTGGGGATGGGCTCCATAGATAATTAAGCGGGCCAGAGTGTCCGGGGTGAGAGTTCTGAAACCTTATGAATTGAGATGCATGAACAAAGTTGTCAAGTGGAGTATTAGTTACATGAGTCGTAGTCTCATGTTGAATTAAGGATAACGGATGTATTAGTAGGTTGAGCGCTGTCTCACTTAAATTATTTGGTTAGATAATGAACCATATTTAGAAATTGAATTGGCTAACTAAGAGAAGTGGGTGGTTGCATGGCTGTAATTGTTGTCGGATTATGAGAAGGACGTTAATTGGTGTACATGGGTTATTCATTTGTCGAATGTTAATGTTTTAGTTATTCCTCATATGGGGTTTAGTGTATCTCTACTGGGCTTTGCTCACCCTACTTGGGATACCATTTTTAGGTACATGAGGCATGTTATGTTGCAGATCTTTGCTTCGGGGGTGTTCGGAGTTGAAGACTCTGCTTTGTCATTTGTTTTATTGATCACATGTATATACAAGCCGAGGGCTTTACTTGTAATAGAGTTAGAACTCTTCTTTTGTGTAACCAAGTAACAACTTGGAAAGGTGTAAGCCCGCAGGGCATTTTCTATGGTTTGTAAACATTTGTAATTTATATGAAAGACCCACTTTGTAATATTAACTCTGATGTAAGTTTGGAAATGTGATCTATCTACCATTTATATAGAACTGTTGGATGTTGGGTTTACTTATTATTTTGAGGGCGTTACACATAATGAGAACAACCAATTGTTCAATTAGCATGGTGCAACAAAAATATATGTTCTAAATATATATATGGACAAAATGGAAGGCACTTCCTTTAACACAAAATTCAAATAAGCAAACGACATGGGCAACCACTGGGAAGCATGAATACCTGAAATGGATTCCCGAAGTTGGAGGAGAGAATCTCTCAGATGAGCACAAGACTGTTCTTTCTTAGAAATTGGAAACCAATCCAGCTCTGTGGTCCCTAAGCACACGTCTATTTTAAGTTCTACATTTCGCAGATTGAAGGAGATATGAGATATGAACAAAGTTAACTTTACCATGAAACACGACTTTAATAAAACTTGGAAATACAATTACAAATAATTGTAATCATAAGATTAAGATCCAAAACTCTTTTGACTAGCAAATATTGAATCCGAAGAAATTAATTTAATTACAATAAACCAAAACCAAAGAACTGTGATCCACAAAACCAGATCAAACGCAATTGTGAACAATCAAATCAACAAAAATTGAGCAGCAATACATTGGAATTGAATAAAAAAAAAAGTGTATGATTATATGTAAAAAAAAAAAATGTATTCTGAGCTAGAAAACTAGATCAACTACAGAAATGAAGTCAATATAGAATGAGAATAAATCAAAACTAACAAGCCATAACTTCGAAGGAAGAAGCCTAACACAATCCCTAGAAAAACCCTTAATTTCACCATTATCACTGCCTACAAAATTTGCAGGAGGTCAGATAAAGGAATGGTGAATATGGATTGCAGAAGAAAGCATAGTCGATAGGAGCAAAGAAGGAGCAGACTATCATTAAGGAGATGCCAGCATAGTCTAAGCGCCATAAAAACACATTCCAACGTTTGGAATGGTAAGCAAAGAGGTGGGAGAGGGAGCTGCAAATTAAACAGCCCATAGCCCCAGCTAGAAATACAAACCAAGGCCATCTAGGAATTGCTTTATTAGAAGCATCATCCATATCTAACATCGCCGTTGCTGATAATGCACGTGTGATATATCCTAGATCTGAATCCTTCTAGGCAAACCATATTTCAGAATGACTTTAGTATATGCATAGACGTTCAATATTCAGCTTATAAGTAGAGTACATTATACAAATGATATTCAAAACTCTCTTCTCTAGTTGGGTATCTTCTTCCAGTCCAGTACATAGATATAGTTCACCTAATTTTGCACGTTTTATATTTCCTTCCAAAATATTAATGACAATTATTGGAAAACCATATTAACACCAAATTGAAAATGTGAAAGAAATGAATAAATTATATCAATAATATCCATAACTTCTTAGGAATCGTAGTTTAGTTCTTCTAGTTTCGCACGTTTTATATTTCCTTTCAAAATATTAATGACAATTGTCGAAAAACCATATCAAAACCAAATTGAAAACGTGAGGAACATGAATAAATTATATCAATAATGTCAATAATTTTTTTTGAATTCTAGTTTAGTTCTTCTAATTTTGCACGTTTTTATATTTCCTTCCAAAATATTATTGACAATTATTGAAAAACCATATTAACACTAAATTGAAAACATGAGAGAAATGAATAAATTATATCAATAATCTCAATAGCTTCTTAGGAATCCTAGTTTAGTTCTTCTAATTTTGCACGTTTTATATTTCCTTTCAAAATATTAATGACAATTATTGAAAAACCATATTAACACCAAATTGAAAACGTGAGAGAAATCAATAAATTATATCAGTAATCTCAATAACTTCTTGATCTCTCATTTTTCAAATTCTCATCTCTTGGCGGTTCTGATTGATCTCCTCCACCAACCACTTCATAAGCTGCTCTCTCGCTACCATTTCGGTGAGGGATTTCATGTTTTTTTTCTTGGTTATGTGCCTCTTTTGTAGTAGAAAATAATGTCTCATACTTCTTAACTCTATCTCTCATTTTGCAGATTCTCATCTCTCAGCAATTTGAATCGATCTCCTCCACCCACCACTTCAGAAGGGGTTCTCTTGCTGTCATTTTGGTGAGGGATTTAATGTTTTTTTAATTGTTACGACAAAATGTCACATCAAACCCATAATCATTTCATTTTTTTTTCTCACAAACATCACATCCAATTACAAAAAAATCTAACTATCTTTCCAAGCACAAAAATTTTAGACTCCTAAAATAGTTAAAAACTAAAATAGCTTACTAAAATTGTAACTTCCCAAACATCCACATATCCAACGCGTAATACACGGAAAAAAAAATAGAAAACAAATTGATTCAAGAGATGGTTTGGTGTTCAAAACTAGGGAGACACATTTTGGTACCATATATTCAACGCGTGATATTGTCTTCCGCAACGGTAAAAAAACACATCTCTCTCTCTCTCTCTCTCTCTCTCTCTCTTTCTCTCTCTCTCCCCATTGTTAATAGTTCTCCACCGTCAACAGTTTGCTTTGCATATAATTGTGGTTTGTATTTATGTATAACATTATTATTTTGGATATTTATTATAATTTTATGATTTGCATGATTTTCATTGTCATAAATAATTAAAAAAACAAAATAAACATTTTATGCATTAAAATTAACAAACATGTTTTTGAGTTTTTGTTTTTAATTTTTCAAAAATAAACAAAATCTAGCTTATAATTTTTTCATAAACATAAACAAAAAAACGTAAACTTTACCAAGCGGTATCTAAACATTAATAATAAAAAAAAATGTCCAACATGTAAAAAAGAAAAATTGCAATTTACTGGTTGACCCGGCGGATGACTAGTAACACTCTAAGCCGAACAGACTATTTTCTAATACCACTACCTCTCCCAGACTAACAATACCCTCGTCAAGGCCTATCGCAGTCCGAAGGAGACTACAAATCCGAAATTCCAAAACCAGAACAAACATGAGACATTTCACTTTTCATCATTCACAGTTTAAAATAGACTGTGATAGAGGAAAACAAATGGGCCTTAAATTAATGGAGTGGTCTTATATTTGTGAGTGTTGCTATTCACTCCAACAACTCAACCCACTCTGATTTGCACCTATTACTAAATCACGTTGAGTCAAATTCAGAAGAAAATGCAGACTGTTTATCCATTTTTCATGTTTTGTCACTAAGCGAAAGGTTAGGTAGTTGAGTTGATAGAAAGGCGACCTTTTTAAGTTGTAATTTAATTTTATTAATAAATTAATATTTGATAATCTTGAGAAAAAATAAATAAGTTAACATCTATTGATTTATGCCCAAACACTGCCATATATTTTCTCATTTCATGTCTTATTGTGTGGAGGGAGGGAGGGAGGGAGGGAGGGAAGAAAACTCACAGGGAAAAAACAATCTGAGCCGTTGGCGTCTGTCTTCATTGTCATCCCCATCATCATCATCATCGACGGTTTTTGAAGCGTAGGTCTTGTGTATGTCCCAACACAAGCTTAAGAAATGATTTTTCAATGGACGAAAAAGAACATTAAAAAATTACAATATCTGAAGAAACTAACGATCAAGCTTTCGATATTGGTCTTCTCCAACGAGTTCAACACACTCAGCACAACAAATATAATAGCCCCCCCCCCCCCAAAATGCCTGCGAAAATTCAAATTCAAACTCAAACTCAAACTCAAAAAGAAACTGATTTCAAATTCGATTTACGATTCGTTCATAAGATTGAGTCGATTTGATTCGAACAACGAATGACTCATGTCCAGATGTTTAGGGTTTCATTGTGTGAAGCGAAGACGTTGAACAGTGTCTCCTTCAACGGCCATTTACACCAATAATAGTCCAATATGAACTCGTTGTCCTTCAAGTACTCAGGCAAGCTCTCGTACTTCACCAATCGCCTCTCGAATCCATGCTTCATGTTTTGGCCCTGTAGACACCCCATTTTTGACCGTCCTCAAGACTTGGACATCATCGTTTGTGCACTTGATGATTATGACTATTTGTGCCCGTTTTGGTGCCCGAAGTCCTCGGCGGAATGCCCTGTCTTTGAGCCTTGAAACCCCTATCCATTATGTGTCCTGTTTTGGACCAACATCTTCAAGCCTGCAGCCCTTGGTGGCTACCGGCCACCAATTGAGGCTGCCAGTCACAAATTGAGGTTGTTGGGCATCACTAGTGGACGGCTGGCCACATTAGTGGCTTGTCGGCCATTGATGTCTTTTTCCAGATATTTTCTTGACAGTTGTTGCAGCTATTGGCACAATGTGCTTGATCACCATACACGTGTATGGACTGATATAACTTAGTCAAAAGCTTGTTTTTCTATAAATATGGGACCTTCTCCCCCATTGTAGAGGTTAGAAAATTTTGGAGCAAAATTCTCTCTCTCTCTCTCTCTTTCTACATTTCTCTCTCTCTCTCTCTCTCTCTTGAACTTTTGTGCATACAAGTGTAGATACACTTCAAGTTTTCCTATCAACCCTTAACCAAAGTTGCTTATCTTTGGGATGAGGTTACTTGGGACCCTCTTTGAGCTCTAGAAGGTGGCCTTGGCTTGATTTATTGCCTCATTTGTGTCTTCCCTTCAAGAGGTATAATGTTCCTCTTTTTACACTTGTTTTACATACTTGTTTTCCCATCTCTTTCAACTGTTTTTGGGCTGATTTTGAACTATAAAAAACTCTATTTTTATAGCCTAAAGGTGGTGGTTGAGGCCATTTTTAGTCAGGGGGTGGTTTACCGTTCTTGCTTCTTTGCTTATATAGCTTTTGTACCTTTGTTCACCACTTTCAAACCAAATTTTTTGGGTCTTTTAACCACTGAATTTCAGAGTATTTTCAGTGGTAAAAAACTCATTTTGAAGTCCAAATTTGGAGGGGTAGCCTATTTTTGCTCTATTTTGGGCTAGTTAGTTCATTTGAGTCTTGCTTTGCATGGTTGTAGTGTAATAGTCCTCACAAGTTGGTGTTTTAGGGTCTTAGATATCTCTTGTTTGAGTTGATAGCATCTTTTGGTGTTATTTTTCATTCCATTTTAGCACTATAAACTCTACAACCTCCCTCTTTGCTTCACTCTTTTATTTCCTTTTGAGGGTTGTTTCAAGCTTGGGATCTTTTAAGCTTGAGATTGAGGTCATGCTTAATGGTTTAATCCTCTTTGAGGGTTCATTACCAACAGCATGATCTCTCTCTTGCCTTACATTATTCCTTGGGTTACACTTCTTTCATCTTAGAAGACACTTACCAAATGGACAAATTGATTAAAGAATGATTTTGGTAACTAAAATGTGTAAAGAGAATTGGCAAGTAAAAGTGACAAGATAAGAACTTCTTTGTGTTGCATTGCATGTGTTCAAATCGAGCGTTAGTTTGAACACAAGGGAAATGGGACATTTCATACTCAAAAGTGATGAAATGTGCCCATTTTTTAGGTCTTCGTTGCCCTTGATCATGTATGATGGGGTGATGGCATTTGAGTCTTGTTTTTTCATTCATTGAACTTGTACAAAATTGGTCCCTTAGCCATCATGCATGGAAATTGCCTGATTGATGGTTTGAGGGCCAAGTGTATCACTCCTTTGATCTTTTTTTGATGATAAGGAGAGGTACACAGTACATACAACCTGTGAGAATACCCTTTCTTTGCCCCGTTTGCTCTCTGTTGCAGCTCGGGATTATGCATCACCAGTGGCCAGCCGACCATTGTTACTGGCCGACAGGCCATCAGTATTGGACGGCAACCCCTCAGTGGTGGGTGGCCGGTCGGCCACCAATGAATGTTGAGCGGTGTGCTTATGAAGCATGGCAGAGTTGATCTGGAGAAGGAAATAGTGCAAAGGTTGTGCAAACAACGGCTTTCAAGGGTAGACAGTGGATGTTCTTCAGGTGGAAACCAAGCACGCATGCATCCCTCGAGGCCATTTTGGTTAATTTGCTTAGTTAATTAGTTGTAATTAATTATCTTAGTCACTTTGTAATTAATTTGTTAAGTATTTAGCTAATAAGTTTGTTTGCTTTGTAATATTTAATTAACTTAGATAGTTAATTATTTAATTGTTTTACTTAATTAGCTTGGAATAGCTAGTTAATTCATTTAAAGTGTTGTAATAATTAGTTAAGTAGTGTAGCTTAGCTAGTTTCATTCGAACTCTCCTTCGCGAGGGCGTAATGTTGTAATAAGTGTGCGTGCGTATGTGTATGTCTTCCAAACCCACGTCTTTCTCTATTTTATTTAATCGCTTTTGATGGTTAGATTAGGGACATGTTTCAATTAGCATACCTTATGCTTGCATCCATTCATTCGCATTGCATGCACCGAGGCTCGACACATCATTCTAACTGCATTGTCGTTTCAATACTTCGATGAATACGTGCTTAGACCGCATGTTATCAAATCGATTCATATACCATATTAGTAGCCGAGCCTATTAATTGCATATTGCATGTGTTGCATTAGGCATCTTGTATAGTTAGAAACCATGCATAGTTTTCTAACTCATGTTTTCTTAGCTTGGAGTACTAGGTGAGTTTTGATGCTATAGCATACTTGTATGAGTGTGAATGTTGCCATGATTAGCATGCTTTCCATGGGGCTAAATGCTTATTTGATAAACTACACGAATGCCTGTGGATGAAGGCTTGTTGTTTGAATTGGAACGATTCAACGAATGCATGTCTTAAGCGCACTTTGTTGAGTGGCAAATCATGTTTTAAGCCCACTAAGTTTGGTGGCAAATCCTCTAACTTCAAGCCCACTTGAGTGGCAAATTCAAACCATTTTCGCAAACAAACATGAGTTGAATTGTTCCAAATTAAGCAAACTATTCTATACTTGCTTGTGCACATCGCATAGTAAAGCTAGTCTAATAACTGGAACAAGACCACATAATGTTTATAAAAAATCATATCATGATTAGTAGAGGTCGATCTTTGACCGGGCGAGTGGGGGTGCTCAGTTCATGACCTTCCCCTCTCGTACCTAAGTTTCCAAGCCGAGACGACTTTGGTGATGATGGACATGTGGCCTTTGGCACGAGTCATGGGTTTTCTAAATTTTCTCAAAATAATCTATTTAGGTGGTGACTATGTATCTGGCAAAGCAGTCCAATTTTGGCACTTTTTGATTCAAAATCAATTTTCCAAAACGATTTTTCGGATTTGGACTCTTCGGTGATTATCAGTTTTACATTGCACTTGTGAAATTAGATTCAGAACCGCGGGAGTCCGAATTGTAGGGATTCTTTTCGAGCTTTCGAAAGGGGGTCTGAAAAAAGCCGAGCTACAGGCTCGAGTCAACTCGGCCAACCCTCTCCTCTTCGCCATTACCACCGAGCTTTGCGCTATTCCCGCCTCTCCGTTTCATCTTCATCGGAAAATCCCCCAACGTTTTTCTATTTCCGGCGACCTATTCGCCGGAAATATCTTTATTTTCCGACACCTCTCTCTCTCTCTCTCTCTCTCTCTCTCTCGCTCGCTCGCTCGCTCCCTCTACCTATCTCAAAATCTATAAATATGCAATTATTTATGTTTGTGCATATATAGTAGTAGATAATATATGTATATATGTGTGTATGTATGTCAAGCTGGTGCCGAGATTGAAGCTTCAGAGAATTTATAACTAGTGAGAAACGTGTGATCGAATTAAACAGAAAATGTTTTTTTTTCTTTTTGTTTAAAATAATAAAAATTAAAAAAAGAAGAAGAAGCAATTACTAGAAGAAATAAACAATCAGCCAGGTGAAAAAAGGATGAATGGCCATGTGTCAGAATTTGGTTGATTTGACTATGGAACAAAAGTCAATAAGTGAATGTATGTGATGCGTTGTTTTTGGTTTTCCAAAAATATTTTTTAGAAAATTTTATTTTATAATTTTTCGTATTTTTTTATTTTTACTGAATTGTTTTAATATTTTAAGTAATTTTTTTAATTTTTAGACACACTTAACATAAATACATATAAAAAGTATATTTTTTCTGAAAAATCTTTTAAATATTCACTAAATTCACTATTAAATTAACACACACTTGCTCTTTTATTAGTTACTGGCAACAATCTTTGCACAAGGTTAGAGTTTCTTGAGTTTGTCTTATTGAAATTTTGTTATTGGAATTGTGATTGTTATTAATTTGCAGTATGATATAATATTTTAGGAAAAAAAAAATAAACCAAAACAAATGTGATGGTAACATATTTGGAATAATGGGATTAGATGGAATTGGCATTAGAAAATGGAATTTGATTTGATGGGATTTTGAATTAATAAAATATTTTCTAGTCTTATTACCCAAACTACACCCCACGTCTTTGGTTTTGATCTAACCTTATCTAGTCTTATTGCTTCTTGTAGTGAAGCAAAAGCAGGCACTGAGGAATAGAGAAGTGGGATGCAATGAAACTGACATTCAATAATAATCATGTATCATGATGGGATATAGTGAGTAAAAACTGACATAAAAATAAATAATAATAATAACAATAATAATAATAATAATAATAATAATCACTATATTTGATTTTAGTTTTTAAAATTCAATTTTTTAAAAATTAATTTTTTTTTGTATTTATTTGTTTTTAATGAATATTTTTAAAATTTTAAACAATTTTTTTTTAAACTTTTGTTAGATGCACCTTACTTAGATGTATGTAAATAGTAAAATATTTGTTAAAAAATAATTTAAAAAATTAATAAATACACAAAAATACAAAAAATGTATTGAATTTTCTTTTCTTTTTTTTTGTATTTTTAGTATTTAATGAATTGTTTAAAGATTTTTTCACAAATATTATACTTTTTAAGTATATATTTATGTTAGGTGTGTCTAAAAATTAAAAAAATTGCTGAAAATATTAAAAAAAAATTCATTGAAAAGAAAAAAAAATACTAAGGATAAAAAAAAAATAGAATTTTCAAAAAAATATTTTGTGAAAATCAAAACCAAACAAGCACGTAATTAATCACACCAAATCTTGACTAGTGATTCTGTCATTTTCGTTTCTCTCCCATTCTCTCATCTTCTTGTTCTAGTATCAAATAATGTTTCATATTACTCCTTAACTCTCTCTCTCTTTGTCTAAGACTCGATGATCTCCACTTTTTCGGATTCATTGATCACTCGCTCTCATCTCTTGGCGGTTCGGGTTGATCTTTCATGCTTTTTCTTCTTTTTTTTTGGTTATGTGTTTCGTTTTTATGTGTTTAATTTGTGGAATAAAATAATGTCTCATACTTACTTCTCAATGCTATCTATGAGACTCTTTGATCTCTCATTTTCTTATTGAATAAATTATATCAGTAATGTCAATAATTTCTTTTGAATTCTAGTTTAGTTCTAATTTTGCATGTTTTATATTTCTTTCCAAAATATTAATGACAATTATTGAAAAACCATATTAATACCAAATTGAAAACGTGAGAGAAATGAATAAATTGTATCAATAATCTCAATAACTTCTTAGGAATCCTAGACTAGTTCTTCTAATTTCGCACATTTTATATTTCATTTCAAAATATTAATGACAATTGTTCAAAAACCATATTAAAACCAAATTAAAAACGTGAGAAAAATGAATAAATTATATCAATAATCTTAGTAATTTCTTACAAATTCTAATTTGGTTCTTCTAATTTTGTTTGTTTTATATTTCCTTTCAAAATACTAATGGCAATGGTTGAAAAACCATATTAAAACGAAATTAAAAACATGAGAGGTATGTAATGCCCCGAAAATTGGGCAGGGTATATCTATTTATACAACAAACTCACTTGATAGACAAACACATATATATAGCTAACTATTCAATACATCATTTTCTATTCAATCCCAAATGCCAAATACATGTTGTTCACATCTCAATGCCCCAGTTCCAATCCCCAGCATGCATTTTACAACAAGTATGAAATGGAAGCCAAACAGATAATGAGTGCACTATAGGCTTACAAATTTATCCAAGAACATTCTTTGTTACACAAAATGGAGTTTCAACTCAACACAAATATAGCCCTGGGCCTACATTCAATAAATAAGAATAAAACAAAAATGAAGCCTCAGCTCTGAGTTCTCTCAAGTCAATGCCTTGGCGGAGGCATATCACCTGTACCTGAAATGGTTTCCCTTATAAGGTGAGCCACAGCCCAGCAGAGATATACTACAAAACATATGGACCATGCCAAGACTAAAGAGGAGTATGCTCATGCCATGCTCATGATAAAACAGTTTATCTCTCTTTTTATAAAGCATGCAATGCTGAGATGCAACCACAGATATAAAACCATTTCCATTTTAAATCATATATGTTACATGAATACAGACTCTGTGAATCTCTAGGTGAGTGTCTGCAAGTAGGCCCTAATACACTACCACTGTCATTTTTACCAGTAAATTGGAAGGCTCGACACCAAACCGCGTGGTTCTACACCTCCTACCTAGATTCACCAAGTATCATCTTTTCGCAAACAGATACAATTCCAAACATTTCTCAAAAACAGATACATTTCTAATGAAATGAATGTAATGCAATGCCCAATGCAACAAATGAAGAATTTGGTTCAATTTACCTAAGTCTCAGGCATTTCTACAACAATCATGGCTATCGTCCACCGATAGCCCAAAATAAATATTTCTAAACAGATATTTAAACAATTAAATTCCAAAAATTCCGATAAATACAATGTATTCCACATCTTATCAAATATGAACAACTACACTAATTTTCATATCACAATCACATCCGGTAACCTCTCAAGGTCCATTTCTAACCGTGTCGGTTTTATTCCAACAGATACATTAAGCAAAATAATACTGTTAATGCCCAAGAAAACATCATTTTCTTTTCGAACTCATTCTCCAAGAATTATTCAACTATGACATCCTATTTTGATCAAAAGCCCCAAAAGTTAAACATAATTCCTTTGTTTTCTTTAAAAATGCTTTTTTGGTCGCAAATTGGTAAAAATTTCAAAACTGATCGAAACGAAGTTCGTTTTTGTTCAAATTAAAAACATAGCTCTTTCATAACCTTACCAACATATTCCAAGTTCACAGTTTTGCAATTTGGGCATCAACTCTTAATTTTTCTTAAAATTTCTCTTTTAAGCAAATAAATCACAAATTTTCCAAAAATTCTAATTAAATTATATACAACTCTAAGCTCCATATAATCAAGTAAAAGTGCATAAAGAAGTGTAAGAAAAATTCCTACCTCATGCCAAGAAACTTTCAAATTTTTTGGCAACAAAAATTAAATCTGTTTGGAGCCAAACGACGCCTTTTCTGCCCTCTACGTTTTGATCCAAAGCACTAGGGGTCAAAATGACTTACACTAGATCAAACCCTTGAAAAACCAACATTCGAACGCTTTTTCTTTTCTTTCTCAGGGCAAGAACCCGAAGGTTGAAAGAAAAATCCTATTTGGTCACTTATATATATATAGTATAAACAAATATCTAACCATATATATATATATATATATACACCTATATATATATATCAATTTAAAAATAAATTTCAACATCTTTAATGACAAAAGTAAATATAATATTTTCTCACCACAAAACATATATCGTTTAATGGTACACACCATAAATATTCACAACTCTTTTATGGTAATCAAATAATAATAATAAAATCACAACAATATTTCATGGTTACTAACGGGTCACTATTCAATTAATTGGGTCCAAAATGAATGGAGTTTAATAATTTAATATAAATGTAACAACCCTCGCATCATCTTGGTCGTGTTCACATGCATACACATGAATTTGTTTTGTTGAGTTGCATTTACAGACCTTAATTTGTTTTGTCTGAGTGTTGCTTGCATGTTTTGTTTCTCGCTTGGTGTGTGTTAAGCCGAGGTCATCTTAAGCCTAGGTCACACCATCGAACCTCTTACACTAAGGACCATCTTGGAACCACTTTGGTTGGCTTCCATCTTCACCCTGGCGTCTTGGCCGAGATGTCATCATCTAGGGCGAGATGCTATCATCTAGGCACCTGACATCCTTGAACCTAGCACCTAGTGACCTTGTACTGGGACTGGAATGACCTAGACCAAGGTGTGGCACAGCTGGGCCAAGTGTTATCCTTCCTAGCTGAGATCATTGAGACCTTACTTGCCGAAGCCTTTGTCCTAACCCGAGATCATTACCTGCTGGAGTGCCCATGTCACCTTGCTTGTTGTATACACTTTGTCATGCTCTTGTCATGTCAGTCAGTCACCTTTTGAGGAGAGCCAACCAGCCATTACCACGTGTCCCAGCAGAGGGTTAAGTCAGCCGGTAGTAAAGAAAACATATCATTTGTTGTATCCTTGTCCTACAAGAGAGAAAAGCTCTAGGAAGAGTGGAAGAAGAGTTCTTTGAGTGAGAATAGATTTCCAAGCTTGATCTTCACACCTTGAGCCGTTGGACCGGCGTTTTGAGGTTAGAATCTTGATATGCTCTTGTTGTTCTCCATGTTCATCTAATCACATTGCATGATCTAGCATTATTCATGAGCCATGCATTGATGTAAAGCTTGTTTTAGAAAGAGAAAATGATGTTCTTGTGTTCTTGAAATAAAACCATGTTTTGATCCGAAAGTTTGTATCAAGATCCATGTTTTCATGTTCGTTCTCATGAAACCTCCAAGTATGGGTACCCAGGTCCATGTTTTCGAACTCATCTCATGACGTCTCAGATTTTGTAATAACAAGTTAAGATTTTAGCATTTATGTTCTTTACGTTCATGTTCTTCCTATTCCTCGAAGGGAAACCCAGATTTTCCCGACTTCATTTCCCCGAATATGGTCATCGAGACCACACCTCGGCCAAGAGGTGTAGAACCTCGGCCAAGACCTCGTTGGTGCCCAGCATGTTTTCCTGAGATGAGAAACAGTGTTTTAACTCCCAGCACATGTTTTGCTTGATCTTGACTTAGTTTTGAAAGAAATCCTGAGATCATTTACACTCATGCAAAGCTTGTTTTAGGAATGCATTTCATATCCATCTTTGAGCATCTCTTCTTGCCTTCTTGAAATGCATTCAATGGGATTTATTATGTGCTTGTAGGCCTTGGATCCTTGCTTGTAATCCCCACACCCGAAGAGCTATATGAGTGGTATTTTTAATAAAGCTATGTTATAAAGTTTTGATAAAGCTTTGCTTTGCTTTGGAAAAGTGTTTGATCAAGCAGGAATGACTATCCCAAGTTTTGTATCAAGTATTACATTTATTTTGATGACATTCTTGGAAAGTCCTTAGTGCTAGGGGACTATAATGCAACTAGTACCCTTGTTTTGAAAGTCCTTAGTGCTAGGGGACTATAATGCAACTCGCACCCTTGTTTGAGATATCTCTCTTGTCTTGCCACCGACGGTTTACCGCGTGGGTATGTCCGGAATGTCATCCCTTGTATTATATTGATGCTAGTAAGCATCCCTTGAAGCTTTGAAAGATTTGATAGATGAACTTGGTTCATCCCTTGATTTTGCACAATTATGATATGTATTGTTTGATAAAGATCTCGAATGTCATTCATTTAAACATTTATTACTAATATCATTCACTGAGTATTCAAGCTCACCCTCTCCATATACATATGTAGGTGACGAGCAAGAAGGTGGTAACGCCTAGATGATTATTTGCAAGTTGTTTGGATTCATATTTTGTAGCATCTTGAAGATTATGCTTCTTGGCTTGGCCATTGTAGTTTGTTTTGTATATGTCGGCTTGAGAAGCCTTTTGATCAAGATGTAATATGAATTTTTTTTATTTGTACTCAAGTTGTAAAACCACGTTACATATGACATTTCATTTGATCTATGCACAGCTCTTGTGGACTATTTAGATTTAAATTTATTGCTTCTGCACATGTGAGCCCCATATGTATACTTTGATTGTGTGTGACTTGTAAGTTGGCCTTTGGTAATCTCGGATTACTGGCCATCATGACACCATTCTACTAGGGGCGGAATGGGGTCGTGACAGATTGGTATCAGAGCACCGGTTCCTTATAGTACGTTTTTCACACAATTTGAGTCCTAAAGAGCTTAGGATTTCCCTTAGAATGATATTAGGATTCCATCATATTCCTTGCTACTTGACAAGTTGTGTATTATCTCGACATGAATATTTGTTGCTTGTATGCATGTCTATTTGTTCATTTTGTTTTAAAGTCATAGTCTACATACTCTTAGCGTCATGAGAAGGGGTAGACCTCCAGTTGGCCGAGATCATTCCGAGGACAGATTGGACAAACTATAAAGGTTGGTCGAAGGTTTGGTCCGTGAGTTGAGACAACCTGGGCCACAAGACACTAGTACCGCCTCTACTCAGGCCGAGCAGACAAACGGCCGAAATGCAGTTCCACATCCACCTCCTCCAGTGCTGCAAGTGCCTCCACAACCAACTTTATATGGGGACAGCACGATAACTTTGATCAAAGAGTTCAAGAAGATGAACCCGCCGAGATTTCAAGGGGGTGTAGAGTCGTTGAAAGCCAAAGCGTGGGTTCTAGAAATGGAGAAGTTGTTCGAGATTTTTCTAAGCACCGATTCTCAGAAAGTGTTATTGGTAGCATTCACATTGGATGACGACGCTCGTAGATGGTGGATGATGGTCCGAGAAGGTAATCCGGGTTTGACTTGGGCCAGATTTTTGGAGTTATTTTATGACAAGAATTTTCCCCTTAGTGTTCGAGATCGCAAGACCACAGAGTTCCAGACTCTGACACAAGGCAACAAGACAGTGGTAGAATACAACCGTGCTTTTACCGAGTTGGGGAGATATGCACCTCACATGGTCGATAACGAATATAGAAAAGCTAGGAAGTATGAAAGTGGGTTGCGTGGACCGATACAGGATCGAGTTAACATGCTCAATATGCTGACTTACACCGGAGTGTTAGACAAGGCCATCCTAGCAGGAGCTAACTTGAACCGATACCAGAGTTCAGCAGAGAGCCAGAGGAAGAGACAAAACTATGAGAATCGCCGAGTACCGTTTAATGCCATGAAGAAGGCGAATATGGGCAGTTCCAGCAACTCAAATCAGGAAGGTGATACTAAGTCGACGTGTGCAAGTTGTGGGAAGCCACATTTTGGGGTCTGTCATTGGGCGTCAGGAGCTTGCTTTGAATGTGGCGAGATAGGCCATCGTGCGAAGGACTGTCCGAAGACAAAGGCTGACGATGGTAAGAAGAATGGGAACACTTCAGGCTCTGCACAGAAAAACAATGTTGGAAGGACGCAGGCGAGGTAGGGCAGAGTTTTTGCATTAGTACCAGGAGACAGCCAGAGTGCCGAGACAGTAGTGTCAGGTACCCTTCCAATTTGCTCTCAAGATGCATACATATTGATTGATTCGGGTTCTACACATTCATTTGTATCTGCTAAATTTGCCGAGAAGTTGAATAGGGAACTAGAACCCCTTGGTTATGTGTTGTCTGTGTCTACTCCATCTGGGAGAACTATGACTGTTGCATCCATTTATAGGGCGTGTGTTATTGTGATTGAGGATGTAGAATTATTAGTTGATTTGATGCCGTTGAACATAACTCACTTTGATGTCATATTGGGAATGGATTGGTTAGTAGGAAATCATGCATCCATTAACTATGTTTCCAAAAGTGTCACATTGAAACCCCCAAACCAAGCCGAGGTTACGTTTCAGGGTAAAGGAGTAGTATCTCCACCTTACTTGATCTCATCTATGAAGGCCTATAAGTTGATTTAGAAAGGGTGTCAAGGTTATTTGTGTAGAATATTAAGCAATCTGAGTGGAAACATTGAATTGGCCGACATCCCAGTTGTTAAGGAATTCCCCGACGTCTTTCCAAATGACTTGCCTGGCTGCTTAGTCGATATAGAAATAGAGTTTACTGTTGACGTCATGTCGGGAACCTAGCCTATCTCCAAAACACCCTATAGAATGGCCCCAGCCGAGCTTAAGGAATTGAAACTACAATTAAAAGAATTGTTGGATAAGGGATTTATTAGGCCGAGCACTTCACCTTGGGGAGCACCAGTTCTATTTGTGAAGAAAAAGGATGGCACACTTCATCTTTGTATTGATTACCGAGAACTGAACAAGGTGACCATTTAGAATAAGTACCCATTGCCGAGGATCGATGATTTACTTGATCAACTACAAGGAGCACGAGACTTTTCAAAAATGGATCTTAGGTCGGGCTACCATCAGCTCAAGGTTAAAGTCGAGGACATCGAGAATACTGCTTTTCGGACAAGATATGGCCACTACGAATTTTTGGTAATGCCTTTTGGGGTGACTAATGCTCCTGCAGCATTCATGGATTTGATGAATAGAGTCTTTAAGCCATACCTAGATGAGTTTGTGGTTGTTTTCATCGACAATATATTAATTTATTCCAAGAGTGAAGTTGAGCATGAGAAGCATCTGAAACTTGCCTTACAGATTTTGAGAGACAGAAAGTTGTATGCCAAGTTTAGCAAGTGTGAGTTTTGGCTTTCCAGCATTTCATTTTTAGGACATGTGATTAATGAAGAAGGTATTTTGGTTGATCCTAGCAAAATTGAAGCCAGTGTGAATTGGCCGACACCGACTAATGTGTCCGAGGTTCGTAGTTTTCTGGGTTTGGCAGGTTATTACAGAAAATTTGTGAAGGATTTCTCGAAGATCGCAGTACCATTGACACAGTTGACTCGGAAGGGAGTGACATATGAATGGACTGAGGTTAGAAAATTAGCCTTCCAGGAGCTCAAGACAAGGTTAGTTACAGTACCAGTTCTTGTACTACCATCAGGCAATGAGGAATTTCAGATTTATAGTGATGCTTCACATAAGGGTTTGGGTTGTGTATTAATGCAAGGGGGTAAGGTTATAGCATATGCATCTCGCCAGTTAAAGTCCCACGAAAAGAATTATCCCACCCATGATTTAGAACTAGCAGCCGTAGTATTCGCCTTGAAAAACTGGCGTCATTACTTGTATGGAGCCTCTTGACAAGTTTTCACAGATCACAAGAGCCTAAAGTACTTGTTCACTCAAAAGGAATTGACTATGAGGCAGAGAAGATGGCTTGAGTTATTGAAGGACTACGACATGCAGATTCAGTATTATCCAGTTAAGGTAAACTCAGTGGCCGACGGTAGACACCCCATTTTTGACCGTCCTCAAGACTTGGACGTCATCGTTTGAACACTCGATGATCATCCATGTTTGTGTTCGTTTTGAGTTCCCGGAGGGCTCGGTTGCGTGCCTTGCCTTAGGATATCTCAACTTGACTGTTTTGTGCTTGGCTGGACCAAGGACTTGTGGTTTTTGCATCTGAGGGTAGGAAGTGGCTTGTTGGCCACCCCCCTTACCCCACCGGCCATGGCCTGAGGCCACCGGCCTTGCTTTCTTGCCACCAGCCAAGTGTATTGGCCGATCAGCACTTTATTTAGTCGGCCGGCCATGGTGTTGGTTGATCGCCATTTTTTGCTGGCCGAACCCTATTCATCTGCTTTATGCAGATATTTTGTGCCAACTGGCATAGACCCTATCCTCCATACACGTGTATGGAGGATTTTGAACCTTTGTTTTAGCTTCTTGAGGAAGCTTGAACCTTTTGAACCTTTGTTTTAGCTTCTTGAGGAAGCTTGAATCTGTTGAACCCTTGCTCTAGCTTCTCCAAGAAGCTTGAACCCTTTTCTCTAGCTTCTCCTAGAAGCTTGAACCTTTTGCTCTAGCTTCTCCAAGAAACTTGAACCCTCTTGTTTCTCTATAAGAGAGGGCCTCGCTCTCCTTTAGAGAGGTTGAAAAAATTTTCTAAGGCACAAGAGATATATCTCTCTCTATATCTCTATATTTTGGTTTCAAAAGAGTGAGATTCTTGGCCCCTTTGCACACCACCTCACAACCACACACCTCCACCATTCATCTAAGGTTCTTGGAGGGTATTTTCAGAGGTTAAAGAGCTGGTTTTTGGTCCAAGAACCTGTTGGTTTAGCTGAGCTACAAGGGTAACTCCTTTTCCCTCTTTATTCCCCATTTTTGCACAAGATTTTAGCCTATCTTGCATGCTGTTTTAAGCTTAGTGTATAACTGATAAAAGTTCTTTTTTTTCATGCTTTTAATCTTTGTTTAAGATCACTTTTGTATTTGGGTTTGTTTACCCCCTTTAGGCCTTGTTTGGCCTCATTTTTGTGCCTTTTTTGTGAGCTTCGGGACCACCTTATATTGGCCTTATCACCACAAAAATCCAGAGAGATTTCAGTGGTGGAGATGGTGTTTTGAGGTCCTAAGAAGGAGAGGGCCATCCCCTCTCCTTTGTTGTCTTGTTTACTAGCATATTTGGCCTATCAAAGGAGCATATATTTATATCATTTGGAGGCCTATTTCAGGCACTTTTTGGTGACTTTTGGGACCTGCCTAGCCTCTGTCCATGGCTAGCTTGGTCCCCTTTTGTTTTCCTCTTGCATGTGTAGAGTAATCCCTTTCATAGTTTATCAAAGTAGCGCACCATTCTTGCATGTATTGACCATGTTTCAGTGGGTTTTTGGTCATATTTTGGCATGCCATGATTCTGTTTTTGGCTGGTTTGGTGGCCCCTCACATGCTTCATAGGCTTGTAGTGTAAATCATGCTTACTAGCTCACATTGCATGCTGTTTTGGCCCCCTCTTCTAGCACCTTTTGGCCACACTCCAAACATGTTTTGTTCATATTTTGGGCTGCCTTAGCTCTGTTTTTAGGCCTCTTCGCCGATTGGTGCTTGCCATGCATGGTTGTAGTGTAATAGCCTTGCTTACCTTTGAGTTTTGGTGTCCCTTGCAGGTGTTGCTTGAGGCATTTTAGTGTTTTGGCATCATTGAATATGATATTTTAGAGTTCATAGGTGTGCCATATTCTCATGTTTATCATGCCTTCAATGTGTTTGAGAGTTGTGCTTTTATACCCCATTTGTGAGCCATTGCATGAGCTTCATTTTGGTGCATGTCAAGCCATCATTTTAGTCCATTTGGCCACTGATTTTGGCATGCTTGAGAGCTACCCATGTTGGTGTAAGTCCATCTCACCATGTTGTTGCATGCTTGTTTCATTTTGCATGTTGTTGCATGCTATACATGTTCACATGGTTTGGTTGTATGCCTATTGCCTATTGCCTATTGCATGCTTGTGTTGCTTTGTTAAGTTCATCATGCATGTATTACATTGGTCTAAGTATACTTGCCTTTGCATGTTATTAAATGTTAGCCTATTGACATGTTGTTGCATGTTCATCCATCTTGCATACTTGTTAAGTTACATGCTTGTTTGCATGCTTGTCTTTGCATATTGTTATATGCTAGTTGCCTTGTATAGCATTGTTGCTTGCATGCTCATGTTGCATTAGTTTGCTTGCATGCTTAGGTTGCATAGCATTGTGTGCGCATCCCTTGCCTCTTGAATCAATCATGATAGAGGTTGGGGCCCTTATGTGTTTTTGTGCATTTCATTTGATATCAAATTGCACACTTGGCGCCTTTGGCCATCATGCATTGAAATGTGTGATTGGTGGCCCGAGGGTCGAGAACCAAACCCCCCTTGAGTTCATAGCATGATAGGGAGGGTGGTCGTGCATACATTGTCTTGTAAATTCCTTGCCATGCACTGTCTGTCCTCTGTTGCAGCAAAAATAGAGTTCTGCAGGAACAGATGGCCGGTCGGCCCTCTTCAGTGCCGGCCGGCTACCAAAGTCCAGTCGATGGCCCCACTTTTGGTCGGTAACCACTTCCTAATGGCCGGTGGTCCTATCTTTTGGCCGGTGACATCCCAAAATGCTCAGGGAGTAATTCAGAGGCATCTCAAGGATTTTCACAGTTCTCAGAGGTGCCGAACAGTGCAAATAGAGGCAACATGTGGCATGGCAATGGGTTTCCGAGTGAGGCAAATCGAGCATGCTTGCATTTGACCCTCTTCCCGAGGTAGCTTTACTGCTTTAATAGCTTAATTAATTTGTTAATTAATTAAGGTTTTGTAATATTTAATTAGCTAAAGTAGTTAATTATTTATTTGGTTTGTATTATTCTTTTGGCCCCTCCGAGAGAGGGCGAATTTTGTAATAAGCATGCGTGTGTGTGATGCATGTCTTCCAACCGCATGTCTTTCTCCGTTTTACTTACCTGTTTTCAATGGTTAGTCTTAGGGTACATTTCCATTAGCATACTTATGATAGCATGTTTGCATACATTCATTCGTATTGCACGCATCGGGCTCGGTGCATCATACTAATTACATAGTATTTCAATTCCAAGTTGAATACGTGTATCGAGTTGTCGCATTTCACATGCCATTCTTAGGGCAGCCGAGCCTATCTTAGTTGTATTTTGCATGCATTGCATTAGCCATTGCTAACATGAACTTGGATCATGCATGATTACTAACTAGTTTCTTGTTTTGGCTCGGAGTACACTGTGAGTGTTTATGCTTTTGCATCTTGCATGTATGTGAATGTTAACATGATAGCATGCTTGCCATGAGGCTATTTGCTTATGTGATATAACTGCCTGAATGCCTGTTAGTGAAGGTTGGATTACTCAAACTGGACCAATTCATTGAAATCTGTGTTTTAGCCTACTTGCGAGTAGCAAACCTCAAACCATTTTCTAAACAAACAGATATGCGATGCTTTGTTCCAAATTAGGCGATTTAGTCTATACTTGTGTGTTGTGCGCATCACATAGTAATTCTATCTAATTAACCAGAATAAGAACGCATGTGTTTTCAAAAAGCAAGATATCATGTTTAGTACAGGTCGATCTTTGATCGGGCCAGCGGGGGTGCTCATAGATGACCTTCCCCAATCGTACCCAAGTTCCCAAGCCGAGGCAACTTTGGTGATGAAAGACACGTGGCCTTAGGCATGAGTCAGGGTTTCCTAAATTCTCTCAAAATAAAATATTTAGGTGGCGACTTTGTATCTGGCAAAGCAGTCCATGTTTGGCACTTCTTTCTAAAAATCAGTTTTTCAAAACGATTTGCCGGATTTGGATCTTTGGTGATTTATCGGTCTTGCATTGCACACTCCGCGAGATTAGATATAGGACCGTGACATTGAGTCCGAACTGTAGTAAGCCCAATGAACAAAACGGGATTTTTTCTGGGACGTTCGGGGACGTCTACACCGATGCTTTGAGCAGAAAATTTGTTGGGAGTTTGACATGTTTAGCAACGATTTTAGTGGAGCCGACGATTTTTGAGGAAGTGAAGACCAGACAAAGGGAAGATGAATTCTTCAAAAAGGTGATTGATCATTTCAGGATTGTGATTAATGAAGATTTGGGTTATGAGGAGAGACCGATACGGATTCTTGATAGGCAAGTGAAACAGTTGAGGAACAAGTCGATACTGATGGTGAAGGTTGAATAGAAAGAGCATTATGGCAAGGATGCTACTTGGGAAATGGAAGAAGAAATGAAAATCCTACATCCAGAGTTCTTTGTGGGACGAGGTAACTTAAGTTTGAGGACAAACTTCCTTAAGGGGGGTAGGATGTAATAACCCTCGCTTCATCTTGGTCGTGCTCGCATGCATACACATGAATTTGTTTTGTTAAGTTGCATTTACAGACCTTAATTTGTTTTGTCTGAGTGTTGCTTGCATGTTTTGTTTCTCGCTTGGTGTGTGTTAAGCCGAGGTCATCTTAAGCCTAGGTCACACCGTTGAACCTCTTACAGCTAGGACCATCTTGGAACCATTTTGGTTAACCTTCATCTTCACCCTGGCGTCTTGGCCGAGATGCTATCATCTAGGCATCCGACATCCTTGAACCTTGCACCTAGTGACCTTGTACTGGAACTGGAATGACCTAGACCAAGGTGTGGCACAGCTGGGCCAAGTGTTATCCTTCCTAGCCGAGATCATTGAGATCTTACTTGCCGAAGCCTTTGTCCTAACCCAAGATCATTACCTGCTGGAGTGCCCATGTCACCTTACTTGTTGTATACACTATGTCATACTCTTATCTTGTCAATCAGTCACCTTTTGAGGAGAGCCAACCAACCGTTGCCACGTGTCCCAGCAGAGGGTTAAGTCAGCCAGTAGTAGAGAAAACATATCATTTGTTGTATCCTTGTCCTAGAAGAGAGAGAAGCTCTAGGAAGAGTGGAAGAAGAGTTCTTCGAGTGAGAATAGATTTCCAAGCTTGATCTTCACACCTTGAGCCGTTAGACCCGCGTTTTGAGGTTAGAATCATGATATGCTCTTGTTGTTCTCCATGTTCATCTAATCACATTGCATGATCTAACATTATTCATGAGCTATGCATTGATGTAAAGCTTGTTTTAGAAAGAGAAAATGATGTTCTTGTATTCTTGAAATAAAACCATGTTTTGATCCGAAAGTTTGTATCGAGATCCATGTTTTCGTGTTTGTTCTCATGAAACCTCCAAGTATGGGTACCCAGGTCCATGTTTTCGAACTCATCTCATGAAGTCTCAGATTTTGTAATAACAAGTTAAGATTTTAGCATTTATGTTCTTTATGTTCTTCATGTTCATGTTCTTCCTGTTCCTCGAAGGGAAACCCAAATTTTCCCAACTTCATTTCTCCGAATATGGTCATCGGGACCACACCTCGGCCAAGACCTGGTTGGTGCCCAGCATGTTTTCCTGAGATGAGAAACAGTGTTTTAACTCCCAGCATATGTTTTGCTTGGTCTTGACTTAGTTTTGAAAGAAATGCCGAGATCATTTACACTCAAGCAAAGCTTGTTTTAGGAATGTATTTCATATCCATCTTTGAGCATCTCTTCTTGCCTAGATGATTATTTGCAAGTTGTTTGGACTCATACTTTGTAGCATCTTGAAGATTATGCTTCTTGGCTTGGCCATTGCAGTTCGTTTTGTATATGTCGGCTTGAGAAGCCTTTTGATCAAGATGTAATATGCATTTGTTTTATTTGTACTCAAGTTGTAAAACCACGTTACATATGACATTTCATTTTATCTATGCACAGCTCTTGTGGACTATTTAGATTTAAATTTATTGCTTCTGCACATGTAAGCCCCATATGTGTACTCTGATTGTGTGTGACTTGCAAGTTGGCCTTTGGTAATCTCGGATTACTGGCCATCATGGCACCATTCTACTAGGGGCAGAATGGGGTCGTGACAATAAATCCCCAACTAAGATTAAAGTATAAATTTAATTTCATTCAACTCGTTACAACCTTTCCCTCTTAAAGAATTTTGTCCCCGAAATTTAAGCTAGATAACCTCGCTGAATCAAAATCAACTACAACTGTAGAAATGCAATCATGGCATGATAACACAACAACCTCCCAATTAAACATAAGAAATTCACCCTATTCCGTAACATATGCAGTGTACATCCTAATATCAAAATAACATTTCTATTACAACTCTCTAACATCGATTAAAAGGTCTGGATTCTTCTCACAGGCTTCAGCCTCACGTTCCCAAGTCGCCTCCTCAACCTCGTGGTGTCTCCATAACACTTTCACCAAGGTAATTGTCTTACCACGCAAGACTTGATCCCTAGTGTCTAAGATCCTCATTGGTCTCTCCTCATAAGAGACATCCTTGTCCACCTCTAACTTAGTCCAATCTAACACATGTGATGGATCGGGCTCGTATTTCCGAAGCATAGAAATATGAAATCGTGAACTCCAAATAGTGGTGGCGGCAAGGCTAACCAATATGCCACTTCCCCAATACGCTCCAAAATCTGAAAAGGCCCAACGAAGCGCGGAGACAACTTCTCCTTCTTCCCAAACCTCATCAAACCCCGCTTAGGTGAGATCTTAAGAAATACATGATCCCCAACCTCAAAAGATAACGGCCTCCTCCTATGGTCGACGTAGCTCTTCTGACGACTCTAAGCTGTAACCAATCTCTTACGGATAAAAGCAATCTTCTCTGTCGTTTCCCAAACTAACTCTGGGCCTATCATAGGTGCATCACCTCAGCCCAACACACTGGGGATCTACATGGTCCACCATACAAGGCCTCAAATGGTGCCATGCCAATACTCGATTGGAAACTGTTGTTGTAGGAAAACTCCACTAAAGGCAAGTGTTTCTTCCAAGACCCCTCTCCACCTTACCACTAGCAATCTTCTCCTGGATGGTCTCAACCTCCGGATCAACCATCTGCGCCTCTGTAACGCCCTCAGAATTAATCCATTATATATATATCATTGACATGCATTATTTAAAGAAAACACTTTAATAATTCATTATAATAACCATCAGAGTCTTACTAAACAAAAGCATTACATGTAACATCAAAGTAAATGCCCTACCGGCTTACATCTTTCCAAGCCAACACTTGGACACAATAGTATGAGTTCTAACTCAATTACAAATAAAGCCCTAGGCTTGAGTGTTTACATGTACTAACAAATAAAAGCAAACAACTGAAAATAGTCTTCAGAATCCAAGTCCTTGGAGGTAGCTTATCACCTGAACCTGAAAATGATGTTCCCATAAAGGGTGAGCCACAGCCCAGTAGAAATATACTAAACCACATATAAGCAATGAATAAAGCAATAGCATTCAACAGATGGTTAACCAAGATAATCAATTACTTCATTTTACAGTCTCATGACACTATTGTCTAAGACACGTTTTACTTTCCAACTTTATCAATATGGCTCAGAACCTGGCCAAACTTACAACAGTGAATCATATAAATCATATTCACATTCTTCCAATGTCAACAAACAAATGAGACTCAAGCTCAAATCAAAACACTTCATACTTCCAGATTGATACACATTTTAGTGTTGTATCAATAAAAACTCTTCTATATAAATAAGCACACATAAAAGTGATGCTAATGGAGTTCATCCCCTATCTCCTCCCAAACAAAATCCGGTTTAGAGGTCCATCCCCTATCTTCCCCTAAATCGTGGAGTACATCCCCTATCTCCTCCCACACAAAACAATGTATGTAAACACATAACATATACAGCACACAATCAATACACATAATGTCTGTATTAATTCAACAGTCAAAATTGATGACTTAATCAATGATTAGTTTCAGTTATCCCTAATCCACATGCAGTGTCTACAACAATCACAGCTATCCTCCACCGATAGCCCAGAACAGTTATTTCTAGACTGTAAATAAATATATCAATAATTCAATGGGTGTGTGATTTAAATTACCCAACTACACCTCTTAATCAATGAATTCCTCAATTCCATGAATTTAACCATATTTCCCCAATTCCATGAATTAATTATACGAATTAATTTAATAATACAACTAGGGTTTTCCCAAAATTTACCAAAGTATCCCCAACATATCAAAATACTAGAACTTAGAACAAAACCTATAAAATGGAGTAGGAAATCCCTACCTCGAAGAAAACAACCCAAATGGTGAAGACAGAGATGAGTGCCCAAATACCAATGTGCTCCAAATCGCCAAATGTTCAGATTAAATGAAAGCCCTCGACTCCCTCTATCTTTTTAATAAAGCAACTAGGGTAGAAACACACTCTAAATAGATCAAACCTAAGAAAGAAGGTGAGTAGGGAGAGAGAGAAGTCGAACCTAGGGTTTGGAATCAAAAAGAAGATGAAAAAGACTGATCAAAACCCGTTGCTGCGTATATAAACTGGACAGGCTCGCTCGAGCGAAGACTTGGTCGCTCGAGCGACCAGACACAGAGAAACTACGCTTGAGCCAAGGAAGCCTTGCTCGAGCCAACAACCCAAAAGCTCGCTCGAGCGAAAGAAAACTCGATCGAGCGAAGAACTCAAACCCTCAGGTCTGTAACCAGACACACGCTCGAGCGAAGGAACTATTGCTCGAGCGAAGAACGAACTAACTCGCTCGAGCGAAGAAAAGCTCGCTCGAGCCAAGAATGCAAAGCTACAGGTCCAAACCAGACGCAAACTCTCGCTCGAGCTACCAAACCCCGGCTCGAGCGAAGAACCAAAAACAACAGCTCGCTCGAGCGACACACTCCTCGCTCGAGCGAAGATCCAAAATTCTGGACAGCAACACTTGGTTTCTAAACCTAACTAACCTGAAACAAACCTACCCAACACATCCTATAACTCCAAATGAGAAAATAAGGGACAACAACAACAATTATAAAATGACAGAATCTACGGAACCTAAGTCCGAATACAATAATCAAATGGGAAAAGACCGGGGTCGCTATAACCTCCCCCCCTTAAAAGAATTTCGTCCCCGAAATTAAGCATAAGTTTGTAAACAAAAACAAGTTTTTTTTTTTTTTTTTTCAATTCACAAAGACATTATATAACAACAATACACATCTTGACCCAATACTAGTCACCTCATCTCTTTATCAAGGGGTATCTCACAATATATATAAAACAACATATATTTCAGCCTGCATCACTATTATGCATTATTCCTTTCAATGTTAGCAATTCCCATATCATATTCAATTGCATGATATATACAACTCATTCAACAATGTAATCACATATGCAATGTTACACTAAACTTCTATAATGAAGCAAGTTTCAAGATACACCCATTTACCAAAACATACTCAATGTTGTACAACTTAAGACATATGTAAGGCTCTTAAGTTCAACAATATTACAAAATCTAAATACAAGATTACAAATCGATGAACATATCTGGGTATTTTTCACGAACTTCCAACTCACGTTCCCAAGTGGCTTCCTCCACTCCGTGATGTTTCCACAAAACTTTCACCAAAGGGATGGTTTTGCCTCGCAAAACTTGATCCCGCCTATCCAATACCCGAACCGGTCTCTCCTCATACGAGACATCCTCATCAACCACTAAATCGGTCCAATCCAACACATGTGATGGATCCGGCTCATACTTCCGAAGCATACTCACATGAAACACGTCATGTACTCCGGACAACTGCGGTGGCAAAGCTAAACGATAGGCAGCCTCGCCAATCCTCTCAAGGATCTCAAACGAACCAATGAACCGAGGGGACAACTTCCCGCTCTTCCCAAACCTCATCAAACCCCGTCTAGGTGATATCTTCAGAAAGACATGATCACCCACCTCAAACACCAAAGGTCTCCTCCTACGGTCGGCATAAGATTTCTGACGACTCTGTGCTGTAACAAGCCTCTTACGGATAAGCTCAACTTTCTCCGTCGTTTCCCTCACCAACTCCGGACCCAACAGAGGTGCATCACCCACCTCGGCCCAACAAACAGGAGATCTACACGGTCGGCCATACAAGGCCTCAAATGGTACCATACCGATACTAGACTGGAAACTGTTGTTGTAGGCAAACTCCACCAGTGGCAAGTGCCTCTCTCATGACCCACTAAAGTCTAGAACACAACCCCGAAGCATATCCTCGAGGATCTGAATAGTACGCTCGGACTGCCCGTCAGTCTGAGGATGATAAGCCGTGCTAAAGGTCAACTTAGTGCCTAAGGCACTCTGCAAACTCTGCCACAACCTGGCCGTAAAACGAGGATCTCTATCTGAGACGATCGTCACTGGAACCCCGTGTAACCTCACTATGTCCCGAATGTACAAGTCGGCAAGATGATCTACCGAATCTCTCACGCGCATAGGAATGAAGTGGGCCGACTTAGTCAACCGGTCCACAACTACCCAAATAGCATCACTACCCCGCTGAGTCCTCGGAAGGCCCACAACGAAGTCCATAGTAACATGTTCCCACTTCCACTCGGCAATAGGCAAGGGTTGCAACAAACCCGCTGGCCTCTGGTGTTCGGCCTTCACTTGCTGACAAGTAAGGCACTTAGATATGAAAGCTGCCACATCTCTTTTCATACCCCGCCACCAGAACTGGCGACCCAAATCCCGATACATCTTAGTGCCTCCCGGATGCACCGCAAGGTGTGAATGATGGAACTCTCGGAGTACCGCCTCTCGGCAAGACTCCGGCACAAACAGACGGTCTCGGTATCTCACACTGAGGTCGGAATACACCGTCAGACCTTTCTCAACCTTCCCACTGGAAATCTTCTCACGGAGGGATTCTACCTCAAGGTCACCCCCCTGAGCCTCTAACACTCGAGTCACAAGTGTAGGCTGTGCAACAACAGAAAACAAGGCCGCAGCCTCAACAGATTCGCCCAGAAGGAAATTAAACTCCCCAAGTGCACCCAACATCTCCCATTCTCGGATGGCTATACTAGCTATGTCACCAACAGGTTTCCTGCTAAGGGCATCGGCCACCACATTGGCCTTTCCCGGATGGTAATGCAACTCAGAGTCATAATCCTCTATGAACTCCATCCACCTCCTCTGCCTCAAGTTCAAGTCTTTCTGTGTAAACAAATATTTCAGACTCTTATGATCCGAGAATACCTCGAATCTCTCACCATAAAGATAATGCCTCCAAATCTTCAAGGCAAATATCACAGCTGCTAACTCTAGGTCATGCGTAGGGTAATTCTGCTCGTGAATTTTCAACTGACGTGAGCCATAGGCAATTACTTTCCCCTCCTGCATCAACACACAACCTAAACCCTCTCGTGAGGCGTCACAATAGACTACATAACCCAACCCTCTCTCTGGAATAATCAGGACTGCAGCGGTGGTCAGTCTAACTTTCAACTCCTGAAACGACTTTTCACAAGTCTCACTCCATACAAATTTGACTCCCTTCCGAGTCAATCTAGTCAAAGGCGAAGCTAATCTGGAGAAATCTTTCACAAACCGACGATAATACCCAGCTAACCCCAGAAAACTGCGGATCTCAAACACACTCTTAGGCTGTGCCAAATCTTGTACTGCCTCAATCTTGGATGTATCAACAGACACTCCTTCCCCAGACACTACATGGCCTAAGAACTTGACCTCTTCTAGCCAGAACTCACACTTTCCAAACTTAGCATAAAGTTTATGGGCTCTAAGTAACTCAAGCACCACTCTCAAGTGTTCCTTGTGCTTCTCCTCAGAAGGTGAATAGATAAGGATGTCGTCCACGAATACGACTACAAAACGATCTAAAAATTCCCGGAATATCCGGTTCATCAAATCCATAAAAACTGCCGGTGCATTGGTGAGCCCAAATGGCATCACCAGAAACTCATAGTGGCCATACCGCGTACGGAATGCCGTCTTTGGAATATCCTCCTCCCTGACTCTTAACTGATGATAACCCGATCTCAAATCTATCTTCGAGAAACAACGGGAACCCTTCAACTGATCGAACAGATCATCTATACGAGGCATAGGGTACTTATTCTTAACCGTAGCCCGATTTAACTTCCGATAATCTATACAAAGTCTCAAAGAACCACCTTTCTTTTTAACAAAGAGAGCCGGTGCTCCCCACGGTGAAACACTAGGACGTATAAAGCCCTTATCTAGCAACTCCTGGAGCTGAATCTTCAACTCAACTAACTCGGCTGGGGCAAAACGATAAGGTGACATAGAAATCGGCGTCGTGCCGGGCACTAGGTCAATAGAGAATTCAATCTCTCGATGCGGTGGCAAACCAACCAGATCCTCGGGAAAGACGTCCGAATACTCACAAGCCACCTTTGGCAACACAATCTGAGTCTTATCATCCTCACTAATCAAAAGATTAGCAAGTAGACCACTAAGCTCACTTCGTCCTCGCAGAACATACCCCGGTGGCAACACATTACCAACCCGGTCCCCCAGAAAATGAAAATACTCTCCGCTCACGGTACAACAAGTGACCCTCTGGCGGTAGCAATCAATAACTGCCCGGTATGACAATAACCAGTCCATACCCAAAATAACATCGAAACCCCTCATAGGCATAACTACAAAGGAAAATGGGATTCTATGATAATCAACCTCTATATCACAATCCCTAACACCTTGTTTCAAAATCAATTCACCCCCAAGAGGTGACACTACACAGATAGGAGATGCTAACTGAGCTAACTCCAACTCCAAAACAGATGCAAATGCAGCAGACACAAAGGAATGAGATGCACCCGTATCAATCAAAACATTAGCAACCGAGTTGCAAAACAAGAAGGTACCTCTCACAACAGATGGTGCCGGCACAAGATCCTGCGCGGTAACAGCATACACGCGCCCAGACGACCTCTGATCAACCTGCTCAACCCTAGGAGCATAAGATTGCTGCACCGACTGGGACGATGAAGCCCCCTGATTGGCCCTCGAGGCCTGACCCGACTAAGCTGGCTGCTGACCCTGATTCTGCCTCAAACCAGATGCACTAGGTGTGCCACCCAACTGCGGGCAATACCTCTTCATATGCCCTGGCTGACCACACTGATAACACGAGAGTGGCTGGCCTCTACCCTGGCTCTGGCTCTGAGATCGAGCCGAAGATGATGCTGCTCTCTGCACTCCTCCCCTCTGAGGACAAACTGGAGACTTGTGGCCTAGCTGGCCACACTTAAAACAGGTAATGTCTCCCTGACTGCCTTTCCCCGAACTAGCACTCGGCACAGGAAAAGTCGATCTAGAAAAGCTACCCTGAGACTGCTGAGGATTAAAACCCTTCTGTCTCCTACCATCACTCTGACCATCCTGACTCCTCTTGAAGCCCTTCTGTCCTTCCACCTCCTCATGCATCATAATTTCCATGTGGGCTGCAGCATCAACCATACGCCCATAATCCCGAATCATAGTTCCCCCAACTCTCAGCTTGAGGCCACGCCTCAACTTCTTCTCAAACTCGATACAACGGCGTTCCTCTGACGCCACCAACTCAGGTGCAAACCTGGACAAGCTAGTAAATGCAGCCTCAAACTCGGCCACTGAAGAACTCGACTGCTTAAGCTGACAAAACTAGTCTCGCAGCTTCTCCCTGACTGTTGGAGATAAGAATTTCTCCTGGAAAGCATTCACAAAAGCCTCCCATGTACCTCCTATACGACCCTTAGTAAACTTCCACCATTGACCCGCATCCCCCTTCAACTGGAAAGATGCCAAGGTCACTTTCAACCCCTCATCTTCGATGCCAAGCATCTCAAACATCTTCGTTGTCTGTTCAAGCCATTCATCTGCCTTAAGCGGCTCTTTGGGATCACCCACAAATTCATCCGGATTAGACCGGAAGAACTCCCTCTTCAGAAAGGAAGGTCCTGCATCTGCAGCAACATCCCGAGCTTGATTCTCAGCTTTGAGAATGCCTACTGACTCCCTGAATGCCCCTGCTATCTGTAGACGGCGCCCGCGTGGGGGCCTCGCTACTACAGTTCGGACTCGATTTGTGTCACGGTTCTTAATCTGAACCAAAGAGTCCAAATCTGGCAAATCGTTTTGAGAAACAGATTTTTGAAAAAGTAGTGCCAAACATGGACTGCTTTGCCAGATACAGAGTCGCCACCTAAATATTTTAAAATGGGGGAATTTAGGAAACCCTGACTCGGTGCCGAAGGCCACATGTCCGTCATCACCGGAGTTGTCTCGGCTCGGGAGCTTGGGTACGATCGGGGAAGGTCAGCTATGAGCACCCCCTTTCGCCCGGTCCGAAGACCGGCCTCTACTAACCGTGATATCCGTTTTTGAAAACTTTATGTGTTCTTATTCCAATTATTAGCCTAGAATTACTATGTTATGCGCACAGCAAACAAGTATAGACTAGATTGCCTAATTTGGAAATAAACATTGCATATCCGTTTGGTTTGAAAAATGCTTTGGAATTTGCTACTCGCAAGTAGGCTAAAATACGGATTTCAACGAGTTTTTCCAACTCAAACAATCCGGCCTTCACCCACAGGCATTCAAAACAGTTTAACACATAAGCATCTAGCCACATGTCAAGCATGCTGTCATGGCAACATTCACACTCGTGCGATATGCTAAAGCGGAAATACTTACATAGTACTCCGTGCCAAAACAAAGAACTTGTTAGCAATCATGCATGATCCAAGTCCATGTGAAGTGCCTAATGCATCGCATACAAAATGTTGCTAGAATAGGCTCGGCTATCCTAAACATGTCATGTGAAAATGCACAATTATCACGTATTCAGTTTGGGAATTGAAGTATTGATGCAATTAGCGTGATGTACCGAGCCTAATGCATGCAATACAAATGCATGGATGCACACATGCATAGCATAAGGTATGCTAATTTAAACATGCCCTAATACTAACCATCAAAGCAGGTAAGTAAAAGGGAAGAAAGAAGTGGGGATTGGAAGACATTCACACACCCACACACACTTATTACAGATTTGCCCTCGCTCGGAGGGACCGAATAAATATTACAAATTAACTAACTACGCAAGCTAATTAATTATTACAAATTAACTAATTTAATTAACAAATTAAATTAAATTAATTAAAGCAGGAAAGCGTCTCGGGAGACGCGCCACCATGCGCAAGCTGCCTCTGTTTTCCTTCCTTTCCTCCTCTGGAGGCTGTCAAAGCCTCAGGACTACATCCTTGGACAGAGGGGATCATCACCGGCTGAGTGAAACTTCCACCGGCAGTGTAGTATGGCCATCGGCACAAAATAGGGTCTGTCGGCAGAGAAAATTGTGCCGGTCGGCACATTACACTGCCGGTCGGCAGAGTATTCCTGCAGAACCTGCAACTCACAGCAACAAAGGGCAAAACAAGGCATGGCAGCATATTTCAAGGCATGTATGCATCAACCATGTCTCTTATCATTGTGATGACTCAAAGGGACATGTGCCTCGGTTCTCGGACCACCAATCACGCATTTTCATGCATGATGGCCCAAAGAACCAAGTATGCAACTTTGATTTCAAATGCATGCAAACCAATCAAACAAATTAGGCCCAATTCCTATCACCAATTCAAGGAACAAGGCATGCATGCAAGATGCAATGCAACCTAGGCATACAAGCTAGGAATGCAACATGGCATGGCAATGTACTTATGCAAGCATACAAGCATACATGTGGCAATGCAAATGGATGGCAAGATGGACTTATACATGAATTAGGCAACTCTAAAATAGGCCTAAAACAGTAGCCATTGTGCTAAAAGGTGAGGGCTAAATGGCATGCACACACACATGCACATAAGGACCAACACTTAAGCATGAATCAACCAACATTCAAGCACACTTGAAAGGAGGGATCATGGACTAATTAGCATGCAACATGAACCCTAAAATTATGTTATAAAATGATGCCAAATCAAGTTATAAATCAAGCCAAAACATGCACCAAAAGGCCTAGGCGTTCAAAGCAAATCAATGAGGCATTGAACTACACTAAGCAAGACCAAACAAGGCATGCAAAGAGAGACCAAAATCAGAGGTTTAGCATGTTAAAACAAACCTAAAGGACCACTTAGATGGCATCTAAATGGCCCAAATACAAAGGCATATATCATGGCCAAAACATGGAGCATTGCAACACATGCTTTTAAAGCATTAAAGAGACATGCAAGGCAATCAAACGAGCATGGAAATGGGACTGAAATAGCATGCAAGATGATTCCAAATCATCAAAACAATGCAAAGATGGCATGCTACACATGCACATACTCAAGGCCAACAAGCCCAAATACAAAGGAGCTATATAATGCATGCAAAGATCAACCCAAACGACTATGGACAGAGCTAATACATGGCAAAATAAGCACATAAACTTCACAAATGCAAGCCTAAAACATGCTCCAACAAGGGCTAACAACCTAGATCATGTTAAGGCACAAACATGGCATTACAAGGCAACTGTGCTAAACATGCATAAGGTTCCAAAACCAACTTTAAATCATGTTATATCATGGATATATAAGCATGAAAAACAAACCAAACATGCTCAACACACACTCAAGCATAGGCTTCCTTAGGAAGGCCAAAATGTGCCCTTTTCAAGGACAACAAGGAGAGGGGGTGGCCCTCTCCTTCTTGGGACTTCAAAGCATCATCTTCACCACTGAAATCCCTCAAGATTTCAGTGGTGAAGAGACCTCAACACCAAAATCCCGGAGCTAGCACAAAATGGCTTAAAAATGAGGCCTTTTGAGGCCTAAGGGTGGTCAACACCCCTCAAACAACAAAACACTCTTAATAAACAATAAAGAGGGCTTAAAAATAGAACTTTTTATGTTATACAATAATCACAAAAACAGCTCTAAGACTAGTAGAAAATCAATGCAAAAATGGGGGAAAAATGGACTAGAATCTCACCCTTGTAGTCCTCTTCAACAATGGTGCTCCAATGGCCTCCTTTGGCTCCAAACCAACACCAAAACTCCAAAACACACTCTTTAGAACCTCAGCTCCTAGAGGAAGGTGAAACACTAGGTGTTTGTGTGCAATAGTAAGGCACAAAACACCTAGTGTGCAAAATGGGAGGAAAAGAGAGATAGGTTGTGTATGTCTAACCCTAACCCTAGAAAACCAGAGCTTCTCTCTGTCTTTTTTCTCTCAAAAATGTCTAAGCCTCTCTCTTAAGCCTTAGAGAGAGCTTCTCTCTATATGCCTCTTGTAAAGCTTATCAAACAAGCTTTGCAAGAGGGAGATCCCTCCATACACGTGTATGGAGGGGAGCAAAAGTTATACAGCTGTCCAAAAATATCTGCAAAAGCAGATGAACAGCAATCGGCCGGCAAAAAATGCCATCTTGGCCAAACAAAGTGCCGACCGGCACAAAAAAGTGCTGACCGGCAACAAATAGTGCCGACCGGCAAACTATTTTGCCGGTGGCAGCAAAAACCAGCCGGTGGCATCTAGCCACTGCCGGTGATGGGTGGGGATGGTCTACAAGCCCTACCCTGCCCTTCCAAGGCAAAACACAAGTGTTCGGTGCAAAACCGGACACTAAACGGTCAAGTTCGGAGATCCTGAGGCGGGGCGCGCGAGCCGAGACCTCCGGGAACTCCAAACGAACACAAACATGGATAATCACCGAGTGTTCAAACGGTGACGTCCAAGTCTTGAGGACGGTCAAAAATGGGGTGTCTACAGTTGCCCCTCTTTGACAGAACTCGAAAGTCATAACAATGACGGGAGTGAATGTCAAAGCCCAGAGACGACCCATTTTTGACAAGGCCGAAGACTTAGACAAACATGCAATACAAATAAGATATGCGCCCGAAGGCAGGGGCAAAATGCAAGACAATGCACGGAGCCGAGCATAACTTATGATCATGCAAAGAAAGCTGTAACGAAGCAAACATGCAACGGTTTTAAGCTAGCATACCAAACTACACTACAATGCAGAAAGGATGTAAGAGAATTATGGAATTCTCAATGTGTCTCACTCGGGAGATACAATACCTGTGCGGCTCGTCTGGTTGCACCAGCTTCAAATGAACCGTACATACAATATCGTGCCTGCAAAGAAAACAAACTTAACAGGTACAATATGGTTAGCAACATGCATGACAATGCAAATGTGGATGCAAAACGAAATGCAATATATACAAAACAATGTATAAACAATGTAAATGCAGATGCAATGTAATTGAAACAATGCAAGCTACATGCAAAGCATTTGAATCGTGATCCAATCACGAGCGGTTCGAAACCACACCTATGTCAAATAGATTGATGGAGGTAACAAGTCTGTCTACCACAGAACGGTCAACTGAACTGTGAGCATTGTAGACAGACGCAAGAACAAGTATTGGGTGGAATTGACATAAGTGGGGAGACAACCCGCTGGAGAAAGGACTACGATCCTAATGCCGGATGCAAAAATTACACTATAATGTAATGGATAGATATGGCACGCAGGCCAAACCAAATCTTGCCTAAGAAAGGCATGCATACATACAAGCCATGTGTAACATAGAAAAGGTGCCGCAACCCTCAACCAACATATCAACGTGGAATCGGCGCGATACACATACAGAACTGTGTTCTAACATGAAAAGTAAGGGCACATACCGGACCAAGCTCAACCTGGAAAGGCGCAAGCCATGGATGGAAGGTGATGCAATGAATGCACGCAATCTACAATGCAATATCTACAAATATGCAATGGAATGGACATGGATACAATGGATATGGCATACAAGCCAAACCAAATCTTGCCTAGGAAAGGCATGTACACGTACGAGTCATGTGTAACACAGAAAAGGTGCCACAACCCTCAACCAACATATCAGTGTGGAATCGGCGCGATACACAAGAACTGTGTTTTAACATGAACAGTAAGGGCACATACCAGACCAAGCTCAACCTGGAAAGGCGCAAGCCATAGGCGGGAGGTGATGCAATGAATGCATGCAATCTACAATGCAAATGCATGACAATGCACTATGATGCAATGACTATGATTGCAACTTTCCCTATCTTACCAACAGGGTGATATACTAGGTTGGTTCAGTATCCAGAACTGAGACGTAGACAAGCCGCCTCAACCTATGGGGCTTCCATACAGATTTCAAGCCGAGGGTAAACCCCTGGGTATTTAAACCAGACTTTAGTCTCGGAACTCCCGAACCTTTGCGTTCTAGGCATAAGCCGTTCGAACTCTAGTTTCCACCGTCCCCGTTGGTCTTCTAGGAACTCATCGCAAGCACAGACAAAAGTCGTTCGGGCACGACAAACACCAAAGGAATTGCACCTTCAGAGGATTTAAGGTCTCCTAGACCGGGATGCAAAATGTATGCATGACAATGCATGTTTTGTTTGTTTTTTTGTTTTTGAGATGCAAATGATGTATGAAATGCATGTTGCATGAGATGCGCGACAACACGCGGCTTTCGAAGTGTACGACAATGCGAACACTAAAGGTCTTACACCTTCCAAGGATTTAAGGTCTCCTAGACCGTACGTGTTTAAGGTCTCGCCAGACCATGCGGTATTGCAAGACGCGTGACAATGCGCTGAAGGTTTCGCACCTCCAAAGGTTTTAAGGTCTCCTAGACCGTGCGTGTTTAAGGTCTCGCCAGACCATGCGTGTTTAAGGTCTCGCCAGACCGGGCGGTATGATGCGCAAAATAGCGCCATGCGTTAGGCAACGCGAGTGCACAGGACAGTGCGATGGAATGCATGCAAAATGCAATGAGATGCGCAAAACAGCGCGAAATTGAAATGCACAAAACAGTGCGGTGCGCAAAACAACGCGAACAATTTTGAAATGCACAAAACAGTGCGATGCGCAGAACAGCGCGAGGTTTGAAATGCACAAAACAGTGCGATGCGCAGAATAGCACGAGCAATTCAATGCACAAAACAGTGCGATGCGCAGGACAGCGCGAGGTTTGAAATGCACAAAACAGTGCGATGCGCAGAATAGCGCGAGGTTTGAAATGCACAAAACAGTGCGATGCGGAGTGTGACGTGCATGCCACACGGAATGTAAATGGGCTTGAATGCGCAACAACGCACGTATTCCGGAATGCACGACAATGCATGGAATGGAAATGCAATGATGATGCATGAGAAATGTGCACGATAATGCAAAGGGGTGCGTGTTGCAACGCATGTAATATGTGCATAACAATGCAAATGTGTGGCGCACGACAGTGCGATGTAATGCACCGAAGTAGTGTGATGAACTTGTGCAACACACATGGGGTAACTTTTGAATTCAAAAGGATACAAAAAGGATACACCTTGCACGAATTCGAGTGCCACGCACTGGAGACACGGCCCGCGGTCAGAACGGAGGCCGGTTGAATATCGGAGATGCACTTTCTTGCACTTTCTTGAGCTATGAAGACCACGAACAACTCAAATGGCCTAAACAAGGCTGTGGGAACCCCACCGGCCGAAAGATGAGGCCACCGGCTGGCCATCGGCACAAAAACAATTCCATCGGCACAAAAAAGTGCCGGCCGGCACAAAACATTGCCGACCGGCAAACAGTTGCTGAATCGGGGCAGTTTTGTCTTTTCACTTCGGGCATTATAAAATAGGGCTTGAAAACCCTATTCTTCACTTTTTCCACCGCCGAAAATTCTTGCCCTCTCTCTCTAGAGTGCTTCTGTTTCATTTTTCGCCCGTTTCTTCGCGTTCTACGCCCGTTTCGTCGTCGGATTCGCGTTTCTCTTCGCGTTTCGGACATTTTCCACCGATCACATTCTCGTTTCGGTGCCTCGTTCGGCGTTCTCGCCTTCTCGGGGTTTGTTCTTCTCACTTTCCTCTTCATTTCCGTGCCTTTTCACATTCCGGCCTTCCCGGCCATTTTCGACCCTCTCGGGAGTTGACTTTTCAGTTGACTCTTCGTATTCCGGCTCGGTTTTCCTTTTCCGGCCATTTTCACACCACTCTCTACATGGCGGACGACATTCCACGTGTCGGGACTCCCCCGGACCACGAGATGGACCCCGGGGTCGAGCTCTTACCACTGAGCGAGCGCCCGTTCGACCCGGTGACCTACCAGCCGGCGATTCACGTTCTACCTCCAGACGGTCTACGTCAGTTCCGGAGCTTCGAGAGGTACGCGGCGCCTGAGCTACTACTGCGTGAGCCTACCTCCCACCTTTCATTCGGCACTTCCGAGGTAACTCTTCATCTTCTGCTTTACTTTTCGCAATGTAGGATACAAAAACTGCCATAGTTAGTTGCATTCTTTAACTGCTGAAATCTAATATGCCGTAGACCGTAGTTGACTGTAAACATACATACAACTGATATCTGCTCGAAACTGACACATGCACACACACTGCACCAGCCCTGAATCACCCAAACACACGGCACACACTGTATTCCACTGCACACACACTGGTACCCAGTATTTATCTGAATTTGTTAGATTCACACACAATGCTATATCTGTTCTGAAACACTCAAACACGCTGACACAGCACACGTATTTTCCTGTAAGCACACCGGTACCCGGTATTTGCCTGAATCTGACAAACTTGCACACATGCCGTATCTGTTCTTTCAAAACTGTATTTTGAATGTTGTCCTGCAATTGTTGTTTTCTGTTTACAGGAGGGTTCCCATACCATTCGCGGGTATGGGAATACTGGTGCACGGGAGTGGTATGATGAGCTCCCTGATGCGGTCCAGCGCATCGTGGACCGAGCGGGCTTCGGCACCTTCTGCCGAGGGCTCTCTAGGCTCTCCACATGCAGACCTCTTCTTGCTGCTCTGGCGGAGAGGTGGTGGGACACCACCGATTCTTTCCATTTCTCTGCTACAGGGGACATGACGATGACCCCTCATGACTTCTCGATGCTCACAGGCATCGGGGTAGGGGGTGATCCGATCCCCTTCGACATAGCGATGGATGAGTGGACCGCCGCTCAGGTTCATCTACTGGGGGAGGCCCCTCCGCTAGCTCGCCCAGGCTTCGTCCGTTATTCCTGGTTCGAGGCACAGTTCAGGGTCCTGCCCGCATTGGGGGAGGAGACTCAGATGACCGAGGAGGACGTGGAGAGGTATGCTCGGGGCTTCCTCATGTTCCTTTTCGGGACTACTATCTTCGCCGACCGGGCGAACACCGTGCCTCTCTGCCTTCTCAGTGCACTGGTGGACGTCCGAGACATCTTGCACTACGACTGGGACGGCGCTGCTCTGGCCACCCTCTATGGGTACATGAGCTCGGCTTCTCGCGGCAGCGGCCAGCTGCTCGGAGGTTACTGGCGGGCTTGGGAGGTACATTTCTTCTCCACTTTTCATTTCTGTCTCGTACTTTCTGTACTCTGTACACTGCACACACTGTAGTCTGCTTTACACTTACTGTATACTGTACACACGGCACACACATACATTCTGCTTTACACTGACTGTACACTGCTCACACTGTACACTGTACACAATACACGGCTCAACACACGGCTCTGCCATTTCTGCTTTATTCTGCATTCTGCTTTATCCGATGGTCATACTGATATCTGTTTTGCAGTTGTGGGTTTACGCCTACTTCCCTAGGCTTGCACCTGTACCAGTTGCGGAGCCTCCTCCGGCTGTTCCTTTCTCGAGTCACTTTGACGGGGGATGCACCCGGCGACCACGGGAGACGTTCGGCTTCTTCCGCCGATATTTCGACACCATCACCCCCAGAGAGGTATGCTTTACTTTCAGTTCGTTTAAGCTTCGCTTTCCAACTGCATATTTCAATAACAGTAGATAACAAACTGTCTGTTACTTTCAGATCACCTGGCGGCCATGGGCTTCCTTGCCGTCGGCGATGCGGGGTCGGTTCCCTGGTGCTGAGGAGACCTCGCGTTTCCGGATTCTGCTAGAGGGCCCGGTCTGTCGGGCTTGGTACCTGGGGGAGCGTTTCCTACGCCAGACCCGCGGGTTACCTGAGCAGATAGTCCCGGTTCACCCTCCTGCAGAGATGAGGGAGACCGAGGGGCTGACCCCTGAGCAGCTGGATGATTACTCCATCGGCTGGGAGGAGGCCGGCTTCCGAGGCACCGGCGACTATCAGGAGTACGTGCGGACGTACCTGATGCGACCTTTGAGCGGCCGTCGAGCAGAGGGGGCCAGGCCTGTAGCATCGGCGGCTGGGGCCGGAGTAGGAGCAGGGGCCGGATCTTCGAGGAGGGCCCGGGTCCGTGGCAGAGGTGGAGTGCGGGGAGGACGAGGAGCTGGCTGGCCTGCCCTGCCTGCTGTACTGACTTTTCAGGGGCAGGGTGGGGCGACCTATCAGATCCCTTTCACCCCTCCACCAGCTGGTCATGAGTTCACTGACATCCCCGACCTTCCGCCGGTATGTATCATCGCACTTCGTACAGTTATTTCATTTCAGTTTACTTGATATTCCACAGAATACTAATGCATCTGATACCTTTGCAGGCTTCTTCTGAGTACACCCGTCAGTCGTTGGCGATGAATGCCTCGATGATGGGGATGCTCCAGCGGACATTTGACCTTCTGGCTGTCTACAGCATACCGGTATGTCCTTCTGACACTGGCCTCAAACCATTCATACACTGCTTCGCATAATCTGATTCACGGCACAACACCTGACACACTGATCTCACAGTATCTGAACAATGCATACACTGCATTCTGCACTGTTTAACTGCTCACGGCATTCATACACTGTATTCACATACTGCATTCTGCACTGATAAACCGCTCACGGCATGCATACACTGTACTCACACACTGCATTCTGCACTGTTAAACTGTTCACAGTATACTGATGCATTTCACTTTCTGTGAACTTTTCAGCCTCCTTTTCAGATTCCCATGGCAGGAGGTGCTCCAGCCAGACCTTCTGTCCCTGCCCGGGGGAGAGATGAGGAGGGCAGGATATTTCCCCGTACCAGGGGAGGGCGTACTCACGTCGGGAGCAGCTCGCGGGCTCCAGTCCCGGACGACGACGACGAGGAGGAGTCAGAGGCGGAGGCAGGGTCATCGGAGGAGGAGACCGCAGGCGGTTCTAGCTCGGGCTCTGACGACGACGCTGTTGATGCTCCTGGACCCTCGTCCAGGAAGAGGACCAGGACAGACTGACGGCCCTTCAGAGTGCTTGACACAGATGCAGATTTTTGCTATCTTTTCTTTTTTTCCTTGTACTTTTCTTTTTGGTTGGTAGATAGATTACCTTGTACTGCCACAGGCAGGTTTTGTTTCCAAAGCTTGTGCATTTGAAAAGATAGTGAAATGAAACAGACTTTTTATCTGAAAAAGTGTTTACATTTACACATTTCATGCATTACATCGCATCTCATCATGTTACACCTCGATGTAAATGGAATTGATTGGTTGTTTGAAAATTGAACACTTGCACTGTAATAATCAGATAGCTTAAACCGCCAACAGCAAAATGACCCAAGAAACTCACTGCCTGATTCTTGGACACACAGCCCTTACTCTACTGGGGATTAATCTGTATACAGCCCTTAGCACAGCATTCGGTTCATTCTACACACAGCAAACTCTGAACAAACGGCCCAATCTGACAAGACGGAGCTCAAAGACGGAACCGGTTGGAGTTGAAACACGCTCGAATGTAGAGAATGGCACAGCATTCTGAGCATAAATGATTTTTGAAATCAAATGAGGGTTTTTCAAACCGGGATATCGAGCCTACCACTGAACACAGCGGGGAGGACTCAAATAAAGAGGTACACGACCTAAACACAATGAGACACGTTCGGGAGAGACTCAAAAGAAAAGACGAGACCGTCAAATGAAAGAGACACGACACACAGACGTGTAACCGAAGATGGGGGACCTCGGACCACGAGGAGCCAGTTCAATCTGGGTATTGTTTCCCACCCTTTCTGATTTGTGATTCTCACATCACTCGGCTCTCAAGCTCGGATTTTCTCTCAAAACCCTTTTCCTCACTTTTCTCTCAACTCACACCTCTCTATTCTTCAATCTCTCATTTTTCATCCCTCCCCGGGGTGATTTGGTGGATGAATAGGAAGTTGCGGGTTCACGCCCGATGCCGTTAGCTCACCGCCATTTCTTCTGGCGGGCAGAGCGCTCTTCTGGCAAGTACGTCGATGACGGGGGAGAGACAGAACGCCTGGCTCAACTGTGCCCCTAGTTCATCATTTTAACCATTTTTCGTTTTTGCTTTCTACTAAAACAGTTTTGATCAAAATGAGAGTCGGATTAACGCACTCGTTCGATTTTTGGTTTGAAAAGCATGCAGGTCAGGCAGCAAGAACTGAAAAGTTTCCCTTTTGGGTCCAAGACAATGGTCCGATTTTGGAAAATGAAATAGTTTTTGAGAAAGTAGTCAACCTCAGTAAAAATTTTCAAAAACTATTTTTCAAACAGCTGATGCTCAACAAGCATGGAACTTACTCTTCGAGATGCGCAACCTCGGATCGGAGGCAATGGAAAATTGCCCCTGGTTTAAAGAGGGTGGGAGGCAACAGAAAGTTGCCCCTAGTTTGAATGGCGTCTCACGACGGCTCGTGGCAACGGAAAGTTGCCCCTTGTTTGGGATGGTGCCGCAGCAATCCGCAGACAGTCTTCATTGGCGGTGGTCGAGCTCTTAGACACAGAGATGACGAAGACGGTCACAACACATATATGGACACAATCACCTTGAAGAGTGTCGGCCACTGGACTTTGAGATGAAATCGAAACCATTGCACGGACTGAGACGCTTATGAAAGCGTTGGGGGCTGGACTTCATGATGAAGTTGCCTACGTATCCCAAACATGGGAATCAAGCCTTACGTAGTTCCGGTTAAGGTCCACTCGGGTATTTTAACCTTCACTTTGTTTGGCTCTTACTTTTGCCAAGGCGCCCAATGCGGGTTTTCGACCTTGCGAGCTTCTTTTCATTTTTTTCTATTCTTTTTCTTTTTTCTTTTTTTTTTCTTTTCTTGCTTTTTTTCTTTTTTCTTTTTCTTTTCTTCTTTTCTTTTTTTTGATCTTTCTTTTTGTATTTTTTTTATTTTGTATTTTTCTCTTGCTCTAACTTTTGCCTGGGTCGCCCTTCCGGGTTTTCGGCCCAGCGAGCCTCTCAAAGGGTAAAAGTGTAGCAAGTCCATGCCAAATGGTTTTTTGAAATTGAAGCCTCTCTGTGTCTAGGAGAACGGTTGTTGCACTAATTTGCGGAGAATCCATCAGGGTTACTCTACGAGCTTTTCCCGGCGAGATTCACTCCTTCTGATTCAGCTTGGGTGCCTCTTGCTCGAGGGCTACTTCAGACTTGGCCATACAGACCTTGCATGATGTTTGTCCGTTGCACTCTCTGAATGTTCTGAACGGGTTCAAAGTTTGAAACGGATTGAATCTTGAGGCTGAGAGCGATCCTAAGCTGCGCGATCTCAAGAACGATTCCACACAGGTCTTCACAAGGCCGCGTAAAATATTTGTTTTTGAAAGATTTTAAAAAGGCGACGAGTCGCTCGCGCCGAAGATAGTGTGGAACCAATCTGGATCAGGCCAGGGTCCTTCTCAGTACTCACGCCGACAAGCATGGCTTCATTCATAAAAAGGCTTAGCACGCCTCTCTTTCTCTCAAAATGACCAAAATTTTGCGAAACCCGAGGAATTCCTTCCTCTTCGTTTTTATCACCGCAGTGTTCAAAAGGTTTTCTTTTTGAAAAACTTAGGTTAATGCTATGAGTTTGGCACACAGGAGAGCAGGCGAGATGTACTGTCAGCCCATTCAAATTCTCTGGCACTTATGCTGAAAGCAAGCATGAAGTTGAGATAACAACAGCTGTTTTGATCGGCTTTGTTGGTGCAACTGGCCCCTCGGTAGAGACAGACTCAAAACAAAACAGATAATTACAAAACAAAACGGTGTTCAAGGCAACAACCCCAGAATCACCTGGTATTATATACAACGGGGACTGACTCGATACAACAAGACAGACCCTTAAGCAGAAAAAGACTGACTCAAGACAGAGAGACAGACTCAAAACAAAAGACTGACTCGATATCCAAGCCAGGATTTACAAAACTCGGTTTCACCGATGCTCAAAAATGCGTGCCAGACGCTTCATCAAAAAATGTACCAAATGTTGCCCGCAGGCGGTTCACTTTACATACTCGCAGTATCTGAGCCCTCGAAATCCAGCAACTGGGTGGTAACGGGCTTGCCTGAGGTGGGTGGTAGGATAACCTTGTTATCAATCAAATCCTGCACTTCATGACGAAGGCGGGAACATCCATCGGTGCTGTGACCGGACTGTTGATGGTACGCGCAGTACAAGGTAGCATCATGGGTGGCGGGGAGATTCTTCGGGAGCGGCCGGGGCTCCAAAGGCTTAAGATGCCCATTCTTCGCCAATATCAACAATGCCCTAGACAAAGGCATGTGGAGGTCGTGAAAGACTCTGCGCCCTCGAGGCAGGTACTTTGCAGTTTGAGGATTCTTGCCAGGCGCGCTGGCGAAAGGATCAGCTGGCGCTGCCTTGGCTTTTTGAACCTTTCCCGGTGCAGGGTTGGGAACAACAGGAACTGTCTGGGCATGACGGGGCCCATCCCGGTTTTCTGCCTGGCTCGAACTCCCTTTGGTTGGAGCGGGGAAAGCATCATCTATAGCTTTGGTCACTATTGCAGATGTTTGTTGCTTGTTCATCCCTCTGGCCTTCAGAGCCTCGACTGCCCACAGCAGTTGTTCAATAGGGTCGGCATCTACCTTTGCCTTATCTTTTCCTCTGGCCTCAGCCTGATCGAGGGTCTGGGTTAGTGCTGACATATCGTGGCTATAGCCGGAAGCCACCTCTGGCTGGCTAAGCTCTATCAGAATCCGCCCCAGTAGCGGGGGCTCCTGTGGTACAAAATTCCCGGCATACGGTGCCGCTGGCGGTGAAGCCGACATTCCATAGGCGAGGTCTGCCACAGACCTTTGGAAATCGCCTATCATCCCCATCAATTCGAATGTGGTGGGCTCACAAGCCTGGTATAACTGGGGAGTCCAGACCGGGTGCACAACGGGCATCCTGGGCGGATATGACATACTGATGCTGGCCTCATTCTGCGGAGTGGTTCCCTGCTCCGATACAGCTGCCATAACCACAATTTCTTCTGAACTTTGTGCCGCCATAAATCCTGCCTCAGCAAAGGGGGGATACTGGTTGTCCTGTATCAACTCTGCAACTCTCTGAACTGAAAGAAAAACAGACAGCACTTCAGCCCAAACTGATCAAACACGGGTGTAGCCGAACAACTGTTCCCTACTGCTGATCATTGTTCCCAGATTTCTGTTCCCCAAAATACTGAATCCGATACCCGCGGATAACTGATTCTCACAACTGATACTGATACTGGTGTTCCCAGGTTAGATACTCTGGCTTGCGAACCGACATGTGCGTTCCTGTAGAGGGACACTCTAAAAACACATAGCAAGTAAGAGAGAGCCAAAACACCCCTATGTTGGGGTAGGGTTTCCCTGTCCTATTTTGTCAGGAGCTAGGGTTTCACTACGCACACAGCGGTTTCAAACAACCTAACATCGGGTGAGCAACCTGTCCTAGTTTGGAAGGGTCACTATGGATTCCGAATATGTACTTGGTCGAATGGTCAAAAGGGTGCCCCGGTAAAACCGGGGTTTGTGTTCCCATACTGTCAGAGCCCATAGCCGGTCAGCCTTATGGACATGCCTTGACAAGACAAGCCTCCGGCAAACCGTTCAGGAATGGCAGATGGCAAACACTGTGTTCCTAGGCGCACCAATGCACATGCAATGCAAAGAAACACATAAGCGAAATCAAAACAGGATATCACGAGTTCGAGTCAAGCTCTCTAAAAACTCCCCAGCAGAGTCGCCAGAAACTGTAGACGGCGCCCGCGTGGGGGCCTCGCTACTACAGTTCGGACTCGATTTGTGTCACGGTTCTTAATCTGAACCAAAGAGTCCAAATCTGGCAAATCGTTTTGAGAAACAGATTTTTGAAAAAGTAGTGCCAAACATGGACTGCTTTGCCAGATACAGAGTCGCCACCTAAATATTTTAAAATGGGGGAATTTAGGAAACCCTGACTCGGTGCCGAAGGCCACATGTCCGTCATCACCGGAGTTGTCTCGGCTCGGGAGCTTGGGTACGATCGGGGAAGGTCAGCTATGAGCACCCCCTTTCGCCCGGTCCGAAGACCGGCCTCTACTAACCGTGATATCCGTTTTTGAAAACTTTATGTGTTCTTATTCCAATTATTAGCCTAGAATTACTATGTTATGCGCACAGCAAACAAGTATAGACTAGATTGCCTAATTTGGAAATAAACATTGCATATCCGTTTGGTTTGAAAAATGCTTTGGAATTTGCTACTCGCAAGTAGGCTAAAATACGGATTTCAACGAGTTTTTCCAACTCAAACAATCCGGCCTTCACCCACAGGAATTCAAAACAGTTTAACACATAAGCATCTAGCCACATGTCAAGCATGCTGTCATGGCAACATTCACACTCGTGCGATATGCTAAAGCGAAAATACTTACATAGTACTCCGTGCCAAAACAAAGAACTTGTTAGCAATCATGCATGATCCAAGTCCATGTGAAGTGCCTAATGCATCGCATACAAAATGTTGCTAGAATAGGCTCGGCTATCCTAAACATGTCATGTGAAAATGCACAATTATCACGTATTCAGTTTGGGAATTGAAGTATTGATGCAATTAGCGTGATGTACCGAGCCTAATGCATGCAATACAAATGCATGGATGCACACATGCATAGCATAAGGTATGCTAATTTAAACATGCCCTAATACTAACCATCAAAGCAGGTAAGTAAAAGGGAAGAAAGAAGTGGGGATTGGAAGACATTCACACACCCACACACACTTATTACAGATTTGCCCTCGCTCGGAGGGACCGAATAAATATTACAAATTAACTAACTACGCAAGCTAATTAATTATTACAAATTAACTAATTTAATTAACAAATTAAATTAAATTAATTAAAGCAGGAAAGCGTCTCGGGAGACGCGCCACCATGCGCAAGCTGCCTCTGTTTTCCTTCCTTTCCTCCTCTGGAGGCTGTCAAAGCCTCAGGACTACATCCTTGGACAGAGGGGATCATCACCGGCTGAGTGAAACTTCCACCGGCAGTGTAGTATGGCCATCGGCACAAAATAGGGTCTGTCGGCAGAGAAAATTGTGCCGGTCGGCACATTACACTGCCGGTCGGCAGAGTATTCCTGCAGAACCTGCAACTCACAGCAACAAAGGGCAAAACAAGGCATGGCAGCATATTTCAAGGCATGTATGCATCAACCATGTCTCTTATCATTGTGATGACTCAAAGGGACATGTGCCTCGGTTCTCGGACCACCAATCACGCATTTTCATGCATGATGGCCCAAAGAACCAAGTATGCAACTTTGATTTCAAATGCATGCAAACCAATCAAACAAATTAGGCCCAATTCCTATCACCAATTCAAGGAACAAGGCATGCATGCAAGATGCAATGCAACCTAGGCATACAAGCTAGGAATGCAACATGGCATGGCAATGTACTTATGCAAGCATACAAGCATACATGTGGCAATGCAAATGGATGGCAAGATGGACTTATACATGAATTAGGCAACTCTAAAATAGGCCTAAAACAGTAGCCATTGTGCTAAAAGGTGAGGGCTAAATGGCATGCACACACACATGCACATAAGGACCAACACTTAAGCATGAATCAACCAACATTCAAGCACACTTGAAAGGAGGGATCATGGACTAATTAGCATGCAACATGAACCCTAAAATTATGTTATAAAATGATGCCAAATCAAGTTATAAATCAAGCCAAAACATGCACCAAAAGGCCTAAGCGTTCAAAGCAAATCAATGAGGCATTGAACTACACTAAGCAAGACCAAACAAGGCATGCAAAGAGAGACCAAAATCAGAGGTTTAGCATGTTAAAACAAACCTAAAGGACCACTTAGATGGCATCTAAATGGCCCAAATACAAAGGCATATATCATGGCCAAAACATGGAGCATTGCAACACATGCTTTTAAAGCATTAAAGAGACATGCAAGGCAATCAAACGAGCATGGAAATGGGACTGAAATAGCATGCAAGATGATTCCAAATCATCAAAACAATGCAAAGATGGCATGCTACACATGCACATACTCAAGGCCAACAAGCCCAAATACAAAGGAGCTATATAATGCATGCAAAGATCAACCCAAACGACTATGGACAGAGCTAATACATGGCAAAATAAGCACATAAACTTCACAAATGCAAGCCTAAAACATGCTCCAACAAGGGCTAACAACCTAGATCATGTTAAGGCACAAACATGGCATTACAAGGCAACTATGCTAAACATGCATAAGGTTCCAAAACCAACTTTAAATCATGTTATATCATGGATATATAAGCATGAAAAACAAACCAAACATGCTCAACACACACTCAAGCATAGGCTTCCTTAGGAAGGCCAAAATGTGCCCTTTTCAAGGACAACAAGGAGAGGGGGTGGCCCTCTCCTTCTTGGGACTTCAAAGCATCATCTTCACCACTGAAATCCCTCAAGATTTCAGTGGTGAAGAGACCTCAACACCAAAATCCCGGAGCTAGCACAAAATGGCTTAAAAATGAGGCCTTTTGAGGCCTAAGGGTGGTCAACACCCCTCAAACAACAAAACACTCTTAATAAACAATAAAGAGGGCTTAAAAATAGAACTTTTTTATGTTATACAATAATCACAAAAACAGCTCTAAGACTAGTAGAAAATCAATGCAAAAATGGGGGAAAAATGGACTAGAATCTCACCCTTGTAGTCCTCTTCAACAATGGTGCTCCAATGGCCTCCTTTGGCTCCAAACCAACACCAAAACTCCAAAACACACTCTTTAGAACCTCAGCTCCTAGAGGAAGGTGAAACACTAGGTGTTTGTGTGCAATAGTAAGGCACAAAACACCTAGTGTGCAAAATGGGAGGAAAAGAGAGATAGGTTGTGTATGTCTAACCCTAACCCTAGAAAACCAGAGCTTCTCTCTGTCTTTTTTCTCTCAAAAATGTCTAAGCCTCTCTCTTAAGCCTTAGAGAGAGCTTCTCTCTATATGCCTCTTGTAAAGCTTATCAAACAAGCTTTGCAAGAGGGAGATCCCTCCATACACGTGTATGGAGGGGAGCAAAAGTTATACAGCTGTCCAAAAATATCTGCAAAAGCAGATGAACAGCAATCGGCCGGCAAAAAATGCCATCTTGGCCAAACAAAGTGCCGACCGGCACAAAAAAGTGCTGACCGGCAACAAATAGTGCCGACCGGCAAACTATTTTGCCGGTGGCAGCAAAAACCAGCCGGTGGCATCTAGCCACTGCCGGTGATGGGTGGGGATGGCCTACAAGCCCTACCCTGCCCTTCCAAGGCAAAACACAAGTGTTCGGTGCAAAACCGGACACTAAACGGTCAAGTTCGGAGATCCTGAGGCGGGGCGCGCGAGCCGAGACCTCCGGGAACTCCAAACGAACACAAACATGGATAATCACCGAGTGTTCAAACGGTGACGTCCAAGTCTTGAGGACGGTCAAAAATGGGGTGTCTACACTATCTCTCGGGCTAGAGCGCCCATAGCCTGCTGGCCTACTGGCTCAGCCACATTGGCCTGGCTAATTCCCTCCTGAACTGCCGGAATCTCCTCTGTCACAGGCACCTCCTGCCTACCCGACCTACCACGCCTACCGCGTCCTCGTCCTCGTCCTGACATCCTAATGAAGGAAACAAAGACGTTAGCACATTAATAAATGTGCCGAAGCTAAACACTCGCGTCCTAATGCATTGGACAACAATAATTCATTCCACGTAGGCACATAATCACATAAGCACCTACGAATTTCATTCCCGGATAATGATAGTCCCAATGCGTTACTATAGTTCCGGTTGGAAGCAGCAGTGATCAAGTGCCTTTCCAACAAGACTACTAGAAACTTAAGGGTCCAATCAACATCCTAGAAACTACATTCCATACCCACATAGTCACATAAGCATGTTATCACATAAGCATATAACATTACACTAAGTCTCTATCAAACGAGACGAACCCAATGTGATACTAATCACTTCCCACGTACCCAAAGTATTCAAACCCGGTACGCTCTGATACCAAGTTGTAACGCCCTCAGAATTAATCCATTATATATATATATCATTGACATGCATTATTTAAAGAAAACACTTTAATAATTCATTATAATAACCATCAGAGTCTTACTAAACAAAAGCATTATATGTAACATCAAAGTTAATGCCCTACCGGCTTACATCTTTCCAAGCCAACACTTGGACACAAAAGTATGAGTTCTAACTCAATTACAAATAAAGCCCTAGGCTTGAGTGTTTACATGTACTAACAAATAAAAGCAAACAACTGAAAATAGTCTTTAGAATCCAAGTCCTTCCAAGCTAAGTCCTTGGAGGTAGCTTATCACCTGAACCTGAAAATGATGTTCCCATAAAGGGTGAGCCACAGCCCAGTAGAAATATACTAAACCACATATAAGCAATGAATAAAGCAATAGCATTCAACAGATGATTAACCAAGATAATCAATTACTTCATTTTACAGTCTCATGACACTATTGTCTAAGACACGTTTTACTTTCCAACTTTATCAATATGGCTCAGAACCTGGCCAAACTTACAACAGTGAATCATATAAATCATATTCACATTCTTCCAATGTCAACAACCAAATGAGACTCAAGCTCAAATCAAAACACTTCATACTTCCAGATTGATACACATTTTAGTGCTGTATCAATAAAAACACTTCTATATAAATAAGCACACATAAAAGTGATGCTAATGGAGTCCATCCCCTATCTCCTCCCAAACAAAATCCGGTTTAGAGGTCCATCCCCTATCTTCCCCTAAATCGTGGAGTACATCCCCTATCTCCTCCCACACAAAACAATGTATGTAAACACATAACATATACAGCACACAATCAATACACATAATGTCTGTATTAATTCAACAGTCAAAATTGATGACTTAATCAATGATTAGTTTCAGTTATCCCTAATCCACATGCAGTGTCTACAACAATCACAGCTATCCTCCACCGATAGCCCAGAACAGTTATTTCTAGACTGTAAATAAATATATCAACAATTCAATGGGTGTGTGATTTAAATTACCCAACTACACCTCTTAATCAATGAATTCCTCAATTCCATGAATTTAACCATATTTCCCCAATTCCATGAATTAATTATACGAATTAATTTAATAATACAACTAGGGTTTTCCCAAAATTTACCAAAGTATCCCCAATATATCAAAATACTAGAACTTAGAACAAAACCTATAAAATAGAGTAGGAAATCCCTACCTCGAAGAAAACAACCCAAATGGTGAAGATAGAGATGAGTGCCCAAATGCCAATGTGCTTCAAATCGCCAAATGTTCAGATTAAATGAAAGCCCTCGACTCCCTCTATCTTTTTAATAAAGCAACTAGGGTAGAAACACACTCTAAATAGATCAAACCTAAGAAAGAAGGTGAGTAGGGAGAGAGAGAAGTCGAACCTGGGGTTTGGAATCAAAAAGAAGATGAAAAAGACTGATCAAAACCCGCTGCTGCGTATATAAACTGGACAAGCTCGCTCGAGCGAAGACTTGGTCGCTCGAGCGACCAGACACAGAGAAACTACGCTTGAGCCAAGGAAGCCTTGCTCGAGCCAACAACCCAAAAGCTCGCTCGAGCGAAAGAAAACTCGATCGAGCGAAGAGCTCAAACCCTCAGGTCTGTAACCAGACACACGCTCGAGCGAAGGAACTATTGCTCGAGCGAAGAACGAACTAACTCGCTCGAGCGAAGAAAAGCTCGCTCGAGCCAAGAATGCAAAGCTACAGGTCCAAACCAGATGCAAACTCTCGATCGAGCTACCAAACCCCGGCTCGAGCGAAGAACCAAAAACAACAGCTCGCTCGAGCGACACACTCCTCGCTCGAGCGAAGATCCAAAATTCTGGACAGCAACACTTGGTTTCTAAACCCAACCAACCTGAAACAAACCTGCCCAACACATCCTATAACTCCAAATGAGAAAATAAGGGACAACAACAACAATTATAAAATGACAGAATCTACGGAACCTAAGTCCGGATACAATAATCAAATGGGAAAAGACCGGGGTCGCTATAGCCTCAATAACTCGACTCACTAGTGTAGGTTGTGCAACTACAATAAACAAGGAAGCCAACTCAGCAGACTCACCAAGATGCAAGTCAAACTCGCCGATAGCACCCAACATCTCCCATTCCCGGACAACAATACAAGTTGCCCTGCCAGAGGATTTCCAACTCAAAGCATCGGTGACAACATTGGCCTTCCCAGGATGATAATGTAACTCGAAGTCATAGTCCTCCATGAACTTCATCCACCTCCTCTGTCTCAGATTCAGATCCTTCTGAGAAAACAAGTACTTCAGACTCTTATGATCTGAGAACACCACAAATATCTCGCCATATAAATAATGCCTCAAAGTCTTCAAGGAAAAGATCACTGCTGCTAACTCTAGATTATGAGTAGGGTAGTTCCTCTTGTGAATCTTTAACTGTCGTGAACCATAAGCAACTACCTTCCCTTCCTGCTTCATGACACAGCCTAAACATTCTCGAGATGCGTCACAATATACAACATAACCCAACCCCTCTTCGGGATAATCAAAACTGGAGCAATAGTGAGTCTAATTTTTAAATCCTGAAATGACTTCTCACAAGTCTCACTCCACACAAATATGATTCCCTTCCTCATCAGTTTGGTCAATGGAGCAGACAGACTAGAAAAGTCTTCCACAAAACGGCGATAATACTCGGCCAACCTCAAGAAACTTCAGATCTCAAAGACGTTCTTGGGTTGCCACCAATCTTGCACTACCTCTATCTTACAGAAATCCACAGCCACCCCTTCTCTAGATACCACATGGCCTAAGAAATTCACCTCTTTCAGCCAAAACTCACACTTCCCGAACTTAGCATATAACTGATGGACTCTAAGCAACTCCAACACAACCCGCAAGTGTTCCTCTTGCTCCTCTTCAGAGAGTGAATAAATCAGAATTTCGTCAACAAAGACAAGCGATCAAGATACTCACAAAAAACACAATTCATCAGGTCCATAAACAAGGCTGGTCCATTAGTCAACCCGAAAGGCATGACTAGGAACTCATAGTGGCCATACTGCGTACGGAATGTCATCTTCGGGATGTCCTCCTCCCTCACCCTCAACTAGTGATAACCCGATCTCAAGTCTATCTTTGAAAAGCAAGAAGACCCCTTCAACTAATCAAACAGATCATCTATACGGAGCAATAGGTACTTGTTCTTAACAGTCACCTGGTCCAGTTTTCGGTAATCAATACAAAGCCATAATGTACCATCCTTCTTTTTAGCAAAAAGGGCCGGTGCTCCCCACGATAAAGTACTAGGGCGGATAAAACCCTTGTCTAGCAATTCCTAGAGCTGAATCTTTAACTCACTCAACTCAGCAGGTGCAAACCTATACGGAGCCATGGAAATCGGTGTCGTGCCCAACACTAGGTCAGTAGAGAACTCAATCTCTCGGTGAGGTGGTAAACTAGAAAGATCCTCAAGAAAGACATCTGGGAACTCACAGACTACCCTCGGCAGCTCAACCTGGATTATATCACACTCTGCCCCTAAGAATGCAGCAAGAAAGAGGCTAAGCTCGCCCCGCCCGCGCGAGTCACAAACCGGCAACAAAGCCCTATCAACTTGATCTCCCAAGAAATAAAAGCAGCCACCGCTTGAGGTACACACGATAACCCTCTGACGAGAACAGTTGATAACAGCCCGATATGTAGACAACCAATCCATACCCAGTATAACATCAAAACTGAACATATCAAGCAAAGAAAAAGAAAATGGAAGTCGATGACCGGCAACCTCTATATCACAACCTCGACAGCCCTGTTCTAACACAATCTCACCCCCAACCGGTGACTCTATGCAAAGTGGCAATGCTAACTGAGCCAACTCTAACCCTAATGCCGATGCAAATGCAGTAGAGATAAAGGAATGTGATGCACTTGTGTCAATTAGTATATTGGCAATAGAATTGCAGAACAAGAAGGTACCTCTCACAACCGAAGGTGCTGGCACTAACTCTGGCATGGTAACAACATACATACGCCCAGTAGGTCTCTGATCCACCTGCTCCCCTCTCGGAGCATAAGCTGGATGTACAGACTGAGATGAAGAGGCTCCTGGAGTGGCCCTCGAGGCCTGTGCCGACTGTATTGGCTAGTGACTCTGAGCCTGCCTCGATTCAGATGCACCAGGTGTAGACCCGACTTTCTTCGCGCGTCCCCCCTTTCGGAGAGGGCGCGAATTGGTCTTACTACATTTCGGACTCTTGTCACGGTTCTGAATCTAATCTCATAAAGTGCAATGTGAGGCTGATAAACACCAAAGAGTCCAAATCCAACAATTGGTTTTGGAAAATCAATTTTGAATGAAAAAAGGCCAAACATGGACTACTTTGCTATATTACAAAGTCGCCGCCTAAATATTTTGTTTTGGGAAATTTAGGAAACCCTGACTCGTGCCAAAGGCTACGTGTCCGTCATCACCAAAATTGTCTCGCTCGGGAACTTGGGTACGAGAGGGGAAGGTCATGAAATGAGCACCCTTGCTCGCCCGATCAAAGGATCGGCCTCTACTACCATGATATGTCATTTTTATAAACACATGTGTTCTTATTCTAGTTATTATCTAACTTACTATGTGATGCGCACAACATACAACTATAAACTCAATCACGAGAATTGGAACAAAACAACTCATGTTTGTTTTCGAAAATGGTTTGAAACTGCCACTCGCAAGTAGGCTAAAGCACGGATTTGCCACTCTCAAGTGGGCTTGAAATCAAGATTTTGCCACTTAGAAAAGTGGGCTTAAATCTCGTATTTGATGAATTGTCCCAATTCAGGCAATCAAGCCTCTACCCATAGGCATTCATGCAGTTAAGCATTTAAGAAAATAGCCTCATGGTAAGCATGCTATCATGATAACACTCACACTCATGCAAGGATGCTAAAGCGTAAACACTTACAGTGTACTCCAGCCAAAACAGAAGCTAGTTAGAAATCAATGCATGATCCTAACTATACAGAATGCCTAATGCAACACATGCAATAATGCAACTAAATAGGCTCGGCTATCTAAGGTGGCATATGAATGCAACACTTGATAACATGCTTTGAAACACGTATTCAAATAAGTGTATTGAAATATAATGCAGTTTGAATGATGCAAAGAGTCCAATGCATGCAAGACAAATGAATGATGCATGCATGCAAGTAGAAGGATGATAATCAAAACGTGCCCTAAGCTAACCATCAAACGATGATAAGTAAAAGGGAGAAAGAAGTGGGGCTGGAAGACATGCACACACACACACATGCTTATTACAACATTGCGCCCTCTCGAAGGAGGGTCCGAATAAATAAGCTAACTAGCTATGCTAAGCTAAGCTAACTATTACAAACCAGCTAATTAACTAACTTAGCTAATTAATTACAAACCGAATTGAAGCTAGCTACGCTAAGCAAATTAGAATATTACAAAGACGAATTAGATTAGCTAAACACATTAGCTAATTAATTAAAAAAACGCCAAATTAACTAGCTAAGAAAAGCAGTAAAATGGCCTCGAGGGAAGGGAGACATGCATGCTCGGTCTGCTTCGCCCGAAAACGCATTGCCTTGCCGTAAGTTGCCTCTATTTGCACTCGCGGTGATCTCAGAACCTCATATAAACTTCTAGGTTGCATCTGCCCCAACACAGGAACATTTTGGACAATTTCTCCTGTAGGTGGCCGGCCGGCCACCTCAACTTGTCGATAGGCTACTTCAACTGGCCGGCCGGCTAGTACAAGTGGTCGGCATGCTAGTGCAAGTGGCCGACCAGCCACTTTTCTTTCTAGAATTCTGCCTTTGCTGCAACAGAGAGCAACAGAGTCAAGGCAATGTATTTGGCTAGAAATGTGTGTACTACCACCCTCCTCATCATGTCTCAAGCTCAAAGGAGTGTGGTACTTGGCTCTCAAGCCACCAATCAAGCATCTCAATGCATGATGGCTCAAGAACCAAGCTTGTACAAGCTTAGTGAATGTGCACAAAAGACTCAAAGTGTCGTCAACCTATCATGCATGCTCAAGGGTGACAACGACCAAGGAATGCGACACGTTTCATCACTTTGAGTATGAAATGTCTCACATTTCTTGTGTTTGGATTAACGTCCGATCCAAACATATGCAATGCAACACACATATGTTATCTTGGCATGTTTTACTTGATTTAATTCTCGTTTACTAATTTTAACTTACCAATTAGTCCACTAACTGGTTAAGTTCAATTGTGAAAAGTCCTCTAATTTGCAAGATGACCTAAGCTTCGGGTGCTTTGAGCATGAAGGAAGTATCATGCTATTGGTTAGTAGAAATCCTCAAGGGAGGATTAAAACCAATAGGCATGAATGCCTCAAGTTCATGCTCAAGCCAACAAGGGGCTTAAGGCCACTTTCAAGGTGAATGAAAGATTGAAACAATAGAGTGCAATGACACATATTTCAGCACTGAAATAGCATGCTAAGTGACTTAAAAACAATGCAAACAACTCATGTAATGCATGCTCAAAAGCCAAATACCTTAAGCTAGTAAAGAGCATCACTCTAGAAGCATGCAATATCAAACTCAAAGGACCAAACCAACTCTGGACAGACCTCAAACATGACAAAACAGAGGCTAAAATGTGCTGAGATGATAGCATGAAAAGTAAGAAAATCATGCTTATCTATTGGCTCATAAACAAGGCATAAACCACAACTCTCAAAAGCTATGAAAGTGTGAAATATGTGAGAGTGTGACTACACTATATACATTGAAATTACATGCTAAATGATGCCAAAATATGTAATCATCGCATACACAACGTGTTAAAGGCCTCAAGACTCAAAGCTAGTCAAGGCCATTTGCACTACAACCATGCAAAGCAAGCCTCAAAGGGCCAAGAGCACTTAAAACAGAGTTAAAAGCATGCTAAAACATTAGTGAGAATGTGCTGGAGTCAAGCTAACACATGCTAGAATGATGGACTAACTCATTAGGCATTGAAGGCTATTAAGCAAGATTGTACTACAAGTGTAAGATATAAGCAACAAGTGGCCAAACCAGCCAAAAACAGAGTTAGAGCAGGTCGAAAAAGTCACAAAAACATGCTTGAACTAAGCTTCAAAAAGGGAGAAACACATGCTCACTTGGTAGGCCACCAATATATGCAAACAAGACATGAGGAGGGGAGACCACCCCCTCCCATTTTGGACCTCAAGACCACCTTTCCACCACTGAAATTCCTCTAGAATTCAGTGGTTAAAGGGCCAAAAAGAGATTGTTTCAAAAGCTTTAAAGAATGGCACCAAGCTTAGCAAATAAACAATGAAAGAGGGTGGACCACCCCTAATTCCAACAAGGACTCAAACCAACATTTTTAACACTTAAAAATAGAGGTTTTTGTAGTTAACAACTAGGCCAAAACAGCATGCAAAGGTGGCCCAAACTAGTGTACAAAAACAAGCTTAAAAGGGGAAGAAGCTTACCCTTGAAGAACAGCAACAAGACAGCAACAATTTTGAGCCAAAACAAAGTCTATGACCTCAAATCGAGCTTCAATGGACCTCAGCTCCAAAGTGAAGGTGTTTGACTAGATGTCTTAGTGCAAATATGTGAAGAAAACACACTTTTAAGCTCAATATAACACAATATATATATATATATATAGAGAGAGAGAGTGGGAATTCTAGAGAGAGAAAAATTTCAACTCTGAAATTTTGTGAACCCCTCTAAAAGGAGAGGAACCTCCCCTTATATAGAGCAAGCAAGCAAGAAGCTTGCTCCATCCCTCCATAGTCAGTGAGTAACAACTGGCTCAAAATATCTGAAAATATCTAAAAAATGAGAAAATAGGCTGCCGGTCAGTTAAGGTGGCCGGCCGGCCACTTCACTTAGTCGGCCAACCACTTCAAGTGGCCTACAAGAGAGAAAAGTGGCCAGGAAGTGCCACAAGTGGCCGGCAAGGCCTTCGTCTCCCCCAGGCAAAAGGCACAAGGTTTGGCCCAAAAACAAGGCTAAAACACAGAGTGTTAAGGGGCTCAAAGACAAGGCACTCAGCCAAGGCCTTCGAGCACTCAAAACAAGCACAAACATGCGCAATCATCGAGTGCACAATCGATGGCGTCAAAGTCTTGAGGTCGGTCAAAAATGGGGTGGCTACACCAGGTGTGCCACCCAACTGTGGACATTACCTCTTCATCTGTCATGCCTGTCTACACTAAAAGCAAGTCAAAGACTGCCCCATCCCCTGACTTTGGCTCAGTGGGCAGATTGAAGACGGAGTAGACCGCTGTTCTCCCCCCTTCCATGGGAAAAAGAAAGACTTGACTTAACTGGCCACGCTTGAAACAAGAAAATCCTCCCTGGCCACCTCTCTCCCCCCTGAATTCGGCACTGGAAAAGTGTACCTAGACTGTGCCCCATGAGACTGTTGTGGTGTAAAACCCCTCTGCCTCTTGTTGTCTTGGGCCTTACCCTGCATCTCCTGGCCTCTCTGCCTGAATCCCCTCATCTCACTCTCTCCAGCTTCTAACCAGGTTTCCATATGTGCCACTGCCTCAACAAGACGATTGTACTCCCTTGTCATAGACCCGCCCACACGGTAGGCAAGCACATCTCTCAGTCGAGTCTCGAACTCAATACAATGGCGCTCCTCTACCGCCACAAGCTCAGGAGCAAATCTAGACAAAGTAGCGAAAGTGGCCTCGAACTCTACCACTGGTGTGCCAAACTGTTGTTTATGGTTCTTGAACTGTTCTCTCAACCTCTCTCTGATAATAGTAGGCAAATACTTCTCCTGAAAGCATTGACAAAGGCCTCCCAGGTCACTCTAATATGTCATCGCGCGTATGTCCACCACTGACCTGCTTCTCCCTTCAGGTGAAAGGATGCCAGGGTCACTGTAGACGTCCCCAAACGCCCCGGGAGGAACGAGCTCCCGTTCTGTTCATTTGGGGTCACTACAGCTTAGGACTCTAAAATTGTCACGGTTCTAAGTCTGAACCAAAGAGTGCAAATCCGGCAAATCGTTTTGAGAAAACAGATTTTGAAAGAAGTGCCAAACATGGACTGCTTTGCCAGATACAGAGTCGCCACCTAAATGTTTTTTTAATGGGAAATTTAGGAAACCCTGACTCGGTGCCAAAGGCCACATGTCCGTCATCACCAAAGTTGCCTCGGCTCGGGAACTTGGGTACGATTGGGGAAGGTCACTTCGTGAGCACCCCCGCTCGCCCGATCAAAGATCGGCCTCTACTAACAATGATATCAATTTTTGAAAACATTGTGTGTTCTTATTCCGGTTATTAGCCTAGTTTACTATGTGATGCGCACAGCATACAAATATAGACTGGATCGCCTGATTTGGAACAAAACACGTCATGTTTGTTTTTTTGAAAGATGGTTTGCTACTCGCAAGTAGGCTTAAAATGTAGATTTTTCCACCCATAGGTGGGCTTAGAAAAGATGGTTTTGCCACTATCTAGTGGGCTTAAAACAAACAGTTGATGATTTATTCCAATCCAAGTAACCCAACCTTCACCCACAGGCATTCAGGCAGATATATCACATAAGCATTTAGCCTCATGGTAAGCATGCTATTCATGGCAGTCACTCACACGCATGCAAGGATGCTAAAGCATAAAACTCACCGAGTACTCCAAGCCAAAACAGAAACTACATTAGAAATCATGCATGATCCTAAGTATACAGAAATGCCTAATGCAACACATGCAAAATGCAACTATAGCAGGCTTGGCTATTCTAAACATGGCACATGAGATGCAACAGCTAACAAGTATTCAATTTGGAATCGAAAATACAATGCAATTAGTATGATGCGCCGAGCCCGGTGCATGCAATACAGATGAATGAATGCAAACATGCTATCATACTGTATGCTAATTGAAACATGCCCTAATCTAACCATCATAAGCAGGTAAATAAAAGGGAGAAAGACGTGGGGTTGGAAGACATGCATCACACACACGCACACTTATTACAGTATTGCCCTCGCGCAGAGGGTCCAAATAAATATACAGTCCCGAATAAAAGAATATTACAGTCCAAATAATACAGTCCAAATAATGTACAAATTCCTAATTAATTTACAAATTAACTAAGAAAGCTATAAACTGGCATGCAAGCCAGGGACTGCCTTGACTCTGATGAATGATGCATGTCCGGGCTGCCTTGCGCGGAAATCCACTGGGATGCCCCAATTAGCCTCTGTTTTGCAATTATTCTTGGAAAGCGCGCCAAGCCTCGGAAGACCGCTGATTCTTGATTTGCTGCAACAGAGAGCAGGAAAGGGGCATAGCAATGTATTTTCACAAAATGTATGCATGCCTCGATCCTCGTGCCACCAATCACGCATCTCGATGCATGATGGCCGAGGGGTCGAATTGTGCAACTCAATATATAGAATGAATGCACATGAAAAACAAAACAAAACCTAACTCCATCATGGATAATCCGGAGTGTCGGTGACTGGGGAATTGAGACGCGTTCCGTCACTCGGAGTACGAAATGCACCTCGTTTCCCGCGCCCGGGCTAACTCCTATTCCGAACGCAATGCAATATGCATCACATGCATGAATGCAACTAAGATACAGCCTAGTATGCACAATGTTGTGAAAATGAGATGCCTCGAAATGCGTGCACACGGGCACGCAAACCGAGGCAATGGCGTATGCAATGCAATATGGCTAAAATGGCATATAGAATGCAACATGGACTTATACTAACATGAGAGAGCCTCAGCCACACTCACCTAAGAGGCCGATGGATGAAAATGAAGCGCCTCGAAATGCGTGCACACGGGCACGCAAACCGAGACAATGGCATATGCAATGCAATGGCATGGAAAATGATATGCAAACATGCTAATGGAATTTCAGCACTGAAATGTAGGGGAAAACAGCCCCGAAATGAGGCAAAAGTACACCCGATGCATGGAATAGTCCCGAAACATGAATTTTGGCACCCGAAATGGCCTATAGCTATACCAAACATGCACAATATGGACATGAAATGAATAGACAGTAGCAAGGCAGCCCCAAAATAAGCATTTTTCCAGTTCAAAGCATGGCCAAACAGCAAACATAAATAGGGCAAAACTAGTATGCAAAAATGGCCCTAAATATGAGGTTATGAAGCAACTCACGGCTGCTGACCCCAAACAAGTTAGGGCCCTTCAACAACATTGAAGAGGGACCCACAATAAGCCACTTTACAGAACTGTAAAAACCCCCAAAACAAACATAGGTATGGCTAAGCTCTTATGCAAGAATTGGACCGAAAAATGGACAAAGAAGCAACTGGTAGATGCAAAGCCCAAACAGAAAAAGAGTCTTCTATAACACTGAAGAGAGGCCAAAAATATGCACATTTACAGTTTATGGAAGCCCCAAAATCAGTATGCAAACATGCTAGAAATGCAATGCAAAATGAGGCTCAAAAGTGGCTATAACATGAGGTATACAAAGAATTCACCAAACAAGCAAAGACCCTTAATAAAACATGTTAAGAAGGTCAAAATAAGGCCACTTTCAGTTCTGATCATGGTCCAAAAATAGAAAAATGATAGGTTAGTGAAGAATGCAAGAATATTGACATACAAAGAGATATTGAAACAAGTGTGAGATAGGGTTCTCAAAGAGGGTTGAGCCCTTCAACAAACATGTAGAATAGCTAAAAATAGACCTAGTTTCAGTTAAGGTCGGAGCCCAAAACAATAAGAAAATTGGCTAAGAAATTGGCGCAAAAATGAGCTACAAAAGGGGGAAAGTCTACTTACCCTTGAAGACCAACACTTTTGTTGCTTCTTGGACCAGATTTGATGACTCTAAGCTACTGGAATCCCTTCCTTTGCTGCTGGAATGGAGTGGTGATGGTGGGGCTATGGGTTGTAGTGTAAAATGGTGTAGGGCTTGGGTGTTTTTTTGAAGGAAATGAGAGAGATGGAGGGAGATATGCATGCAAGAGCCTCTAAGCAATTTTGTAACCCTAAAATCTGAAGGGGAGGGGCTGTATATATATAAGCAAAAGGGGTGGAAAAGAGGGGGAAAAAGGGGGGGGGGAAACAAATCAAGTTTCCCCCCAAAATGGCCAAACCCTCGGGCATGGGTGTAGTGTAAAAACAAATACATGGCTGGAATGCACTCACAGGGGCAAAAATGGCCGACCAGTGTAAAAGGGAGAAAAAAAAGTCATCCACCAGGTAAGTGGCCGGCCGGCCAGAAAAAGTGGCCGGCTGGCTAGGTCAAAGGGAAAAAAGTGGCCGGCCATCGCTTAGGATGAAGCCCCAGAAGTTAGCTTTCCAATGGCGCAAACCTTGCATTAAAATTCCTCCTGTAGAAAAAGTTATGCCCTTTTCTGTGAAGCCATGCAGATTCGGTCCAACCAGACTTCAACCAACCACATCTCCCCCCCCCCCGGACTTGGACTTGGGAAATTCTTGAGTGAAAAATGAAGCCCCGGAAGTAAGCTTTCCAATGGTGGTGGCCTCATATCTTAATTCCTCTTGTGCAAAGAGTTACGCCCGTTTCGGTGAAGCCGCGCAGATTTTTCTCCTTCCCGGATTCATGCTGAACCACTTTTGACCAAAAACAAGTTGGCTTTTTAGCAAAATTGCTGGCCACCCACCCTCCTACAAGCTTTCTAACAGTGAAAATAAGGTCTCCACCAAAAATGAGCCCAAACTGATGCAAAATGAAGGTTCGAGGGCCGAAACGCACAGCCGGAGGCCCCGAAAACTGGCTGTTAGGCACCGGGAGTGGTGTTCGACCACGAAATGGGTCTCTCAGACCTCAGTGTCCCTCAAAAGGGAGTAAATAAGATGCATGCCAAAGACTGGAGCAAACGGAGATGGTTAAGCGGTCCCGAACCGAGGCACACGGCCAACGGCTCCGAAAAATCGAAAACCGGACTCCAAATGGGCAAAATGGCCTACGACCACGAAACGTAGCCTACGGCCACTGAGAGATGGTCTACGGGACCTCTCCCTCCCCTCAAGAAAATAAAACAGAGAAAACCGAGTCTGGTTCGCAAACCGAGGCAAGGCACAGAAGAGGGTTCAGAAATCCGGAGGCAGGGCTCACGGCCGCGACTGTAAGACTTCTAAACGAGCATAATATGTAGTATCACCGAGCGCTCAACTGGTGACATCTAAGTCTTAAGGTCGGTCAAAAATGGAGTTTCTACAGTTGCCCCTCTTTGGCAGAACTCGAAAGTCATAAGTGACGGGAGTGAATGTCAAAGCCTTGAGACGACCCATTGTTGACAAGGCCGAAGACTTAGACAAACATACAAGATAAACAGAGACGTGCCCGCAGGCAAGGGGGCAAAATGCAAAGCGATATGCACAGAGCCGAACATAACTCAATGATCATGCAAAGAAACATGGAGACGTATCTCGGTGTTTAGGGACGTATCCCGGTTTAGGGACGTATCCCAAGATTTAGGGATGTATCCCAAGGTTAGAAAAAAATGAGAAACATAGGGACGTATCCCGGTGTTCCGCAAGGAATGTGAAATATAGGGACGTATCCTGGTGTTCTGCAAGGAATGAGAAACATAGGGACGTATCCCGGCGTTTCAGAATGGTGTGAGCATTGGAACATATTCCGAACACTTTTAACCGAAGAGAGAGAAACATAGGGACGCATTCCGGTATTTCAGAATGGTGTGAGCATTGGAACGTATTTCGAACGCTTTTAACCGAAGAGGGAGAAACATAGGGTCGCATCCCGGTGTTTCAGAATGGTGTGAGCATTGGAACGTATTCCAAACACTTTTAACCGAAGAGGGAGAAACATAGGGACGTATCCCGGCGTTTCAGGATGGTGTGAGCATTGGAACGTATTCCGAACGCTTTTAACCGAAGCGGGAGAAACATAGGGACGTATCCCGGCGTTTCAGGATGGTGTGAGCATTGGAACGTATTCCGAACGCTTTTAACCGAAGCGGGAGAAACATAGGGACGTATCCCGGCGTTTCAGAATGGTGTAAGCATTGGAACGTATTCCGAATGCTTCTAACCGAAGAGGGAGAAACATAGGGACGTATCCCGGCGTTTCAGAATGGTGTAAGCATTGGAACGTATTCCGAACGCTTCTAACCGAAGAGGGAGAAACATAGGGACGTATCCCGGCGTTTCAGAATGGTGTAAGCATTGGAACGTATTCCGAACGCTTTTAACCGAAGAGGGAGAAACATAGGGACGTATCCCAGCGTTTCAGAATGGTGTAAGCATTGGAACGTATTCCGAACGCTTTTAACCGAAGAGGGAGAAACATAGGGACGTATCCCGGCATTTCAGAATGGTGTGAGCATTGGAACGTATTCCAAATGCTTTTAACCGAAGAGGGAGAAACATAGGGACGTATCCCAGCATTTCGGAATGGTGTGAGCATTGGAACGTATTCCAAATGCTTTTAACCAAAGAGGGAGAAACATAGGGACGTATCCCGGCGTTTCAGGATGGTGTGAGCATTGGAACGTATTCCGAATGCTTTTAACCGAAGAGGGTCTAACTCGTCGCACGCGCGAGGAGAAAGAATGATAATTGTAAGTGAATTGGTGCATAAAAATGCAAGTAATTGAGCATAACAATGCGAGATAGATGTGCATAATCAATGCAATGAATGGGTATAACAATGCTAGTGAAGTGGGTGCAAAACAATGCAATTGGAACGTGCATTACAATGCAAGCATGAGAAGTGCATAACAATGCGGGTGGAAGGATGCATAACAATGCAAGTGGAACGTGCGTGACAACGCATATTTGAAATAAAATGCCGAATAAGGGAATACAAGCCTTAAGTAGACCAATTTCCAAATGCAACCTCCGATTTACCTCTCGGAGGGTCACGATACATTCCAAAAAGGATACATCTCGTGCATGCTGACCGACGATGAGCTACACATCGAAGACATGAGTTGAAAATTCCGCAGAAACCTTTTGAGCTGAAAAGAGTGGGTTCTTCTTGCACTTTCTTGATTGTACTCCTAAACCGCGGTTACTACCTTTCCTTCCTGGCCATGTTCACAACTTTCCCTATTCTCCAACGGGGTGACAGACTAGGTTGATTCAGTATCTAGAATCGAGGCGCATTCACATGCTATCTCAATCTATGGGGCTGCCATACAGATTTCAAGCCGAGGATAGACCCCTGGGTATTTAAACCAGACTTTAGTCTCGGAAATTCCGAACCTTTGCGTTCTAGGCAATAGTCGTCCGAACTCTAGTTTCCACCGTCGCAGTTGGTCTCCTAGGAACTCATGGTAAACACAGCCAAGATGCATCTGGCAGGGGCTGGTTTTCTGAGGGAGCACTTTGATTACCATTCTGGCATTGAAGTAGGTTTGAGTTTGAGCTTGAGGTAGAGGCGCACTCATACTTCGGAGCATTTGGCAAGACTTGAAGGGGTACACATGGAATGTAGTCTCGGAATTTACTGAAGTTGAAACAAACTCAGATACCCGACATTTCCTCTTTTGCTTTTGCTTTGTAGTCTGGAACCCATATGGCTTCAGATAGGTCCTAGTTTCACTGTTCTCACATGACCTGGGTTAAACCCTGCAGTTTTCGAAAGAACGAATCTCGTTTTGTACAGATGTGGAGAATGGCACGGCACTCAGAGCACAAAACGATTTTATTTTGGAATTGATAAATGAGCTCTAGACCGGGTATCGAGCCTACGACTGAACACAGCAAGACAACTCAACACGGAAACAAAAGGCACACAACCTAAACACCACTCAACAAAGGAAAAACAAAGTAAAACAACCTAAACACATCGAGACACGCACGGAATGACTCAAAGCAAGAATCGAGACAAACAAAACAAAAGACACGACACACAGACGTGCACAGGGAGCCTGTTTCACCGGGTGTTGTTCCCCACCCTCTCTCATTTGTGAGCCTCACATCACTCGGCCCTCAAGCTCTATTTTTCTGAAAAAGCCCTTTTCTCACTTTTCTCTCATCGCACATCTCTCTATTCTTCAATCTCTCATTTTTCATCCCTCCCCCGGGTGGTTGATGGATGAACAACAAATTGTGGGCTCGTGCCCTTAGCATTTTGCTAGATTCTTCTTTTCCTGCGCGCAGCTTGTGAGTTCCTCTCTCAGAGGGGTTGTGCTACAACAGGATGTGTAGCAAATCTGCAGCTAACATCGGTTGATGATGCTCTGTCGGGGAGTTTGGACGTGATAAGATCTGTCCAGACGATGGAGTGGAATATCTTGCCCCATTCTAGTTCGTGCTTCATACTTGGCTTGATACCTCGTTGGTTGGAGGATGTGAGAGCTTTCTGCCCTTTGTTGTGCCATTTTCTGGTGAATACGGTGCCCTTTCCGACAAGTAGAGTGCCCTTTCCGGCAAGTATTTTGACAAAGGAGAAAAGACAGAAAACCTGACTCAACTGTGTCCCTAGTTCATCATTTTGACCATTTTTTGTTTTTGCTTTCTACTAAAATAGTTTTGACCAACATGAGAGTTAGATTAACGCGCTTGTTCGATTTTCTGATTTAAAATCATGCAAGTCAGGCCATGAGCACTGAAAATTTTTCTCCTTTGGGTCCAAGAAATGGTCCAATTTTGAAAATGGAATACTTTTCGAAAAGATTAGTCAACCTCAGTAAAAATTCTCAAAAACTATTTTTGCAAACGACCACTGCTCAACGAGCATGGAACCTACTCTCGAGATGCACAACCTCGGATTCGAAGGAAAATTGCCCCTTGCTTGAGGGGAACTGCATGGCAACGGAAAGTTTCCCCTTGTTTGAACGGCACCACGACGCATTGAATGGCAACAGAAAGTTGCCCCTTGTTTGAATGGCGCCACGGCGCATTGAATGGCGACGGAAAGTTGCCCCTTGTCTGAATGGCCCCGCAGCGCATTGAATGGCAACGGAAAGTTGCCCCTTGTTTGGATGGCACCGCAGCGCATTGTAGGCAGTCCTCAGAGCGACGAACACAACCAAATCCTCAGATATAGAGAAGACAAAGATGACTAGAACCATCGCATGGACACAATCGAATTGGAAGTGTTTATGGCTAGACTTCATAATGAAGTTGCCTACGTATCCCAAACATGGGAATCAAGCCTTACGTAGTTCGGGGTTAAGGTACACTCGGGTATTTAACCTCTCCTTTTTAGGCTTTAACTTTTGCCAAGGCGCTCGTCGCATGGAAGACCCTCCGACCTCGGGGTTGGTACTTCAAGGTTTGTGGATTTTTGTTGGACGCACCAGTAGGGGGATTAGCAGGTGCTGGCCTGGTTTGCTGGCCTGGTTTGCTGATCTTTTCTGAGTGCAGGATTATAGCCGAAAGGAACGTTTCTGATACAACGACCCTTCTCCCGGCTTGCCCTTTGATTCAAACTGCCTCCAACTTGAGTGGTAAAAATGTCGTCCACAGTTTTTGCAACGACTACGAACACTTGCTCTTTGTTCAGTCCCTCGGCTTTCAAAGCCTCAACAGCCAATAGAAGATGTTCATGAGGATCCATGTCCACCCCTACCTCATTCCTTCCACTCGCCTCCACTTTGCCAAGGGATTGGCATTCCTCAAATATAGCCCGTTCTGAAATTGGGGAGCCTTTTGACATAAACTCCCTAGCATGCGATGTGGTTGATGACGGAGTCGATGTCCCGGAGGCCAAACCTATCACAGTTCTCTGAAGATCTTCGATCATTCTCTTCAGCTCAGAAGTCGTGGGCTCACGGGTTTGAGATGATTGGGGTTCAAGTGCATCCATCGTGCTTAAGCCCATGCTTTCCGGGATAAACATCTCGGGTTTGAATATATGGGTCGGGGTGTATATACTGGGGTTGTAGGTGGGTGGCAGTGTTTGGCTGAGGTTGAGATGTGGATGAGGTACTTGGTCCTTGGGGTTTTGAGGTGGAACTATTGTCCGGTTGTCAATGAGATTCTGGATCTCATGACGAAGGCAGTAGCAACCATTGGTGCCATGGCCGCGCTGTTGATGATATACACAGTATTTGCTGGGGTTATGTCTGGCAGGGAGTGGATTTGGCGAAGGTTGAGGATTAAGGGGTTTGAGGTGCCCTCTTTTCATCAGAACTTTGAATGCCCTAGTTAGGCTCATATGGAGGGGGGTGAAAAATCTACCCTGAGCTCGGGCTGAGCTGGTTATTTGTAGGCTGGCCTTGGCAAAAGGGTCGGCTATGGCGACTGTGTTGACTTTAGCAGGTTTGGAAATAGTGCTACCACCAGCATTGGTACTCTCGGCTGGGAGCCTTACGGCAACCTCGGTGGACCAATCCTCAATGTCGTGAATGGAGTTCAAGCCCTGTGTCCTTTTGAATTGCTTCTCAAGGTTCACAATTTTCACTGCAGTCGGATTGAATTCATTAACATCAGAAAGAGGAAGCCTCTCAGTAGGCTGCACCGGGGTTGTGGAAACGCGAGCTTGAGTCAACCTTTCTCGGGGATCTGGACCCTGCAAATCTTCAGCTGGTAGAAGTGGGTCAAAGTTCGGTTGGGGTCCCGAAGCTGGATACGAAACAGATACCCCAGATGGGCGTTGCGTTTCAGCACTGGTCTTGTCCTGCATCGTAGTTCCCTGATTTAGCGCTGCTATCACGGCCACAAATTCTTCCAAACCTTGTGCCATCACGGGTCTGCTGATGATGTGACTGGTGACTGTCGGATCAGATGAGCAAAATGAACCCTATCTGGCCCTCCTTTGCCTTACCTTAGCGAAGGAACACTGATTTGCCCTTGAACTGAATTTCCGACCTGACAAAGTCTATCGACACGGATCCAATGTACCCGGGGGATATCGGAGCCTTCTGAAGCTATAGTTCCAAGACTATCTAGCAAAAGGGGAAACATGCAGCATCTTAGCCTGATTTCACCTGAACAGATATAAGCCTATTTGAATGAGTGTGCTCTCTACTGAATTCTGTCCCAAAATTTGGCCTGTAAACCGTTACCCTCGGGTAAACTGAATCCCAAAATACTGAATTGGTGGCCGCGGGCCTGATGCCCAAACTTGCAAACTGATACATGCATTCCAGTAGAGACGCACTCTAAAAGCACATAACAGATAAGTGAGAGCCAAAACACCCCTATGTTGGGGTAGGGTTTCCCTGTCCTATTTTGTCAGGAGCTAGGGTTTCACTACGCACGCAGCGGTTTCAAACAACCTAAAAACGGGTAAGCAACCTGTCCTAGTTTGGAATGGTCACAATGGATCCGAATATGCACTAGGTCGAATGGTCAAAGAGGGTGCTCCGGTAAAACCGGGGTTTGTGTTCCCATACTGGCAGAGCCCACAACCGGTCAGCCTTATGGTCATGCCTTGACAAGACAAGCCTCCAGCAAACCGTTCAAGAATAGCAGATGGCAAACACGGTGTCCTAGGCGCACCAATGCAAATGCAATGCAAAGAAACACACAAGTGTAGTCAAAACCAGATATCACGAGTTTGAGTCAAGTTCTCTAAATCCCCAGCAGAGTCGCCAGAAACTGTAGACGTCCCCGAACGCCCCGGGAGGAACGAGCTCCCGTTCTGTTCATTTGGGGTCACTACAGCTCAGGACTCTAAAATTGTCACGGTTCTAAGTCTGAACCAAAGAGTCCAAATCCGGCAAATCGTTTTGAGAAAACAGATTTTGAAAGAAGTGCCAAACATGGACTGCTTTGCCAGATACAGAGTTGCCACCTAAATGTTTTTTTAATGGGAAATTTAGGAAACCCTGACTCGGTGCCAAAGGCCACATGTCCGTCATCACCAAAGTTGCCTCGGCTCGGGAACTTGGGTACGATTGGGGGAGGTCACTTCGTGAGCACCCCCGCTCGCCCGATCAAAGATCGGCCTCTACTAACCATGATATCAATTTTTGAAAACATTGTGTGTTCTTATTCCAGTTATTAGCCTAGTTTACTATGTGATGCGCACAACATACAAATATAGACTAGATCGCCTGATTTGGAACAAAACACGTCATGTTTGTTTTTTTGAAAGATGGTTTGCTACTCACAAGTAGGCTTAAAATGCAGATTTTGCCACCCACAGGTGGGCTTAGAAAAGATGGTTTTGCCACTATCTAGTGGGCTTAAAACAAACAGTTGATGATTTATTCCAATCCAAGTAACCCAACCTTCACCCACAGGCATTCAGGCAGATATATCACATAAGCATTTAGCCTCGTGGTAAGCATGCTATTCATGGCAGTCACTCACACGCATGCAAGGATGCTAAAGCATAAAACTCACCGAGTACTCCAAGCCAAAACAGAAACTACATTAGAAATCATGCATGATCCTAAGTATACAGAAATGCCTAATGCAACACATGCAAAATGCAACTATAGCAGGCTTGGCTATTCTAAACATGGCACATGAGATGCAACAGCTAACAAGTATTCAATTTAGAATTGAAAATACAATGCAGTTAGTATGATGCGTCGAGCCCGGTGCATGCAATACAGATGATTGAATGCAAACATGCTATCATACTGTATGCTAATTGAAACATGCCCTAATCTAACCATCATAAGCAGGTAAATAAAAGGGAGAAAGACGTGGGGTTGGAAGACATGCATCACACACACGCACACTTATTACAGTATTGCCCTCGCGTAGAGGGTCCAAATAAATATACAGTCCCGAATAAAAGAATATTACAGTCCAAATAATACAGTCCAAATAATGTACAAATTCCTAATTAATTTACAAATTAACTAAGAAAGCTATAAACTGGCATGCAAGCCAGGGACTGCCTTGACTCTGATGAATGATGCATATCCGGGCTGCCTTGCGCGGAAATCCACTGGGATGCCCCAATTAGCCTCTGTTTTGCAATTATTCTTGGAAAGCGCGCCAAGCCTCGGAAGACCGCTGATTCTTGATTTGCTGCAACAGAGAGCAGGAAAGGGGCATAGCAATGTATTTTCACAAAATGTATGCATGCCTCGATCCTCGTGCCACCAATCACGCATCTCGATGCATGATGGCCGAGGGGTCGAATTGTGCAACTCAATATATAGAATGAATGCACATGAAAAACAAAACAAAACCTAACTCCATCATGGATAATCCGGAGTGTCGGTGACTGGGGAATTGAGACGCGTTCCGTCACTCGGAGTATGAAATGCACCTCGTTTCCCGCGCCCGGGCTAACTCCTATTCCGAACGCAATGCAATATGCATCACATGCATGAATGCAACTAAGATACAGCCTAGTATGCACTATGTTGTGAAAATGAGATGCCTCGAAATGCGTGCACACGGGCACGCAAACAGAGGCAATGGCGTATGCAATGCAATATGGCTAAAATGGCATATAGAATGCAACATGGACTTATACTAACATGAGAGAGCCTCAGCCATACTCACCTAAGAGGCCGATGGATGAAAATGAAGCGCCTCGAAATGCGTGCACACGGGCACGCAAACCGAGGCAATGGCATATGCAATGCAATGGCATGGAAAATGATATGCAAACATGCTAATGGAATTTCAACACTGAAATGTGGGGGAAAACAGCCCCGAAATGAGGCGAAAGTACACCCGATGCATGGAATAGTCCCGAAACATGAATTTTGGCACCCGAAATGGCCTATAGCTATACCAAACATGCACAATATGGACATGCAATGAATAGACAGTAGCAAGGAAGCCCCAAAATAAGCATTTTTCCAGTTCAAAGCATGGCCAAACAACAAACATAAATAGGGCAAAACTAGTATGCAAAAATGGCCCTAAATATGAGGTTATGAAGCAACTCACGGCTGCTGACCCCAAACAGGTTAGGTCCCTTCAACAACATTGAAGAGGGACCCAAAATAAGCCACTTTATAGAACTGTAAAAACCCCAAAAACAAACATAGGTATGGCTAAGCTCTTATGCAAGAATTGGACCGAAAAATGGACAAAGAAGCAAGTGGTAGATGCAAAGCCCAAACAGAAAAAGAGTCTTCTATAACACTGAAGAGGGGCCAAAAATATGCACATTTACATTTTATGGAAGCCCCAAAATCAGTATACAAACATGCTAGAAATGCAATGCAAAATGAGGCTCAAAAGTGGCTATAACATGAGGTACACAAAGCATTCACCAAACAAGCAAAGACCCTTAATAAAACATGTTAAGAAGGTCAAAATAAGGCCACTTTCAGTTCTGATCATGGTCCAAAAATAGAAAAATGATAGGTTAGTGAAGCATGCAAGAATATTGACATACAAAGAGATATTGAAACAAGTGTGAGATAGGGTTCTCAAAGAGGGTTGAGCCCTTCAACAAACATGTAGAATAGCTAAAAATAGACCTAGTTTCAGTTAAGGTCGGAGCCCAAAACAATAAGCAAATTGGCTAAGAAATTGGCGCAAAAATGAGCTGCAAAAGGGGGAAAGTCTACTTACCCTTGAAGACCAACACTTTTGTTGCTTCTTGGACCAGATTTGATGACTCTAAGCTGCTGGAATCCCTTCCTTTGCTGCTGGAATGGAGTAGTGATGGTGGGGCTACGGGTTGTAGTGTAAAATGGTGTAGGGCTTGGGTGTTTTTTGAAGGAAATGTGAGAGATGGAGGGAGATATGCATGCAAGAGCCTCTAAGCAATTTTGTAACCCTAAAATCTGAAGGGGAGGGGCTGTATATATATAAGCAAAAGGGGTGGAAAAGAGGGGGAAAAAAAGGGGGGGGAAAACAAATCAAGTTTCCCCCCAAAATGGCCAAACCCTCGGACATGGGTGTAGTGTAAAAACAAATACATGGCTGGAATGCACTCACAGGGGCAAAAATAGCCGACCAGTTTAAAAGGGAGAAAAAAAAGTCATCCACCAGGTAAGTGGCCGGCCGGCGAAAAAGTGGCCGGCCGGCTAGGTTAAAGGGAAAAAAGTGGCCGGCCACCCCTTAAGATGAAGCCCCAGAAGTTATCTTTCCAATGGCGCAAACCTTGCATTAAAATTCCTCCTGTAGAAAAAGTTATGCCCTTTTCCGTGAAGCCGCGCAGATTCGGTCCAACCAGACTTCAACCAACCACATCTCCCCCCCCCCCCCGGAACTTGGACTTGGGAGATTCTTGAGTGAAAAATGAAGCCTCGGAAGTAAGCTTTCCAATGGTGGTGGCCTCATATCTTAATTCCTCTTGTACAAAGAGTTACGCCGTTTCGGTGAAGCCATGCAGATTTTTCTCCTTCCCGGATTCATGCTGAACCACTTTTGACCAAAAAGAAGTTGGCTTTTCAGCAAAATTGCTGACCTCCCACCCTCCTACAAGCTTTCTAACAGTGAAAATAAGGACTCCACCAAAAATGAGCCCAAACCGATGCAAAATGAAGGTTTGAGGGCCGAAACGCGCAGCCCGAGGCCCCGAAAACTGGCTGTTAGGCACCGGGAGTGGTGTTCGACCACGAAATGGGTCTCTCAGACCTCAGTGTCCCTCAAAAGGGAGTAAATAAGATGCATGCCAAAGACTGGAGCAAACGGAGATGGTTAAGCGGTCCCGAACCGAGGCACATGGCCAACGGCTCCGAAAAATCGAAAACCAGACTCCAAATGGGCAAAATGTCCTACGACCACGAAACGTAGCCTACGGCCACTGAGAGATGGTCTACGGGACCTCTCCCTCCCCTCAGGAAAAGAAAACAGAGAAAACTGAGTCTGGTTCGCAAACCGAGGCAAGGCATAGAAGAGGGTTCAGAAATCTGGAGGCAGGGCTCACGGCCGCGACTCTGAGACTTCTAAACGAGCATAATATGTAGTATCACCGAGCGCTGAACTGGTGACATCTAAGTCTTAAGGTCAGTCAAAAATGGGGTGTCTACAGTCACTCTCAGTGCGTCGTCCTCAATGTCTAGCATCTCGAACGTGTTAACCGTTTGCTCTAGCCACTCATTAGCCTTTAGTGGCTCCTTAGGATCTCTCACAAAAATATCCGGATTGGTTCGGATGAACTCCCTTTTTAGCAGAAGTGGTCCTGTCTCTGTAACTAGGGCAGCTGGGGCTTGTACTAGGTTCTCAACCCTTAGTATGTTCAGTGCTCCTGCTATCTCTCGTGTCAAAGCACTCATGGTCTGTTGCTCAACTGGCTCAGCCACATTTGCCTACCCTATCCCATCCTCCTACGCTGGAATCTCATCCGGTATTGGCATCTCAGGCCTCCTGGGCCTACCATGCCTACCACTGCCCCATCCGCATTCTGACATCCTAATAAAGGTAACACTCAAGATTGGCACAGTCACAATTGTGCCGAAGCTAACTCACTTACGTCCTAAGGCAATGGACAACAGTTAATTCATTCCACAGAAGCACATAGTCACATAAGCACATACAAATTTTCCTTCTAGATAATGATTGTCCCATGACGTTGCTAGAGTTCCAATCTGAAATAGCAGTGATCAAGTGCTATTTTGAATGGACTTCTAGGAATGCATAGACCCAATCAACATCTCAAAAATCAAAACCTATACCCATATAATCATATAATCATGTTATCACATAGCACCTCATCATACAGATATCTCTATCAAGCGAGATAAACCCACTATGGTACTAACCACCTCCCACGTACCCAAAGTATTCGAACCTGGTATACTTTGATACCAAGTTGTAACGCCCCGAAAATTGGGCAGGGTATATCTACTTATACAACAAACCCACCTGATAGACAAACACATATATATAGATAACTATTCCATACATCCATTTCTATTTAATCCCAAATACCAAATACATGTTGTTCACATCTCAATGCCCCAGTTCATATCCCCAGCACGCATTTTACAACAAGTATGAAATGGAAGCCAAACAGATAATAAGTTCCCTACAAGCTTACAAATTTATCCAAGAACATTCGGGGTTACACAAAATGGAATTTCAACTCAACGCAAATACAGCCCTGGGCTTACATTCAATAAATAACAATAAAATAAAAATGAAGCCCCAGCTCTGAGTCCTCCCAAGTCAGTGCCTTGGTAGAGGCATATCACCTGTACCTGAAATGGTTTCCCTTATAGGGTGAGCCACAACCCAGTAGAGATATACTACACAGCATATGGACCATGACAAGACTAAAGAGGAGTACTCTCATGCCATGCTCATGATAAAACAATTTATCTCTCTTTTTATAAAGCATGCAATGCTGAGATGCAACAACAGATATAAAACCATTTCAATTTTAAACCATATATGTTACATGAATACTGGCTTCGTGAATCTCTAGGTGAGTGTCTGCAAGTAGGCCCAAATGCACTACAACTGTCATTTTTACTAGTAAACTGGAAAGCTCAACACCTAACCACGCGGTTTTACACCCCCCACCCTGATTCACCAAGTATTCATCTTTTCGCAAACAAATACGTTTCTAAACATTTCTCAAAAACAGATACATTTCTAATGAAATGAATGTAATGCAATGCCCAATGCAAAATATGAGGAATGTGGTTCAATTTACCTAAGTCTCATGCATTTCTACAACAATCATGGCTATCCTTCGTCGATAACCTAAAACAGATATTTCTAAACAGATATTTAAACAATTAAATTTCAAAAATTCTGATAAATACAATCTATTCCACATCTCATCAAATATAAACAACTACACTAGTTTTCATATTAAAATCATGTCCGGTAACCTCTCAAGGTCCATTTCTAACCGTGTCGGTTTTATTTCAACAGATATATTAAGCAAAATAATACCATTAATGCCCAAGAAAACATCATTTTCTTTTTGAACTCATTCTCCAAGCATTATTCAACTATGACATCCTATTTTGATCAAAAGCCCCAAAAGTTAAACATAATTCCTTTGTTTTCTTTAAAAATGCTCTTTTGGTCGCAAACTGGTAAAAATTTCAAAACTGATCGAATCGAAGTTCGTTTTTGTTCAAATTTAAAACATAGCTCTTTCATAACCTTACCAACATATTCCATGTTTACAGTTTCTCAATTTGGGCATCAACTCTTAATTTTTCTCAAAATTTCTCTTTTAAGCAAATAAATCACAAATTTTCCAAAAATTCTAATTAAATTATATAGAACTCTAAGCTCCACATAATCAAGTAAAAGTGCATAAAGAAGTGTAGGAAATATCCCTACCTCAAGCCAAGAAACTTTCAAATTTTTTGGCAACAGAAATTAAATCTGTTTGGAGCCAAACGACGCCTTTTCCGCCCTCTACGTTTTGATCCAAAGCACTAGGGGTAAAAAATGACTTACACTAGATCAAACCCTTGAAAAACCAACATTCGAACGCTTTTTGTTTTCTTTCTCAGGACAAGAACCCAAAGGTTGAAAGAAAAATTCTATCTGGTCACTTATATATATATATATAGTATAAAAAATATCTAACCAAATATCTAACCATATATATATACACCTACATATATATTTATATGTATCAATTTAAAAATAAATTTCAACATCTTTAATGACAAAAGTAAATATAATATTTTCTCACCACAAAACATATATCGTTTAATGGTACACACCATAAATATTCACAACTCTTTTATGGTAATCAAATAATAATAATAAAATCACAACAATATTTCATGGTTACTAACGGGTCACGATTCAATCAATTGAGTCCAAAATGAATGGAGTTTAATAATTTAATATAAATCCCCAACTGAGATTAAAGTATAAATTCAATTTCATTCAACTCGTTATAAGGTAAATTAATAAAATAAAAATTATAAAAAGCAATAGCCGATAATGTAATTTACCCTTATTCAGGGTAATATACTCTCTCTTCTTTCTTCTTCTTAAAATTCTTCCTAATATTCAAAGTCACTTGAGATCTTACGCCAGCAATAACACCGTAACTCGCTTTTCTCTCTCTCTAAAAATTAACCAACCACTAGAATATTCCCTCGGATCACCTCCTCCTCTCTCTTTGCTTGAACATAAATTCAATGAACAACCTTACAACTAATTTGGTACATGAATATAATTTAGACAATGAACCTAATAAATGTAAAACACATGAACATAAAAATATGTGAAGACAAGAATGCATGAATCCAATGTATCCAATGTATCTAATGCATGCAATTTAAATGTGGCATTAATTTTAACACTCCCCCTTAATGGCATATTGTGTGACACCCAACATTTCTCTAAAATATTCAAACTTGTCCTATAACGACTCGGATTTTAAATTCACATTGGATTGATGTGTAGTGGTGCCTGTCACCTTAAAACTTGTATGGTTGTTGGACTCTTGATATTGATAGGTTGGCAAGGGAACTTTAAATATTATAATTGAGGACCCATGGATGATGTTTCAAACCTTGATTGAAGCCTTAATAAGATATATAGATAAGATTAGATAAAAAGTCTCAAATTTGATTTTAAATTTTTGACCAGCCGTCACTCTTTTGCCCTTTTCTCCTTCCATACTTAGAATTTGAATGTAAGGTTGGAACCATTGGAAAGCTTATTTTTGGGGCTTCAATTTGGACACAAGAACGACCTAGAATGGAGTCCCGATGAGAGAGTTATACCCGTTTGAAGTTTTTACATCTGTGCTGGAAACAGAGCCGCATGTGCGGGGAATAACGCCGCATGTGCGGGCCGTGCGGGACAGGAGCTCAAAAACGTGATTTTTGGACCATTTCTTACATTTTCTTTTCCTCTCTTCTTCTTCTCTCCTCCATGTCTGAAACCATAGCTCCCAAAACCTTGATTTTCCCCACTTTTATCAACAAATCAACCATGGATCTTGCATCAAGGATGGAGAACAAGAGAAGATCAACATTTTCTACCGATTGGGATTTCGAAATTTTGGAGAAACCTCATCAAAGCTTGCTTTTCTTTCTTGAATCTTGAGGTAGGGGTCCTAGTTCTCCTTCAATGCTTACATTAATAGATAGATTTGTGGTATTTTGGAGTATATAAATGCAAAATCTACATTGTGAGCATATAGTGTAAATCTTGAAATTTTGGGGTTAGGGTTTGCGATGCTGAGGTTCTATTATGGGGTTTAGATTATGGTTTATGGATTATGGACCTAGAGTGTATAACAAATGGGAAGATTGGAACAAAAAAATAATGGGTTAAGAAATTCGGATTTTTCTTGAAATTTCCAGGTTTTTCTTGAAACTCTAGGTTGATTTTTGATGATAACCAATGATTTGGCCCAAATTGAAAGTTGAATCATGAAATTGGTAGGTTGAATTATATATGTACAAGTTTAATTGGAATTTGGTTATGTTTGAAAATTATGTTTAAAATTTGCGAATGAATTTTGTTATGAGCAATGTAAATCATATTATAATGAGAAGGAAATTGGGGGAAATAATTTATTAATGATATAGATGGCATAAACTCAGTTATGGAATGCTGAAATGGATTCTAAGAATTCCTCTTGAATTATGTTGAATTATATTTAATGATGTTGAGTTGAATCATGTTGCTTATGTTGAATTGTGGTGATTATGTGAGATGGTATTGACTATGTTGATTTTGATTTTTGTGACCTAAAATGTGGAGTTTTCAAAAATGGGTTTAATCCCAAATCATTTTACTAAATATTCGTGGGCTTGCTTAGTTATTAAAATCAAGAGAATGATTTAATGGGGTTTCTTTATGGGGATGGGTAATGTTTGGTTTTTGGTGAAAACCCTAGACATTCAGGGATTTTTGAAAAAATGTAGAAGATGTCCATACAATTCGTTCGAAGTAAAATGAAGCAAGAAATGAATTAAGAAAGGAAAAGACCTAATGACTAAGTTATGTTTGTGTACAGGGCACACTCCAGGAGGGACAAGCACTCCGTTGTAGCACTGTGAGTAGTAGTACTGTGGTCATACATTTAATCATCGTTACTGATCTTTATTGTCAGCATTCCATTTCTTGCAAGTGATTATACTAATGTTATGTTGGTTGGAAGATTTTGTGTATGTTAGTATGACTTGGAAACTACTCTACATTCCGGTTACGAGTAAGGGCTATCATTAATGTGCTAGAATCTGTAAATTATCTCATGGAACTATTGAAGTTGAGTTCATTAGGATAAAAAGCAACCCATGTTATGGAAAAGAATCTGTGTGTGTTAAGGGAATGATTTTACTGTACTTCTGTAATCGGGAGTTAATACTATGGAATTGGTTAACAGGAAGGAATGGAAAATGTGAACCTCCCTTTTTGGGAACATGACGGTTTGGACATTCCATAATGAACCATCAAAATTGGATGATCAAATAGGATTGTGGATAGTCCTAAACTGGTATGTTTTGTTTACCGTTAGTAGGTGTTATTAATGTCTTGTTATCTGGAAGTTCACTTTATTGATTCATGATGAACAAATGGCATAATGATGCATGTGTCTTCTATCAATAAGTATTACTACGATTCCGATATATGTAAGACGATTATTTTAGCTTGGAATAATCTATGAAGAGATTTGTGTACACTATTGGGTGATAGTACTTTTATGAACCTTCTGGTATGGAACAAAGTGCTGTACGGAACTAAGTGCTGCAATGCGAGTCACCTCTAGAATCCATACGAGCCACCTCTTGATTCCATACATATGTGAACTGGGCTTAAAGCCGATGTGAAAGTTATGAGGCCTATGGCCGTTCTGTGAAAGATATAATTTGTGAAGTTATGAAAGATACAATTTGTGAAATTATGAAAGATATAATATGAAATTACGAGGCTGAGGGCCAACTTGTGAATTATGAAATTATGAGGCCGAGGGCCAACTTGTGAATTATGAAATTATGAGGCGGAGGGCCAACTTGTGAAGTATGAGGCCGAGAGCCAATTTGTGAAGTTGTGCATCTAAGTTAAGCCAAGGGCTAATTTGTGAATGTGTGAACCCATCAGGCCAAGGGCCAATCTGTGAAGTTATGAACCGACAAGGCCGTTCTGAAATGTGTATAGAATCAAACTAACCACAGGATTTTTGCATTTACTTATGTAATTAAATGAATATGTACATTGTAAGTAAGTTAAGTTAAGCTTTAAATTGTTTATGTACTACTGTTCACTGAGCTTTACTCACTTTGTGTTATATTTGTTTCTGTAGGCATTCCACATGGAGGTCAGTTTTAACCCATGGCATCCGTGCCTCTTTTGTCAACCTCAGAGTGTCCAGGCACTTAAGTGAAGGCAGCTCATTTTGCTAAGCTTTTAATTTTGCACCCTGATTGTCTGCTTAAGGTTGATGTATATATAATTCTTTTGCCTGTCCATGTTGTTTTGCGCCCAATTCTAAGGGCTGGGTCTGTATATATATAAATATATGTACATAGCTAATTCTCTGATGCACGCCACTGTATGTTTATTTGCCTTATGTTCTGTCTGTGATCTTGGCATGATAGTGGTCGCTCAATGGATGCAGTTCTTTTATTTATGTTAATTTATATTGGTAAATGCTTCTGTTTAGGCCCCATATGATATGCATACCAGGTTATGCGTCCGTTTCTGTGGGGCAAGTTTGGGGCATGACATGTCCCTTAATAGTGCTTTGGTGAAGATGTTCGCAACTTGATCTTCAGTCTTGCAATACTTGATTTGAATCTCATTATCTTCCACAGCTTCTTTAATGAAATGATGTTTGATAGCAATGTGTTTGGTACAAGAATGATAGATGGGATTCTTTGTCATAGTAATAGTAGACTTTTTATCACACATAATTGGAGTAGCTTCACCTTGCTTCTCACCAAAATCATCCAATATATCTCGATTCACTTAGATTTACTCGTGCATTAATAAGTTGGTTGTGGATCCTCGTATGTGGTCCCGTATTGTCACGACCCCATTCCGCCCCTAGTAGAATGGTGCCATGATGGCCAGTAATCCGAGATTACCAAAGGCCAACTTACAAAGATTCACACACAATCAGAGTATACATATGGGGTTTACATGTGCGGAAGCAATAAATTTAAATCTAAGTAGTCCATAGAAGCTGTGCATAGATCAAATGAAATGAGATACATCTTAACATGGTTTTACAACTTGGATACAAATAAAATAAAGTACATATTACATCTTGATCAAAAGGCTTCTCAAGCCGACATATACAAAAGAAGTGAATTAATGCTAAGAAACATAATCTTCAAGATGATACAAAACATGAATCAAAACATCTTGCACATAACATCTTAGGCGTCACCGCCTTCTTGCTCGCCACCTACATATGTATAAAAGGGAGGGTGAGCTTCGATACTCTCAGTGAATGATATAATCAATAAAAGCTTGAATGAATGATATCCGAGATCTTTATCAAAATAATACATATCATAGCTTGTAACAAAACATGGAATGAATCAAGTTTATCAATCAAATCTTTCAAATCTTCATGGGATGTTTAATAACATCTACATAATATATGGGAGATGACATTCCGGACAAAACAAGGGAATAATCGACCCGGAATCGATTAGACAAATCCACCTGCACAAGGCCGTCGGTGGGGCCATCCGTACAAGATCGTCGATGGCAGAGATCTCTCAAATATGGTGCCACATGGGCTTATAGTCCCCTAGCATGAAAGGACTTTCCAAGAATGTCATCAAAATAAGATAATACTTGATACAAAACTAGGGATAATCATTCATACTTGAACAAATACTTTTCCAAACGACGCAAAGCTTTATCAAACCTCCGTAACATAGCTTTATTAAAAATACCACTCACATAGCTCTTCGGGTGTAGGGATTAAGGCAAGGATCCAAGACCTACAAATACATAATAAAGTCTACTGAATGCACTTCAAGAAGACAAGAAGGAATGCTCAAAGATGGTTGTGCAATGCATCGTTAAAACAATCTTTACATGAATGAAAATGATCCCGGCATTTCTTTCCAAAACCAAGTCAAGACAAAGTAAAACATGCTGGGAGTTAAATCACTGTTTTTCATCTAGGGAAAACATGCTAGGTACTAACCAGGTCTTGGAATGGATGCACAGAAATGATCTAGGCAAAAATGACTTAGCTGGGTGAACCCGGGAGGTCTTGGCCGAGGTCCCACACCTCTTGGCCGCAGTGTGGTAACCTAGGCTTCGGTGTTCAGCTGTCTGCCGAGGTGTTACAAGGTGTCGGCAAGGGTGTACCATGGTCGGCCTAGGTGTGCAGTGGTTGGCCTAGGTGTGCATGCAAGATAGACTAAGGTGCAAGTGATCATGTAAGGTTGGCCAAGGTGAGATACGATGCTTGGCCTAGGTGTGAGATCTAGGCAAGAGTGGTCTCGGTGATCACACCTAGGGAAATGAAGTCTGGAAATCTGGGTTTCTCTCCTTGAAGAACATGAAGAACATGAATGTTGAAATCATAACTTCTTTATTCAAAATCTGAGATTTCATGAGATGAGTTTGAAAACATGGACCAGGGTACCCATACTTGAAGATCTTATGAAAACAAACACAAAAACGTGGATCTTGATACAAACTTTCGGATCAAAACATGGTTTTTCTTCAAGAACACAAGAACATCATTTCCTCTTTCTAAAACCAAACTTTAAATCAATGCATGGCTCATGAATCATGCTAGATCATGCAATGCGATCGGATCAACATAAAGAACAACAAGAGTAGATCAAGAATCTAACCTCAAAACACGGATCAAACGGTTTAAACTCTAAGGATCAAGGTTGGAAATCTACTTCTCTCTCAAGAACTTCCTAGAGCTTCTCTCTCTTCTTAGAACAAAGATATGACAAAATGATATGTTTTCTCTCTCTGCCGGCTGACTTAACCCTCTACTAGGACATGTGGCAACGGCTGGTTGGCTCTCCTCAAAAAGGTGACTGACTGACAAGACAAGAGCATGACAAAGGGTGTACAACAAGTAAGGTGACATGGGCACTCTGGCATGTAATGATCTCGGATTAGGACATAGGCTTCAGCAAGTAAAGTCTCAATGATCTCGGCTAGGAAGGATAACACTTGACCTAGCTGTGCCACACTTCGGCCTAGATGTGCCACACCTCGGTCTAGGTCATACCAGTCCCGGAACAAGATCACTAGGTGCAAGGATCAAGGATCTACGACACCTAGATGATAACATCTCGGCCTAGGTGGTGCACACCTCGGCCTAGATGATTACATCTCGGCCAATATGCCAGGGTGAAGGTGGAGGTCAACCAAAGTCGTTCCAAGATGGTCCTAGGTGTAAGAGGTTCAAAGGTGTGACCTAGGCTTGACATGACCTAGGCTTGACATAACCTAGGCTTGGCATGACCTAGGCTTAGGACAGCAAGGAAGGAACAAAGCATGCATACAACACTTAGGCAAATCACATAAGCACAAAACAAGACAGGGACTTTTACCTAGGCAAAACAAGTCTAAGTCTACAAATGCAAGATTAACAAGACAAAATCATGCAAATGCACATGAACATGACTAAGACATGAATGTGGGTTATTACACGTATTGTCCGTCTAGACTCTTATTCAAATTTTTAATAGGTAAGAGCTCATGTGATCACCACTGAGAGGGTAATTTGTGTAGTCAAATTGGGCCAAGCTTGGTAAAATCCTCTTTGGAAGCTGGGCCACACAATGGGCTGAGATAAGAGCTTGTGTAGCTCGGTCTTGGGCTAAACAGACACTAGGCCGGTCAGAGATATGTTACTAGGGCTTGGACCTAGCTATCTGAAGGTAGTTCTTTAGCGCACCAAGATGTTGTCAATAAAGAGGGTCAAGCTATGTGTAGCTCAGCAGGGTGCTACCCTATAGTTAGGGTTATCATGGCTCTGCCAAGGGGAGCACAGAGTTGGGATAGCTCGGTTGATCACAACGACTGCTGAGATAAAGAGTTTAAACCATCTCACATGCTTGGTAGTGAGACGGGTGTTCTAAGGATAAGCTATTCACCAAAAAAAGTTCTAAGGATAAGCATTATCCTTAGGAATGTGATTCATTGGAGGATTCTGCTAAGGAGAGATGGAGTTTTACTAGGATTGTGCCACGCAGAATCTATAAGAGCTCATGAAAGAACCTATGCACAGGTATTGCAATTCATACTCCCGAATACACAGAGCTTTTGTGTCTATTGTTTACTTGCTGACTCAGGCATCGGAGGGGTTTCCGACACACACCCACCGGCTAGCTTATGGTTGTGTTTATAATTTGAGCAAGTTTATAATATTACCTTTAAAATTACAACATTTGTCACTTATGTGCATATTTTTCATTAAAAATGTTAATAATTGTAATAAATTGGACTAAATTAAAATAAAATTATAAATTCATGATCAAAATTGAGCAAATTAAAATTGCAGGAACTAAAATGATACAAGGACCAAAATACAAGGACTATCAACATAATTTGCTCTTAATCGTAAAAGATATAGTATTTGATAACATTGATTTTATTTTTATTTTTTATTGGTATATGACATTAATTGTAAAGAAATTGATGTTAGGATTCGGATCAAATGGGCAAAATATATTAAAAATCTTAAAAGGTATCTCTGACAATACCTAAATGATATTATCTCTATTTTCATATTCCTAATTCATTTCATCTGCCTAATCTAACTAAAAACAAAAGAAAAAATTAGGTTGATTGATTCTGTAGATATATATATATACATATCCTTAAAAATTTCTATACATAAATTGGTTTTTTAACTTCATCTTCTTATCATTGGATACAAAGACATATATCGCATATTTATTTTTTAATATAGACTCTTGTAATAATAAAAAATTAGTGAAAAATTAGTTTTTGAATAACATTATTCGTACCTCTACTATTTATTAACTCTGTTTTTATTATTGAGTTATGTAATTCCAGAACAAACCTCAAAATAATTTTTCAAGCACAAAAGCGACCACAATAAATAATGATGGCCATGAGATCCGTTGCTGAAGAGACCAAAATGTAGTACACTCTCAATTCATGTCACGCCCTCAAAATTAACCCATTATATATATATCATTGACATGCATTATTTAAAGAAAACACTTAATTAGTTCATTCATCAGAGTATTACCAAATAAAAACATTACATGTAATATCAAATTAAATGCCCTGCAGGCTTACATCTTTCCAAGCCAACACTTGGACACAAAAGTATGAGTTCTAACTCAAATACAAATAAAGCCCTAGGCTTGAGTGTTTACATGTACTAACAATGAAAAACAAATTACTGAAAATAGTCTTCAAAGTCCAAGTCCTTCCAAGCTAAGTTCTTGGAGGTAGCTTATCACCTGAACCTGAAAATGATGTTCCCATATAGGGTGAGCCACAGCCCAGTAGAAATATACTAAACCACATATAAGCATTGAATAAAGCAATAGCATTCAATAGATGGTTAATCAAGATAATCAATTACGTCATTATACAGTCTCAAGACACTATTGTCTAAAACACGTTTTACTTTCCAACAATATTAATATGGCTCAGAACCTGGCCAAACTTACAACAGTGAACAATATATATCATATTCACACTCTTCCAATGCCAACAAACAAATGAGACTCAGGCTCAAATCAAAACACTTCATACTTCCAGTTTGATACACATTTTAGTGCTGTATCAATAAAAACACTTCAATATAAATAAGCACACATAAAAGTGATGCTAATGGAGTCCATCCCCTATCTCCTCCCAAACAAAATCCGGTTTAGAGGTCCATCCCCTATCTTTCCCTAAACCGTGGAGTACATCCCCTATCTCCTCCCACACAAAACAATGTATGTAAACACATAACATATACAACACACAATCAATACACATAATGTCTGTATTAATTCAACAGTCAAAATTGATGACTTAATCAATGATTAGTTTCAGTTATCCCTAATCCACATGCAGTGTCTACAACAATCACGACTATCCTCCACCGATAGCCCAAAACAGTTATTTCTAGACTTGGAAATAAATATATCAACAATTCAATAGGCGAGTGATTTAAATTATCCAACTACACCATTTAATCAATAAATTCCCCAATTTCGTGAATTTAACCAATTTCCCCAATTCCCTTAAATTAATTATACAAATTAATTAATTAATACAACTAGGGTTTTTCCCAAAATTATCAAAGTAACCCCAACATATCAACATACCAAAACTTAGAACAAAACTTATAAAATGGAGTAGGAAATCCCTACCTCGAAGAAAATAACTCAAATAGAGAAGACAGAGATGAATACCCAAAACCAATGTGCTCCAAATCGCCAAATGTTCAGATTAAATGGAAGCCCTCGACTCACTCTATCTTTTTAATAAAGGATCTAAGGTAGAAACACACTCTAAATAGATCAAACCTAAGAGAGAAGGTGAGTAGGGAGAGAGAGATGTCAGACCTAGGGTTTGGAATCAAAAAGAATATGAAAAAGACTGATCAAAACCCGCTGCTGCGTATATAAACTGAACAGGCTCGCTCGAGCGAAGACTTGGTCGCTCGAGCGACCAGACACAGAAAAGCTACGCTCGAGCCAAGGAAATCTCGCTCGATCGAAGAACTCAAACCCTCAGGTCTGTAACCAGACACACGCTCGAGCGAAGGAACTCTCGCTCGAGCGAAGAAAAGCTTGCTCGAGCCAAAAACCACTACTATCAGGTCTTACAACAAAACGCAATCCTCGCTAGAGCGAATAAACCCTGGCTCGAGCGACGGACCAAAACAAAGAGCTCGATTGAGCGAAGAACTGCTCGCTCGAGCGAAAGGTCAAAATTCTGGGCAGCAACCCTTTGCTCCTAAGCTCAACCAACCTGCTACAAACCTGCCCAATGCATCCCCTAACTCAGAAATAGGAAATTAAAGGACGGTAACAATCATAATACAATAGCAGTAGCTACGGAACCTAAGTCCGGATAGAATAAACAAATGAGAAAAGACCAGGGTCGCTATAATTCATATGGGCTTTTTTGGTTACATTTAGTGTACACTTCAATGAGCGCCAATACCGCAACAATGAGTCCCACTAAGTGTAGTAGAGACGCACAGAGATTCAACTGGAGACACAGGATTTGATTAAGGCATGGTTTGACATAGTCCACATTCATCTTCCAATTGCTTTCGGCAAAACCACAATCACCACTCTCTCCATCTATAGTTTCCAACACCTAAAAATGAAAAAAATTGTAACAACTCATTAAAAACCTAAAATACTAGTAACTAAAAATTACAAAATCAACCCCAGAATCACATAAGCTCTCACAATCGTATTGTGTGATCTTTAAACTTGTGAAAACTTTACTCTTTTAATAGAAATAATATTAAGTATCATGAAAAATATTTCATGAAAATTTCAATCATTTGATCAGTGCATGGAATCTAAAAGGTAGAGAATTTTCATAAAGTTTTTCATGATTTTTTTTTTTTCATGATGTCTAATATTACTCTTTTGATAATAAAACTAGAAATGTGTGTGTGAGAGAGAGAGAGAGAGTGTGTGTGTGTGTGTGTGTGTGTAACACACTAAAAATTTGGGCAGGGTATATCTATCTATACAACAAACCCACTTGATAGACAAATACATATTTATAGCTAACTATTCCATTCATCCATTTCCATTTAATCCCAAATACCAAATACTTGTTGTTCACATCTCAATGCCACAGTTCCAATCCCCAGCATGCATTTTACAAGAAGTATGAAATGGAAGCCAAACTGATAATAAGTGCTCTATAGGCTTACAAATTTATCAAAGAACATTCTAGGTTATACAAAATGGAGTTTCAACTCAACGCAAACACAACCCCGGGCTTACATTCAATAAATAACCATAAAACAAAAATGGAACCTCAGCTCCGAGTCCTCCCAAGTCAGTGCTTTGGTGGAGGCATAGCACCTGTACCTGAAATGGTTTCCCTTATAGGGTGAGCCACAACCCAGTAGAGATATACTACATAGCATATGGACCACGACAAGACTAAAGAGGAGTATGCTCATACCATGCTCATGATAAAATAGTTTATCTGTCTTTTTATAAAGCTTGCAATGCTGAGATGCAACAACATATATAAAACCATTTCCATTTTAAACCATATATGTTACAAGAATACAGGCTCTGTGAATCTCTAGGTGATTGTCTGCAAGTAGGCCCAAATGCACTGCCACTGTCATTTTTACCAATAAACTGGAAGGCTCCACACATAACCGTGCAGTTCTACACCCCCTGCCAATATTTACCAAGTATTCATCTTTTCTCCAACCGATACATTTCCAAACATTTCTCAAAAACAGATACATGTCCAATGAAATGTAATGCAATGTCCAATGCAATAAATGAGAAATGTGGTTCAATTTACCTAATTCTCATGCATTTCTACAATAATCATGGCTATCCTCCACCGATTGCCCAAAACAAATATTTCTAAGCAGATATTCAAACCATTAAATTCCAAAAATTTTGATAAATGCAATCTATTCCACATCTCATCAAATATGAACAACTACACTAGTTTTGATATCACAATCACATCTGGTAATCTCTCAAGGTCCGTTTCTAGCTATATCGGTTTTATTTCAACAGATACATTAAGCAAAATAATACCGTTAATGCCCAAGAAAACATCATTTTCTTTCCAAAATCATTCTCCAAGAATTATTCAACTATGACATCCTATTTTGATCAAAAGGCCCAAAAGTTAAATATAATTCCTTTGTTTTCTTTAAAAATGTTCTTTTGGTCGCAAACCGATAAAAATTTCCAAACCAATCGAGTCGAAGTCTGTTTTTGTTCAACTTTAAAACATAGATCTTTCATAACCTTACAAACATATTCCAAGTTTACACTTTCACAATTTGGGCATCAACACTTTATTTTTCTCAAAATTTCTCTTTTAAACAAATAAATCACAAAATTTTCAAAAATTCTGATTAAATTATATACAACTCTAAGCTCTATATAATCAAGCAAAAGTTCATAAAGAAGTGTAGGAAAAATCCCTACCTCAAGCCAAGAAGCTTTCAAATTTTTTTTGCAAGAAAAATTAAATTTGTTCGGAGCTAAACGATGCCTTTTCCACCATCTACGTTTTGATCCAAAGCACTAGGAGTCAAAAATGACTTGCACTAGATCAAACCCAAGAAAAACCAACTTGGAACCCCTTTTTCTTCTTTTCTCACGGCAAGAACTCCAAAAGGTGAAGAAAAAGTCTAAACAAATATCTAACTAAACAAATATATATATATATATATATATCAATTTAAAAATATCTAACCGCAACAAATATCTAACCCTATATATATATATACACCAATATATATATATATATCAATTAAAAATACATTTCAACATCTTTAATGACAAAAGTAAATATAACATTTTCTCACCACAAAATATATTTCGTTTAATGGTACACACCATAAATATTCACAACTCTTTTATGGAAATCAAATAATAATAATAAAACCACAACAATACTACATGATTACTAACGGGTCACGATTCAATCAATTGGGTCCAAAATGAATGGAGTTTAATAATTTAAAATAAATCCCCAACTGAGATTAAAGGATAAATTCAATTTGATTCAACTCGTTACAACTTTCCCCCCTTAATTAATTTCGTCCCCGAAATTTAAACTAGATAACCTCGCTGAATCAAAATCAATTACAATCGTAGAAACGTAATCATGGCATGATAACACAACCTCCCAATTAAACATAAGAAATTCACCATATTCCATAACATATACAATGTACATCCTAATATCAAAATAACATTTCTATTACAACTCTCAAACATCGATAAAAAAGTCCAGATACTTCTCACGGACTTTAGCCTCACGTTCCCAAGTCATCTCCTCAACCTCGTGGTGTCTCCACAACACTTTCACCAAGAGAATTGTCTTGTCACGCAAGACCTGATCCCGAGTGCCTAAGATCCTCACTGGTCTCTCCTCATAAGAGACATTCTCGTCCACTTTTAACTCTGTAATGACTCGGATTCTAATTCATATCAGATTGGTATTGATGGGTTGGCAAGTGAACTTTAAATCTTATAATTGAGGATTCTTGGGTGATGTTTGGAACTTTGATTGAAGCCTTAACAAAGTGTTTAGGCAAGATTAGATCAAAAGCCCCAAATTTGAGTTTTTACTTTTGACCAGACTTCACCCTTTAGCCCTTTTCTATTTCCATACTTTGAATTTGGATGTGTGACTAGAACCATTGGAAATCTTGTTTCCGGGGCTTCGATTCGGAACAACAACGACCTAAAACAGAGTCTGAACGAGAGAGTTATGCCTATTTGAATTCTTAGTGCCTCTGCTGGTTTTCTATAGGGTCGACACCAATTTGGGAAGGGTTGACCCTCTTATGTTGCAGAATTTGTGTGTTGGTTGTTGGAAAATAGGGTTGACCCCCTCTTGTCTAAGGTTCGACCCCCCCTTGTCTAAGGTTCGACCCCCCCTTGCTTGTGCCAGATTGTATTTTCTACCTAAAGGGTCGACCCCCCTACCCGAAGGGTCGACCCCTGCGTGTTATTTCCAGAATTTTTGGGTCCCAATGGGCCTCACTTTTGGGGGTTTTGGAATTATTCTATGCATTGACCTTAGGGCTACTTTTCTACTACTATAAATAGACCCAACACTCTTCTCTCTCATGATTTTCCCCTCCCCTTTCCTCTCAAACCGTGAGCCTCTCTCATCTCTCTCTAAACCCCACTTTTTCCCACTTAGATTGCTTGATCTACTCATCTAGAAGCATCTTCTCACCTAGGTCCCTTGAGGAAGGTTGTAGAGCGTACCAAGGGCTTTCAATCCATCCAAGCGGATCGTGTTTTCGTTGAAGTTGAAACTTTGAGTTTCCCTATCTCCTTGCTTAAGGTAGGGATTTGCCTTGCTTCTCTTCAATAATATCTTATGGATAGATGTGTGATAATTTTTATTGCATAAAACCCTCATTTTGAGGAGATTTCTATAAAAGACATGTGAAAGAAGCTAGGGTTTTTAATTTATGGAAGTTGAATTGATGATTTAAGTGAAATATAAAATGTTTGGGTTATGAGAATGTGGTTTTGTGTCAAATAGTAAAAAGCCCTAATTTATGTTTAACCCTAGTTATGAAATCTGTATTGGGAATGAAGAAAGCTTCAATTGACATTTGATTTATGAAATTAAGTTTATGTTTTGTAGAGATGAGCGTAGATAGCGTAGATAATGATGAATAATGGTTGGAAAATAACTATTGTATAGAAAGGTTATTTTGAAGAAATTAAGATGAGTAATTAAATTAATTAATAAGGTATAATTTATGATGATTATTGTGTTACGAAATTGAGTATGAAGATTTGATAATTTTGTGGAAAAGTTAAAAGACCGTTGAAATATAAGAATTTAGAATGCTTCTAAAAATGCGCCAAATGCTCTTAGTGGATGTGTTATTGGATGAATTTTGTGATAAAAATAATGAATATTATTATAGGTTTTGTTGGGATTGTAACCACGAATGACTTGATGAATACTAGAGAATGGTGGAAAATAATGAGTACGTGTTCTTGAGCCAATAAGTAATGGAAATGATGAATAAATGTCTTGGCTTTGCCCACAATCCATAATGAGCAATGACTTAAGAAATTGATGGATTGTAATGTTGCCTTGGGGTCTGTTTCCTACCGTATTTGATCCGGCAAAGCGTGGCGCTTAATAAAGGTTTCGCCTTCCTTCCGGAGTAGCGCCTGGTAAAGTGTGTGGGCTGATGAAATGTGTAAAGGTTCCGCGTTCCTTCCGGTTTGTGACTGGTAAAGCGTGAGGTTTCGTATTCTTTCTAGCTTGCGACCGGTAAAGCGTGTGGTATGATGTTAAGGCTTGGTAATAGAGCCGGTGTCCAATTTGGATTGTATGGAATGATCAGAACAAGATTTGTACTTGTGTTTGAGATAATGGAAAATGAATAACCTTGTTTGGGTAAAGTCGAATATATGGAATTGCATCGGTTCTTTTTATGTGGATTATAATGGGTTGTGATGTGTTGTGATATGTAGGAAAATGACTCATGGATATGTTTATACTTTTAGGTAAAGTTAACAAGGGATTCTTGAAAGAATTTTTTTGAAAAATATATTTAACTGATACAGAAACAAATAAAAGGATTTTTCTTTGAAAAGTTTTCATGAATTTCGTTATGGAAATGGTATTACCTATATGTATTGTAATTTGTGTATGAAAAGAACACAACGAATTTATGTTTATATCACTCTTTAGCATTTCATGATCACATGTATCTAGGGAGCTTATTGTTTAGAATCAGGGAAGATTCCTCTGGACTTCGTGTTCATCCCAATTATTTTAACCATTTTTTAGGAACAACGTTTGGAATGTCGGATTGAGATTAAAGAGTTTATTCTCTCTTTTTTGTCATAGCATAAATGAGAGATGTTTGTTGTAATGAGAGATTCTTGTGTAATTCAATGGGAACCTTGACTTGTATTATTGTTGTATTTATTCGAGAAGGAATAATATTATTGTTACTCTGTGTAATGAGTAGTTGTAATTATAATTGTAATTAATAAAATGGACTTGTATGGAAGGTTTTGGTTATATTTTCGAGTAATAAACCTTGGGGCGTGACGAACTCAGTCCAATCCAACATGTGTGATGGATCAGGATTGTATTTCCGAAGCATAGAAATATGAAAAACACCGTGAACTCCAGATAGTGGTGGCAGCAAAGCTAACCGATATACCACTTCCCCAATACGCTCCAAAATCTCAAAAGGCCCAATAAAGCGCGGAGACAACTTCCTCCCATCTTCCCAAACCTCATCAAACCCCGTGTAGGTGAGATCTTAAGAAATACATGATCCCCAACCTCAAAAGATAACGGCCTCCTCCTACGGTCGGCGTAGCTCTTCTGACGACTCTAAGACGTAACCAATCTCTTACGGATAAGAGCAATCTTCTCATCGTTTCCCGAACCAACTCTGGGCCTATCATAGGTGCATCACCCATCTCGACCTAACACACAGGGGATCTACACGGTCGGCCATATAAGGCCTCAAATGGTGCCATGCCAATACTCGACTAGAAACTGTTGTTGTAGGCAAACTCCACTAAAGGCAATTGTTTCTCCCAAGACCCCTTGAAAACAAGAAAACAATCCCGAAGCATATCCTCTAGGATCTGAATAGTACACTCTGATTGCCCGTCAGTCTGAGGATGATAGGCGGTGCTAAAAGTCAACTTAGTGCCCAAGGCACTCTATAGGCTCTGCCACAGCTCTAAGTCCTTCCAAGTCAGTGCCTTGGCGGAGGCATAGTACCTGTACCTGAAATGGTTTCCCTTATAGGGTGAGCTACAGCCGAGTAGAAATATACTACACAACATATAGACCATGACAAGACTAAAGAGTAGTATGCTCTTTTCATGCTCATGATAAAACAGTGTATCTCTCTTTTTATAAAGTATGAAATGCTAAGATTCAACAACAGATATAAAATCATTTTCATTTTAAACCATATCTATTACATGAATACAAGCTCTGTGAATCTCTAGGTGAGTGTCTACAAGTAGGCCCAAATGCACTACTACTATCATTACCAGTAAACTAGAAGGCTCAACACCTAACCATGCGGTTCTACACCCCCTACCCAGATTCACCAAGTATTCATCTTTTCGCAAACCGATACATTTCCAAACATTTCTCATAAATAGATACATTTCCAATGAAATGTAATGCAATGTCCAATGCAACAAATGAGGAATGTGGTTCAATTTACCTAAGTCTCATGCATTTCTTCAACAATCATGGCTATTATAGCGATCCTGGTTTTTCCTCTATTGGTTATTGTATTCCGGACTCGGTTTCGTGGATGTTTATCGTTGTATATGTTGTATTTCCATTCTTTAATTCTTGGTATATGAGTTTTAAGATGTCTTGGTCATGTTTTGAGCAGGTTAGTTGAGTTTTGGTCTCTAATCTTGTTGCCTAGATTTTTGATGATCCGCTCGAGCGGGTCTTCTTGCGCTCAAGCGGAGTTTGCATCCTTTCAGCATTTTGTGCGTCTGCAGATTTACTGCAGAGGTTTTTTTCACGATCGAGCGGAGTTCCTTATGCTCGAGCGGGTATCTTTACGCTCGAGCGGGTGTCTGGAGTCTGTAAAAGTACTAGAGGAGTGTATTCTACGCTCGAGCGAGTCTCCTTGCGCTCAAGCGGGTGGTGTTTTGATGTTGTGCCTTGGCACTCGAGCGGGTATAGTTTTTTGTGTCTTACGCTCGAGCGTATTATTCTCCACTCGAGCGGACTATAAGTATATCAGATCGCGGCTTTGTCATTTTAAATCACTTTTTCGACTCTCTCTCTCTCTAACTTTTCAAAACCCTCATTTGAGAGCTCCTCTCTCTAGAATACACCTTCTCTCTATGAAATCATCTAGCCCTAGTGATCTTCTACCCTACTCCCTTTGTAAAAAGTGTGGAGCTTGGTGTGACCTTCGTTTTGATCCAAAAATCTTTGGGTTTGGAGCATCTCGAGTTTTCTTCATCTTCTCCGTTGGGTCTCTTCTCTTGAGGTAGGGATAACTACTCATATTTATGGCCTTTGATATAAACTTGTGGCCATTTTGATTTATTGTTGAAGTTAGGAAATTTTGGGTGTTAGGGTTTTAAAATGTATAAGGGGGGGTTGTTCTTTTGACCCATACATGTGTATTTTGGGTCTTAAAATGAGGTTATTGATGTAAAAGATGATATTTGGACCTTTGGGTCAATGTTGAGAAAATGGGGAGAAAAGCCCTAATTTATTGCGATAAATTAATTTGTGCAATTAATTTGGGAAAGTTATGAAAATATGAAATTGAGTTGGAAATAATGAAATTGGGTAATTATGAGATTTAATGGTGGAGTTGGATTGATTAATCACTCACCTTTGAATTTGTCGATATTTTATTTGTTTGATAAATTTATTATCTGTTTAGAGATAATTGCTTTGGGCTATCGGTGGAGGATAGTCTTGATTGTTGTAGACACTATATGTTGATTAGGGAAAACTGAAACTAATCACCTGGAATATGTCATTGAAAATGACGGTTGGAATAATACATCAAATATGTGTATTGATTGATCATTGTATATGATAAGTGTTTGAATACATTGTATATGTATGTAATTTGGGAGGAGATAGGGGATGTACTCCTAAACCGGATGTGGAAGGAGATAGGGGATGGACTCCAGTGATAACTAAGTTGGCCGGAGTGTCCAGGGTGAAAGTCCCAAAATCCTAATTGCGTTTGCATATCGTAGATGATTGAAGTATTGAAATGATCATAATATGAGTTGTAATCTCATTTGAAATTGAATTGTTGAAGTATTATTGATATGAGTTGTAGTCTCATTATGAACTGTCTGGCTGAATAGGGAACCATATCTATGAATTGGTTTGGATAATGAAATGGAAAGGGATGTATGTTTGTTTATATGAGTTAAACATTTGTCAAATGCTAATGTTTTAGTTATCGTTCATAGTATGTTTAGCATATCTCTACTGGGCATTGGCTCACCCTATATGGGACATCATTTTCAGGTTCAGGTGTTATGCCATCTCCAAGGACGTAGCTTGGGAGGTCTTGGGAGTTGAAGGCTCTTTTGATTGTCTTGTTATTTTTGTATTACATGTAAATCAAGCCAAGGGCGTATTTTGTATAAAGAGTTAGAACTCTCCTTTTGTTGTGCCCAAGTGTTGACTTGGAAAGTTGTAAGCCTACAGGGCATTTACTTTTGTGGTCAATATGCATTACTTTTTGTAAGAATACTCTGATGAATGAAAATATGTCTTATTCTCTTCTCTATGAATATCATGAATGTTGGGTTTATTTGTATTTTTTTTTTGAGGGCGTTACAACTTGGTATCAAAGCATACCGGGTTTGAATGCTTTGGGCACGTGAGAAGTGGTTAGTACCACAATGGGTTTGTCTCGCTTGTTAGAGACTTATGTATGATGTTATGTGTTTGTTTGATAACATTCTTATGTGACTAAATGGGTATGGAATTTAGTTTCTAGGATGTTGATTGGATCCCTGGGTTTCTGAGAGTCTTGTTGGAAAAGCACTTGATCAATGTTGTTTCTAACTAGAACTCTAATAACGTCATGGGATGGTCATTATCCGAAAATGAAATTCGTAAGTGCTTATGTGATTATGTGATTACGTGGAGTGAATTACAGTTGTCCAATGCATTAGGACGTGAGTGAAATAGCTTCAGCACATTTGTGAATGTGCTAATGTCTTCGTTACCTTTATTAGGATGTCAGGACAAGGACGTGTTGGTAGGCGTGGTAGGCCTATGAGGCAGGAGATGCCTATACCGGATAAGATTCTAGCGCAGCAAGAGGGTTTTGGTCAGGCGAATGTGGCCGAGCTAGTAGGTCAGCAGGCCATGGGTGCCTTAGCCCGCAAGATAGTAGGAGCATTGAGGGAATCTATGGGCATTCTCAGGGCTGAGAATCATGCCCAGGCCCATGTTGCTAAGGTAGGGCCTTCTTTTTTGAAGAGAGAGTTTTTCCGGTCTAATCTGGATGAGTTTCTAGGGGATCCTAAAGAGCCACTTAAGGCTGAAGAGTGGCTTGAGCAGATGATGATGACGTTTGAGATGCTAGGCATCGAAGACGGAACCTTTTGGGTGACCTTGGCGTCCTTCCAGCTGAAGGGAGACGCGGGTCAGTGATGGAAGTTTGTTCGGGGCCGTATTGGTGGGACTTGGGAGGCTTTCGTTGATGCCTTCCAGGAGAAGTTTTTGCCTCCCGCTGTTAGAGAGAAGTTGAGGGATCAGTTCTGTTAGCTCAAGCAGCTGAACACACTAGCGGCCGAGTTTGAGGCCGCATTTACCAACTTATCGAGGTTTGCACCTAAATTGGTGGCGTCTGAGAAGCGTCGTTGTCTTGAGTTTGAAAAGAAGTTAAGACCCGGGCTTAAGCTTAGAGTTGTAGGGTCCATGACTCGGGAGTATGGGTGCCTTGTGGATGCTGCTGCCTATCTTGAGATTATTATGCATGAGGAGGAAGATAGGATGAGAGGCTCCAAGAGGAGTCAGGATGGCCAGGGGGATGGTAGGAGGCAGAGGGGTTCTAACCCTTAGCAGTCCCATGGTGCATTTGCGAGATTTACCTTTCCAGTGCCGAGTTCAGGCTCAGGGAAAGGCAATCAGGGAGGCTTTACCTGTTACAAGTGTGGTCAGCTGGGCCACAAGTCGCCAGCTTGCCCATAGAGGGGAGGAGGTCAGAGAGCAGCTTCATCTTCAACTCGTCCTCAGAGCTAGAGTCAGGGCAGAGACCAGCCGCTCTCTTGTTACCAGTGTGGTCAGGCGGGGCACCTGAAGAGGTTTTGCCCACAGTTGAGTGGCACATCTGGTGCATCTGGGTCGAGGTAGAGTTTTCACCCAGCTCAGTCAGTTCAGGCCTCGAGGGCCAATCCGGTAGCCTCATCAGCTCAGTCTGTGCATCAGTCTTTTGCTCTGAGAGGTGAGCAGGTAGATCAAGGGCCTACAGGGCGTGTCTATGTTGTTATCGCGCAGGATCTTGTACCGGCTCCATCTATTGTGAGAGGTACCTTTCTATTTTTCAACTCGGTTGCTAATGTGTTGATTGATACAGGGGCATCCCACTCCTTTATATCTGCTGCATTTGCATCTGTTTTGGGGTTGGAGTTGGCACAGTTAGCTTCTCCTATTTGTGTTGTATCACCTATTGGGGGTGAGTTGATTTTGAAACCGGGATGTGGAGGTTATGATATAGAGGTCACCGACCGTCGGCTTTCATTTTCTTTTGTAATAATGGCTATGTCTGGTTTTGATGTAATTTTGGGTATGGACTGGTTATCGTCATACCGAGCTGTTATTGATTGCTACCGCCAGAGGGTTACTGTATGTACCATGAGCGGGGATTATTTTCATTTCTTAGGGGATCGGGTTGGTAGCGTTTTGCCACCAGTGTATGATCCGCGAGGGCGGGGTGAGCTTAGTTGTCTTCTCGCTAGCTGTATGTGTAGTGAGTGTGATGAGACCCAGGTCGAGTTGCCAAGAGTGGTTTGTGAGTCTCGGACGTCTTTCCCGAGGATCTTGTTAGTTTGCCACCCCATCGTGAGATTGAGTTCTCTATTGACTTAGTGCCTGGCACGACACTGATTTCCATGGCACCGTATTCTTTTGCCCTAGCCGAGTTGAGTGAGCTGAAGATTCAACTCCAGGAGTTGCTAGATAAGTGCTTTGTCTGCCTTAGTGCTTCGCCATGGAAAGCACTGGCCCTCTTTGCTAAAAAGAAAGGTGGTGCCTTAAGGCTTTGTATCGATTACCGAAAATTGAATCGGGCTACGGTTAAGAACAAGTACCCTATGCCCCGTATAGATGATCTGTTTGACCGGTTGAAAGGGTCCCGTTGTTTCTCTAAGATAGACTTGAGATCAAGTTACCATCAGTTGAGGGTCAGGGAGAGGGATATCCCAAAGACGGTATTCCGTACGCGGTATGGCCATTATGAGTCTTTGTGATGCCTTTTGGGCTCAGCAATGCACCGGCAGTGTTTATGGATTTGATGAACCGGATCTTCCAGGAATTCTTAGATCGCTTTGTGGTTGTTTTTGTGGACGACATTCTGATTTATTCACCTTTTGAAGAGGAGCACGAGGAGCACTTAAGAGTGGTGCTTGAGTTGCTTAGAGCGCATAAGCTGTATGCCAAGCTTGGGAGCTATGAGTTCTGGCTAAGAGAGGAAAAATTCTTAGGCCATGTAGTTTCTGGGGAAGGGGTATCCGTTGATACATCCAAGATTGAGGCAGTGCAGGATTGGGCACAGCCTAAGAGTGTATTTGAAATTCACAGTTTTCTGGGATTAACTGGGTATTACCGTCGATTTGTGAAGGATTTCTCCTGGCTAGCTTCCCTGTTGACTAGATTGACGTGGAAAGGGGCCAAATTTGTATGGAGTGAGACTTGTGAAAAGTCGTTCCAAGAGCTTAAAGCTAGACTTACCACCGCTCCAATTTTGGTTATTCTGGAGAGGGGTTTGGGTTATGCAGTGTATTGTGATGCTTCACGAGAGGGTTTGGGTTGTGTGTTGATTCAAGAGGGGAAAGTGGTAGCCTATGGCTCACGGTAGTTGAAAACACATGAGAGAAATTACCCTACACATGACCTAGAGTTAGTAGCTGTGATCTTTGCCTTGAAGATTTGGAGGCATTACCTTTATGGTGAGAGATTCGAGCTGTTCTCGGATCATAAGAGTCTGAAGTATCTGTTTACACAGAAAGACTCGAATCTGAGGCAGAGGAGGTGGATGAAGTTTATTGAGGATTACGACTTTAAGTTGCACTGTCATCTGGGGAAGGCCAATGTTGTGGCCAATGCCCTTAGTAGAAAATCCATTAGCGATATAGCTTGTATAGCCATCCGGGAATGGGAGATGTTGGGTGTACTTGGCGAATTTGATTTGCTTTTGGGTGAATCTGTTGAGTGTGCGGCCTTGTTTTCTGTAGTTACGCAACCTACACTTGTGAATCGAGTGTTAGAGGCACAGAGGAGTGACCGTGAGGTAGAATCCCTCCGGGAGAAGATCTCCAGTGGGAAGGTTGAGAAGGGTTTGATTGTGTATCCCAACCTGAGTGTGAGGTACCGAGACCGCTTGTTTGTGCCGGAGTCTTGCCGAGAGGAAGTACTCCAAGAGTTTCACCATTCATGCCTTGCGGTGCATCCGGGAGGCACCAAGATGTATCGTGATTTGAGTCGCCAGTTTTGGTGGTGGGGTATGCAGAAAGATGTGGCAGTTTTTGTATCTAAGTGCCTTACTTGTCAGCAAGTGAAGGCTGAGTATCAGAGACCAGCGAGTTTGTTACAACCCTTGCCTATAGCTGAGTGGAAGTGGGAGCATGTCACGATGGACTTCATTGTAGGTCTTCCGAGGACTCAACGGGGTAGTGATGCTATTTGGGTAGTAGTAGACTGGTTAACTAAGTCGACGCACTTTATTCCTATGCACGTGAGAGATTCGGTAGATCATCTTGCCGACTTGTATATTCGAGACATTGTGAGGTTGCACGGTGTCCTAGTGTCGATCGTGTCAGATAGAGATCCATGTTTTACTACTAGATTGTGGCAGAGTTTGCAGAGTGCCTTGGGCACTAAGTTGACCTTTAGCACGGCTTATCATCCTCAGACTGACGGGCAGTCCAAGCGTACTGTTCAAATCCTTGAGGATATGCTTCGAGGTTGTGTCCTTGACTTTAGTGGTTCGTGGGAGGGGCACTTGCCCTTGGTGGAGTTTGCCTATAACAACAGTTTCCAATTGAGTATTGGTATGGCCTTGTATGGCCGACTGTGTAGATCTCCAGTGTGTTGGGCCGAGGTGGGTGATGCACCTTTGTTGGGCTCGGAGTTGGTGTGAGAAACGACGGAGAAAGTTGAGCTTATCCGTAAGAGGCTTGTTACAGCCCAGAGTCGCCAAAAGAGTTATGCCGACCGTAGAAGGAGGCCTTTGGTATTTGAGGTGGGTGATCATCTCTTTCTGAAAATATCACCTAGGCGGGGTTTGATAAGGTTTGGGAAAAGTGGGAAGCTGTCCCCTCGGTTTATTGGCCTTTTCGAGATCCTTGAGAGGATTGGGGAGGTTGCCTACCGTCTAGCTTTACCGCCATAGTTGTCCAAGGTCCATGACGTGTTTCATGTTAGTATGCTTCGGAAGTACGAGCCGGATCCGTCACATGTATTGGATTGGACCAACTTAGAGGTTGATGAGGATGCCTCGTATGAGGAGAGATCGGTAAGGGTCTTGGATAGACGGGAACAAGTCTTGTGAGGCAAGACGATACCCTTGGTAAAAGTCTTGTGGAAACATCATGGGTTGGAGGAAGCCACTTGGGAACGTGAATTGGAGGTCCGAGAGAAGTATCTGGATCTATTTGTGGATGTTTGACCATATGCGGAATATTTTGTTGTGTTGATGAACTTTAAGAACATTGAATATGTCTTAAGTTGTAAAACATTGTATATGTTTCGGTTTATGGAAGTATTATTGAATATGCCTTGAAAATGGAAGTTTAATTTAACATTGTATATGTTGAATGTGTTGTAGAAATGCAAATATATCATTAACATTGAATATGTTATGGAATTGTGAAATATGGTATTGAGACTTGTTGAAATTCAAAGGAATGCATGTTGATAATGCACGTTGTATCATATTGTAAATTGCCTCTTGAAAAGAGATGGGGTGATCGGTAATGGGTCAGGATGTTGAATATTGAATTGTAAAATTGTTAAGAATTGAGAAATCATGTTTTTGAAACTTGTAACTAATTTCAAGGACGAAATTCTTTAAGGGGGGGAGGTTATAGCGATCCTGGTTTTCCCTCTATTGGTTATTTTATTCTGGACTCGGTTCCGTAGATGTTTATTGTTGTATATGTTGTATTTCCATCCTTTAATTCTTGGTGTATGAGTTTTAAGATGTCTTGGGCGTGTTTTGAACAGGTTGGTTCAGTTTTGGTCTCTAATCTTGTTGCCCAGATTTTTGATGATCCGCTCGAGTAGAGTTTGCATCCTTTCAGCATTTTGTGCGTCTGCAGATATACTGCAGAGGTGTTTTTCACGCTCGAGCGGAGATTATGAAATTATGAACAAAATGATTGGGGACATTAGCTTATTTATAGTGAGAGCAATGCAAAATTCTTGCTGCTTCAATTCCCATAAAATCCTCCATCTTTTGATATAGGTATGAAATTGGGAAAATTCAAAATTTAATATAATGGATTTGCATTTCTTTTTTAGTGCCTTTGGTTGCTATCATAATTTTTGAGATGGCAAATCAAAATTCTAGTTGATTTGTAGTTTTTGCTCCTTTGAATGTTCCCATAGGTAGATGGTGGATGTGAAATTGATTCTCTTTCAAAAGTAATTTTTATTTATTAATACCAGCAGGGCACGTGTGCTACACAAGAGTTGAAAAAAAATATTTGTTAAATTAATGTAAGTGTAAATAAAATGTATAAAATACTTTTTTTTTTATATTAAGTTTAATAACTAAAATATTACTTTTTTGTCAGTTTTACTTAACAAGAATAAGTAGCCGATTAAGAATGAAAATAAACTACTATAAAAGATTAGGATTTAATTTAATAAAATTAAAATTTTAGTATTTATATTTTTACAAGAGTCAAACCTTGAAAATTTTCTTTTATAATTTTTCCAAAATGTTTTGTAGGACACTATATTTTCCAAAATGCACTGATTGTAATCTTTTTGCATTAGATTTTCTTATTAAATCACTTTGTTCTATTTTCATATTAAATTTTCCAAAATGTTCTATTTCATAAGATTTTCATATAAAATCACGTTGTTCTATTTACAGCATTATATTTATGTGATTTGTTATCACCGTTGATCTAAAATTGAAATAGTTAATTGACAATTAATTTTTAAAAGTGAAACTATTTTTAGTGTTTGGCCTATTCACAACAAAAAAGGGTTTTGACGGCGCGTAATACACGCCGTAAAAACCCTTCTATGACATGCAACGCACGTCATATTATGACCAGTCATGGAAAGTCATTTACTTTCAACGATATGCTTCGTATGCCGTTAAAAACTATTTAACGATAAATTTTGTGCACCATTGTTACTTTTTCTACGACATGCTATAGTACGCCGTTAAAAACTATTTAATTGCAGATTTTGTGCGTCGTTGTTACTTTTTCTACGACTACTTTTGCACGCCATTAATTGGTGAGGCCAATATCGATGCTGATTGTGTGCCGTAAAATATGTAATACAATGACTTATTATGCCTGCCGTAGAATATGCAGTTTTTTAATTTTTTTTTTAAATTCAACAAGTTCTATTTGATCAATTTTGTACAATCTAACAATTATTACAAAAAAGAATCACAAAAAATCAATCAACCACCAAAATATTGTTTGAAACATTAAAAAGAAACTATATCCATAAATTATAAACATTCAACAATTGTCTATACATTCCAAACATTCAAAAACTATATCCTTAAGTTCTAAACTGTACAAAAAGTTTAAACCATCCAAAACTATGTATATCTGACTTTCTAAACATATCGACAACTTTTAAGAGATTATCTAAAACTACCAACAATAGTTCCTATAGCAGTTGCAGCTGCAGCTGTAGCAAATCCACTTGCTCCTATCACAGGGACGAGGGTGCCCAATGTATGCGTTAAGGCACCTAAACCCACGACAATAGCTGGAGCAACTAAACCTGTTGCATTTCTTGTCTGCATGACAAAGGAAACTTCATATAAGTACAAAAACCAATGACTTAGGGACAAAAATATTTCTTGAGCTATCAAGAAATGATCAAGAAATTTTAAAACATCAACAAAATCTATCCCAAACGAGACATTTTAGTCCCTTGCTTGGAGGAAGTATCAGCCATCAGACTGAGATTTTGGGAAGCCAAGTTGATGTATGGCTCGCACAAAGAGTCTCATACAATGAAACTTTTTTTCTTACAAAATCAAATTTAAATTTAAAATCAAATGTAATAGAGTTAAATGATTGGAATAACTCAATGAAATATTAATTTCTAAAATAAAAACTAAATTTATTTGTATAGGTGCTTTGCCTGCCATCATGTTTGATTGGAGAAAACTGTCATATATTAAATAATTTTTTTACTATAACTAGCTTGTTTCAAATATTAAAATTTATTAATTTATATGGAATTTTTTGCCCCCTCACATTCATGACTTGTTGTTGCTAGTATCACAGAGCAAAGTTGTTTGTTGTTCACTTTTAGTATATGGTAAGTTAACATTGGTAATAGGGCATGGTCAAATGGCTTTGGTTGGGTCTTAACATGATTATTATGGGTATTTACTTCTACGTATGATACACTAATTCCAAGCTTTGCAAAGACAAAAACACTTTGCATACCTTGAATGCAAGTGAAAACAACCCAGTTGCTGAGACTCTTACCATCTTCAAGAATTGCTCCTTCAATTTGTGACGACATTATGGAAAAAGCCTAAAGAATAGAGAGACGACACAATTTAGAAGGTAAGAAGAAGAAGAAGAGACATACTTGGTATGAAGAAGTGGATGTTCCAAAAAAGAAACCATCTGGGAATTGTGATCTTTTGATGTCTTCTGCTTCATTGAAGCTCTCAACAAAAGAATGAACAAAGGGAAAAAGAAGAAGAAAGTAGAGGTAGAAATGGATATACTTTTCTCTTTCATTTTGGTTTGTTTCAATTTGTCAAAGATTTCAAGATCAGTGTAACTATGAAAAAGTAATGGGTATTCTGGGCATATTGGCTCATCTATATATATATATATATTCTTCATGGGTTGGGTAAAGGGTTGTTTCAATTGTTTGAAATCTGTTAATGCAATTGTGCTTTCCGCAACCACCACCTTTGCCCCATCCTAATTCAACAATCTGCATTTGGCATTGTTCAAATTAGATCCATTATTCCTAGTTTCATTCTCATTATGTAACTATCATGAAAGCAAACATAAAATAAACTAACAAATTAAAGACAAAATGAAGGTAATTAATAATGCCATAGAACATTTACCCATGTGTGTAAAGTAAAACCCTTGCTCATTTTGATTACATCCAAAGTTGTTCTTTGTGGTAGTAACATCCCCCAAGCCAAGTCCATAAAATTTTAGTGTTACCAAAAACAAAAATAATCATTAGTAGATGTTTGTTTGAATAAAAATTAAGTTATACTAATGGCATGTAGACATTTAAAGCCAAAGCAAGCACATATTTATGTGCATAGTAAATAATAGTGATAATAGACCATACAAATGCTACAATACACCAAATTCATTTTACATACCTTATTTTCTCTTTGAAAACCATCTTACTGAGTGACTACATTACTTCCAGCAAGAATTTCAAAACATGAGTATATGATACTAAACATAATTTTAAATGAATACCTTTTTGGCATCAGGATCTGGTATCTCCTTTGGGATATCATCATAACCCTGTCAAAACAAGAAAATGTTCAACCGAACAATCGGCCCCATATTCTCAGTTGTCAAATAAATTTAGGGAAAAATAAAATGAATTATTAACTAAATGTTCACTACCTCTAGTTTCTTATCTTCAGGATCAGGAAAGAATTTTGTCATCCCAAACTTCAAGCATCATCAATAAGCAGTTTGGTCATTATCAAAAATTTAAAAAAGAAAAATAATAATAAAAACAGTAAAAAACACATATGATAAAGAATAGCATGCACTTTCTTAGTGTTGTAGCCACACATATCTAGACCAAACATGGTACTGCATACAAACATATGATAAAGAAAATGAAAAACATTAACAAAGAAGGTAAGGTAACCAAAAGAGAGTAAAAGATATATATCTATAGTGATCCTGATTTTGACCCGACTCTTGTGATGCTCCAAACTCGGGTTTAGTGCCTTTGTATTGTTGTGTACCTCCTTCTTCCCTTGTATACCTTTGAAATTGGTCTTTGGGTGGTTGTGGGTGTGTTTGGAACAGGTGGGTTACTTAGTTTTCAAACCTTGTGTTGCCTATATTTTTTTTAATCCTCTGCTCGAGCGGAAGTTGCAAACCTTTAGTACTTTGCACGTCTGCAAAAGTGCTGGAGGAGTGTCTTTCATGCTCGAGTGGCGTTTCCTACGCTCGAACGGGTGGGCGCTTGAGCGTCCTTCCTTGAGCTCAAGCGGTTGGTCTATCGTCTGCAAAAATATTGGAAGTGTGTATTCCACGCTCGAGTGGGTCCTCTCTTGCGCTCGAGCGGAACAAAAGTTTGTGTCTGACACTCGAGCATCAAACTCTCTGCACAAGCAGACTGTGTGTATATCAGATCGCGAAAAACACTTTTTACATCACTTTTTCATATCTTTTCAGCCAAAACCCTAAAGTTGAGAACCTCTCTCTCTAAAATACTCTCTCTAAAATACTCTCTCTCTCTCTCTCTCTCTCTACATTTTGGCCTAGATCAAGTGATCTCTTCACCCTACATCCTTTGATGAAAAGTTAGAGCTTCTCAAGATCTCCTTTTTGAACCGAGTAAAGTTGGATTTCGGCACTTTTTGGGTTTCTCTCTTGCTTGGCTCATCTTTTATCTTTGAGGTAGGGATATTCTACACCTTAATATGGTTTTTAACCTAGGCATTTGTTGTTATGTATAAATGGCGGAATTTGGGAGGATTTGAGTAAAGTTAGGATTTGGGTTCAAAATTGAAAGAGGGGTTTTCGATGTTGGTTTTACAAAATGACTATGAGGCTTATCTTTGAGATTCTTTAGTGTTAGAATGGTGAAAATTTAGCCTTTGGGTTGGTATTTGAAAAAGGGGAAAATTCGCCCTAAAATGAGTTAAATAATTATTTTGTATAAATAATGAAATTAATATGGGAAATGTGAAATTGAGAGGAAGTATGAATGAGTGGTGTAGTTGGATTTGTTAAATCACTCATCTATGGAAATTTGATTAATTATCTGTTGTAAAGATTTTCTATCTGTCTAGAAATATCTGTTTTGGGCTATCGGTGGAGGATAGCTATGATTGTTGTAGAAATTGCATGAGGACTAGGTGAATTGAAACCTGTCATTTAAATTATGTCATTGAATATGACGGTATGATTGAGACATTGAATATGTGTTATGGATAGTCATTGTATATGACAATGTTTTTAATACATTATATATTTATAATTGTTTTGGAGGAGAAATGGGATGTACTCCATTGTTTGAGAAGAGATAGGGTATGGACTCCATTTAAAATCAAGTTGGCTAGAGCGTCTAGGGTGAAAGTCCCGAAATCTTGTATATATATATGGGTGCCGATTCCCTCGGATGATAATTCCGTAAAATGGCAAAATAGAAGTATTGGAGTGATGAATGTATTGAATTGTGAACCATTGAGTTGTAGTCTCATTTTGGTTGATTAGATAATAATGAACTTGGTTAATGGATTAACCCGAAATGAATGAATGGAAACGAATTGAGATATGTTATCTACATTGAATGGTCATGGAAATAATGTAAGTTGGTTATGAATATTGAACATTTATCTGACACTTATGTCTTAGTTAAACCTCATATACTGTGTTAGTTTATCTCTAATGGGCTTTGGCTCACCCGACTTGGGAAACCATTTTCAGGTACTGGTGACATGCCACCTCCAAGGACATAGCTTGGGAGGACTGAGGGCTGAAGGCTCTATTTTTATTTTATTTGTGCTTAAGTGATCATTCAAGCGGAGGGCTTTACATGTATAGAGTTTAGGACTCCTTCTTTCATTGTAACCAAGTGATATCTTGGAAAGATGTAAGCCCGTAGGGCATTTATTTTGTTATTATCTCCTCGTATTACATGTTGTAGATTCAGAATGAATGTTTATGAATGTATAACGCATGTAATATCTTTTTGTAATAGAAACTCCGATGAATGAAGTGTATCATTTTATTGTGTTTATAGATCTTATGTAATGGATTATTTCTATTATATTTTGGGGCTGTGACAATATCAAAGAGAAACCTCCTCTAAAAATAATTTGAAAAAGAGCATGATAAACATCTCATGAGCCCCATATAGGATTCCATTTGAAATTAATATATATATATATATATCAAAAAAGATCTTCATAAGTTTGTGATATGTATTGTAATATGATGCCTTTGACTAATCAGTTCTAAAGATGCCCTTTTATTAGGATTTATCAAAATTTACCTTGCTTAGCCCTTATGTAATTTGTGTCCTGTTGAGGAATAGATCTAGGAAAATCGATGCACATTGTAGCTGCCTTTTTTCTCTACACATCACTGCATTTCAATTTTAAGTGGAGACCTTGCTGCTTCCTTGTGGAAAATTCTTACATACATAGAAATTCTTACCATCTAATCATTTTTTGCCCAGGTGGCATTGTTTTAAAATATTAAAAACATTAAAATTAGAACGAGTTATGATTACCGGAAGACAATAAAAAATCAACCCAATGTTGTGAACAACTACATTATTAAGAGTGCATAAATTACAGTTAATGATTCCAAAGCAGCTCAACAAGCTCCTGAAGAGGCTGGGATCATAAATCATCATCTTCCATGCCTAGTTAAAGCTCCAAAACCCTATCCTTTTGCTACCCGCATACAAAACCTAAAAACCTCATAACTTTACCAAAATTTCAGCCACATCAACTTATTAAATTCAGCCCCTGAGAACCCCTATTGAATGGTAAAGGTTATCCCCACTTGTTCTACATCATATGTGTTGAAAAATTACACTCAAGGATCCATCCACTACACTTATCCAATCTTAATTAAACTTTCACCATCCATCCCAATAACATACTTATGAGCAACCAAGGTGTGATAACAAAAATGGTCACTTTGAATATCTCTTGGATAACCATAATGAGAACAACCAATTGTTCAATAAGCATGGTGCAATAAAAATATATGTTCTAAATATATATATGGAAAAAATGGAGGGCACTTCGTTTAACACGAAATTCAAATAAGCAAGAAACATGGGCAACTACTGGGAAGCATGAATACCTAAAACGGATTTTCAGAGTTGGAGGAGAGAACCTCCCAGATGAGCACAAAATTATGCTTTCTCAGAAATTGGAAACCAATCCAGCTCTGTGGGCCCTAAGCACACGTATGTTTTAAGTTCTACATTTCGCAGATTGAAGGAGATATGAGATATGAGCAAAGTTGACTTTACCATGAAATATGACTTTAATAAAACTTGGAAATACAATTACGAATAATTGTAATCGTAAGATTAAGATCCAAAACTCTTTTGACTAGCAAATATTGAATTCAAAGAAATTAATTTAATTACAATAAACCAAAACCAAAGAACTGTGATCCACAAAACCAGATCAAACGCAATTGTGAACAAACAAATCAACCAAAATTAAGCAAGCAAAACATTGGAATTGAATAAAAAAAGTGTATGATTATACTGTAAAAAAAAAAAAAAAAACAATGTATTCTGAGCTACAAAACCAGATCAACTATAGATACGTACTCAATATAGAATGAGAATAAATCAAAACTAACAAGCCACAACTTCGAAGGAAGAAGCCTACCACAAACCCTAGAAAAACCCTTAATTTCACCGTTATCATTGCCTACAAAATGTGCAAGAGGTCAGATAAAGGAATCGTGAATTTGGATTGCAGGAGAAAGCATAATAGATGAGAGAAAAGAAGGAGTAGACTATCATTAAGGAGATGGCAGCATAGTCTAGGCGCCAGAAAAACACATTCCAGCGTTTAGAATGGCATGCAAAGAGGTGGGAGAGGGAGCTGCAAATTAAACAGCCCATAGCCCCAGCTAGAAATACAAACCAAGGCCATCTAGGAATTGCCTTATTAGAAGCATCATCCATATCTAATGCCGCCGCTGCCGATAATGCACGCGTGATGTGTCCAAGATCTGAATCTTGCGAGGCAAACAATGTTTCAGAATGACTTTAGTATATGCATAGACGTTTAATATTCAGCTTATAAATAGAGTACATTATACAAATGAAATTCAAAACTCTCTTCTCTAGTTGGGTATCTTCTTCTTGTCTAGTACATAGACATAGTTCACCTAATTTTGCACGTTTTATATTTCCTTCCAAAATATTAATGACAATTATTGAAAAACCATATTAACACCAAATTGAAAAGGTGAGAGAAATGAATAAATTATATCAATAATCTCCATAACTTCTTAGGAATCGTAGTTTAGTTCTTCTAATTTCACATGTTTTATATTTCCTTTCAAAATATTAATGACAATTGTTGAAAAACCATATCAAAACCAAATTGAAAACGTGAGGAAAATGAATAAATTATATCAATAATGTCAATAATTTCTTTCGAATTCTAGTTTAGTTCTTCTAATTTTGCACGTTTTGTATTTCCTTCCAAAATATTAATGACAATTATTGAAAAACCATATTAACACCAAATTGAAAACGTGAGAGAAATTAATAAATTATATCAATAATCTCAATAACTTCTTAGGAATCCTAGTTTAGTTCTTCTAATTTCGAACGTTTTATATTTCCTTTCAAAATATTAATGACAATTATTGAAAAACCATATTAATACCAAATTGAAAACGTGAGAGAAATGAATAAATTATATCAATAATCTCAACAACTTATTGATCTCTCATTTTTCAAATTCTCATCTCTTGGCGGTTCTGATTGATCTCCTCCACCAACCACTTCTGAAGCTGCTCTCTCGCTACCATTTCGCTGAGGGATTTCATGTTTTTTTCTTTGTTATGTGCCTCATTTGTAGTAGAAAATAATGTCTCATACTTCTTAACTCTATCTCTCATTTTGCAGATTCTCTTTTCTCTCAGCGATTCAAATCGATCTCCTCCACCAACCACTTCAAAAGTGGTTCTCTCACTATCATTTTGGTAAGGGATTTAATGTTTTTTTAAATGTTACAACAAAATGTCGCATCAAACCCATAATCATTTATTTTCTTTTTTTTTTTCACACAAACATCACATCCAATTAAAAAAAATCCAACTATCTTTCCGAACACAAAAAATTTAGACTCCTAAAATAGTCAAAAACTAAAATAGCTTACTAAAATAGTAACTTCCCAAACATCCACATATCCAACGTGTAATACACAGAAGAAAAAAAAAAAAAAAAGATTGACTCAAGAGATGGTTTGGTGTTCAAAACTAGGGAGACACATTTTGGTACCACATATTCAACGCGTAATATAGTCTTCCGCAACGGTAAAAAAACACAACTCTCTCTCTCTCTCTCTCTCTCTCTCTCTCTCTCTCTCTCTCTCTCTCTCTCTCTCTCGTCAAGAATTTGCTCTACATATAATTGTGGTTTGTATTTATGTATAACATTATTATTTTGGATATTTATTATAATTTTATGATTTGCATGATTTTCATTGTCATAAATAATTAAAAAAACAAAATAAAAATTTTATGCATTAAAATTAACAAACATGTTTTTGAGTTTTTGTTTTAAATTTTTTTTAAAAATATTTTGTTTTTATTTTTTCAAAAATAAACAAAAACTAGTTTATAATTTTTTCATAAACATAAACAAAAAAACGTAAACTTTACCGAACGGTATCTAAACATTAATATTCAAAAAAAAAATGTCCAACATGTAAAAAAAAAAAAAAAAAAAAAAAAATTACAGTTTTCTGGTTGACCAGGCAGACGACTGGAAACACCCTAAGCCAAACGGACAATTTTCTAATGCCACCTCCTCGCCCAGACTAATAATACCCTCCTCAAGGCCTACCATAGTCCGATGGAAACTACGAATCTGAAACTCCAAAACCAAAACAAACATGAGACATTTCACTGTTCATGGAGCTGAACCTTCAACTCACTCAACTCAGTTGGAGCAAAACGATACAGTGCCATGGAAATCGGTGTCATGCCAGGCACTAAATCAATAGAGAACTCGATCTCTCGGTGAGGTGGTAAACATATAAGATCCTCAGGAAAGACATCCAAGTACTCACAAACCACTATTGGCAACTCAACCTGGGCCTCATCACGCTCACTACTCATAAAGCTAATGAGAAGACAACTAAGTTCACTCTGCCCTCACGGATCATACACCAGTTGTAAAACTCTACCAACCCGATCCCCCAAGAAATGAATACAATCGCCGCTCAAGGTACATACAGTAACCTTCTGACGGTAGCAATCTATAATAGCCCGGTATGACGATAACCAGTCCATACCCAAAATAGCATCAAAACCAGTCATATCCATCAATACAAAAGAAAAGGGAAGCCAACGATCAGCGACCTCAATATCACAGCCCCGACACCCCTATTTCAAAATCATCTCACCCCCAACAGGTGATACAACACATAAAGGAGATGCTAACTGTGCCAACTCCAACCCCAAAACAGATGCAAATGCAGAAGATATAAAGGAATGGGATGCACTCGTATCAATTAACATATTAGTAACCGAGTCGCAAAACAAAAAGGTACCTCTCACAATAGACGGAGCTGGTACAAGATCTGGTGCTATAACAGCATACACGCGCCCTGAAGGTCTATAATCTACCTGCTCACCTCTCGGAGCATAAGACTGCCACATTGACTGAGTCGAAGAGGCTCCATGATTGGCCTTCGAGGCCTGTGCTGGCTGCGCTGGCTGGTGACTCTATGTCTGCCTCGAACAAGACATACCAGGTGTGCCACCCAATTGTAGGCAAAACCTCTTCAGGTGCCCCGCCTGCCCACATTGATAACAAGTGAGCCGCTGGCCTCTACCTTGACTCTGGCCCTGAGAACGGGCCGAAGACGAAGCTGCTCGTTGCCCTCCTCCTCTCTGTGGGCAAGCTGGAGACTTGTGGCCTAACGGACCACATTTGTAACAGGTGATGTCTCCCTGACCGCCTCTTCCTGAACCCGAACTCGGTACTGGAAAGGTAGATCTCGAATGCGCTTCCTCAGACTGCTGAGGATTAGAACCCCTCTACCTCTTACTGTCTCCCTGACCATCCTGACTCCTCCTGGAGCCCCTCATCCTCTCCTCCTCTGCATGCATAATAGTCTCAAGATGGGCTGCAGCCTCTACAAGGCGCCCATATTCCCTAATCACGGACCCAGCTACTCGGAACATGAGTCTGGTCCGCAACCTCTTCTCAAACTCCAAACACCTATGCTCCTCGGTCGCCACCAACTCTGGTGCAAACCTCGATAAACTGGTGAATGTAGCCTCAAACTCGGCCATTGGCATATTCAATTGCACCAACTTGGAGAACTGATCCCTCAACTTCTCCCTCACCGTAGCAGGTAAGTACTTGTCTTGGAAAGCTTCAACAAAGGCCCCCCAAGTCCCTCCAATGCATCCCTGTGCATATTTCCACCACTGACCCGCATCTCCTTTAAGCTGGAAGGACGCTAAGGTCACCCTCAAACCACCGTCTTCGATGCCGAGCATCTCAAACGTCTTTTCCATCTGTTCCAACCACTCATCAGCCTTCAGTGGCTTCTTAGGGTCACCCAAAAACTTATTCAGATTCGATCGAAAGAACTCCCTTTTTAGAAAAGACGGCCCTACCTCAGCTACTTGGGCCTAGACTTGATTCTCAACCCTAAGAATGTCCATAGATTCCCTCAATGCTCCTACCATTTCACGGGCTAAGACACCCATGGCCTATTGACCTACAGGCTCGGCCACGTTGGCCTGACCCACTCTTTCCTCCTGTGTCGAAATCTCATCCGGTATAGGCATCTCATGCCTCCTAGGCCTACCATGCCTACCACGCCTACCACCACAACCTTGTCGTAACATCCTAATAAAGGTAACAAAGATATTAGCACATTAACAAATGTGCTGAAGCTATCTCATTCGTGTCCTACTACAATGGACAACTGTAATTCACTCCACGAAAGCATATAATCACATAAATACATACGAATTTCGTTTCCAGATAATGACCGTCCCATGGCATTGCTAGAGTTCCAGTTAGAAACGGCAGTGATCAAGTGCCTTTCCAATGGGACTCCCAAAAACCCATAGACCCGATCAACATCCTAGGAACTAAATCCCATACCCATATAGTCACGTAAACATGTTGTCATATAAGCACATAATATCATATTTAAGTCTTTAACAAGCGAGACAAACCCATTGTAGTACTAAGCACTTCCCACATACCCAAAGTATTCAAACCCGGTATGCTCTGATACCAAGTTGTAACACCCTCAAAATATTATATAAATCAACCATTCATAAGAATTATAGACATAATAAAAATGTAATAGTTTCATTCATCAAAGTTAATATTATAAAAGATATCACATGTATTACACTTTCATAAATATTCATCTTGAAACTATAGCATGTAACTCTAGTTTAGAACAACAAAATAAATGCCCTAAGGGCTTACATCGTTCCAAATGATCACTTGGTTAGAACAAAAGAGAGTCAGAAGCTCTTTACAATTAAAGCCCTCGACTTAAAAGAAAACATATAAACACAAAATGAAATCACAACAGTTGAGTCTTTAGCCCCTAAGCCTCTCAAGCTATGTCTTTGAAGGTGGCATGTCACCTGTACCTGAAAATGGTTTCCCAAGTAGAATGAGCCAAAGCCCAATAGAGATATGCTAAACCATATATGAGAATTAACTAAAATATGAGCATCAGATAAATGTGCAACATTCTTCACCAACACATATTCTTTTCAAGGTCATTCAATATGGATAGCCAACATCTCAATTCATTTCCATTCTACCATTTCGGGTAAATCAATTTACCAAATTCATTATTATCAGGCAACCAATATGAGATTACAACTCAATGGTTCACACTTCAATACATTTATCAAATCCAACACTTCTATTTCTTGCCATTTTACGGAACCACATTCGAGGGAACCGACGGAACCACATTCAAGGGAACCGACACCCATAAATATATAAGATTTCGGGAGTTTCACCCTAGACACTCCGGCTAACTTAATTATCAATGGAGTCCCTTCCCTATCTCCTCCCACACAATGGAGTACATCCCCTATCTCCTCTCAAACAATGATACATATTCAATGTATTTAAGCACGTTGTCATATACAATGGCTAATCAAAACACAAATTCAATGATTTAATCACACCGTCATATTCTATGACATAATTCATATGACTAGTTTCAATTTACCTGGTCCTCATGCTGTTTCTACAACAATCACAGCTATCCTCCACCGATAGCCCAAAACAGATATTTCTAAACAGATAAATAAATCTATCAACAGATAATTTATCAACTTTCTCATAGGTGTGTGATTTATCAAACCAAACTACACCATTCAATCACATTTTCCCCCAATTTCATAATTTCCAAACCAATTTCATTATTTACACAAATAGTTGATTCAACTCAACTTAGGGCAAATTTCCCCCTTTACGAAAACATCAACCCATAGGTCTAAATCTCACAATTTCAACAATAAAGAACCTCATACACAAACCCCCAAGGTTATTTTGAAAATCAACAAGAAAACCCCCCTTTAGTTTAGAGCCCAAATCTTAACATTACCCAAATCACTCCCAAATCCCACCATTTATACAAAATGACAAATATCTAGGCTAAAACTCATATTAAAGAGTAGAATATCCATACCTTAAATGTAGAGCTCAAAGAGGAAGAAGGAGACACTTTAAGATGCCCAAAACTCAAACTTTTTCGGATCAAAAGGAAGCCCATGCAAAATTCTATCTTTTTAACAAAGGGAGTAGGGTAGAGAGACCTAAGATCAAGGAGTATTTGCAGAGAGAGAGTGTGTTTTAGAGAGAGAGACAGTTGGATTGGGTTTTGAGTCAAAAAGAGACCAAAAACTGATATAAAATCACGCTGCTGCGAACTGATATACGCAGTCCTCGCTCAAGCGAAAGAGTCGTCGCTCGAGCGTAAGAAGCGTCGCCCAAGCGTAGAATGCAAAGCTTCAGGCCTGTACCAACGCATACGCACGCTCGTGCGCAAGAAGTCTCACTCAAGCGAAGAAACAATTTCACAAGGCTCGCTCGAGCGCAAGAAGCCTTGCTCGAGCGATGCACTTTCACCTTCCCAGAAAAGCTGCGTCTGGGAGAAAAACCTGAAGACCTTCATTTCTCGCTCGAGCGCAAGAAACCTCGCTCGAGCGAAGAGACCAAAATCTGGGCAACAACCATTTGTACCAACTGACAACCAACCTATTCCAAACTGAACCTACAAGTCCTAAAACTCAATTTCAAAGAATTAAAGGGAGGAAACAAGACATAGAAATCAACACACGATCACAGAACCCGAGTCCGGAACACAATAAAGGTCCTGTAAAACTGGGATCGCTATATTCATTCATGAGATTGAGTCAATTCGATTCGAACAACAACGAATGACTCACGTCCAAATGTTTAGGGTTTTGTTGTGCCAAGCGAAGACACTGAACAATGTCTCCTTCAACGGCCATTTACACCGGTAATAGTCCAATATGAACTCGTTGTGCTTCAAGTACATAGGCAAGCTCTGGTAGTTCACCAATCGCCTCTCGAATCCCTGCTTCATGTTTTGGCCTGAGTCAACTCGGCCAGCTCTCTCCTCTTCGCCATTACCACCAAGCTTTGCGCTGTTCCCGCCTCTCCGTTTCATCTTCACCGAAAAATCCCCCAACGTTTCTCTATTTCCGGTGAGCTATTTGTCGGAAATATCTCTATTTTCCGACGCCTCTCTCTCTCTCGCTCGCTCGCTCCTCGTATCTCAAAATCTATAAATATGCAATTATTTATGTTTGTGCATATATAGTAGTGGATAATTGTAGACGCGCCCCGCAAGGGGGGGCCTTCGCTACTACAGTTCGGACTCGATTTTGTTTGTGGTTCTTAATCTGAACCAAAGAGTCCAAATCCGGCAAATCGTTTTGAGAAACAGATTTTTGAAAAGAAGTGCCAAACATGGACTGCTTTTCCAGATACAGAGTCGCCACCTAAATATTCTTTATAGGGGAATTTAGGAAACCCTGACTCGGTGCCGAAGGCCACATGTCCGTCATTACCGGAGTTGTCTCGGCTCGGGAGCTTGGGTACGATCGGGGAAGGTCAGCTATGAGCACCCCCTCTCGCCCGGTCCGAAGACCGGCCTCTACTAACCATGATATCCGATTTTGAAAACGTTATGTGTTCTTATTCCGGTTATTAGCCTAGAATTACTATGTTATGCACACAGCAAACAAGTGTAGACTAGATTGCCTAATTTGGAAACAAGCATTGCATATCCGTTTGTTTTGAAAAGCGCTTCGGAAATTGCTACTCGCAAGTAGGCTAAAATACGGATTTCAACGAGTTTTTCCAACTCAAACAATCCAACCTTCACCCACAGGCATTCAAACAGTGATAACACATAAGCATTTAGCCGCATGGCAAGCATACTGTCATGGCAACATTCACACGCATGCGAGATGCTAAAGCATAAATACTTACATCGTACTCCGTGCCAAAACAATGAACTAGTTAGCAAACATGCATGTCTTAGTTCATGTTAAGAATGACTAATGCAACACATACAGGATGCAATTAGATAGGCTCGGCTTATCCTAAACATGGCATGTGAAATGCGATCAACTATCACATATTCAATTTTTGAATTGAAATACAGATGCAGTTAGCATGATGTACCGAGCCTAATGCATGCAACACAGATGTATGAATGCACGCATGCATAGCATAAGGTGTGCTTATTTAAACGTGCCCTAATACTAACCATCAAAGCAGGTAAGTAAAAGGGAAGAAAGAAATGGGGGTTGGAAGACATACACACCACCCACACACACTTATTACATATTTGCCCTCGCTCGGAGGGACCGAATAAATATTACAAATTAATTAACTACGCAAGCTAATTAAATATTACAAATTGCCTAATCAGCTAAGCAAATTAACTTAAGCTAAGAAAACAGTAAATCGCCTCGGGAAATGCGCCACCATGCATGGGCTGCCTCTGTTTTTCTTCCTTCGCTCCTCTAGAGGCTGTCAAAACCTCAGGACTGCTTCCCTGGACATTGAGGAGTACCACCGGCTGAGTAGAATTGCCACCGGCAGTGTGGTGTAGTCACCGGCACAAGATGAATCCATCGGCTGCTTGTTTACTGCCGGTCGGCAAGGAATGCCTGCAGAACCTGCAATTGACAGCAACAGAGGGCAAGGCAAAGCATGGCAGCACAATTCAAGGCATATATGCACCATTCATGTCCCTTATCATGTTTGTGACTCAAAGGGGCATGTGTTTCGATTCTCGGACCACCAATCACGCATTTCCATGCATGATGGCCCAAAGAGTCAAGTATGCAATTTTCATGTCAAATGAAATGCAAACCAAACAAACATACGAAGGCCCAATTCCTATCATCAAGTGAAGGAACAAGGCATGCATGCAAGATGCAATGCAACCCAGGCATGCAAGCTGAGGATGCAACATGACATGGCAACAAACCTATGCAAGCATACAAGCAAACATGGGGCCATGCAAATGGATGCAAAGATAGACTTATACAAGATTTGGGCAGCTCTAATAAGGCCCAAAACAGTAGCCAAAATGCCCAAACATGGAGGCTAAACACGCATGCACACATGCACATGTTATGGTCTAAGTCTTAAGCATTAAGCTAGCAACATTCAAGCACACTCGAAAAGAGATTTCATGGACAATTAGTATGCAACATGAGCTCTAAAATCATGCTATAAAATGATGCCAAATCATGTAAAACAAGATAAGCAAATGCATGCAAGCATGGTCCAAACACTTGAGGCAAGTCATATAGCTTTGAAACACATTTAGCACAACAATCATGGCATGCATTAAACAACTAAAAACAGATTTTTAGCATGTTAAAACAAGGCTAAAGGACTACTTAGATTGCATCTAAGTGACTCAAAACTCAGAGGCATGCACAATGGTCAAAACATGGTGCATGCAACACATGCTTCCAAAGCATTAAAGAGGCATGCAAGGCAGTCACGCAAGCATGAAAATGGGACTGAAATAACATGTAGGGTGGTCCCAAATCACCAAATCAATGCAAAGATGTCATGCTATACATGCACATACTTAAGGCCAACAAGCCGGAATGCAAAGGGGCTATACTAAGCATGCTAAAATCAACCCAAACACTTATGGGCAGACCTAAAACATGTCAAGATAAGCACAAAATCTTCACAAATGTAAGCCTAAAACATGCTAGAAACAAAGGCACACAACCTAAGACATGTTAAGGGATCACAAGGCATTACATGGCAACTATGCTAAGCATGCATGGAGTACCAAAACCAATTCAAAATCATGTTATATTATGGAAATATAAGCATGAAAAACAGTCTACACATGCTCAAATACACACTCAAACATAGGCTCCCTTTAGAGGCCAAAACATGCCCTTTTCAAGGACAACAAGGAGAGGGGATGGCCCTCTCCTTTTGGAGACTTCAAGGCACCATCTCCACCACTGAAATCCCTCAAGATTTCAGTGGTGAAGAGGCCCAAACACCAAAGTCCCGAAACTAGCACAAAATGAGGCCTTTCAAGGCCTAAGAGGGGTCAAGCACCCTCAAACCACAAAACACCCTTAATAAACAATCAAGAGGGCTAAAAAATAGAACTTTTTTGTATTATACACTAAGCACAAAAACGAATTTAAGGCAGGTTAAAATACAATGCAAAAATGGGGTAAAAATGGGGTAAAAAGGGGTAAGATCCTTACCCTTGAAGACCTCTTCAACAATGGTGCTCCAATGGCCTTCATTGGCTTGAATCCAACACCAAAACTTCAAAATCAGTCCCTTAGAACCTCAGTAGCTAGAGGAAGGTGAAACACTAGGTGTTTGTGTGCAATAGTATGGACTAAACACACTTTTAGACACACAAGAGGGAAAAAGAGAGAGATAATGTGTATCAAACCCTAACCCTAGAACTCAAACCCTAACAATGGCAGTCTAAGCTCTATAAAATATCCTAAGTCTCTAACACTAAGTCTCTAACAAGTGTCTACCCTAGCCACAAGAGAGAAGGCTTTCTCTATATAGAAGCTTATTGTCTTGTAAAGCTTACAAGACAAGCTTCATAAGAGGGAGATCCCTCCATACACGTGTATGGAGGGGAGCAAAAGCAAGACAGCTGTCTTAAAATATCTGCAAAAGCAGATGCACAGTAATCGGCCGGCCAAAAATGTCATTTTGGCCAAAAAGAGTGCCGACCGGCAGAAAATAGTGCTGACCGGCAACAAATAGTACCGGCCAGCAATATACATTGCCGGTGGAAGCAAAAACCAGCCGGTGGCCTCTAGCGACTGCCGGTGGTGTGTGGGGATGTCTCACAAGGCATTCCCTGCCCCTCCAAGGCAAAACACAAGTGTTTGGTGTGAAACCAGACACTAAACTGTCGAGTTCGGAAATCCTGAGGCAAGGCGCGCGAGCCAAGATCTCCGGGAACTCCAAACGAACACAAACATGGATAATCACCGAGTGTTCAAACGGTGACGTCCAAGTCTTGAGGACGGTCAAAAATGGGGTGTCTACAGTTGCCCCTCTTTGACAGAACTCGAAATTCATAACAATGACGGGAGTGAATGTCAAAGCCCAGAGACGACCCATTTTTGACAAGGCTGAAGACTCAGACAAACATGCAAGACTAATAAGGTATGCACCCGAAGGCAGGGGCAAAATGCAAGACAATGCACGAAGCCGGACATAACTTATGATCTTGCAAAGAAAGTGGTAACGAAGCACACATGCGACGATTTTAAGCCAGCATGCACCAGACTACACTACAATGCAGAAAGGATGTAAGAGAATTATGCAATTCTCGATACGTCTTACTCGGAGGATACAATACCTGTGCGGCTCGTCTGGTTGCACCAGGCTCGAATGAACCGTACATACAATATCGTGGCTGAAAAGGAAACAAACTTAACAGGTACAATATTGTTAGCAACATGCATGACAATGCAGAAATGGATGCAAAATGATATGCAATATATACAAAACAATGTATAAACAATGCAAATGAAGATGCAATGTATTTGAAACAATGCAAATTATATGCAAAGCAATTGAATCACGATCCAATCACGAGTGGTTCAAGACCACACCTATGTCAGATAGATTGATGGAGGTAACAAGTCTGTCTACCATAGAACGGTCAACTGAACTATGAGCATTGTAGACAGACACAAGAACGAGTATTGGGGGGAATTGACATAAGTGGGGAAACAACCCGCTGGAGAAAGGACAATGATCCTAATGCCGGATGCAAAAATTATACTACAATGTAATGGAAATGAATATGGCACGCGGGCCAAACCAAATCTTGCCTAGGTAGGGCATGTACGCATACAAGCCACGTCTAACATAGAACGGTCTACTGAACTATGCTTCGACACGAGAAGTATGGGCACATACCAGACCAAGCTCAACATGGAAAGGCGCAAACCATAGATGGAAGGTGATGCGATGAATGCATGCAAACTACGATGCAATGGAAATAGATGTAATGGATATGGCACGCGGGCCAAACCAAATCTTGCCTAGGAAAGGCATGTGCGCGTACAAGCCGTGTCTAACATAGAACGGTCCACTGAACTATGTTTCGACGTGAAAAGTATGGGCACATACCAGACCAAGCTCAACATGGAAAGGCGCAAGCCATAGGGGGAGGTGATGCAATGAATGCATGCAAATCACGATGCAATATCTACAAATATGCAATGGAATGGATACAATGGATAAGCCACGCAGGCCAAACCAAATCTTGCCTAGGAAAGGCATGTACGCGTACAAGCCGCGTCTAACATAGAACGGTCCACTGAACTATGTTTCAACGTGAAAGTATGGGCACATACCAGACCAAGCTCAACATGGAAAGGCGCAAGCCATAAATGGAAGGTGATGCAGTGAATGCATGCGATCTACAATGCAATGTACACTATATTACAATGATGTATGACAATGCAACTATTTATGATGATGCGTGACAATGCATGTTTTTTTTTTTTGTTTTTGCAATGCAAATAATGTATAAAATGCATGTTACATGAAATGCGTGACAACACGCGGCTTTCGAGATGTACGACAATGCGAACACTAAAGGTCTTACACCTTCCAAGGATTTAAGGTCTCCTAGACCGCGGATATACCTGTGCGGCTCGTCTGGTTGCTCCAGCCTTAAATGAACCGTACATACAATATCATGCCTGCAAAGAAAACAACTCAACAGGTACGATGTATATTAATGTATTTGAAAATGCGTGACAACGCAAAGCAAGTGGGAAACATAACAATGTTGTGAAGGCACAGTGATGTGAGCGGAGCACGCGGTCTACGCGGGCAACGAAATTGGTCATAAACATGCGGTCTATGCCGATAATGAAATTAACAAACATGCGGTCTACGCAAGCAATGAAATTAATATGGGGTCTACCCAAACAAAACATGCGGTCTACGCAGGTAATGATATTAAACAATCATGCGGTCTACGCAAGCAAAACATGCGGTCCACGCAAGTAATGAAATTGAACAATGATGCGGTCTACGCAATCGAAACATGCGGTCTACGCAGGTAAAGAAATAATGCGGTCTACGCAATCAAAACATGCGGTCTGCGCAGGTAATAAAAATAATAATGCGGTCTACGCAATCAAAACATGCGGTCTACGCAGGTAATGAAATTGAACAATTATACGGTCTACGCAAGCAATACATGCGGTCTACGCAGGTAATGAAATTGAACAATACATGCGGTCTACGCAGGTAAAGAAATTGAACAATAATGCGGTCTACGCAGGTAAAGAAATTGAACAATAATGCGGTCTACGCAATCAAAACAAGCGGTCTACGCAGGTATTGAAATGATTACAAACATGCGGTCTACGCAGGTAATGTAATTAACATGCGGTCTACGCAATCAAAACATGCGGTCTACGCAGGTAATGAAATTAAATATGCGGTCTACGCAATCAAAATATGCGGTCTACGCAGGTAATGAAATTAATATGCGGTCTACGCAATCAAAACATGCGGTCTATACAGGTAATGAAATTAATATAATGCGGTCTATGCAATCAAAACATGCGGTCTACGCAGGTAATGAAATTAAATATGCGGTCTACGCAATCAAAACATGCGGTCTACGCAGGTAATGAAATTAATATGCGGTCTACGCAATCAAAACATGCGGTCTACGCAGGTAATGAAATTAATATAATGCGGTCTACGCAATCAAAACATACGGTCTACGCAGGTAATGAAATTGAACAATTATGCGGTCTACGCAAGCAATACATGCGGTCTACGCAGATAATGAAATTGAACAATTATGCGGTCTACGCAATCAAAACATGCGGTCTACGCAGGTAATGAAATTGAACAATTATGCGGTCTACGCAATCAAAATAAGAGAAGTGAGACAATGCAAATGAGGATGAGGCATGCATGCCGCATAGGATGCCAAATGATACAAACAAGGCACGTATGCCTCACAAGATGCAAAATGAAGCAAATGAGACACGCGTGCCTCATAAGATGCAAAAATGGTACAAGTGTGACACGTATGCCACACGAGATGCAAAATGAGACAAATGAGACACGCGTGCCTCATAAGATGCAAAAATGATGCAAGTGTGACACGTATGCCATACGGAATGTAAAATGAAACAAATGAGACACGTATGCCTCATAAGATGCAAAAATGATGCTCAGTGCGACACGTATGCCACACGGAATGTAAACGATGCTAAGTGTGACACGCATGCCACACCGAAAGGTAAATGGACTAAAATGCGTAACAACGCACGTGTTCCGAAATGCATGACAATGCACGAAATAAAAAAATGCAATGACAATGCATGAGAGATGTGCATGACGATGCAAGGGGTGCGTGTTACAACGCATGTAGTATGTGCATAACAATGCGAATGTGAGGCGCATGACAGCGCGATGTAATGTACCGAAGTAGTGTGATGAACGCGTGCAACGCACATGGGGCAACTTTTGATTTTAAAAGGATACAAAAAGGATACACCCTGCACGAATTTGAGTGCCACGCACAGGAGACACGACCCGCGGTCAAAACGGAGGCCGGTTGAGCGTCGAGGATGCACTTTCTTGCACTTTCTTGAGCTATGAAGACCACAAACCACTCATATGGCCTAAACAAGGCTGTGGGAACACCACTGGCCGGAAGGGGAGGCCACCGGCTATCCACCGGCTGCAGAAAAACTCCATCGGCATAATATATTGCCGGCCGGCACAAAATATTGCCGACCGGCAAACAGTTGCTGAGTCGGGGCAGATTCGACTTTTCACCCTGGGTGTTTTAAAATAGGGTTTCAAACCCTAATTCCTCACTTCCCCTTCGCCGAAATCTCTCACTCTCTCTCTCTAGAGTGTTTTCCTCTCCCCGTTTCTCCGTTTCTTCGCGTTCTACGCCCGTTTCGTCGTCGGATTCGCGATTTCCTTCACGTTTCGGACATTTTCAACCCGAACAAAACTTTGTTTCGGTGCCTCGTTTGGCATTCCCACCTTTTCGGGGTTTGTTCCCCTTACTTCCCTCTTGATTTCCGTGCCTTTTCACATTCCGGCCTTTCCGGCCATTTCCGACCCTCTCGGGAGTTGACTTTTCGGTTGACTCTTCGTATTCTGGCCCAGTTTTCCTTCCTCCGGCTATTTTCTCATCATTCTCTACATGGCGGATGACATTCCACGTGGTGGGACTCCCCCGGACCACGAGATGGATCCCGGGATCGAGCTCCTACCTTTGAGCGAGCGCCCGTTCGACCCGGCGACCTACCGACCGGCGATCCATGTTCTGCCCCCCGACAGTCTGCGCCAGTTCCGGAGCTTCGAGAGGCACGTGGCGCCCGAGCTATTGCTGCGCGAGCCTACCTCCCACCTGTCCTTCAACACTTCCGAGGTAACTCTTTGTCTTCTGCTTTACTTTCCGCAATGTAGGATACAAAACTGCCGTAGCTAGTTGTATTCTTTAACTGCTGAAATCTGATATACCGTAGACTGTAGTTGACTGTAAACATACATACAACTGACATCTGTTTGAGATTGGCACATGCACACACACTGCACTAACCCCGAATCATTTAAACAAACGGCGCACACTGTTTTTCACTGCAAACGCACCGGTACCCGGTATTTGTCAAAATCTGTTAAATTTGCACGCATGCTATATTTGTTTTGAACTCCCCAAACATGTTGACGCATCACACACTGTAGTTCACTGTAAGCACACCGGCACCCGGTACTTGTCAAAATCTGTCAAACTTGCACGCATGCTACATCTGTACGGAACCACCAAAACACGCTGACACATCACACGCTGTAGTTCACTGTAAGCACACCGGCACCCGGTACTTGTCAAAATCTGTCAAACTTGCACACATACTATATCTGTATGCTTTTCAAAACTGCGTTTTGAATGTTGCCTTGCAATTGTTATTTTCTGTTTGCAGGGGGATTCCCATACCATCCGCAGGAATGGGAATACTGGTGCTCGGGAGTGGTACGATGAGCTCCCTGACGCAGTCCGACGCATAGTGGACCGGGCGGGCTTCGGCGCCTTCTGCCGAGGACTCTCCAGGCTTTCCACATGCAGACCTCTCCTTGCCGCTCTGGCGGAGAGGTGGTGGGACACCACCGATTCTTTTCACTTTTCCGCAGCAGGGGACATGACGATGACCCCTTATGATTTCTCAATGCTCACAGGCATCGGGGTAGGGGGTGATTCGATCCCCTTTGACACCGACATGGATGAGTGGACCGCCGATCAGGTCCATCTGTTGGGGGAGGCTCCACCTCTTGCTCGTCCAGGCTTTGTGCGGTACTCCTGGTTCGAGGTACAGTTTAGGGTCCAGCCCGTGTTGGAGGAGGAGGCTCAGATGACTCCGGAGGACGTGGAGCGGTACGCCCGCGGCTTCCTGATGTTCTTATTCGGGACGACCATCTTCGCCGACCGGGCGAACACCGTGCCTCTCTGTCTTCTCAGCGCACTGGTGGACGTCTGGGACATTTTTCACTATGATTGGGGTGGCGCCGCTCTGGCCACTCTCTACGGGTACATGAGCTCGGCTTCGCGCGGCAGCGGCCAGCTCCTTGGTGGCTACTGGCGAGCCTGGGAGGTACACTTCTTCTCCGTTTCTCATTTCTGCCCGATATTTTCTGTACCCTATACACTGCACACACTGTAGTCTGCTCTATGCTTGCTATATACTGTACACACGGCACACACATACATTCTGCTTTACACTGACTGTACACTGCTCACACTGTACACTGTACACGATACACTGCACAACACACGGCTCTGCCATTTCTGCTTTATTCTGTATATTCTGTTTTTTCTGATAAATGCACTGGTATTTACCTTGCAGCTGTGGGTTTACGCCTACTTTCCTAGGCTTGCCCCCGTACCTGTAAGAACCCACATTTTTCATCTTAATCATGTTCATGAGCATTTGTATGATTATGGTTGTTAAGCTTGCACGTGTGTGTGTGTTCGTGACTTGCCCTACCTAAGCGAGCGAGATCCATGTCTTGATTTGATACCTTTGTGATTTGTCTAAGTGTTATGTGCTTGCCTAAGTTATGTTTAGCCGACGTTATGCCTAGATCAATCCAAGCCGAGGTCATTCTCAGTCTAGAAGTATCCTGGAACCCCTTGTCGACCTCCGTTCTTGCCTTGCCACATTAGCCGAGATGTTACCTTGCACCCCAGTGAACTCGTCCTGGAGTGGTATGACCTAGACCGAGGTGTGGCGCATCTAGGCCAAGATGTGGCACAGCTTAGTCAAGTGTTGTCCTTCCTAGCCGAGGTCATTGTCGCCTTAGTTGCCGAAGTCCTTTTGTTAGCCGATGTCATTGCCTCGTCAGAGAGCCCATACCGCTTTACTTGTTGAACACCCTTCCACCATGCCTTGTCTGGTCTGTCAGCCACCTTTTCAGGGTGAACCCAACCAGTCGCCGCCACGTGTCCCAACAGAGGGATTAAGCCCAGAACCGAGTAAGAACACCTATCATTTTAGTGTCATAACCTTGCCTTTTAGAGAGAGAAGCTCTAGGAGGAAAAGAGAAGTTCTAGAGTGAGAAGTAAGTCTTCAAGCTTGATTCCTTAAGATCGAACCGTTAGATCCGTGTTCTAAGGTTAGATTCTTGATCCGCTCTTGTTGTTCTATGTGTTTATGTTATTGCATTGCATGATCGGATATGAGTTGTAAGCCATGCATCGTCTTGAAATTCAGTTTTGGAAAGAAAAATGACAATTCATGTGTTCTTCAAGAAAAGTCATGTTTTGATCCGAAAGCTTTATGCCTAGATTCACGTTTTGTGTTTGTTCTTGCATGATTTCCAACTGTGGGTACCCAGGTCCATGTTTTCAAACCCGTAACCTGAAAATCCCAGATTTGTGATAACAGATTGTGATCGAACATTCATATTTTCCATGTTTTCATACTCATGTTCTTCATATTCATCAGCAGAGGGAAACCCAGAGTTTCCCGACCTCTTTTCCTTGCATGTGGCCCTCGGGAACGCACCTCGGCTTAGACCTGGTTGGTGCCCAGTATGTTTTCCAAAAACATTTGCATGCATGTTAGACTTGTTTTGAGGAATATGTTCAATTACGCTTTGCCATGTGATTGTAGGACTTGGACCTTGCTTGACCCCGACGTTGAAGAATTAAGTGAGTGGTATTTTTGATAAAGCTATGTTACACTTGTTTTGATAAATCTTGTTTTGCCTTGTCTTGAAAAGTATTTGATTTAGCATGAATGATTATCCCTATTTGTATACCAAATACTATCTTGTTTTGATGACATTTCTTGAAAGTCCTTAGCTGCAGGGGACTATAATGCAACTGCACTCTTGTCTTGACAGTCCTTAGTGCTAGAGGACTCTAAACTTTCGCAGCACAGCTTGTCTTGACAGTCCTTAGTGCTAGAGGACTCTAAACTTTCGTAGCACAGCTTGTCTTGAAAGTCCTTAGTTGCAGGGGACTATAATGCAACTGCACTCTTGTCTTGATATGTCATCACCCCTTGAAATAAGTAGATGCTATTAACATCCAAGGAACTTGAAAGCCGGCAAATGAACTTGACTTTTCCCCTTGATTGTAAAGTATGCTATGTATTGTTTTGAAAGAAACCTTGGATATCAATCATGCAAAACCTTTATTTCTAATATCATTCACTGAGTATCCAAGCTCACCCTCTCTATATATATATGTAGGTGATGAACAAGAAGGCATTGAGGCCTAGGCGTGATGCCGATGTGTTTTGGGCGCATTGCCGACATGTTTTGGATTTGCGTTTTGCATCGTCTTGAAGATTATGCTTCTCGGCTTATGTTTTCTCTTGTTTGTTTTGGCATATGTCGGCTTGAGAAGCCTTTTGGTCAGGATGTATTTTGTATCTCATTTTGTTGTATCTAAAATTGTAAGACTTGTAAAGATGTTTGATGTATGACATTCCATTGGACTTATGTACGGCTCTCATGGACAACTCGGTTTATATGTATATTTTGCTTCCGCTCTTGTAAGCCCCATATTTCATACTCTGATTGTGTGTGATTTTTGTAAGACGGCCTTCGGTAACCTCGGGTTATTGGCCATCACGGCACCAAACTACTAGGGGCGGTTTGGGGGCGTGACAGAATGGTATCAGAGCACAAGATTCTTGTAGTACGTTAATCACGCACCTTGAGTCCTAGAGAGCCTAGGATTTCCCTCAGAATGATGTTAGGAGTTGCATCATATTGCTTGCTACTTGACTATGTGTGCATCATTTTGGCATAGACGTTTGTTACTTATATATGTGTTATTTGTTTAGTTGTTTTAAAGTCTCATCTTGCATTCCCCCTAGCATCATGAGGAGAGGTAGACCCCCAGTTGGCCGAGATCGTTCAGAAGACAGGTTGGAGAGATTGGAAAGGTTAGTCGAAGGTTTGGTTCGTGAGCAGAGACAACCTAGGCCGCAGGATACTGGTACCACTTCTACGCATGCCGAACAGACGAATGGCCGGTATGCAGCTCCACCCCCTCTAGTGCCACAAGTGCCACCGCAGCAAGCTCTGTATGGGAACGACACGATAACTCTAATCAGAGAGTTCAAGAAGATGAAACCGCTGAGATTTCAAGTAGGTATAGAACCAATGAAAGCCGAGGCATGGGTCTTAGAGATGGAGAAGTTGTTTGAAGTTTTCCCCAGTACAGACGCTCAGAAGGTATCTCTGACAGCATTCACATTAGATGACGATGCTCGTAGGTGGTGGATGATGGTCCGAGAAGGCAATCCGGGTTTAACTTGGGCAAAATTTTTGGAGTTGTTCTACGACAAGCATTTTCCCCTTAGCGTCCGAGACCGAAAGACCACGGAGTTTCAGAATCTGATGCAAGGGAGTAAGACAGTTGCAGAATACGATCGTGCCTTTACTGAACTGGCGAGATATGCGCCTCATATGGTTGACGACGAATACCGAAAGGCGAGGAAGTTTGAAAGTGGGTTGCGTGGACCGATACAAGACCGGGTCAATATGCTCAATATGCCAACATACGCCGGAGTACTGGACAAGGCCATCCTGGCTGAAGCTAATTTGAACCGATACCAGAATTCAGGTGAGGGTCAGAGGAAGAGACAGAATTATGATAATCGCCGAGTTCCATTCAATGCCAAGAAAAAGATGAGTACGGACAGTTCCAGCAACTCCAATCAAGAAGGTAACGTTAAGCCGATGTGCGCGAGTTGTGGGAAGCTACATTTCGGGGTTTGTCGTTGGGCAACAGGAGCTTGTTATGTGTGCGGCGAGATAGGCCATCGCGTGAAGGACTGCCCGAAAGCAAGGACCGATGATGGGAAGAGGAATGGAAGCACCTCGGGCTCTGCACAAAAGAATAACATCGGGGGAATACAGGCGAGGCAGGGCAGAGTTTTCGCATTAGTGCCAGGAGACGCCCAGAATGCTGAAGCAGTGGTGTCAGGTACCATTTCAATTTGTTCTCAAGATGCATACGTATTGATTGATTCGGGTTCTACGCATTCATTTGTGTCCACTATATTTGCCGAGAAGTTGAGTAGAGAATTAGAACCCCTTGACTACATATTATCTGTGTCTACTCCATCTGGGAGAAATATGATTATCACATCCGTTTATAGGGCGTGTATTGTCATGATTGAGAGGGTAGAGTTGTTAGTTGATTTGATGCCATTAAGCATGACCCACTTCGATGTCATATTGGGAATGGATTGGTTAGTAGCGAACCATGCATCCATTAATTGTGTTACTAAGAGCGTCACATTAAAGACCCCAAGCCAAGCCGAGGTCGTTTTTCAGGGTAAAGAAGTAGTACCTCCACCTTACTTAATCTCATCCATGAAGGCCTACAAGTTGATCCAAAAAGGATGTCAGGGTTATTTATGCAGTATACTAAGTGATCTGAATGGAAGTGTTGAGTTAGCCGACATACCCGTTGTTGAGGAATTCCCCGATGTCTTTCCGAATGAGTTGCCTGGCCACCTTGTCGACAGAGAAATAGAGTTTACCGTGGACATCCTGTCAGGAACACAACCCATCTCCAAAACACCCTACAGAATGGCCCCAGCAGAACTTAGAGAACTGAAATCGCAATTACAAGAATTGTTGGATAAGGGATTCGTCAGGCCGAGCACTTCACCGTGGGGAGCACCCGTTCTATTTGTTAAGAAAAAGGACGGCACCCTTCGTCTTTGCATTGACTACAGGGAACTTAATAAGGTGACCATTAAGAACAAGTACCCATTGCCTAGAATCGACGATTTGCTTGATCAACTACGAGGAGCACGAGTCTTTTCCAAGATTGACCTTAGGTCGGGCTACCACCAGTTGAAGGTTAAAGCCGAGGATATCGAGAAGACCGCTTTTCGGACAAGATATGGCCACTACGAATTTTTGGTGATGCCCTTCGGAGTAACCAATGCCCCAGCAGCATTCATGGACTTGATGAACAGAGTCTTTAAGCCGTACCTAGATGAGTTTGTCATTATTTTTATCGACGACATATTGATTTATTCCGGGAGTACGAGCCAGCACGAGGATCATCTGAGACTTGCCCTGCAGACCTTGAGGGATAAGAAGTTGTACGCCAAGTTGAGTAAATGCGAGTTTTGGCTTTCCAGCATTTCATTCCTAGGGCATGTGATTAATGAAGATGGTATATCAGTTGACCCCAGCAAGATTGAAGCTGTTGTAAGTTGGCCGACGCCGACCAACGTGTCCGAGATTCGTAGTTTCCTGGGTTTGGCAGGTTATTACAGAAAGTTTGTGAAGGATTTCTCGAGGATTGCAGTGCCACTGACACAACTAACTAAGAAGGGAGTAGCTTATGAATGGACCCATGAAAGAGAGTCAGCCTTCCAGGAGCTGAAGACGAGGTTAGTTACAGCACCAGTTCTTATACTACCATCGGCTAATGAAGAATTTCAGATTTACAGTGATGCTTCACATAAGGGTTTGGGTTGCGTATTAATGCAAGAAGGTAAAGTCATAGCATACGCGTCTCGTCAGTTGAAGCCTAATGAAGAGAATTATCCTACCCATGATCTGGAATTAGCTGCCGTGGTTTTTGCTTTGAAGATATGGCGCCATTACTTGTATGGAACATCCTGTCAAGTTTTCACCGACCACAAGAGTCTGAAGTACTTATTCACCCAGAAAGAGTTAAATATGAGGCAGAGAAGATGGCTCGAGCTGTTGAAGGACTATGACATGCAGATTCAGTATCACCCAGGTAAGGCAAACTCTGTAGCCGACGCATTAAGCAGGAAGCTAGTCGGAAGTTTGGCGTGTCTGGCAACGATCACAGCGGAACCGACCATCGTTGAGGAAGTGAAGACCAGGCAGAGGGAAGATAAGTTCCTAAAAAGGGTAATTGATGAATTCGTCTCCAAGCCGAGGCCAGGATACACAGTGGAAAATCAAGTGCTTAAGTTTGAAGGAAGATTGTGTGTAGTCGACGTACCAGAGTTGAAAAGGAAGATTTTGCAAGAGGCCCATAGTTCCAAGTTTGCCGTTCATCCAGGGAGCACCAAGATGTATCAGGACGTAAAACGGACCTTTTGGTGGCTAAACATGAAAAGGGAGATAGCCGAGTTTGTATTTCAGTGTCTGAATTGCCAGCAAGTGAAGGCAGAACACCAGAGACCGGCAGGACTTCTTCAACCCTTGTCAATTCCTGAGTGGAAATGGGAGCACATCTCCATGGATTTCGTAGTGGGCTTGCCGAGAACGCAAAGAGGTATGGATTCCATTTGGGTTATAGTCGACAGGTTTACTAAGTCAGCTCACTTCTTGCCTGTCAAGACTACATTCAATGCCGACCGACTTGCCGAATTGTATGTGAATGAGATCGTTAGGCTTCATGGTGTGCCGATGTCCATTGTGTCAGACCAAGATCCGAAGTTCGTTTCTAGATTTTGGCAGAGTCTACAAGGAGCCTTGGGAACAGAGTTGAGATTTAGCACAGCCTTTTACCCCCAGACCGACGGGCAGACAGAAAGAATGATTCAGACACTCGAAGACATGCTCAGGTTGTGCGTGTTGGATTTTCAGGGAAGCTGGGAATCGCATTTGCCATTGGTGGAATTCGCGTACAACAACAGTTATCAAGCCAGCATAGGCATGGCGCCGTATGAAGCCTTGTATGGGAGGGAGTGCAGGTCGCCGATATGTTGGACTGAAGTGGGAGACAAAGCTCTAATTGGCCCCGAATTGGTCCGAATGACAACTGAAAAGATCAAACTCATTTAGCAGGGGATTCAGACTGCACAGAGTCGACAGAAGTGTTATGCCGATCAAAGAAGGAGGGAGTTAGAATTTGAAATTGGGGACCATGTATTTTTGAAGGTCTCGCCAATGACAGGAGTTACGAGATTTGGGAAGAAGGGCAAACTTGCACCCTGATACGTTGGGCCATTTGAAATTCTTGAGAGGATTAACACCGTTGCTTACAGGCTTGCTTTGCCACCAGATTTGAGTCGAGTCCACAGTGTGTTCCACGTTTCGATGCTGAGAAAATACATCCGAGACCCACTGCATGTAATAGATCACTCCGGAGTTGTGATTAATGAAGACTTGGGCTACGAAGAGAAGCCGATGAGAATTATCGACAGACAAGTGAGACAGTTGAGAAACAAATCGATATCAATGGTGAAAATCGAATGGGAGAAGCATTATGGCGGGGAGGCCACATGGGAAATGGAAGAGGAGATGAAAATCTGTTACCCGGAGTTATTCGTAGGTCAAGGTAACTTAAGTTTGGGGACCAAACTCCCTTAAGGAGGGTAGACTGTAAGAACCCACATTTTTCATCTTAATCATGTTCATGAGCATTTGTATGATTATGGTTGTTAAGCTTGCACGTGTGTGTGTGTTCGTGACTTGCCCTACCTAAGCGAGCGAGATCCATGTCTTGATTTGATACCTTTGTGATTTGTCTAAGTGTTATGTGCTTGCCTAAGTTATGTTTAGCCGACGTTATGCCTAGATCAATCCAAGCCGAGGTCATTCTCAGTCTAGAAGTATCCTGGAACCCCTTGTCGACCTCCGTTCTTGCCTTGCCACATTAGCCGAGATGTTACCTTGCACCCCAGTGAACTCGTCCTGGAGTGGTATGACCTAGACCGAGGTGTGGCGCATCTAGGCCAAGATGTGGCACAGCTTAGTCAAGTGTTGTCCTTCCTAGCCGAGGTCATTGTCGCCTTAGTTGCCGAAGTCCTTTTGTTAGCCGATGTCATTGCCTCGTCAGAGAGCCCATACCGCTTTACTTGTTGAACACCCTTCCACCATGCCTTGTCTGGTCTGTCAGCCACCTTTTCAGGGTGAACCCAACCAGTCGCCGCCACGTGTCCCAACAGAGGGATTAAGCCCAGAACCGAGTAAGAACACCTATCATTTTAGTGTCATAACCTTGCCTTTTAGAGAGAGAAGCTCTAGGAGGAAAAGAGAAGTTCTAGAGTGAGAAGTAAGTCTTCAAGCTTGATTCCTTAAGATCGAACCGTTAGATCCGTGTTCTAAGGTTAGATTCTTGATCCGCTCTTGTTGTTCTATGTGTTTATGTTATTGCATTGCATGATCGGATATGAGTTGTAAGCCATGCATCGTCTTGAAATTCAGTTTTGGAAAGAAAAATGACAATTCATGTGTTCTTCAAGAAAAGTCATGTTTTGATCCGAAAGCTTTATGCCTAGATTCACGTTTTGTGTTTGTTCTTGCATGATTTCCAACTGTGGGTACCCAGGTCCATGTTTTCAAACCCGTAACTTGAAAATCCTAGATTTGTGATAACAGATTGTGATCGAACATTCATATTTTCCATGTTTTCATACTCATGTTCTTCATATTCATCAGCAGAGGGAAACCCAGAGTTTCCCGACCTCTTTTCCTTGCATGTGGCCCTCGGGAACGCACCTCGGCTTAGACCTGGTTGGTGCCCAGTATGTTTTCCAAAAACATTTGCATGCATGTTAGACTTGTTTTGAGGAATATGTTCAATTACGCTTTGCCATGTGATTGTAGGACTTGGACCTTGCTTGACCCCGACGTTGAAGAATTAAGTGAGTGGTATTTTTGATAAAGCTATGTTACACTTGTTTTGATAAATCTTGTTTTGCCTTGTCTTGAAAAGTATTTGATTTAGCATGAATGATTATCCCTATTTGTATACCAAATACTATCTTGTTTTGATGACATTTCTTGAAAGTCCTTAGCTGCAGGGGACTATAATGCAACTGCACTCTTGTCTTGACAGTCCTTAGTGCTAGAGGACTCTAAACTTTCGCAGCACAGCTTGTCTTGACAGTCCTTAGTGCTAGAGGACTCTAAACTTTCGCAGCACAGCTTGTCTTGAAAGTCCTTAGTTACAGGGGACTATAATGCAACTGCACTCTTGTCTTGATATGTCATCACCCCATGAAATAAGTAGATGCTATTAACATCCAAGGAACTTGAAAGCCGGCAAATGAACTTGACTTTTCCCCTTGATTGTAAAGTATACTATGTATTGTTTTGAAAGAAACCTTGGATATCAATCATGCAAAACCTTTATTTCTAATATCATTCACTGAGTATCCAAGCTCACCCTCTCTATATATATATGTAGGTGATGAACAAGAAGGCATTGAGGCCTAGGCGTGATGCCGATGTGTTTTGGGCGCATTGCCGACATGTTTTGGATTTGCGTTTTGCATCGTCTTGAAGATTATGCTTCTCGGCTTATGTTTTCTCTTGTTTGTTTTGGCATATGTCGGCTTGAGAAGCCTTTTGGTCAGGATGTATTTTGTATCTCATTTTGTTGTATCTAAAATTGTAAGACTTGTAAAGATGTTTGATGTATGACATTCCATTGGACTTATGCACGGCTCTCATGGACAACTCGGTTTATATGTATATTTTGCTTCCGCTCTTGTAAGCCCCATATTTCATACTCTGATTGTGTGTGATTTTTGTAAGACGGCCTTCGGTAACCTCGGGTTACTAGCCATCACGGCACCAAACTACTAGGGGCGGTTTGGGGGCGTGACAGTACCAGTCACAGAGACCCCCCTGGTGGTCCCCTTTTCACGCCCCTTTGACAGGAGATGCACCCGACGGCCGTGAGAGACTTTCGGCTTCTTCCGCCGATACTTCGACACCATCACCCCGGCCGAGGTATGTTTTACGTGTAGTTCATTTAAGCTTCGCTTTCCCACTGCATATTTTAATAACAGTAGATAACAAACTGTCTGTCACTTTCAGATCACTTGGCGGCCGTGGGCTCCATTGCTGGTAGTGACGCGGGACCGTTTTGCCGGTGCAGAGGAGACTTCGCGTTTCTGGATCTTGCTAGAGGGCTCGGTCTGTCGGGCTTGGTACCTAGGTGAGCGTTTCCTACGCCAGACCCTAGGGTTACCTGAGCAGATAGTCCCAGCTCACCCTCCTGCAGACATGAGGGAGACCGAGAGGCTCACCGCCGAGCAGATGGACGATTACACCATCGGCTGGGAGGAGACCGGCTTCAGAGGCATCGGCGACTATCGGGAGTACGTGCAGACGTACCTGATGCGACCTCTGAGCGGTGGCCGTCGAGCGGAGGGAGCTAGGCCCGTGGCGCCAGCGGCTGGGGCAGGAGCAAGAGCTAGAGCTGGATCTTCGAGGAGGGCCCGAGTCCGTGACAGGGGCGGAGCTCAGGGAGGACGGGGGCTGGTTGGCCTGCCCTGCCTGCTACATTGACTTTCCGGGGGCAGGGTGGGGCGACCTATCAGATCCCCTTCGCCCCTCCGCCAGCTGATCACGAGTTCGTCGGTGTCCCCGACTTACCTCCGGTATGTATTACTGCATTTCTGTACAGTCATTTCATTTCAGTTCATTTGATATTCCCACAGAATACTAATGCATTTGACATTTTTGTAGGCTTCTTCTGCGTACACCCGACAGTCATTGGAGATGAATGCCTCCATGATGGGTATGCTCCAACGGACTTTTGATCTCCTGGCCCTCTACAGCATCCCGGTATGTTCTTCTGACACTGGCCTCAAACCATTTATACACTGCTTCACATAATCTGATGCATGGCATAACACCTGATACACTGATCTCACAGCATCTGACACACTGCATTCTGCTCTGTTAAACTGCTCACGGCATCCACATACTGTACTCATACACTGCATTCTGCACTGAGAAACTGCCCACGGAATACACACACTGTACTCATACACTGCATTCTGCACCGTTAAACTGTCCACAGTATACTTATGCATTTCCTTTTTGTGTACCTTTTCAGCCTCCTTTTCAGATTCCTATAGCAGGAGGTGCTCCAGCTGGACCTTCCGTCCCTGCTCGGGGGAGAGATGAGGAGGGCCTAGTATTTCCTCGCACCAGGGGAGGGCGTACTCATGTCGGGAGTAGCTCGCGAGCTCCAGTCCCGGACGATGATGATGATGAGGAGTCAGAAGCGGAGGCAGAGGCAGAGTCCAAGTCATCGGAGGAGGAGACCGGAGGCGGTTCTAGCTCGGGCTCTGACGACGATGCTGATGACGCTCCTGGACCCTCATCCAGGAAGAGGACCAGGACAGACTGATGGCCCCTGGAGTGCTTGTCATGGATACAGACTTTGCTATTTTTCTTCTTTCTTGTACTTTTCCTTTTTGATAGTTAGAGTACTTTGTACTGCCGCAGGCAGATTTTGTTTTCCTCAAAACTTTGTACTTGAAAAAGATTATGAAATGAACAGATCTTTTTTGCTTAAAAAGTGTTACATTTACATATCTCATGTATTGCATCGCATCCCATCCTGTTACACCTCAATGTAAATGAAATTGATTGGTTGTCTGAAAATTGAACACTTGCATTGTAATAATCAGATAACTGAACAGCCAACAGCAAAATAACCCACTGTCTGATTCTGGACACACAGCCCTTACTCTATTGGGGATTGATCTGCATACAGCCCATAGCACAGCATTCAGTTCATTCTACACACAACAAACTTCAAACAAAACAGCCCAATCTGACAAGACGAAGCTCAAAGATGGAACCGGTTGGAGTTGAATCATGCTCCAATGTAGAGAATGGCACAGCACCCTGAGTGTAAATGATTTTTGAAATCGAATGAGGGTTTTTCAAACCGGGGTATCGAGCCTACAACTGAACACAGCGGGGAGGACTCAAATACAGGTTCACGACCTAAACACAACGAGACACGCTTGAAAAAGACCTAAAACAAAGGTTGAGGTAAGCAAAATAAAAGACACGACATACAGACGCGTTAGCGAAGATGGGGGACCTTGGACCACGAGGAGCCAGTTCAATCTGGGTATTGTTCCCCACCCTTTCTGATTTGTGATTCTCACATCACTTGACTCTCAAGCTCGGATTTTTCTCTCAAAACCCTTTTCCTCGCTTTTCTCTCAACTCACACCTCTCTATTCTTCATTCTCTCATTTTTCGTCCCTCCCCGGGGTGATTGATGGATAAATAGAAAGGTGTGGGTTCATGCTCAACACCGTTAGCTCATGGCTATTTCTTCTGGCGGGTAGGGCGCTCTTCTGGCAAGTACGTCGATGACGGGGGAAAGACAGAACGCCTGACTCAACTGTGCCCCTAGTTCATCATTTTAACCATTCTTTTCGTTTTGGTTTTCTACTAAAACAAGTTTGATCAAAATGAGAGTCGGATTTACGTACTCGTTCGATTTTTGATTTGAAAAGCATGCAAGTCAGGCTGTAAGCACTGAAAATTTTCCTTTTGGGGTCCATGACAATGGTCCAGTTTTGGAAAATGGAATAGTTTTCGAGAAAATAGTCAACCTCAGTAAAAATTTTCAAAAACTATTTTACAAACAGTCAATGCTCAACGGGCATGGAACTTACTCTTTGAGATGCGCAACCTCAGATCGGAGGCAATGGAAAATTGCCCCTAGTTTGAAGGGGGGTGGGAGGCAACGGAAAGTTGCCCCTGGTTTGAACGGCGTCTCGCGACGGCTCGTGGCAACGGAAAGTTGCCCCTTGTTTGGACGATGCCCCAGCAATCCGCAAATAGTCTTCATTGGCGGTGGTCGAGCTCTTGGACACAGCGATGACGAAGACAATCACAACAAATATATGGACACAGTCGCCTTGGAAGCGTTGGCAACTAGACTTTGGGATGAAATCGAAACCATTGCATGGACTGAGACGCTATGAAAGCGTTGGGGGCTGGACTTCATGATGAAGTTGCCTACGTATCCCAAATATGGGAATCAAGCCTCACGTAGTTCCGGTTAAGGTACACTCGGGTATTTTAACCTTCACTTTTCAGGCTCTAATTTTTGCCAAGGCGCCCGATGCGAGTTTTCGACCTTGCGAGCTTCTTTTTATTTTCTCTTTTTTTTTTATTTATTTTTGTTTATTTCTTCTTTTTTGCTTTTCTTTTCTTCTCTTTTTTTTTCTTCTTTTTTTTGCTTGCTTTTTTTTCTTTTCTTTTCTCTTGCTCTAACTTTTGCCTGGGTCGCCCTTCCGGGTTTTTGGCCCAGCGAGCCTCTCAAGGGTAAAAGTGTAACAAGTCCATGCCAAATGGTTTTTCAAGTTGAAGCCTCTCTGTGTCTAGGAGAACGGCTATTGCACTGATTTGCTGAAGAATCCACCATGGCTGTTCCACGAGTTTCTTTTGGTGAGATCTACTCCTTTGATGCAGATTCAGCTTTGGTGCCTCTTGCTCGAGGGCTGCCCCTGATCTGGCCATACAGACCTTGCATGACGTTTGACCGTTGAATTTTCTGAACGTTCTGAATGGGTTCAAAGTTTGAAAACGAACGGGTTGAATCTTGAGGCTGAGAGCAATCCTAGGCTGCGCAATCTCAAGAGCGATTCCACACAGGTCTTCACAGGGCCGCGTAAAACATTTGTTTTCGGAAGTTTTTAAGAAAGCGACAAATCGCTCGCGCTGAAGATAGTGTGGAACCAATCTGGATCAAGCCAGGATCCTTCTCAGTACTCACGCCGACAAGCATGGTTTCATTCATTAAATGGCTTAGCACGCCTCTCTTTCTCTCAAAATGATCAAAATTTTGCAAAACCCGAGGAATTCCTTCCTCTTTGTTTTTATCACCGCAGTACTCAAAGAGGTTTTTGAAAAACTTAGGTTAATACAATGAGTTTGGCGCGCAGGAGAGTAGGCGAGATGTACTATCAGCCCATTCAAATTCTCTGGCACTTAAACTGAAAGCAAGCATAAAAGTGAGATAGCAACAGCTGTTTCATTCAGATTCGTTGGTGTGACTGGCCCCTCAGCAGAAACAGACTCAAAAACAAAAACAGGTAATCACAAGACGAAAACGGTGTTCGAGGCAACAACCCCAGAATCACCTGGTATTATATACAAAGGGGACTGACTCGCTACAACAAGACAGACCCTTTAAGCAAAAAGACTGACTCAAGACAAAGAGACAGACTCAAAACAAAAGACTGACTCGATACCCAAGCCAGGATTTACAAAGTTAGCGTTCACAGCTACTCAAAAATGCATGCCAGACGCTACATTCAAAATTCATCCATATGCCGCCCGCAGGTGGTTCACCTTCTGATTACATACTCGCAGTATCTGTGTCCTCAAAGTCTAGTAGCTGGGTAGTAACGGACTTGGCGGAGGTAGGCAGGAGGATAACCTCGTTATCAATCAAATCTTGGACCTCATGATGGAGGCGAAAGCAATTGTCGGTCGCATGGCCCGTCTGCTGGTGGTACGCGCAGTATTGAGCAGCGTCATGCGTAGCGGGGAGATTCTTCGGGAGAGGCCTGGGCTCCAAGGGTTTAAGGTGCCCTCTCTCGGCAAGGATCTGAAGTGCCTTGGACAAAGGCATATAGAGAGCATGAAAGGTCCTGCGCCCCCGGGGCAGGTACTTTTGAGCGCCCTTACTAGCTGCACAGGCGAAAGGGTCGGCAGGCGCCACCTTGGCTTTCTGATCTTTCCCGGGCGTAGTAGCGGGAATGAGAGGAACTGTCTTGGCATGACGGGGCCTATCCCGATTTTTTGGCTGGCTTGAACTACCCTCAGGTGGAGTGGGGAAAGCATCCTCCAGTCTTTGCCACAACTGCGGATACCTGTTGCTTGTTCATCCCCCCGGCTTTCAAAGCCTGGACTACCCACAGCAGTTGTTCGGTAGGATCGGCATCTGCCTTCATTTTGTCTTTTCTTCCGGCCTCAGCCTGGTCAAGGGTTTGGGTTGCTACTTCAGAGCGAAGCCCGGTTGTTGCTGACATGTCGTGGCTATAGCTGGAAGCCACCTCTGGCTGGCTGAGCTCTATCACAATCCGCCCCAGCAACGGGGGCTCTTGTGGGATGAAATTCCCGACATACGGTGCCGCTGGGGGTGAAGCTGACATTCCGTAGGCGAGATCCGCCACCGACCTTTGGAGATCACCTATCATCCCCATCAGTTCAAAAGTAGTAGGCTCGCGAGCCTGGTATAACTGGGGAGCCCAACCCGGGTGCACAACAGGCGACCTAGGTGGATGTGACACATCAACGCTGGCCTCACCTTGCGGGGTGATCCCTTGCTCTAATGCAGTCGTCATAACTACAATCTCTTCTAAATTCTGCGTCGTCATTAGCCCTGCCGCGGCAAGGGGGACACTGACTATTCTGTACTGGCTCTGGATACTCTGAACCGAAAGGAGAAACAAACAACATTTCAGCCCCAAACGGATCAAACACGGGTGTAGCTGATCAACTGTACTCTACTGCTGATTACTGTTCCCCAGACATCACTGTCCAAAAAAACTGAACCCGATACCCGCAGATAACTGATTCTCATAACTGACACTGATACCGGTGTCCTCAGGTCTGATACTCAAACTTGCAAACTGATATGTACTTTCCCTGTAGAAACACATTCTAAAAGCACATAGCAAGTAAAGAGAACCAAAACACCCCTATGTTGGGGCAAGGTTTCCCTGTCCTATTTTGTCAGGAGCTAGGGTTTCACTATGCATACAGCAGTTTCAAACAACTTAGCATCGGGTAAGCAACCTGTCCTAGTTTGGGATGGTCACTATGGATTCCGAATATGCACTAGGTCGAATGGTCGAAAAGGGTGCCCCGGTAAACCGGGGTTTGTGTTCCCATGCTGTCAGAACCCATAACCGGTCAGCCTTATGGACATGCCTTGACAAGACAAGCCTCCGGCAAACCGTTCAGGAATGGCAGATGGCAAACACTGTGTTCCTAGGCGCACCAATGCACATGCAATGCAACGAAACACATAGATGAAGTCAAAATGGGATATCACGAGTTCGAGTCAAGCTCTATAAAATCCCCAGCGGAGTCGCCAGAAACTGTAGACGCGCCCCGCAAGGAGGGGCCTTCGCTACTACAGTTCGGACTCGATTTTGTTTGTGGTTCTTAATCTGAACCAAAGAGTCCAAATCCAGCAAATCGTTTTGAGAAACAGATTTTTGAAAAGAAGTGCCAAATATGGACTGCTTTGCCAGACACAGAGTCGCCACCTAAATATTTTTTATAGGGGAATTTAGGAAACCCTAACACGGTGCTGAAGGCCACATGTCCGTCATTACCGGAGTTGTCTCGGCTCGGGAGCTTGGGTACGATCGGGGAAGGTCAGCTATGAGCACCCCCTTTCGCCCGGTCCGAAGACCGGCCTCTACTAACCATGATATCCGATTTTGAAAACGTTATGTGTTCTTATTCCGGTTATTAGCCTAGAATTACTATGTTATGCACACAGCAAACAAGTGTAGACTAGATTGCCTAATTTGGAAACAAGCATTGCATATCCGTTTGTTTTGAAAAGCGCTTCGGAAATTGCTACTCGCAAGTAGGCTAAAATACGGATTTCAACGAGTTTTTCCAACTCAAACAATCCAACCTTCACCCACAGGCATTCAAACAGTGATAACACATAAGCATTTAGCCGCATGGCAAGCATACTGTCATGGCAACATTCACACGCATGCGAGATGCTAAAGCATAAATACTTACATCCTACTCCGTGCCAAAACAATGAACTAGTTAGCAAACATGCATGTCTTAGTTCATGTTAAGAATGACTAATGCAACACATACAGGATGCAATTAGATAGGCTCGGCTTATCCTAAACATGGCATGTGAAATGCGATCAACTATCACATATTCAATTTTTGAATTGAAATACAGATGCAGTTAGCATGATGTACCGAGCCTAATGCATGCAACACAGATGTATGAATGCACGCATGCATAGCATAAGGTGTGCTTATTTAAACGTGCCCTAATACTAACCATCAAAGCAGGTAAGTAAAAGGGAAGAAAGAAATGGGGGTTGGAAGACATACACACCACCCACACACACTTATTACATATTTGCCCTCGCTCGGAGGGACCGAATAAATATTACAAATTAATTAACTACGCAAGCTAATTAAATATTACAAATTGCCTAATCAGCTAAGCGAATTAACTTAAGCTAAGAAAACAGTAAATCGCCTCGGGAAATGCGCCACCATGCATGGGCTGCCTTTGTTTTCCTTCCTTCACTCCTCTGGAGGCTGTCAAAACCTCAGGACTGCTTCCCTGGACATTGAGGAGTACCACCGGCTGAGTAGAATTGCCACCGGCAGTGTGGTGTAGTCACCGGCACAAGATGAATCCATCGGCTGCTTGTTTACTGCCGGTTGGCAATATATACTGTCGGTCGGCAAGGAATGCCTGCAGAACCTGCAATTGACAGCAACAGAGGGCAAGGCAAAGCATGGCAGCACAATTCAAGGCATATATGCACTATTCATGTCCCTTATCATGTTTGTGACTCAAAGGGGCATGTGTCTCGATTCTCGGACCACCAATCACGTATTTCCATGCATGATGGCCCAAAGAGTCAAGTATGCAATTTTCATGTCAAATGAAATGCAAACCAAACAAACATACTAAGGCCCAATTCCTATCATCAAGTCAAGGAACAAGGCATGCATGCAAGATGCAATGCAACCTAGGCATGCAAGCTAAGGATGCAACATGACATGGCAACAAATCTATGCAAGCATACAAGCAAACATGGGGCCATGCAAATGGATGCAAAGATGGACTTATGCAAGATTTGGGCAGCTCTAATAAGGCCCAAAACAGTAGCCAAAATGCCCAAACATGGAGGCTAAACACGCATGCACACATGCACATGTTATGGTCTAAGTCTTAAGCATTAAGCCAGCAACATTCAAGCACACTCGAAAAGAGATTTCATGGACAATTAGTATGCAACATGAGCTCTAAAATCATGCTATAAAATGACACCAAATCATGTTAAACAAGATAAGCAAATGCATGCAAGCATGGTCCAAACACTTGAGGCAAGTCATAAAGCTTTGAAACACATTTAGCACAACAATCATGGCATGCATTAAACAACTAAAAACAGATTTTTAGCATGTTAAAACAAGGCTAAAGGACTACTTAGATGGCATCTAAGTGACTCAAAACTCAGAGGCATGCACAATGGTCAAAACATGGAGCATGGAACACATGTTTCCAAAGCATTAAAGAGGCATGCAAGGCAGTCACGCAAGCATGAAAATGGGACTGAAATAACATGTAGGGTGGTCCCAAATCACCAAATCAATGCAAAGATGTCATGCTATACATGCACATACTTAAGGCCAACAAGCCGGAATGCAAAGGGACTATACTAAGCATGCTAAAATCAACCAAAACACTTATGGACAGACCTAAAACATGTCAAGATAAGCACAAAATCTTTACAAATGTAAACCTAAAACATGCTAGAAACAAAGGCACACAACCTAAGACATGTTAAGGGATCACAAGGCATTACATGGCAACTATGCTAAGCATGCATGGAGTACCAAAACCAATTCAAAATCATGTTATATTATGGAAATATAAGCATGAAAAATAGTCTACACATGCTCAAATACACACTCAAACATAGGCTCCCTTTAGAGGCCAAAACATGCCCTTTTCAAGGACAACAAGAAGAGGGGATGGCCCTCTCCTTTTGGAGACATCAAGGCACCATCTCCACCACTGAAATCCCTCAAGATTTCAATGGTGAAGAGACCCAAACACCAAAGTCCCGAAACTAGCACAAAATAGCACAAAATGAGGCCTTTCAAGGCCTAAGAGGGGTCAAGCACCCTCAAACCACAAAACACCCTTAATAAACAATCAAGAGGGCTAAAAAAAAGAACTTTTTTGTATTATACACTAAGCACAAAAACGAATTTAAGGTAGGTAAAAATACAATGCAAAAATGGGGTAAAAAGGGGTAAGATCCTTACCCTTGAAGACCTCTTCAACAATGGTGCTCCAATGGCCTTCCTTGGCTTGAATCCAACACCAAAACTTCAAAATCAGTCCCTTAGAACCTCAGTAGCTAGAGGAAGGTGAAACACTAGATATTTGTGTGCAATAGTATGGACTAAACACACTTTTACACACAGAAGAGGGAAAAAGAGAGAGATAATGTGTATCAAACCCTAACCCTAGAACTCAAACCCTAACAATGGCTGTCTAAGCTCTATAAAATATCCTAAGTCTCTAACAAGTGTCTACCCTAGCCACAAGAGAGAAGGCTTTTTCTATATAGAAGCTTATTGTCTTGTAAAGCTTACAAGACAAGTTTCATAAGAGGGAGATCCCTCCATACAAAAGCAAGACAGCTATCTTAAAATATCTACAAAAGTAGATGCACAGTAATCGGCCGGCCAAAAATGTCATTTTGGCCAAAAAGAGTGCCGACCGGCAGAAAATAGTGCTGACCGGCAATATACATTGCCGGTGGAAGCAAAAACCAGCCGGTGGCCTCTAGCCACTGCCGGTGGTGTGTGGGGATGTCTCACAAGGCATTCCCTGCCCCTCCAAGGCAAAACACAAGTGTTTGGTGTGAAACCAGACACTAAACGGTCGAGTTCGAAGATCCTGAGGCAAGGCGCGCGAGCCAAGACCTCCGGGAACTCCAAACGAACACAAACATGGATAATCACCGAGTGTTCAAACGGTGACGTCCAAGTCTTGAGGACGGTCAAAAATGGGGTGTCTACAATAATATATGTATATATGTGTATGTCCGTCAAGCTGGTGCTGAGATTGGAGCTTCAAAGAATTTATAGGTAGCGAGGAATGTGATATTGAATTAAATAGAAAATTATTTTTTTTCGTTTTTGTTTAAATAATAATAATTTAAAAAAGAAGAAGAAGCAATTACTAGTAGAAATAAATAATCAGCTAGGTGGCAAATGATGAATGGCCACGTGTCAGAATTTCGTTGATTTGACTGTGGAACAAAAGTCAATAAGTGAATGTATGTGACGCGTCATTTTTGGTTTTCCAAAAATATTTTTCAGAAAATTTTATTTTATTATTTTTCATAATTTTTTTTTTAATTTTGTTGAATTTTTTTAATATTTTAATTAATTTTTAAAATTTTTAGACACACTTAACATAAATACATATAAAAAAGTATAATTTTTGTGAAAAAAAATATTTTAAAAATTCACTATTATATTAACACACACTTGCTCTTTCATTAGTTACTGGCAACAATCTTTACACAAGGTTAGAGTTTCTTGAGTTTGTTTGATTCAAATTTTGTTATTGGAATTGTCATTGTTATTAATTTGCAATATGATATAATATTTTAGGAAAAAATAAATAAACCAAAACAAACGTGATGGTAACATATTTGGAATAGTGGGATTAGATGGAATTGGCATTTGAAAAAGGAATTTGATTTGGTGGGATTTGGCATTAATAAAATCTTTTCTAGTCTTATTACCCAATCTACACCCCACATCTTTTGTGATGACTCAAAATAAATAAGTAAATGAAGGGAATATATGCATGATGATGCTTCGGTGGTGGAAATAAAATAAACAAAAGATGGAATATAGATTATGATGATGTGTGTGGGTGGACATTATTTGTTAAAGCTAAAGAAGACACACATGGGGTGTCTATTTTACTCTTTCGGTGGACTATAAAACAAACAGAGAATGATAGGAGGGAGGAGGCATGGTCAGAAAAAAAAACAAGATGGTGGAGAATGATTTATTAAAGAGAGAGATACTTTTTAGAGAGAGGGGAGTCTGGATTGTGGAGTGGATTTTCTTTCTCTCTAGCTGAAACCGTGCTTCTTCTTCTGGTTCTAAAACATTATTCAAAGTGCAAAGATAAGCTATGAGTTTTAGTAATCGATCTAATGCTGACAAGGGGCATGGGGATGAAGCTGCAGTTGCCCAATTAAATGAGTTTGTCTTGGGGGATCTAATATGGGTTAGGCTCCATGGCTCTTAGTGGTGGCCTGCACAAGTTGTTGATGATAATATTGTGAGTCAGAGAGATAAACCCATAAGCAGATCAGTGGGTGAAGTTCTTGTTCGACTATATGGCCATTATAAATACATGTATGCGGATCCTTTGTCAAGTTGCGGAGAGTTTGAGAATATACTCAATCAAAACAATGGTTACTATGGTGAAATACTTATGAAAACTCTTGAGCAAGATCTTGCTGGCTTCAAATCTAGTAGGGCATTGGTGGCGAATTATTAGTTCTTGATAAGATTCTGGATCCAAACATTATCTATAGTCCCCTTGTCCCATCACAGTCTCATTATAATTTGGATCTCCAGAACATTGTTGTCAATGGTCAATTGTTGCCTATTGATCCAACAGTGTTTGCAACATCAAACAACCAAGGAACCATTGTTGATTCTGGAACAAATTTGGCATACCTGGTGGAAGAAGCTTATGATCCTTTCGTCAATACTATAACTGCCGCTATTCACAATTTGCAACACCCATCACTTCAAAAGGAAACCGGTGTTATCGAGTACCCATCAGTCTAACTGAGTTATTTCCTTCAGTTGCTTTTAATTTTACTGGTGGTGCATCCATGGTTTTAAGACCAGTAGACTACCTTGTACATGATGGTTTAGCTGATAGTGCTGCAATATAGTGCATTGGCTTTCAGAAAACTCAGGATCAAGCGGTAACTATTTTAGGAGTTTAAGCTAGGAGGAATTTTGACATTAATGAGGATGAGTGGGTTTGACACACGGAATTTTGAAATGGAAAGAATGAAAGGAAACCTCAATGAGATTGCTAATGCTTGTTAAGAAGGTGGGGGAAGAAGGTGGCATCAAACTCAACTCAATTTTGAACCCAAGGTTTTAGACCATAGTTCTTAAGATCAAAGTGGAGAGTTTGGTGAGAGCAACATTTTGATCGGTGGAGATCAAAATCCGGCAAAATCGAAAATTTGGATTTCAACTCGTTTCTTCTTCAAATTTGAGGTAGGGATTTTCTACACTCTAATATGGCTTTTAGCTTAGTTATTTGCTATTGTGTATAGATGATGAGATTTGGTTGTAGTTTGGACAAATCTAAGGTTTGGGTGTGAAATGAAAAGAGGGGTTTTTGATGAATATGAGGTAAAGGAGTATGGGGTTTGAATATAAGATCTTGGTGTACCAAAATAGTTGATTTTTGGTGTTTGGGTCAATATTGGAAAAATGGGGATTTTTGCCCTAATTTGTTAAAATGATTATTTTGTATAAATAATTGGAATTAACATTGAATATGTTAAATTGGATGGTTATTTATATAGGTGGTGAAATTGGATATGTATTATCTCACACCTTTGGAAGTTTTAAATAATTATTTATCTTGAGATTTAATATATGTCTACAGATAAATATATTGGGCTATCGGTGGAGGATAGTCATGATTGTTGTAGAAATTGTATGAGGATTAGGCGATTTAATGCTAATATATTGATTGGTTGTCATTGAATATGACCGTGCTATAAAAACATTGTATAGGTATGTTTATTGGGAGGAGATAGGGGATGTACTCCATATGTGATTATGTTTATAAATACATTGTATATGTATGTTTATTAGGAGGAGATAGGGGATGTACTCCATATATGATTATGCTTATAAATACATTGCATATGTATATTTGCTTGGGACAAGAAAAAGGATGGGCTCCATTTAAAGTAAGTTGGCCGGAGTGTCCTGGGTGAAAGACCCAAAATTTTATATATAAAATGGGTGCTGATTCTCGCGGACGAAATATCCGTAAAAGGGCAAGTTTGAAGTGTTTATGTGTGTTTTTGCATAAATGGCAAACCATTGAGTTGTAGTCTCATTTTGGTTGTTGAAAGATAATGAATTTAACTCATGAATTGAGTAGCATATATATGAACTGGAAATGAATTGAAGGAAAATGGAATAAGGTTGGTCTTAGTGGCATATGAATATGCGGCCTTTTGTGGATGCTTCCATGTCGGTATTGTTTATGTACGTAGTATTTATACCTTTGCTAAACCTCATATATTGTGTTAGATTATCTCTACTGGACTGTTGGCTCACCCTATACGGGAATATGATTTTCAGGTGTAGGTGAAATGTTTCCTCCAAGGCAATAGCGTGGATGGACTTCGGGAAGCAAGACCTTCTTAATTATGCCTTATGTGTGTATGTTTGTTATTTGTAAAGCCAAGGACTTAAGATGTAATGAGCGAGACTCAATTTGTGTAACCAAGCAATGACTTGGAAACATGTACGCCTACATGGCATTTAACTGGTTGTCAAACAGTGAACTCTGATATATGAAATTATGTTATTTCTCATATTTATTCCGCGTATGAGTTACCTTTATTGTATTATTTTGGGGGCGTTACATCTTTGGTTTTGATCTAATCTTATCTTGTCTTATTGCTTCTTGTAGTGAAGCAAAAGTGGCACTGAGGAACAGGAAAGTGGGATGTAATAAAATAGACATGCAATAATAATCACATATCATGATGGGATAGAGTGAATAAAAATTGACATGAAAAGAAATCATAATAATAATCACTATATTTGGTTTTAGTTTTTTAAATTCAGTTTTTTAACAATTAATTTTTTTTTGTATTTATTTGTTTTTAATGAATATTTTTAAAATTTTAAACAATTTTATTACTTTTTTAGATGCACCTTACTTAGATGTATGTAAATAGTAAAATATTTGTCAAAAAATATTTTAAAAAATTAATAAATACACAAAAATACGAAAAATGTATTGAATTTTCATATATATATATATATATATATTGTATTTTAGTATTTAATGAATTGTTTAAAGATTTTTTCACAAATATTATACTATTTAAGTGTATTTATGTTAGGTGTGTCTAAAAATTAAAAAAAAATGCTTAAAATATTAAAAAAAAATTCATTGAAAAGAAAAAAAAATACGGAGAATAAAAAAAATAGAATTTAAAAAAAAATATTTTCTGAAAATCAAAACCAAACAAGAAAGTAATTAATCACACCAAATGTTGACCAGTGATTCTGCCATTTTTGTTTCTCTCACATGCTCTCATCTTCTTGTTGTAGTATCAAATAATGTTTCATATTACTCCTTAACTCTCTCTCTTTCTCAAAGACTCATTGATCTCCACTTATCGGATTCATTGATCACTCACTCTCATCTCTCGGCGGTTTGGGTTGATCTTTCATGCTTTTTTTTTTTTTTGTAACGAGTTGAATAAAATTGAATTTATACTTTAATCTTAGTTGGGGATTTCTATTAAATTATTAAACTCCATTCATTTTGGACCCAATTGATTGAATCGTGACCCGTTAGTAACCATGAAATATTGTTGTGGTTTTATTATTATTATTTTATTACCATAAAAGAGTTGTGAATATTTATGGTGTGTACCATTAAAACGAAATATATTTTGTGGTGAGAAAATATTATACTTACTTTTGTCATTAAAGATGTTGAAATTTATTTTTAAATTGATATATATATATACATATATAGGTGTATATATATATATATGGTTAGACATTTGGTTAGATATTTGTTTATACTTTATATATATAAAAGTGACCAAATAGGATTTTTCTTTCAACCATTGGGTTCTTGCCGTGAGAAAGAAAAGAAAAAGGGTTCCAATGTTGGTTTTTCATGGGTTTGATATAGTGTAAGTTATTTTTGACCCCTAGTGCTTTGGATCAAAACGTGGAGGGTGGAAAAGGCGTCGTTTGGCTTCGAACAGATTTAATTTTTGTTGCCAAAAAATTTGAAAGCTTCTTGGCTTGAGGTAGGGATTTTTCCTACACTTCTTTATGCACTTTACTTGATTATATGAAGCTCAGAGTTGTATATAATTTAATTAAAATTTTTAGAAATTTTATGATTTATTTGCTTAAAAAAGAAATTTTGAGAAAAATAAAGAGTTGATGCCCAAATTGCGAAAGTGTAAACTTGGAATATGTTGGTAAGGTTATGAAAGAGCTATGTTTTAAACTTGAACAAAAACGAACTCCGATTCGATCGGTTTTGAAATTTTTACTTGTTTGCGACCAAAAGAGCATTCTTAAGAAAACAAAGGAACTATGTTTAACTTTTGGGGCTTTTGATCAAAATAGGATGTCATAGTTGAATAATTCTTGGAGAAAGAGATTGGAAAGAAAATGATGTTTTCTTGGGCATTAACGGTATTGTTTTTCTTAATGTATCTGTTGGAATAAAACCGAAACAGTTAGAAATGGACCTTGAGAGGTTACCGGACGTGATTGTGATATGAAAACTGGTGTAGTTGTTCATATTTGGTGAGATGTGGAATAGATTGTATTTATCAGAATTTTTGAAATTTAATTGTTTAAATATCTGTTTAGAAATATATGTTTTGGGCTATCGGTGAAGGGTAGCCATGATTGTTGTAGAAATGCATGAGACTTGGGTAAATTGAACCACATTTGTTGCATTGGACATTGCATTATATTCATTTCATTAGAAATGTATCTGTTTTTGAGAAATGTTTGGAAATGTATCTGTTTGCGAAAAGATGAATACTTTGTGAATCTGGGTAGGGGGTGTAAAACTACGCGGTTAGGTGTCGAGCCTTCCAGTTTACTAGTAAAAATGACAGTGGTAGTGCATTAGGGCCTACTTGCAAACACTCACCTAGAGATTCACAGAGCTTGTATTCATGTAACATATATGGTTTAAAATGGAAATGGTTTTATATCTGTTGTTGCATCCTAGCATTTATAGCGATCCCGGTTTTAGCCCGACCTTTATTATATTCCGGACTCAGGTTACGTGATTGTATGTTGTTGTCTACATCTTGTTTCCTTCCTTTAATTATTTGAATTTGAGTTTTGGGACTTGTTGGGGGAGTTTGGAACAAGTTGGTTATTAGTTGGTTCAAATAGTTATTGCCTAGATTTTAGCCTCTTCGCTCGAGCGAAGCTTCTTGCACTCGAGAGAGCCTTATGTAACTTGTCTCTTCGCTCGAGCGAGGTTTCTTGCACTTGAGTGAGAATTGAGGGTCTTCAGGTTTCTTTCCTAGACGCAGCTTTTCTGGGAAGATGTAAGTTCTTCGCTCGAGCGAGACTTTTTACACTCGAGCGAGCCTTGTGGAATTGTTTCTTCACTTGAGCAAGATTCCTTGCGCTCGAGCGTGCATCTGCATCTATGGCAGACCTGAAGCTTTGCATTCTACGCTCAAGCGAGGTCACTGTTGTGTCTGGTCGTTCGAGCGACAACTCCTTCGCTCGAGCGAAGGTCGCATATATCAATTCGCAGCAGCAATATCTTGTATCACTTTTGGTTCCTTTTCACTCAAAACCCTAGCACAACTCCATCTCTCTCTAAAATACTCCCTCTCTCTAGGAATAATCCTAGATCCAAGCATCTCTCAACCCTAGTCCTTTTGTTAAAGTGTTGGAGCATCTCAAGGGCTTTCCTCTGATCCGAGCAAAACTGAATTTGGGGCATTCTTGAAGCTCTTTATCATCTCCTTTGGTCTCCTAACTTTGAGGTAGAGATATTCTACACCTTGTTATGTTCTTTTAGCTAGGTATTTGTCATTTTGAATATATGGAGGGATTTGGGAGTGATTTGGGAAAACTTAAGGCTTGGGCTCTAAACTGAAAGAGGGGTTTTCATGTTGATTTGTAAAATAACTTTGGGGGTTTGTGTATGATGTTCTCACATGTTAAAATGGTGAAATTTAGACATATGGATTGGTATTTTGGGATAGGGGGAAATTTTCCCTAAGTTGGGTTGAATTAATTATTTTGTGTGAATAATGAAATTGATATGAGAATTATGAAATTGGAACGATTTGTGATTGAATGGTGTAGTTTGATTTGATAAATTACACACCTATGGAAAAATTTGATAATTTATCTGTTAATAAATATTATATCCGTTTAGAAATATTTGTTTTGGGCTATCGATGGAGGATAGCTGTGATTGTTGTGGAAACTGCATGAGTATTAGGTAAATTGAAACTAATTATGAATTTATGTTATTGAATATGACGATTGATTAAACCATTAAATATGTTATTTGGTTAGTCATTGCATATGGCAACGTCTTTAAATGCATTGTATATGTATCTTGTTGGGAGGAGATAGGGGATGCACTCCACTGTTTTGGGAGGAGATAGGGGATAGACTCCATTTAAAATTAAGTTGGCCGGAGTGTCCAGGGTGAAAGTCCCGAAATCTTGTGTATATGGGTGTCGGTTCCCTTGGATGAGAATTCCGTAAAATGGCAAAGATATACGTGTTGAAGTGATGAATGCATGTTTAATGGTGAATCATTGAGTTGTAGTCTCAATTTGGTTTGATTAGATAAAAATGATCTATACTCATGAATTGATTGGAAGTGAATCAATGGAAACAGATTGAAATGTCAATATCAATACCGCATGATCATGGAAAGTATGTGAATTATTCGTAAAGGTTGAACATTTAACTGATGCATATATCTTAGTTAAACTTCATATATCATGTTAGCATATCTCTACTGGGCTTTGGCTCACCCTACTTGGGAAACCATTTTCAGGTACAAGCGATACGCCGCCTCCAAGGACATAGCTTGGGAGGACAAGGATGAAGGCTCTGCTTTTGTTTATCTTTATGTTTATGTGTTTTCTTTCAAGCCGAGGACTTAAATTGTAAAGAGCTTATGACTCTCTTTTGTTGTAACCAAGTTATCTCTTGGAAAGATGTAAGCCTGTAGGGCATTTATTGTGTTCTTATCAATTAGAGTTACATGCCATAGTTTCAGGAATGAACATTTATGAAGGTGTAATGCATGTAATATCTTTTGTAATGTGGACTTTGATTAATGAAAATATAACCTTTCTACTACATTTATGGATCTTGTGCATAGTTGGTTTATCACATATTTTGAGGGTGTTACAGCATTACATGCTTTATAAAAAGAGAGATAAACTATTTTATCATGAGCATGACATGAGCATACTCCTCTTTAGTTTTTTCATGGTCCATATGTTGTGTAGTGTATCTCTACTGGGTTGTGGCTCACCCTATAAGGGAAACCATTTCTGGTACAGGTGATATGCCTCCGCCAAGGCACTGACTTGGGAGGACTCGGAGCTGAGGCTCCATTTTTTATTTATGGTTATTTATTAAATGTAAGCCCAGGGCTGTATTTGGGTTGAGTTGAAACTCCATTTTGTGTAACCAAGAATGTTCTTGGATAAATTTGTAAGCCTGTTTGGCTTCCATTTCATACTTGTTGTAAAATGCATGCTTGGGATTGGAACTGGGGCATTGAGATGTGAACAGCATCAATTTGGCATTTGGGATTAAATGGAAATGGATGTATGGAATAGTTAGCTATATTTATGTGTTTGTCTATCAGGTGAGTTTGCTGTATAAATAGATATACCCTACCCAATTTTCTGGGCATTACATTTATTTTTTTTTGTTATATGTTTCGTTTTTATGTGTGTCATTTGTGGTATAAGATAATGTCTCATACTTACTTCTTAACTCTATCTATGAGACTCTTTGATCTCTCATTTTCTTATTGAATAAATTATATCAAGAATGTCAATAATTTCTTACGAATTCTAGTTTAGTTCTTCTAATTTTGCACGTTTTATATTTCTTTCCAAAATATTAATGACAACTATTGAAAAACCATATTAACACTAAATTCAAAACGTGAGAGAAATGAATAAATTATATCAATAATCTCAATAACTTCTTAGGAATCCTAGTTTAGTTCTTCTAATTTTGCACGTTTTATATTTCCTTTCAAAATATTAATGACAATTATTGAAAAACCATATTAACACCAAATTGAAAACGTGAAAGAAATGAATAAATTATATCAACAATCTCAAAAACTTCTTGATCTCGCATCTTTCAGATTCTCATCTCTCAGCAGTTCGGATTGATCTCCTCCACCAACCATTTCAGAAGTTGCTCTCTCGCTACCATTTCGGTGAGGGATTTCACGTTTTTTTTTCTTTGTTATGTGCCTCGTTTCTAGTAGAAAATAATATCTCATACTTCTTAACTCTATCTCTCATTTTGCAGATTCTCATCTCTCAACTGTTCGAATTGATCTCCTCCACCAACCACTTTAGAACGGTTCTCTCGCTACCATTTTGGTGAGGCATTTAATGTTTTTTTAATTGTTATGTTCTTCGTTCGCAATAGCAAATTGTTAGCTTTTGATAAAACTCTCTCCAGATTGAACTATTATTTTGTATTGAATTTAACTTGTATTGATCTTGAATTTTCCACTTATTTGATTTCTTTGTCCGTAGGCTTGGGGAAATGGCTTCAATATCAAATTCTATGAACCCAGGAGAAAATCCTTTCCATTGTGTGGCATTGAACCTAAATCATCATGAACAAAAACCTCTCCTAATAGGGAAAAACTAAGATATGAAGGCCATAGGGGTATGGCCGTTGTTCCAATGTGAACCCAAAATGGTATAACCAGAAAGGTAGTGCAATCTAATAATGGTCTTCAAGATTTCTCCTTCTATAAACACTATTATCATATCCATATTAGAACTCAAATGGTAACATATTTGGAATAGTGGGATTAGATGGAATTGGCATTTGAAAATGAAATTTGATTTGGTGGGATTTGGAATTAATAAAATCTTACCTAGTCTTATTATCCAAATTACACTCCCCATCTTTGGTTTTGTTCTAATCTTATCTAGTCTTATTGCTTCTTGTAGTGAAGCAAAAGCAGGCACTGAGGAATAGGGAAGTGGGATGCAATAAAACTGACATGCAATAATAATCACGTATCATGATGGGATAGAGTGAATAAAAATTGATACAAAAAGAAATAATAATAATAATAATAATAATAATAATAATAATAATAATAATAATAATAATAATCACTATATTTGATTTTGGTTTTTTAAATTTTGTTTTTTAAAAATTAATTTTTTTATTTTTTTGTAATATTTTGTTTTTAATGAAATTTTTTAAAATTTTAAACAATTTTTTTTTTTTTTTACTTTTTTAGATGCACCTTACTTAGATGTATGTAAATAGTAAAATATTTTTCAAAAAATATTTTAAAAAATTAATAAATACACATTTTAAAAAATATTTTCTTATTGAGTAAATTATATCAATAATGTCAATAATTTCTTACGAATTCTAGTTTAGTTCTTCTAATTTTGCACATTTTATATTTCCTTCCAAAATATTAACGACAATTATTGAAAAACCATATTAACACCAAATTGAAAATGTGAGAGAAATGAATAAGTTATATCAATAATCTCAATAACTTCTTAGGAATCCTAGATTAGTTCTTCTAATTTCGCACATTTTATATTTCCTTTCAAAATATTAATGACAATTGTTGAAAAATCATATTAAAACAAAATTGAAAACGTGAGGAAAATGAATAAATTATATCAATAATCTCAGTAATTTCTTACAAATTCTAATTTAGTTCTTCTAATTTTGTACGTTTTGTATTTCCTTTCAAAATACTAATGACAATGGTTGAAAAAGCATATTAAAACCAAATTAAAAACGTGAGAGGTAAATTAATAAAATAAAAATTACAAAAAGCAATAACGAATAATGTAATTTACCCTTATTCAGGGTAATATACTCTCTATCTTTTTTTTTTCTTTTTTTCTTTTTGTTGTAGTGATTAAAATTCTTCATAATATTCAAAGTCACTTGACATCTTACGCAAGCAATTACACCGTAACTCACTTTTCTCTCTCTCTAAAAATTAACAAACCACTAGAATATTTCCTCAGATCACCTCCTCCTCTCTCTTTGTTTATACATAAATTCAACGAACAACCTTACAACTAATTAGGTACATGAATATAATTTAGACAATGAAACTAATAAATATAAAACACATGAATATAAAAATACATGAATACAAAAAATGCATGAATCCAATGTATCTAATGTATCTAATGTATGCAATTTAAATATGGCTGTAATTTTAACACTCCCCCTTAATGCCATATTGTGTGACACCCAACATTTCTCTAAAATATTCAAACTTGTCCCTTGGTAGAGCTTTGGTGAAGATGTCCTCAACTTGATCTTCAGTCTTGCTGATCTTCAGTCTTGCAGTACTTGATTTGAATCTCATCATCTTGCACAGCTTCTCTAATGAAATGATGTTTGATAACAATGTGTTTGGTACGAGAATGATAGACGAGCTTTTTTGTCATAGTAATAGTAGACTTGTTATCACACATAATTAGAGTAGCTTCACCTTGCTTCTTACCAAAATCATCCAATATATCTCTATTCACTTAGATTTGCTCATGCATTAATAAGTTGGTTGTGGATCCTCGTGTGTGGTCCCGTATTGTTAGGCTGTCTGGACTCTTATTCAAATTTTTAATAGGTAGGAGCTCATGTGATCACCACTGAGAGGGTAATTTATAGCGATCCAGGTTTTACCCCGACCTTTGTTGTGTTCTGGACTCAGGTTCCGTGGTTGTTTGTTGTTGTCTATATCCTATTTCCATCCTCTAAATCCTTGTATTTGAGTTTTGGGATGTGTTGGGTAAGTTTGGAACAAGTTGGTTGTGAGTCAGAACAAATGGTTGCTACCTAGGATTTGGCTTCTTCGCTCGAGCGAGGCTGTTTGCGCTCGAGCAAGCCTTGGATATTTGCTTCTTGCGCTCGAGCGTGCTTTGTGAGGTGTTTCTGTTCGCTCGAGCGAGCACTCTTGCGTTCGAGTGTGTGTCTACGTCTCGGTGAAGACCTGAAGGTTGGTATTCTTCACTCGAGCGAGCCTTTTCACGCTCGAGCGAGCCCTGTGTTTTGTGTTCCTTCGCTCCAGCAAGAACTCTTGCGCTCGAGCGTGCGTCTGTGTGAGTGATAGACCTGAAGCTTCGCATTGTTCACTCGAGCGACGCTTCTTGCGCTCTAGCGAGGTCTTTGTTGTATCTAGTCGCTTGAGCGACAAGTCCTTCGCTCGAGCGAGCCCTGTATATATCAGATTGCAACAACGTGATTTTACATCACTTTTTCATCTCCTTTTCATTCCAAACCCTAAATCCGGTTGTCTCTCTCTCTAAAATACCCATTTTCTCTACAAATACGCTTGATCTAGAGTTCTTCTACCCTATTTCCTTTGTAAGAAGGGTAGAATGTCACATCGGCTTCCTTGTGATCCAAAAAAGGTGGGATTTGGAGCATCTTGGGTTGCACTCTTCTTCTCCTTTGAGCTCCTACCTTTGAGGTAGGGATAATCTACTCCTTTCTATGAGCTTTAACATAAATATTAGTTATTTTGTGTAAATGGTGAAATTTGGAAATTTTAGGAAGCTAGGGTTTGAAATGTGAAATGTTTGAAAGAGGGGTTTTCTATTATTTGGGCTCCATTGTGTATGCAAGGTCTTGAAATGGGGTTACTTGTGTATAATTGATGAAATTGAGCCTTAGGGTTGATATTTGAGTAAAGGGGAAAAATGCCCTAATTTGAATTTAATGACTATTTTGTATAAATAGTAAAATAAATGTGGAAATGTGAAATTGGATTGAGAATCATGAAATTGGAGGAGATTGTGATTAAATGGTGTAGTTGGATCGATGAATCACTCACTTATGGAAAATGTGATAATTTATCTGTTTGATAAATTTAATTATCTGTTTAGAAATATCTATTTTGGGCTATTGGTGGAGGATAGCCATGATTGTTGTAGAAATTGCATGATGATTAGGTGAATTGAAACTAATCAATTCGAATATGTCATTGAATATGACGGTTGGATATTAACATTGAATATGTGATTTAACTAGTCATTGTATATGACGATGTGTGAAATACATTGCATATGTATATTGTTTGGGAGGAGATATGGGATGTACTCCATTGTTTGGGAGTAGATAGGGGATGGACTCCATTGAGAATTAAGTTGGCCGAAGTGTCCTGAGTGGAAGTTCCGAAATCGTATATATATTTGGGTGTCGGTTCCCTCGGACGTAGTTCCATAAAATGGCAAGGAAATGAAGTGTTGAATGATGTTTATTATTGAAGTGCTGATATATGAGTTGTAGTCTCATTTTTAAACTGTTTCGATAATATTGAGCTATATCATTGAATTGATTGAATTGAATATGATGTAAGTGTTGATTGGTTATGGAAATGGTATAAGTTGGTTTATAAGTGTTGACCATTTATCAAATGCTAATGTTTTAGTTACTTCTCATATTTGGTTTAGCATATCTCTATTAGGCTTTGGCTCACCCTACTTGGGACACCATTTTTCAGGTACAGGTGAGATGCCGCCTCCAAGATCTTAGCTTGGGAGGTTTAGGAGTTGAAGGATCCATTTTGATGATTTATTTTTGATGTTAAATGTGAACTCAAGCCGAGGGCTTTATATGTAAAAGAGTTAGAACTCTTCTTTTGTTGTAACCAAGTGATAGCTTGGAAAAGATGTAAGCCCTTAGGGCATTTACTTTGTTATTTGGAGTTAAAATTACGTGCTATAGTTTCAGGATAAACATCAATGAAAATGTAATGCATGTGATATCTTTTGTAAAGGAAACTCTGATAAATGAAATGTAACTTTTCTATCATGTTTATGGATCTTATGCATGATTGTCATATGCTTTAATTTGAGGGTGTTACATAATTTGTGTAGTCAAATTGGGTTGAGGTAGGTAAAATCCTCTTTGGAAGTTGGGCCGCGCAATGGGCCGAGATAAGAGCTTGTGTAGCTTGGTCTTAGGCCAAGTAGACATTAGGCCAGTCAGAGATATGTTGCTAGGGCTTGGACCTAGCAATCTGAAGGTAATCCTTCAGCGCACCAAGATGTTGTCAATAAAGAGGGTCGAGCTATGTGTAGCTCGGTAGGGTGCTACCCTATAGCTAGGGTTATCACGGCTCTGCCAAGGGGAGCACAGAGTCGAGATAGCTCGGTTGATCGTAGCGACTGCCGAGCTAAAAAGTTTGAACTATCCCACCTGCTTGGTAGTGAGACGGTTGTTCTAAGGATAAGCATTATCCTTAGGAATGCGATTCATAGGAGGATTCTCCTAAGGAGAGATGGAGTTCTATTAGGATTGTGCCACACGGAATCTAGTTTGAAAATGATGATGTGCTATATATAATTTGATGATTTTGGCACTTGACTAATATTTTGGGAAATGGAGAAATTGCCCTAGTTGGGTCAAACTATTATTTTGTACAAAAATTGGAATTGGCATTGGAAATGTGAAATTGAGAGGGTATTGATACAAATGGTGGAATTGGTTATGTATTAACTTATTCTTTTGGAAGTTTTGAATAAACTATCTGTTGAGATTGAATATTTGTTTAAAGATAACTATATTGAGCTATCGGTGGAGGATAACTTTGATTGTTGTAGAAATTGCATGTGGATTAGGTAAATTGAAACTAATCTTTTGATGGTTTTCATTGTATATGACCATAGTTATATACATTGCATATGTATGTTTGTTTGGAAGTGGAAAGGGGATGTGCTTCATGTTTAATTATCTATTTAAATACATTGCATATGTATGAATATTTGTTTGGGAGGAGAAAGGGGATGGACTCCATTATAATTATGTTAGTCGGAATGTCGTGGGTGAAAGTTTCGAAATTATACATGAGTGCCTAGCCTGCGGACGAAATATCCATAAAATGGCAATTGTAGTGTTTGTATAGCCTACGTTTACATGGGTCCCGTTTGACGGCTGCTCGCAGATGGAATTTCCGTGAAATAGAAATTTGAAGTGTTTATGCATACGTGCTTTGTAATGTGAAATTTATTGAGTTGTAGCCCTAATTCGATTGTTCAGAAATAATGATATTGAATCATGAATGGACAATAGGTAAGTGACCGGAATGTGAATTGAAAGGAAGTGTATTTAAACTTGAAATTGATGCCTTAAGAGTATATATTTATAGTTGTTAAACGTTTCATCACATGCATTGTTTATGCACTGGTACTTATATCTTTGCTAAATTTCATATACTGTGTTAGATGATTTTTACTGGGTTGTGGCTCACCCTACTTGGGAATAACTTTTCAGGTAATGATGGTATGCCTCCACCAAGGCAATAGCATTGGAAGGATCTTTCGGAAGCAAGAGCTTCCTATTTTTTTTATTTTATTTTGTATAGACTAGGGCTAAATATGTAAAGAGCGAAGCTCACTTTTGTTGTAACCAAGTTAAGACTTGGGAAGGTGGAAGCCAATAGGGCATTTTTTTATGTTAAACCCTTTTGTATCTCTAACTTCATGAAAGGACTTTTTCCCCTAATGTATGCGATTACCAATGTATGCTTTTGGGTTATATCTATTGTGTATTTTGGCGGTGTTCCAACTTGGTATCAAAGCGTACCGGGTTTGAATACTTTGGATACATGGGAAGTGGTTAGTACCACAATGGGTTTATCTCGCTTGCTAGAGACTTAAGTATAGACAGTTTTTTGCTTATCTGACAGCATGTTTATGTGATTATTTGGGTATGGGATTGAATTTCTTGGATGTTGACTGGGTCTACGGGTTTCTAGGAGTCTTATTAGAAAGGCACTTGATCACTGCTGTTTCAAATTGGAACTCTAGCAACGCTGCGGGACGATCATTATCCGGAGATGAAATTCGTATGTATTTACGTGATTATGTGCTTATGTGGAGTGAATTATTATTGTCCAATGTATTAGGACACGAGTGAGTTAGCGTCGGCACATTTGTAAATGAGCTAATCTATTTTGTTACCTTTATTAGGATACCTTTATTAGGATGTCAGGACTTGGACGTGGTGGTGGTAGACGTGGTATGTGTGGTAGGCACGAGATGCCTATACCGGATGACATTCCGGCACAAGAGGAGGGAATTGGTCAGGCCAACGTAGCCGAGCCAGTAGGTTAAAAGGCCATGAACGCCTTAGCCCGCGAAATGGCCAGAGCATTGAGGGAATCGATGGACTTTCTCAGGGTTGAAAATCAAGTCTAGGCCCTAGTAGCTGAAGCAGGGCCTTCCTTTCTAAAGAGGGAGTTTTTCCGGTCGAATCCGGATGAGTTTTTGGGTGACCCAAAGGAGCCACTAAAAGTAGATGAGTGGCTAGAACAGATGGTGATGACGTTTAAGATGCTTGGCATTAAAGATAGGGGTTTGAGAGTGACCTTGGTGTCCTTCCAGTTGAAGGGAGACGCGGTTCAATGGCGGAAATATACGCGGGGACGCATTGGACGAACTTGGGAGGCTTTTGTCGACGCCTTCCAGGATAAGTATTTTCCTCCCACTATTAGGGAGAAGTTGATGGACTAGTTTTCCAAGATGGTGCAGTTGAACACACTTGTGGCAGAGTTTGAGGCCATCTATACTAGCTTGTCTAGGTTTGCACCTGAGCTGGTGGCGACTGAGAAGCGCTGTTGTCTAGACTTCGAGAAGAGGTTGAGGATCAGACTTATATTTCGAGTGGCCGGGTCTACGATTAGGGATTATGGGCACCTTGTGGAGGCTGCAGCCCATCTTGAGACCATTATGCAGGCCAAGGAGGAGAGGATAAGGGGCTCAAGGAGGAGTCAGGACAGTTATGGGATGGTGAGCGGTAGAGGGGTTCTAACACTCAATAGTCCCAGGGAGTTCATTCGAGGTCTACCTTTCCAATGCCTAGCTGGAGTTCTGGGATAGGTGGTCAGGGAGATATGACTTGCTTCAAGTGTAGCTAGTTGGGTCACAAGTCTCTAGCTTGCCCGCAGAGGGGAGGAGGGCAGCGAGCAGCTTCATCTTCGGCTCATTCTCAGAGCCATAGTCAAAGTAGAGGTCAGTCTCTCACTTGTTATCAGTGTGGCCAGGCGGGGCACCTGAAGAGATCTTGCCCACAGTGGGGTGGCACGTCTGGTGCGTCTGGTTCGAGACAGACACAGAGTCACCAGTTGGCACAGTCGGCACAAGGAGCTTTTTCAGCTCAGTCAGTGCAGTAGGCTTACGCTCTGAGGGATGAGCAGGTAGATCAGAGGCCAACAGGGCGTGTGTATACTGTTACCGCGCCAAATGTTGTACCGGCTCCATCTATTGTGAGAGGTACCTTTTTGTTTGCAATTGTGGTACTAGTGTGTTGATTGATACGGGTGCATCCCATTCTTTTATCTCGTCTACATTTGCATTGGTTTTGGGATTGGAGTTGGCACAGTTAGCATCTCCTATTTGTGTAGAGTCCCCTATTGGTGGTGAAGTTATCTTGAGACAGGGGTGTCGGGGTTATGATATAGAGGTCGCTAGTCATCGACTTCCATTTACATTTATTTTGCTTGACATGACTAGTTATGATGTTATTTTTGGTATGGACTGGTGATCGTCATACCGAGTCATTATAGATTGCTACCGTCAGAAGGTTACTATATGTACCTTGATCAGGGATTGCTTTTATTTCTTGGGAGACCGGGTGGATAGAGTCTTATCACCGGTATATGACCTACATGGGCGGATTGAACTTAGCTGTTTGCTTGCTAGCCTTTAGAGTAGTGAGTGTGATGAAGTCCGGGCTGAGTTGCCAAGGGTGGTTTGTGAATACCCCGATGTCTTTCCCGAGAATCTTACCAGTTTACCACCTCACTGAGAGATTGAGTTCTTTATTGACTTAGTGTCTGGCACGACGCCGATTTCTATGGCACCGTATCAGTTTACACCCGCCGAGTTGAGTGAGTTGAAGGTTCAACTCCAAGAGTTGTTAGATAAGGGTTTCATCCGCCCTAGTACTTCTCCTTAGGGAGCACAGACCCTCTTTGCTAAAAAGAAAGATGAAGCCTTGTGACTTTGTATCGATTTCCAAAAGTTGAACCGAGTGACTGTCAAGAATAAGTACCCAATGCCTCGTATAGATGATCTGTTTGATCAGTTGAAAGGGTCTTGCTGTTTCTCCAAGATAGACCTGAGGTCGAGTTACCATCAGTTAAGGGAGGAGGATATCTTGAAGACGGCATTCTGTACGCGGTATGGCCATTATAAGTTTCTAGTGATGCCTTTCGGGCTAACCAACGCCCCAGCTGTATTTATGGACTTAATGAACTGAATCTTCCGTGAATTCCTGGATCGATTTGTTGTTGTCTTTGTAGACGACATTCTGATTTACTCGTTCTCTGAGAAGGTACATGAGGAGCATTTACGAGTAGTGCTTGAGTTGCTTAGAGTCCATAAGCTATATGCTAAATTCAGAAAGTGTGAGTTATGGCTGAAAGAGGTTAGATTCTTAGGCCATATAGTATCCGGGGAAGGGCTGACTGTAGATTCATCCAAGATAGAGGCAGTGCAAGATTTGACACAGAATAAGAATGCCTTTGAGATCCGTAGTTTTTTAGGATTGGCCAGGTATTGTTGTAGATTTGTGAAGGATTTCTCTACGCTAGCTTCGCCTTTGACTAAGCTGACTAGGAAGGGAATTAAATTTGTGTGGCATGAGACTTGTGAGAAGTCATTCCAGGAACTTAAAGTTAGACTTACCACTGCTCCAGTCTTGATTATTCCGGAGAGGGGTTTAGGTTACTCGGTTTATTGTGATGCCTCTCGGGAAGGTTTGGGTTGCGTTTTGATGCAAGACGGGAAAGTAGTAGCCTATGGCTCGTGACAGTTGAAAACACACGAGAGGAACTACCCTACTCATGATGAGTTAGCAGCAGTGATTTTTGCCTTGAAGATTTGGAGGCATTATCTATATGGTGAGAAGTTTGAAGTGTTTTCTGAAGTGTCTTCCGACCACAAGAGTCTGAAGTACCTGTTTATACAGAAAGACTTAAATTTGAGGCAGTGAAGGTGGATGGAGTTCATAGAGGACTATGACTTCGAGTTGCATTATCATCCCGGGAAGGCCAATGTAGTGGCCGATGCTTTGAGTAGGAAGTCTATTAGCAGTGTGGCTTGTATCGCCATCCGAGAATGGAAGATGTTGGGTGCTCTTAGGGAGTTTTACTTGCATCTTAGCGAGTTCGTTAAATCTGTGGCCTTGCTTTCAATAGTCGCATAACCTACACTTATGAACCGAGTGTTAGAAGCGTAGAGGGTTGATCTTGAGATGGAGACCCTTAGCGAGAAAATTCCCAGTGGGAAGGTGGAGAAGGGCTTGAATGTGTATCCTGACCAGAGTGTGAGATACCATGACTGTTTGTTCGTATAGGAGTCTTGCCGAGCGGAAGTGCTCTAAGAGTTTTATTATTCTCACCTTGCGGTGCATCCGGGAGGCACAAAGATGTATCATGATCTGAGTCACCAGTTTTGGTCGAGAGGAATGAAGAAGGATGTAGCCGTATTTGTATCGAAATGCCTTACTTCTCAGCAAGTGAAGGCCGAGCATTAGAGACCAGCGAGTTTGTTGCAACCCTTTCCTATAGCCAAGTGGAAGTGGGAACATGTCACAATGGATTTTGTTGTGGGCCTTTCGAGGACTTAACGGGGTAGTGATGCCATTTGGGTGGTAGTTGACCTACTGACCAAGTCTGCGCACTTTATACCTATGCGTGTGAGTGATTTGGTAGACCATCTTGCCGACTTATATATCAGGGACATTGTGAGATTGCACAGAGTCCCTATGACGATCGTTTCAGATAGAGACCCGCGTTTCACAGCCCGATTGTGGCAGAGTTTGTAGAGTGCCTTGGGCACTAGACTGACCTTTAGTACCGCGTATCATCCTCAGACAGACGGGCAGTCTGAGCGTACTATCCAGATCCTCGAGGATATGCTTCGAGGTTATGTCCTTGACTTCAAGGGGTCGTGGGAGAGGCACCTGCCCTTAGTAGAGTTTGCCTATAATAACAATTTTCAATCGAGTATTTTATGGCACCGTTTGAGTCCTTATATGGTTGACCTTGTAGATCTCCAGTGTGTTGGGACGAGGTGGGTGATGCACCTTGGTTGGGCCTAGAGTTGGTGCGGGAAACAACAGAGAAAGTGGCACTCGTTCGTAAGAGATTTATTACAGCTCAGAGTCACCATAAAAGTTATGTCGACCGTAGGAGGAGACCCTTGTGTTTTGAGGTGGGAGACCATGTGTTCCTAAAAATATCACCTAGGCAGGGTTTGATGAGATTTGGGAAGAGTGGGAAGTTGTCCCCTCGATTTATTGGTCCTTTTGAAATCTTTGAGCTAATTGGGGAGGTTGCTTATCGGTTGGCGTTGCCACCACAACTTTCCGGAGTGCATAACGTGTTTCATATTAGTATGTGTAGACACCCCATTTTTGACCGTCCTCAAGACTTGGACGTCACCATTGGAACACTTGGTGATTATCCATGTTTGTGTTCGTTCGGAGTTCTCGGAGGTCTCGGCTACGCGCCTCGCCTCAGGATCTCCGAACTCGACTGTTTAGTCTCTGGTTTTGCACCAAACACTTGTGTTTTGCCTTGGAGGGACAAGGAATGCCTTGTGAGGCATCCCCACACATCACCGGCCATGGCCAGAGACCACTGGCTGGTGTTTTGTTGCCATCGGCAATGTATATTGCCGGTCGGCATTCTTTGTTGCCGGTCGGCAGTACATTTTGTCAAAATGGCAATTTTGAGCAGCCGACTACTGTTCATCTGCTTTTGCAGATATTTTAATACAGCTGTATGGCATTTTGTTCCCCTTCATACACGTGTGTGGAGGGATGACCTTCTTGTTAGCTTACCATGTAAGCTTTACAAGATTGGCTCCTCTATAAGAGGAGCCCTCCCCTCTTGGCCTTAGGTTGGACACTTTAGAGAGAAAAACATTGTTAGAGGCTCTGGTTCTAGGGTTAGAGCTTAAATATATTCTATCTCTATACCTCTCTCTCATTTGGCCTTTGTGTGTGTATAAGTGTGTTTGTGCCTTACTATTGCACACAAACACATAGTATTACACCTTTTCTTGATTCTTGAAGGGCCAGAGGTTTGTTCTTGAAGCTTGGGAGCTGTTTTGAACCCAAAGAAGCTGCTGGAGCTTCATTTGTGAAGAGGGTCTTCAAGGGTAACAATCTTACTCCATTATTCTCCATTTTTGCATACTATTTTTTCCTATCTTAGAACTGTTTTTGAGCTTAGTGTATAATATAAAAAGTTCTGTTTTTAGGCCCTCTAAATAGTTTGTTTAGAGTGTTTTGTGGTTTGGAGGTGTTTGACCATTCCTAAGCCTTGAGAGGCTCCATTTTGTGCTATTTTGAGTGAGCTCCGGGACCTTGGTGTTTGGGCCTCCTCACCACTAAAATCTTGAGGGATTTCAGAGGTGAGGATGGTGCCTTGAGGTCCTAGGGAGGAGAGGGCCACCCCCTCTCCTTGTTGACCTTGAAATGGACAATTTTTGGCCTCTTGAGGGAGCACCTAGCTAAGCTTCTTGTTGACCATGCCTTGGCTATTTTTTGTGCTTATTATGTCATAATATGCCTCTGTTTTTAGTTGGTTTTGGTACACCATGCATGTTTAGCGTACCTACCTTGTAATGCCATGTTTAGGACTTAACATGCCTTAGGTTGTAAGCCATTGTTCTAGCATGTTTTAGGCCCAGCTTTGTGAAGCTTTTGGGCTTATTTTGCCATGTTTGAGGTCTGTCCTAGGTTGTTTGGGTCGACCTTGGCATGCTTAGTATAGCCCCTTTGCATTTTTGGTTTGTTGGCCTTAAGTGTGTGAATGTATAGCATGCATCCTTGCCTTAATTTAGTGGGTTGGGACCATTTGCCATGTTATTTCAGTCTCTTTAACATGTTTGTATGCTTGCCTTGGATGCCTCTTTGAAGCTTTGAAAGCTTGTCTTGCATGCTCCATGTTTTGGTCATTGTGCATGCCTTTGAATTTGAGCCACTTAGATGCCATCTAGGTGTCCTTTGGGTGTTGTCTAGGCCTGCCTCAGACCTATTTTAAGTCCTCTTAGCATTGTGAGGCTTGGTTGACTTAGTCTTGGTTTAAACCTCTTGGCTTGTCTTGGGTTTTTGGCTTTGTTTGCATGCTATGTTTGTCTTGTTTAAGTTGGTTTGGCACCTCCTATAGCATGATTTTCAAGGCTTAATTTACATGCTATATGTCCATGTTTGCATCCTCTTAAGTGTGCTTGAGAATTGCCCTTTAATGTTTGAAGTGTTGGAGATCATTTGCGTGCATGCTTGCATGCCATTAGTCCTTCATTTTGGGCACTTTGGCCACTGTTTTTGGGCTTAGTAAGGGCTGTCTAAACCATGCTTAGGTCCACCCTTTGCTTGCTTGCATGTTTGCCTCACATATTTGCTTGCATAATTCATGAATGCATTGCATTGCCATGTCACATCCTTAGCTCACATGCCTAGGATTGCATTCTATTTGCACGCATGCTTGGCCTCTTGAAATGCTTGTGATAGAGGTTGAGTCCCATTGGTTTGTTCATATGCATTGCATTCCATATCAAAAATGCACACTTGCTTCTTTGGGCCATCACGCATTGAAATACGCGCTTGATGGTCTGAGAACCAAGGACCATGTCCCTTTGAGTCATACACATGATAAGGGATCGGATTGGTGCATACATTGCTTGAATTGCATTGCCATGCTATGCCTTGCCCTCTGCTGCTGTCAAATGCAGATTCTGCAGACACTCTTTGCCGACCGGTAGTGTTTAGTGCTGACCGGCAATCCATTGGTGGCCGATAGCTTCACCAACAGCCGATGATCACACAATACTGCCGGTGTCCATTCTACTCAGCCGGTGGTGTCTCCCAATGTCCAGGGAAGCAATTCTGAGACTTTGGCAGTCTTCAGAGGAGTATAGCAGGGAAAACAGAGGCAGCTTATGTATGGCAGTGTACTTCCGAGCAGGACCGAGCATGCATTGCATTGGGCTCTTTTCCCGAGGCGGTTTATCTGCTTTTCCTAGATTAGTTAATTTTCTTAGCTAATCAGATGGCCTGTAATATTTAATTAGCTTGTAGGTTAATTATCTGTAATATTTATTTGGTCCCTCCGGGCGAGGGTTAATCTGTAATAAGTGTGGTTGCGTGTGTGTGCATGTCTTCTAACCCCCACTTCTTTCTTCCCTTTTACTTACCTGCTTTGATGGTTAGTAATAGGACATGTTTAATTTCGCATACCTTATGCTGCGCATGCGTGCATCTATGCATTTGTCTCGTACGCATCGGGCTCGGTACATCATTCTAACTGCATTTGTACTTCAATTCCAAATTGAATACGTGCATCAATTGATTGCATTTCACATGCCATGTTTAGGTTAGCCAAGCCTACTCTAATTGCATCCTGTATGTGTTGCATTAGTCAATTTGACATGAGCTAGGACCATGCATTTTGGCTAACTAGTTTATTGTTTTGGCACGGAGTACGATGTAAGTATTTATGCTTTAGCATCCTTGCATGCGTGTGAGTGTTGCCACGATAGCATGATTAACATGAGGCTAGCTGCTTAGGTGATATAAATTGCTTGAATGCTTGTGCGTGAAGGTTGGATTGTCTGAGTTGGAAAAACTCGTTGAAATCCGTGTTTTAGCCTACTTGCGGGTAGCAAATTCCAAAACATTTTTCCAAAACAAACGGATATGCAATGCTTATTTCCAAATTAGGCAATCTAGTCTATACTTGTTTGCTGTGCGCATAACATAGTAATTCTAGGCTAATAACCGGAATAAGAACACATAACGTTTTCAAAAACGGATATCACGGTTAGTAGAGGCTAATCTCCGGATCGGGCGAGAAGGGGTGCTCATAGCTGACCTTCCCCAATCGTACCCAAGTTCCCGAGCCGAGGCAACTTTGGTGATGACGGACACGTTGCCTTTGGCACCGAGTCAGGGTTTCCTAAATTCCCCCAAAATAAAATATTTAGGTGGCGACTCTGTATCTGGCAAAGCAGTCCATGTTTGGCACTTCTTTTCTAAAAATCTGTTTTCTCAAAATGATTTGCCAGATTTGGACTCTTTGGTTCATATTAAGAACCGTGACACAAATCGAGTCCAAACTATAGTGGCGAGGCCCCACGGGCGCGCGTCTACAGTTTCTGGCGACTCTGCTGGGGATTTTAGAGAGCTTGACTCGAACTCGTGATATCCTATTTGGATTCCATTTATGTGTCTCTTTGCATTGCATGTGCATTGGTGCGTCTAGGACACAGTGTTTGCCATCTGCCATTCCTGAACGGTTTGCTGGAGGCTTGTCTTGTCAAGGCACGACCATAAGGCTGACCGGTTATGGGCTTTGACAGTATGGGAACACAAACCCCGGTTTTTACCAGGGCACCCTTTTTGACCATTCGACCTAGTGCATATTCGGAATCCATAGTGACCATTCCAAACTAGGACAGGTTGCTTACCCGATGCTAAGTTGTTTGAAACTGCTACGTGCATAGTGAAACCCTAGCTCCTGACAAAATAGGACAGGGAAACCCTACCCCAACATAGGGGTGTCTTGGCTCTCATTTGTTTGCTATGTGCTTTTAGAGTGTATCTCTGCAGGGTATGCGCATAACAGTTTGCAAGTCTGAGTAACAGGCCTGCGGGCATCACTATCAGTATTTTGAGAATCAGTTTTACCCGAGGGTATCAGTTTGCAGGCAGAATTTTGGTGCAGAATTCAGTAGAGGGCATAGTCATCCTAGTGCTCATATCTGTTTTGGTGAAATCAGGCTGAGGTGCTGTCTGTTTTCTCTTTTGCAAGGTAGTCCTGGAACCATAGCTTCAGAAGGCTCCGATATCCCCCGAGGTTCATCGGACTTGTGCTGATAGACTTTGTCAGGTCAGAGATTCAGTTCAAGGGCAATCAGTGCTCCTTTGCCAGAGGCAGGGTAAAAAGGCCAGTTAGGCACAGATCATCAGTCTTCGAATCAGCGGTCATTATCCATCTCACCTGTGTGCAGTTGGGTTGAGATATCTGTTTTACCTCAGGGAGGTATACTGGTTGCTCAGTTAGATCAGAACAATATGTCGAGTCTGGAAGAGATGGTGCACTAACTCCAGGATAGTATGAAAGCCATGCAGCAAGACGCTGTCCATCAAGCAGAATTCGCCAAGCAACAGGCTGTGGTCATAGCCCAACAGGCAGAGACAATTGCCAGGTTGGAGCAGCAAATTGGAGTATCTACTTCACACCAGGCTCCTTCTCCACCAAGAGTTCCAACACTCGGGGACACAGCTAATGTCCAGGAGGATACGGACATTCCGACAGGGCCAGCTCCTCCCCCGGTTTTACCCCAGCTATCTAAAACACCCATCAACCTACTGGACTCCCCTTTTGAGTTAGAGACGGATCCAACGGCGCTAAAGATGAGCAAGCTTGAAAGGTTGTTCAAGAAGGCTCAAGGCATGAAATCCATCCCGGACATCGAGGATGGGTATACCGATGCAGCTGTGACGCTGCCAGACAGATTCAAGATGCCACATATTGACCGTTTCGATGGGTCTGGGGATCCCATGGTGCACTTGCGGCTGTTTTCAGACATTCTAAGGCCGATGGGCCTCACCAGATTACAGAAGCTATCATTGTTTGGCCGGACCCTATCCGGGATAGCCACAATCTGGTATGCGAAATTGGAGAACTCTGTGAAACAAAATTAGGAAGAGATGGCTGAGGCCTTCAGTGATCAATACTCCTACAACACACAGATTGAGGTCACAACTCGTGATCTTGAAGTCACCCGCCAAGAGCCAAAGGAGGGTTTTTCAGAGTTTGTGGCGAGGTGGAGAGCAAAGGCCTCGATGATGGCTACAAGGCCTTCCAACAAAGACCAGATAAGGATGGTTATGTGCAACCTCCAACCCAAACTAATGCAGAAAATGATCGTGCTCCCCTTCCCTACCTTTTCGGATCTGCATGAGATGGGGATACAGATCAAGGATGCTATGAAGCAGGGCCTTATTGATCAGGAGAAGGAGCAGCCCAGGAGGGCGTTTACCCACAGTTCGAATGCGACCACCAGCGGTGACGCAGCTGCAAGATCTTCTGAAGCGGGCATGGTCGCCACCACCACACCAAGAACAGCCACCCCTTTTGCTGGTGCATCCAATCCAAACCCCCGAACTTCGGACTATCTACCCCGAGGGAAGAGGGTTTTCACCCCACTCTTTATGCCTTTGTCTAAAGCCCTGGGGGTCCTACTCAGGAAAGGACGTCTGAAACCGTTGGAACAACGGCCTCTACCCGATCCTCTCCCTCCAAAGCATGACCCGACCAAGTACTGTGCTTTTCATCAACAAACCGGTCATGACACCGACAGTTGTGTCCGTCTTCACCACGAGATACAAAATCTGATTGACAGCAAGGTCATCCCCGCACCAGGTCCTGTAAAGTCTATTGGCACTTGATCGGTGAACTTGTGGGGGATAATGTGATGTGATCGAGGGATGAACCGCCTGAGGGCAGCGTTCAGTTTATTCCAAGATGTGGCGTTTGGCCCGCACTGTTTTGAGCATTTGCGAATGTTAGTTTTGTACTTTCTGACTTGGGTATTGGGTCAGTCTTGTCATTCTGTATTGAGTCAGTCTTTTCATACTAAGTCAGTCGGGTCTGTCTTATTGTATCGAGTCAGTCTTGTTTTGTTAGAGTCAGGTGATTTTGAGGGTGTTACCTTGGATATCACTTGCTTGTTTTGCGTTTGTCTTTTTGCTTTCTTTTGAGTCTGTTTCTGCCTTGGAGCCTATTATGCCAACAGATTTGAATGGAACAGCAGTGATTTTCACACTCTTGTGTTTGCTTCTGCCGTGTGCTAGTTGTGCCAGAAGTTTGAATGAGATGACAGTGCTCTTTGCCTGCCTTTTCTATGCCTTTGAAGTCATTGTAATGACCTAAGTTTTTCAAAACTTTTTTTCGAAACATTGTGATAAAAACGAAGAGGAAGGAATTCCTCTGGTTTTGCAAAACTTTGATCAATTTGAGAAAAGGAGAAGCATGCTAAGCCCTTAACGAATGAAATCATGTTTGTCAGCGTGAGTACTGGGAAGGACCCTGACTTGATCCAGATTGGTTCCACACTATCTTCGGCGCGAGCGATTTGTCACTTTCTTAAAAACTTTCAAAAAACAAATGTTTTACGCGGCCCTGTGAAGACCTGTGTGGGATCGCTCTTAAGATTGTGCAGCCTAGGATCGCTCTCAGCCTCAAGATTCGACCTGTTCGTTTTGAACCTCGAACTCATTCGGAACATTCAATGGACAACTATTAGAGGAGGCCCGTGTGGCCAGTTTTGAAGTAGCCCTCGAACAAGAGGCACCAAAGCCGAATCAAAAGATTAGATCTCACCAGAAGAAGCTCGTGGAGCAACCATGGTGAATTCTTCTGCAAATCATTGCAACAGCCGTTCTCCTAGACACAGAGAGGCCTCGACTTCAAAAACCATTTGGCATGGACTTGTTACACTTTTACCCTTTGAGAGGCTCGCTGGGCCGAAAACCCGGAAGGGCGACCTAGGCAAAAGTTAGAGCAAGAGAAAAATACAAAAAAAATGCAAAAAAAAGAGCAAAAAAAAATAATAATGAAAAAAAAAAAGAAAGAAAAAAGAGAATGAAAAGATACAAAAAAAGATACAAGAAAAAAATCAAAAAAAAAAGAGAAATGAAAAGAAGCTCGCAAGGTCGAAAACCCGCATCGGGCGCCTTGGCCAAAGTTAGAGCCTGAAAAGTGAAGGTTAAAATACCCGAGTGTACCTTAACCGGAACTATGTAAGGCTTGATTCCCATGTTTAGGATACGTAGGCAACTTCATCATGAAGTCTAGCCCCTAACGCTTTCATAGCGTCTCAGTTCATACAATGGTTTCGATTTCATCCCAAAGTCCAGTCGCCAACGCTTCCAAGGTGACTGTGTCCATATATTTGTTATAGCCGTCTTCGTCATCTCCGTGTCCAAGAGTTCGACCACCACCAATGAAGACTGTTTGCGGACTACTGCGGCACCATCCAAACAAGGGGCAACTTTCCGTTGCCAAGAGTCGTTGCGAGACGCCATTCAAACCAGGGGCAACTTTCCGTTGCCGTCCACCGCTTTCAAGCCAGGGGCAATTTTCCATTGCCTCTGATCCGAGGTTGCGTATCTCAAAGAGTAAGTTCCATGCTCGTTGAGCATTAGCCGTTTGCAAAAATAGTTTTTGACAATTTTTACTGAGGTTGACTATTTTCTCGAAAACTATTTCGTTTTCCAAAACTGGACTATTTCTCGCACCCAAAAAAAAAAGAAAATTTTCAGTGCTTACAGCCTGACTTGCATGGCTTTCAAATCAAAAGTCAAACAAGTACGTTAATCCGACTCTCATCTCGATCAAAACTGTTTTAGTAGAAAACCAAAACGAAAAAATGGTCAAAATGATCAACTAGGGGCACAGTTGAGTCAGGTGTTCTGTCTTTCCCCCGTCAACATACTTGCCAGGAGGGCACTCTACCTACCAGAAGAAATAGTTGTGAGCTAACGGCATCGGGCATGAACCCGCAACTTCCTATTCACCCATCAATTACCCTGGGGAGGGATGGAAAATGAGAGAATAAAGAATAGAGAGGTGTAAGTTGAGAGAAAAAGCGAGCCAAAGGGTTTTGAGGGAAAAACCGAGCTTGAGTGCCAGAGTGATGTGAGAATCACAAAGGAGGAAAGGGTGGGAAACAATACCCAGAGAAACTGGCTCCTCGTGATCTGAGGTCCCCCGTCTTCGTTAACGCGTCTGTATGTCGTGTCTTTTGTTTTGTTTACCTCAACCTTTGTTTTGAGTCTTTTCCAAGTGATACTCGATGTATTTAGGTCGTGTCCCCTTTTGTTTGAGTCCTTCCCGCTGTGTTCAGTTGTAGGCTCGATACTCCGGTTGAAAATCTATTTAATTTCAAAAATCGTTTATACTCAGAATGCTGTGCCATTCTCTATATTTGATTGTGTTTCAACTCCAGCTGGTTTCACCTCCGTAGTCCGTCTTGTCAGATTGGGCTGTTTGTTCGGAATTTGCTGTGTGCAAAATGAAACCAAATGCTATGTTACGGGCTGTATACAGATTAATCCCCAGTAGAGTAAGGGCTGCGTGTCCAGAATCAGGCAAGGGGTTGCTTGGGTTATTTTTGTTGTTGGCTGTTTAGTTATCTGATTATTACAGTGCAAGTGTTCAATTTTCAGACAACAAGTCAATTCCGTTCACATTGAGGTGTAACATGATGTGATGCGGTGCAATACATGAGATATGTAAATGTAACACTTTTTAAGCAAAAAGTTTGTTCATTTCATTATCTTTTTCAAGTACATAGCTTTGAAAATAAAAATCTGCCTGCGGCAATACAAGGTAATCTGACTACCAACAAAGAGAAAGAAAAGAAAAGAAAAAGAAAGAAAAAAAAGTACAAAAGGAAGAAAAGCAGCAATCTAGATCATCATCAGTAGTCTCGGGCCTGGGGATCTGTCCTCACCCTCTTCCTGGACGAAGGACCAGGGGCATCGTCATCAGCGTCGCCATCTTAGCCTGAGTCTGAGTCGTCTCCAGCCTCCTCAGATGACCCGCCCTCTGCCTCTGCCTCGGACTCGTCATCATCATCATCGTCATCGTCAGGGGTCGGCGTTCGAGAGCTACTCCCGACATGAACACGCCCCCCTGGTACGGGGACGTACAGCGTCTCCACACCCTCCTCGAGCAGGAATAGAGGGCCCAGCCGGAGCACCACTCACCGGAGGGATCTGGAAGGGAGGCTGAAAAATCACAAAGGGCAAATACATCAGAATAATGTGAGCAGTGTGTCAGTGCAGAATGCAGTGTATGGGTACAATGTGAACGCCGTGAGCAGTTTATCAGTGCAGAATGCAGTATATGAGTACAGTGTGCGAACGCCATGAGCAGTTTGTCATGTGCAGAATGCAATGTATGTAGTGTATCAGATGCTGTGAGATCAGTGCGTCAGGTGTGGTGTCATGCATCAGATTATGCGAATCAACTTATGAATGGTTTGAGGCCATTGTCAGAAGAACATACCGGAATACTATAGAGGGCCAGAAGGTCGAAGGTCCGCTGCAGCATCCCCATCATGGAGGCATTCAATTCCACGGACTGTCGGGTGTACTCGGAGGATGCCTGCAAGAGTATAAGATATATCAGTATTCCGCAGAATATCAAATAAACTGAAATGAAATGTCAATGCAAGATGCAAAATGAAGTAATACATACCAGAGGCAAGTCGGGGATACCGGCTAACTCATGATCAGCCGGGGGAGGAGCAAAGGGGATCTGGTAAGTCGCCCCATCTTACCCTCTATATGACAGTACAGTGGGCAGGCAGGCCAGCCAGTCCCCCGTCCCCCCCCCGAGCTCCGCTCCTGCCATGCACTCGAGCTCTCCTCGACGCTCCTGCTCCAGCCCCCGCTCCCGCTCCAGCTGCCGGCGCCGCTGGCCTCTCCCCCTCAGCTCGGCGACCATCGCTCAAGGGTCGCATAATGTAGCTCCGAACGTACTCCACATAGTCGCCCTCACCTCTGTGATGCTCTGCTCCCCAGCCAACGGTGTGATCCCTCATCTCCTGGGCGGCGAACCTCTCGGTATCTCTCATATGGGCAGGAAGTGGACCCGGCACTATCTGCTCTGGTAAACCCAGGGTCTGACGCTAGAAACGCTCGCCCAGGTACCAAGCCCGACAGACCGGGCCCTCCAACAGAATCCGACAACGGGCAGTCTCCCCTGCACCCTCATAGTGATCCCTCACCACGGTCGGTAACAGAGCCCAGGGCTGCCAGGTGATCTGAAAGTGAAATACAGTTTATTATCTACCGTTATTGAAAACATACAGTGCTAAGCGAAGCAAAGCCAAAAAAAATAAACTCTAAAGTTGAACATACCTCCGCGGCGGTGATGGTGTCGAAGTATCGGCGGAAGAAAGTAAGAGACTCCCGTGGTCTCTGCACGCATCGCACATCGAAGCGATGAGAGAAGGGGACGCCGAGTGGGATCTCCACATCGGGTACTGGGGCAAGCCTAGGAAAGTAGGCATACACCCACAACTGCAGAATAGATATCAGTATGACTATCAAATAAGGCAAAATACAGAATAAAGCAGAAATGGAAGAACCGTGTGTTGTGCAGTGTATTGTGCAGAGTATGCAGTGTGTGCAGTGTGCAGTCAGTGTAAAGCAGAGTATATGTGTGCCGGGTGTACAGTGTACAGTCAGTGTGGGGCAGTGTACAGTATACAGAAAGCAGAAGGCAGGAATGTAAAATGGGAAGAAGACGTACCTCCTAAGCTCGCCAGTAGCCACCAAGGAGCTGTCCGCTTAGGCGGGAAGAAGAGCTCATATAACCATACAATGTGGCCAGGCCTGCGCCACCCCAGTCGTAGCGGCGGATCCGCCTGACGTCCACCAGCACGCTCAACAGGCATAAGCGCACGGTGTTCGCCCGATCGGCGAAAAGGGTCGTCCCGAAAAGAAACATAATGAAGCCCTGCGCGTACTGGTCCACCTCCTCAGGGGACATCTGCACCTCCTCTGCCAAGGCCAGCTGGATCCGGAAGTGGCTCTCAAACCACGAGTACATAACGAACCCCGCTCGAGCGAGGGGAGGCTGAGTGCCAAGCAGGTACAGTTGGGCAGCGTCCCACTCATCCATATCCGTGTCGAAGGGGATCAGATCACCCCTTACCCCAATGCCAGTAAGCATTGAGAAGTCGTAAGCGGTCATCGTCATGTCCCCTGCGACGGAGAAGTGGAAGGAGTTGGTGGTATCCCACCCCTCTCCGCTAGAGCAGCAAGCAAGGGCCTGCAGGTAGTCAGTCGAGAGAGCCCCCTGCAGAAGATGCCAAAACCGGCCTCGTCGACGATGTCACGAACCGCGTCTGGTAGTTCTACGTACCAGTCCCGAGCAACGGTGTTCCCATACCCGCGGATGGTATGGGAATCCCCCTATAATAAAAAACAACAATCGCGAGGCAATATTCAAAGTGCAGTTCTAAGAAGCATACAGTGAACTACAGCGTGTGGTGTGTCAGCGTGTTCGGGTGGTTCATGGCAGATGTAGCATGCGTGCAAGTTTTAACAGATTCAAACAAATACCGGGTGCCGGTGTGCTTACAGTGAACTACAACGTGTGATGCGTCAGTGTGTTCGAATGGTTCAGTGCAAATGTAGCATGCGTGCATGTTTTCAGACTCAAGCATATATCGGGTACTAGTGTGTATGTAGTGAAATACAATGCGCGCCATGTGTTCGGGTTATTCGGGGTCAGTGCAGTATGTGTGCATGTGTCAATCCTAAACAGATATTAGTTGTAAGTTTGTTTACAATCAACTACAATACGTCAGGGTGTCTGAGCTAAAGCTGTTAAAGAGCACAACCAGCTACGGCAGTTTTGTATCCTACATTGCAGAAAGTAAAGCAGAGAAAGAAAGTTACCTCGGAAGTGCTGAAGGACAGGTGGGAGGTAGGCTCACGCAGTAGTAGCTCGGGTGGCACGTGCCTCTCGAAGCTCCTAAACTGGCGTAGTCCGTCGGGGAGCATCACATGAACTGCAGGCATATAGGTCTCCGGATCGAACGGCTGGATATGAAGTGGCAAGGGCTCGGCCTCGAGATCCATCTCAAGCTCTGGAGGAGCCCCGCCCTGTGGAAGATCGTCCACCATCTCGAAGAGAATGTGAAAATGGCCGAAAGACGAAAAACCGGGCAAAAAGGCAAAAAGTCAACAAAAAGTCAAACCCCGAGAGGGTCGAAAAAGGCCGGAAAAGTCGGAGTATGGAAAAGGTACAGGTATCGAGGAAAACTCGAGGGAAATAAGCCCCGAGTGGCTGAAATCAAAAAACAAACACCGAAACAAAGTTTCGTTCGGTTCAAAATGTTCGAAACGCGAAGATATACGCGAATCAAACAACGAAATCGAGGCTAGAACGCAAGAAAACGAGGAGATCGAAGGACGAAAACACTCCAGAGAGAGAGAGAGGCAATTTTCGAGCAAGAGGATGTGAGAAATATAGGGCTAGAGGCCCTATATTTAAAGACCCACGGCCGAAATGTCAAAACTGCCCTGAACAAGGAGTTTTTGCCGGTCGACCACACTCTTTGCCGGTCGGCAACATATTGTGCTGATAGAATTTTATGAAGGCCGATGGACGACCGGTGATGCATTCTGATGGCCGGTGGGCATCCGATGGCCTCCTACAATGGTTTTTGATCCTCCTACATCCTTATTTGGGTTATATCTGTGGTTGAGGGCCTTCATTGCTCATAACAGTGCAAAACAGTGCATCTCCGATGCTCAGCCGGCCTCCGTTGTGACCTCGGGTCGTGTCTTCTGTGCGCGGCACTCGAATTCATGCAAGGCGTATCCTTTTCGTATCCTTTTGGCTTTTACAAAACTCAAAAGTTGCCCCATGCGTATCGCCTATCAATCGTACTGTCTTGTGCGCTCGCGTTGTCTAGAACGCATCACGCAGTTTTGCGCATCTCATTGCATTTTGCATGCATTCATTCAAATTCATTACTTGCGTAGACCGCATGTTAATTACACTGCTTGCGTAGACCGCATGTTTGTTCAAATTTCGTTACTTGCGTAGACCGTATGTTTTGCTTGCGTAGACCGCATGTTTGTTCAAATTTCTTTACTTGCATAGACCGCATGTTTGTTCAAATTTCATTACTTGCGTAGACCGCATGTTTTGCTTGCGTAGACCGCATGTTCGTGATCATTTCATTACCTGCGTGGACCGCATGTTTTGCTTACGTAGACCGCATGTTCGTAATCATTTCATTACTTGCGTAGACTGCATGTTTTGCTTGCGTAGACCGCATGTTTGTTACTTGCGTAGACCGCATGTTTTGCTTGTGTAGACCGTATGTTCGTTCAAATTTCATCACCTGCGTAGACCGCATGTTTTGCTTGCGTAGACCGCATGTTTGTTCAAATTTCATTACTTGCGTAGACCGCATGTTTGCTTGCGTAGACCGCATGTTTGTTCAAATTTCATTACCTGCGTAGACCGCATGTTTGTTCAAATTTCATTACTTGCGTAGACCGCATGTTTTGCTTGCGTAGACCACATGTTCGTGATCATTTCATTACCTGCGTGGACCGCATGTTTTGCTTACGTAGACCACATGTTCGTAATCATTTCATTACTTGCGTAGACCGCATGTTTTGCTTGTGTAGACTGCATGTTTGTTACTTGCGTAGACCGCATGTTTTACTTGCGTAGACCGCATGTTTCGCTTGCGTAGACCGCATGCTTGAAACCAACTTCATTACCTGCGGAGACCGCATTCTTATGTCCAATTTCATTGCTTGCGTAGACTGCATGCTTATGATCAAATTCGTTGCCTGCGTAGACCGCGTGCTCCACTTGCATGTCTGTACCTTCAGAGCATTGTTATGCTTCCCACTTGCTTTGCGTTGTCACGTATTTTCAAGTACATTAATATGTATGTTGTTAATCACATTGTACCTGTTAAGTTGTTTTCTTTGCAGGCACGATATTGTATGTACGATTCATTTAAGGCTGGTTCAACCAGACGAGCCACACAGGTATTTCACGGTCTAGGAGACCCTAAATCCTCGGAAGGTGCAAGTCCTTCGTCGTTTGTCGTGCTCAACGGTCTAGGAGACCCTAAATCCTCGGAAGGAGCAAGTCCTTCGGTGTTTGTCGTGCCCGAACGACTTTCGATAAGTTGCATTATACATGTATTTCAAGCGACTCGTGTCGTCACATATTCAAGTTCACGTGCGTCACAAAAGCCGCGTGTTGTCGCGCATTCCATGCAACATGCATTTTATACATCATTTGTATTTCAAAAAAAAAAACATGCATTGTCATGCATCATCGTAAATAGTTGCATTGTCATGCATCATTAGAACATAGTGCATATTGCATTGTAGATCGCATGCATTCACTGCATCACCTTCTATCTATGGCTTGCGCCTTTCCCTGTTGAGCTTGGTCTGGTATGTGCCCATACTTCTCGTGTCAAAGCATAGTTCAGTAGACCGTTCTGTGTTGGCCGCGGCTTGTTTGTGTACATGCCTTTCCTAGGCAAGATTTGGTTTGGCCCGCGTGCCATATCCACTGCATTGTAGATCGCATGCATTCACTGCATCACCTTCCGTCTATGGCTCGTGCCTTTCCATGATTGAGCTTGGTCTGGTATGTGCCCATGCTTTTCACGTCGAAGCATAGTTCAGTAGGCCGTTCTATGTTAGACGCGGCTTGTACGTGTACATGCCCTTCCTAGGCAAGATTTGGTTTGGCCCGTGTGCCATATCCACTGCATTGTTATTTGCATGCATTCACTGCATCACCTTCCATCTATGGCATGCGCCTTTCCCTGTTGAGCTTGGTTTGGTATGTGCCCATACTTTTCATGTCGGAGCATAGTTCAGTAGACCGTTCTATGTTAAACATGGCTTGTATGCGTACATGCCTTGCCTAGGTAAGATTTGGTTTGGCCCGTGTGCCATGTCCATTGCCATCTCCCCAGCATATCCATATATATATTGCATTGTAGTGTAATTTTGGCATCCAGCATTAGGATCGTAGCCCTTTCCCCAGCGGGTCGTTTCCCCACTTATGTCATTTCCCCCAATACTTGTTCTCGTGTCTGTCTACATTACTCATAGTTCAATAGACCATTCTATGGTAGACGGACTTGTTACTTCCATCAATCTATTTGACATAGGTGTGGTTTCGAACCGCTCATGATTGGATCATGATTCAATTGCTTTGCATATAGTTTGCATTGTTTCAATTACATTGCATCTTTTTTTTGCATTATTTATACATTGTTTTGTATATATTGCATATCATTTCGCATCCATTTTTGCATTTTCATGCATGTTGCTAATAACATCGTACCTGTTAAGTTTGCTTTCTTTTTAGGCACGATATTGTATATACGGTTCATTTGAGGCTGGTGCAACCAGACGAGCCGCACAGGTATTGTATCCTCCGAGTGAGACGTATTGAGAATTACATAATTCTCTTACATCCTTTCTGCATTTTAGTGTAGTTTGGTGTATGCTAGCTTAAAACTGTCGCATGTTATGCTTCGTTACAGCTTTCTTTGCATGATCATAAGTTATGTCCGGCTCTGTGCATTGTCTTGCATTTTGCCCCTGCCTTCGGGCGCATATCTTGTCTGTCTTGCATGTTTGTCTGAGTCTTCGGCCTTGTCAAAAATGGGTCGTCTCTGGGCCTTGACATTCACTCCCGTCATTGTTATGACTTTCGAGTTCTGTCAAAGATGGGCAATTGTAGACACCCCATTTTTGACCGTCCTCAAGACTTGGACGTCACCATTGGAACACTTGGTGATTATCCATGTTTGTATTCGTTCGGAGTTCCCGGAGGTCTCGGCTACGCGCCTTGCCTCAGGATCTCCGAACTCGACTGTTTAGTGTCTGGTTTTGCACCAAAAACTTGTGTTTTGCCTTGGAGGGGCAGGGAATGCCATGTGAGGCATCCCCACACATCACCGGCCATGGCCAGAGGCCACCGGCTAGTGTTTTGTTGCCATCGGCAATGTATATTGCCGGTCGGCATTCTTTGTTGCCGGTCGGCAGTACATTTTGTCAAAATGGAAAATTTGAGCAGTCGACTACTGTTCATCTGCTTTTGCAGATATTTTAATACAGCTGTATGGCATTTTGTTCCCCTCCATACATGTGTATGGAGGGATGGCCTTCTTGTTAGCTTAACTTGTAAGCTTTACAAGATTGGCTCCTCTATAAGAGGAGAGGAGCCCTCCCCTCTTGGCTTTAGGTTGGACACTTTAGAGAGAAAAACAATGTTAGAGGCTCTGGTTCTAGGGTTAGAGCTTATATATATTCTATCTCTATACCTCTCTCTCCTTTGGCCTTTGTGTGTGTATAAGTGTGTTTGTGTCTTACTATTGCACACAAACACATAGTGTTACACCTTTTCTTGATTCTTGAAGGGCCAGAGGTTTGTTCTTGAAGCTTGGGAGCTGTTTTGAACCCAAAGAAGCTGCTGGAGCTTCATTTGTGAAGAGGGTCTTCAAGGGTAACAATCTTACACCTTTATTCCTCATTTTTGCATACTATTTTTACCTATCTTAGAACTATTTTTGAGCTTAGTGTATAATATAAAAAAGTTTTTTTTTTAGGCCCTCTAAATAGTTTGTTTAGAGTGTTTTGTGGTTTGGAGGTGTTTGACCCCTCCTAAGCCTTGAGAGGCTCCATTTTGTGCTATTTTGAGTGAGCTCCGGGACCTTGGTGTTTGGGCCTCCTCACCACTAAAATCTTGAGGGATTTTAGAGGTGAGGATGGTGCCTTGAGGTCCTAGGGAGGAGAGGGCCACCCCCTCTCCTTGTTGTCCTTGAAATGGACCATTTTTGGCCTCTTGAGGGAGCACCTAGCTAAGCTTCTTGTTGACCATGCATGCTTATTATGTCATGATATGCCTCTTTTTTTAGTTGGTTTTGGTACACCATGCATGCTTAGCGTACCTACCTTGTAATGCCATGTTTAGGACTTAACATGCCTTAGGTTGTAAGCCATTGTTCTTGCATGTTTTAGGCCTAGCTTTGTGAAGCTTTTGTGCTTATTTTGCCATGTTTGAGGTCTGTCCTAGGTTGTTTGGGTCGACCTTGGCATGCTTAGTATAGCCCCTTTGCATTTTTGGTTTGTTGGCCTTAAGTGTGTGAATGTATAGCATGCATCCTTGCCTTAATTTAGTGGGTCGGGACCATTTGCCATGTTATTTCAGTCCCTTTAACATGTTTGTATGCTTGCCTTGGATGCCTCTTTGAAGCTTTGAAAGCTTGTCTTGCATGCTCCATGTTTTGGTCATTGTGCATGCTTTTGAATTTGAGCCACTTAGATGCCATCTAGGTGTCCCTTGGGTGTTGTCTAGGCCTGCCTTAGACCTATTTTAAGTCCTCTTAGCCTTGTGAGGCTTGGTTGACTTAGTCTTGGTTTAAGCCTCTTGGCTTGTCTTGGGTTTTTGGCTTTGTTTGCTTGCTATGTTTGTCTTGTTTAAGTTGGTTTGGCACCTCCTATAGCATGATTTTCAAGGCTTAATTTACATGCTATATGTCCATGTTTGCATCCTCTTAAGTGTGCTTGAGAATTGCCCTTTAATGTTTGAAGTGTTGGAGATCATTTGCGTGCATGCTTGCATGCCATTAGTCCTTCATTTTGGGCACTTTGGCCACTGTTTTTGGGCTTAGTAAGGGCTGCCTAAACCATGCTTAGGTCCACCCTTTGCTTGCTTGCATGTTTGCCTCACCTATTTGCTTGCATAATTCATGAATGCATTGCATTGACATGTCGCATCCTTAGTTCACATGCCTAGGATTGCATTCTATTTGCACGCATGCTTGGCCTCTTGAAATGCTTGTGATAGAGGTTGAGTCCCATTGGTTTGTTCATATGCATTGCATTCCATATCAAAAATGCACACTTGCTTCTTTGGGCCATCACGCATTGAAATGCGCGCTTGATGGTCCGAGAACCAAGGACCATGTCCCTTTGAGTCATACACATGATAAGGGATTGGATTGGTGCATACATTGCTTGAATTGCATTGCCATGCTATGCCTTGCCCTCTGCTGCTGTCAATTGCAGATTCTACAGACACTCTTTGCCGACCGGCAGTGTTCAGTGCCAACCGGCAATCCATTGGTGGCCGATAACAGCCGATGATCACACAATACTGCCGGTGTCCATTCTACTCAGCCGGTGGTGTCTCTCAATGTCCAGGGAAGCAATTCTGAGACTTTGGCAGTCTTTAGAGGAGTATAGTAGGGAAAACAGAGGCAGCTTATGTATGGCAGTGTACTTCCGAGCAGGACCGAGCATGCATTGCATTCGGCTCTTTTCCCGAGGCGATTTATCTGTTTTTCCTAGATTAGTTAATTTGCTTAGCTAATCAAATGGCCTGTAATATTTAATTAGCTTGTAGGTTAATTATCTGTAATATTTATTTGGTCCCTCCGGGCGAGGGTGAATCTGTAATAAGTGTTGGTGCGTGTGTGTGCATGCCTTCTAACCCCCACTTCTTTCTTCCCTTTTACTTACCTGCTTTGATGGTTAGTAGTAGGACATGTTTAATTTAGCATACCTTATGTTGCGCATGCATGCATCCATGCATTTGTCTCGCACGCACCGGGCTCGGTACATCATGCTAACTGTATTTGTACTTCAATTCCAGATTGAATATGTGCATCAATTGATTGCATTTCACATGCCATGTTTAGGTTAGCCGAGCCTGCTCTAATTGCATCCTGTATGTGTTGCATTAGTCAATTTGACATGAGCTAGGACCATGCATGTTGGCTAACTAGTTTATTGTTTTGGCACGGAGTACGATGTAAGTATTTATGCTTTAGCATCCTTGCATGCGTATGAGTGTTGCCATGATAGCATGATTACCATAAGGCTAGCTGCTTAGGTGATACAAACTGCTTGAATGCCTGTGGGTGAAGGTTGGATTGTCTGAGTTAGAAAAACTCGTTGAAATCCGTGTTTTAGCCTACATGCGGGTAGCAAATTCCAAAACATTTTTCCAAAACAAACGGATATGCAATGCTTATTTCCAAATTAGGCAATCTAGTCTATACTTGTTTGCTGTGCGCATAACATAGTAATTCTAGGCTAATAACTGGAATAAGAACACATAACGTTTTCAAAAGCGGATATCACGGTTAGTAGAGGCCGATCTCCGGATCGGGCGAGAGGGGGTGCCCATAGCTGACCTTCCCCAATCGTAACCAAGTTCCCGAGCCGAGACAACTTTGGTGATGACGGACACGTGGCCTTTGGCACCGAGTCAGGGTTTCCTAAATTCCCCCAAAATAAAATATTTCGGTGGTGACTCTGTATCTGGAAAAGCAGTCCATGTTTGGCACTTCTTTTTCTAAAAATCTATTTTCTCAAAACGATTTGCCAGATTTAGACTCTTTGGTTCAGATTAAGAACCGTGACACAAATCGAGTCCGAACTGTAGTGGCGAGGCCCCACGGGCACGCGTCCACAGTATGCTTCAGAAGTATGAGCCGGATCCATCGTAGGTGTTGGATTGGACTGACTTAGAGGCAGATGAGCATGCCTCGTATGAGGAGAGACCGGTGAGAGTTTTGGACAGACGGGATCAAGTTTTGTGAGGCAAGACAATTCCCTTAGTAAAAGTATTGTGGAAGCATCATGGGGTCGAGGAAGCGACTTGGGAACATGAATTGGAAGTTCAAGAGAAATATCTGGACTTATTTGTCGATGTTTGAGTTTGTGTTGAGATTTTGATCATGATGATGAAAAGTATAAACATTGCATATGTTTTAAATTATGAGAACATGATTTATGATGTGAGCATTTTGGAAACATGGATTCTATATAAACATTGCATACGTTGTGAGAATATGAAATATTGAGTGTTGTATCACTTTTGGAGGCATTGTACGTGCTAGATAAATTTTGAAAATGTGGAATTGGTTAACCTTGTAAATGTTTTGGAAATTTGTAAATTTCATTTAATGTGGGACTTGTGCATTGAGTCGGTGAGAATGGATGACCGAAGGATGGGTCATGGTATTAAATTTGTGGGAATAACGTTGTTGTGAATGGTATAACTCGATTTTTTTTGAAACTTGATCTGTAATTTCGGGGATGAAATTCTTTAAAGGAGGGAGATTATAGCGATTCTAGCTTTGACCCATTACTTATTGTATTCCGGACTTGGGTTGGTATGGCTTTGGATAGTTATTCATATCTCATTTTCCTCGTCTTCCCTTTATTTTGGTTATCGGGTTGCAATTGTGCATTTGGAACAGGTTGGTTGCTTGTATTTCAAAACATGTGTTGCCCAGATTTTTGCCTTTCCACTTAAACGGGCATTATCACGCTCGAGCGGGCTTCACAAATTTTGCTCCTCCGCTCGAGCAGGTATTTTTACGCTCGAGCGGGAATTATCGACTCTCAGTATTTTTGAAAAGTGCATTGGATGCTCGAGCGTCCAGTCCCACGCTCGAGTGGGGGCCTTCGTCTGCAAAACTTCTGGAAATGTGCATTCCACGCTCGAGTGGGGCTTTCCACACTCGAGCGGATTGCGTGTATTTCAATCTGAAAAGATGACATTTTGAACCACTTTTTATTCTCTCTCTCTCTAAAACTTTCCAAAAAGCTTGTTCTTGAGCTTCTCTCTCAACATTTCACCTTCTCTCTTTGATTTCATCTAGATCCATTGGGATTTCGACCCTAGTGCCTTTGAGAAAAAGGTAAAGCTCGTCAAGATCTTCGTCTTAATCCAATTGAAAGTGAGTTTCGTCGTTCTTGGAGTTTCTTTCTCGTTGGACTCATCTTCTTCCTTTGAGGTAGGAATCTTTTCTACACCTTGATATGCAATTTAGCTTAGCTATTGTCTCTTGTGTAACAATGGTGCAACTTGGAGATGTTTTAAATAAACCTAGGGTATGGGCATAAAAATGAAAGAGGGGTTTTGAGTGTAGATGAAATTAATGTTTGTGGGGTTTGAAAATGATAATGTGTTATGTCTAATTTGATGATTTTGGCACTTGACTCATATTTGGGAAAATTGAGAAATTGCCCAAATTGGGTCAAACTGTTATTTTGTACAAAAATTGGAATTGGCATTGGAAATGTGAAATTGAGAGGGTATTGATACAAATGGTGGAATTGGTTATGTATTAACTCATTCTTTTGGAAGTTTTGAAAAAACTATCTGCTGAGATTGAATATCTATTTACAGTTGTATTGGGCTATCGGTGGAGGACAGCTTTGATTGTTGTAGAAATTGCATGTGGATTAGGTAAATTGAAACTAATCTTTTGATGGTTGTCATTGTATATGACCGTAGTTATATACATTGTATATGTATGTTTGTTTGGAAGTGGAAAGGGGATGTGTTTCACATTTGATTATCTGTTTAAATACATTGCATATATATGGATATTTGTTTGGGAGGAGAAAATGGTGGACTCCATTATAATTAAGTTGGCTGGAGTGTCTAGGGTGAAAGTCTCGAAATTATACATGGGTGCCTAGCCTGCAGACGAAATATCCGTAAAATGGCAATTGTAGTGCTTGTAAAGTCTACGTTTACATGCGTCCCATTTGATGGCTGCCCGCGGACGAAATTTTCGTGAAATAGAAATTTGAAGTGTTTACGCATACGTGCTTTGTAATGTGAAATTTATTGAGTTGTAGCCCCAATTCGGTTTTTGTGAAATAACGATATTGACACATGAATAGAGAACAGATAAGTGAATGAAATGTGAATTGAAAGGAAGTGGATTAAAACTTGAGATCGATGTCTTATGAGTATATATTTATAGTTGTGAAACGTTTCATCACATGCATTGTTTATGCACTGGTACTTATATCTTTCCTAAATTTCATATACTGTGTTAGATGATTTCTACTGGGTTGTGGCTCACCCTACTTGGGAATAACTTTTTAGGTAATGATGGTATGCCTCCACCAAGGCAATAACATTGGAAGGATCTTTGGGAAGCAAGAGCTTCATGTTTTGTTCATTTTGTATAGCCTAAGGCTATATATACAAAGAGCGAAGCTCACTTTTGTTGTAGCCAAGTTAAGACTTGGAAAGGTGTAAGCCAATAGGGCATTTATTTATATTAAACTCTTTTGTATCTTTAACTTCGTGTAATGAAAGGACTTTTCACCCTAATGTATGCGATTACCAATGTATGCTTTTGGGTTATATCTATTGTGTATTTTGGCGGTGTTCCAACTTGGTATCAGAGCGTACTGGGTTTGAATACTTTGGGTATGTGGGAAGTGGTTAGTACCAAAATGGGTTCGTCTCGCTTGCTAGAGAATTAAGTATAGATAGCATGTGCTTATATGACAACATGTTTATGTGATTATTTGGGTATGGGATTTAATTTCTTGGATATTGGCTGGGTCTACGGGTTTCTAGGAGTCTTGTTAGAAAGGCACTTGATCACTGCTGTTTCTAATTTGAACTCTAGCAACGCCGCGGGACGGTCATTATCTGGAGATGAAATTCGTATGTGTTTATGTGATTATGTGCTTATGCGGAGTGAATTATTGTTGTCCAATGTATTAGGACACGAGTGAGTTAGCGTCGGCACAATTGTAAATGAGCTAATCTCTTTTGTTACCTTTATTAGGATGTCAGGACGTGGATGTGGTGGTGGTAGACATGGTAGGCGTGGTAGGCACGAGATGCCTATACCGGATGACATTCTAGCACCAGAGGAGGGAATTGGTCAGGCCAACGTAGCAGAGCCGGTAGGTTAACAGGCCATGGGCGCCTTAGCCCGCGAAATGACCAGAGCATTGAGGGAATCGATGGACATTCTCAGGGCTGAGAATCAAGTCCAGGCCCTAGTAGCTGAAGCAGGGCCTTCCTTTCTGAAGAGGAAGTTCTTTCGGTCGAATTCGGATGAGGTTTTGGGTGACCCAAAGGAGCCACTGAAAGCAGATGCGTGGCTGGAACAGATGGTGAAGACGTTTGAGATGCTTGGCATCAAAGATAGGAGTTTAAGAGTGACCTTGGCATCAAAGAGGGGGTACACCCTCAAGGCATAAAAGAGGCCATGCATGCACACATACAAACATGATTCTTGGACTAAAATGTGATCCTAGATGATGTCAAATCATGAGGATGATTACAACCATGCATGCTAGAGGTCAACATGCTCAAAGCTTTTAAGCCAAAATGCAAAGCAACCCTAACAAACATGTCAAGCATGACCAAACGGATAGCCAACAGACTTTAAGCATGGAAAAACAACACTAAAAGCTTCATGGAACTAAGCCAACACACGCAAGGATCATGGCCTAATCATGAGATGCACTTCTAAGGAAAATGAAGCAATACAAAGCAAGTACTACAAGCATACAAGGAGGCACAAATCCAGCCAAAAACAGAGGTTACATATGACCTAAAACACCTAAAAAACTTCAGAAATGAGGCCAAGAATCATCAAGCACACATGCTACCCTTTTGAGCCCAAAAAGCAAGGAAACAAAACCAAGAAGGAAGAGGGGTGTCCCTTCCCTATGCAAGACTTCAAACCATCTTTTTAAACACCAAAAATGAACTGGTTTTTAGTGGTGAAAAGATCAAAATGCTGAAGTGAACAAAGCCTTATCAAAGAGGCACCAAAATGGACCAAACAAGGCCTAGAAGGGTGAGTTTGCACTCAAACCAAAAAATGACCTTAATGAAAGTGCTAAAGCAGGAAAATACAAGCCCTTTTTATGTTATACACAAGAGCTAAAACAGCAAGAAAGATAGGTAAAAAACTATTGCAAGTTTGGGGAATATAAATCAAGATGCTCACCCTTGAAGAACCTTTGAAGAACAAATGGTCTAGCCTCCTTCTTTTGATCAAAACCAGTCCAAAAACTCAAGAAACAACCCCCCAAGTCCCTCAATCTCGGAGTAAGGTGTAATAGTGTGTGTAATGGTGCAAAAGTAAGGTAAAAAACACCTTTTGAGCTAAGAAACACACACAAAGGAGGAGAGAGAGGGAGGTATAGAGATAATATGTATCTATATCTCTAAGGTCTGGTTTTTGGTTGCAAGAGTCTAACCTAGATCAAAGAGGAAGGCCCTCCTCTTATAAGACTCCCTCTTGCAAAGCTTATACAACAAGCTTGCTTAGAGGGAGATCCCTCCATACACGTGTATGGAGGGGGGAAGAGTTGGTGCCAGCTATCACAGCTGGCACAAAATATCTCCATAAAGTGGATGAACAGTGGTCGGCTGCCCAAAAATGTCATTTCGACAAAAAACAGTGCCGACCGGCAACAAAGCATGCCGACCGGCAATAAAGTGTGCCGACCGGCAAACAAAAGTGCCGATGGTAGAAAAAGACCAGCCGGTGGCCTCCAGCCACTGCCGGTGGTGTGTAGGGATGTCTCACAAGGCATTCCCTGCCCCTCCAAGGCAAAACACAAGTGTTCAGTGCAAAACTAGACACCAAACGGTCAAGTTCAGAGATCCTGAGGCAGGGCGCGCGAGCCGAGGCTTCCGGGAACTCCAAACGAACACAAACATGGATGATCACCGAGCGTTCAAACGGTGACGTCCAAGTCTTGAGGACGGTCAAAAATGGGGTGTCTACAGTTGTCCCTCTTTGACAGAACTCGAAAGTCATAACAATGACGGGAGTGAATGTCAAAGCCTAGAGACGACCCATTTTTTACAAGGCCGAAGACTCAGACAAGCATGCAAGACAAATAAGATTATGTGCCCGGAGGCAGGGGCAAAATGTAAGACAATGCACAAAGCCGGACATAACTTATGATCATGCAAAGGAAGTTGTAACGAAGCATACATGCGACGGTTTTAAGCATGGCAAACACCAAACCACACTACAATGTAGAAAGGATGTAAGAGAATTATGTAATTCTCAATACGTCTCACTCGGAGGATACAATACCTGTGCGGCTCGTTTGGTTACACCAACCTCAAATGAACCGTACATACAATATCGCGCCCGAAAAGAAAACAAACTTAACAGGTACAATATTTTTAGCAACATGCATAGTAGTATACTCGAAATGCCTGACAGCGCAAAGCAAGTGGGGAGCATAACAATGCTGTGGAAATACAAACAGGTAAGTGGAGTAAGCGGTCTACGCAGGCAACGAAATTGATCATAAGCATGCGGTCTACACAGTTAATGAAATTAACAAGCGGTCTACGCAATCAAAACATGCGGTCTACGCAGGTATCGAAATTAGCACGCGATCTACGCAATCAAAAACATGCGGTCTACGCAGGTAATGAAATTAACATGCGGTCTACGCAAGCAAAACATGCGGTCTACGCAGGTAATGAAATTGATAAATCATGCGGTCTACGCAATCAAAACATGCGGTCTACGCAGGTAATGAAATTAAATATGTGGTCTACGCAATCCAAACATGCGGTCTACGCAGGTAATGAAATTAACATGCGGTCTGCGCAATCAAAACATGCGGTCTACGCAGGTAATGAAATTGAACATGCGGTCTACGCAATCAAAACATGCGGTCTACGCAGGTAATGAAATTAAATCATGCGGTCTACGCAATCAAAACATGCGGTCAACGCAGGTAATGAAATTAACATGCGGTCTACGCAAGCAAAACATGCGGTCTACGTAGGTAATGAAATTGATAAATCATGCGGTTTACGCAATCAAAACATGCGGTCTACGCAGGTAATGAAATTAAATATGCGGTCTACGCAATCAAAACATGCGGTCTACGCAAGTAGTGAAATTAACATGCGGTCTACGCAATCAAAACATTCGGTCTACGCAGGTAATGAAATTGAATATGCGGTCTACGCAATCAAAACATGCGGTCTACGCAGGTAATGAAATTAAATCATGCGGTCTACACAATCAAAACATGCGGTCTACGCAGGTAATGAAATTAAATCATGCGGTCTACGCAATCAAAACATGCGGTCTACGCAGGTATTGAAATTAAATCATGCGGTCTACGCAATTGAAACATGCGGTCTACGCAGGTAATGAAATTAACATGCGGTCTACGCAAGGAAAACATGCAGTCTACGCAGGTAATGAAATTGAATCATGCGGTCTACGCAATCGAAACATGCGGTCTACGCAGGTATTGAAATTAAATCATGCGGTCTACGCAGGTAATGAAATTAACATGCGGTCTACGCAAGCAAAACATGCGGTCTACGCAGGTAATGAAATTGAATCATGCAGTCTACGCAATCGAAACATGCGGTCTACGCAGGTAATGAAATTGAATATGCGGTCTACGCAATCAAAACATGCGGTCTACGCAGGTAATGAAATTGATAAATCATGCGGTCTACGCAATCGAAACATGCGGTCTACGCAGGTATTGAAATTAAATCATGCGGTCTACGCAATCGAAACATGCGGTCTACGCAGGTGTTGAAATTAAATCATGCGGTCTACGCAATCGAAACATGCGGTCTACGCAGGTAATGAAATTAACATGCGGTCTACGCAAGTAAAGAAAGGATTACAAACATGCGGTCTACGCAGATAATGTAAGGATGTACCATTGAAACAATTTGTGGAGTTCACAATGCATAAAAAAAAAAAATGGGGCGGGACATTCTTCGCACGCATCGAGCATTGCTCGCAGAAGTTGTAGCCTGAGGTCAACTCAAAGGTTCACATTTCAAAGGTGTGCTTTCCCGTATTGTGAAGGTGTCCAATGACGTGGTTGACCCGAACGGAGGTGCGGAAGGTGCGTTAACCGCAAGGGGAGTTTTGCTGGTATCAATTCTGATACTTGGCTACCCTGCCATTCTACGTTTTATTTTCCTTTTTACTAGTAATTTAAGCACATTGCACTGCCTCAAGCAGGTTATTTTCTTCTCAAAATTACATATTTTGCCAAACACGTGATGGGAATGAAACAAATCATTTTATTCGAAAGAGATGCCGTATTTGAAAACTTCTTATGCATCGCATCGCAAGGTGTCACACCACAATGTGAACGAAATTGAACTCATTTGGGAATTTTGCCATCGTAATAATCAGGTAGTGAACCGACTTACAACTCGATAAGCAAAATAAGGACACGATGTAACCAAACAAGTGTGAATACAACTCGATAAACAAATCAAGAGCTCAAAGAGAGCGGAGTACAACTCGATAAGCAAATGTTCAAAAACTCGACAAGCAGACAGGCGTGGCTCCGCAAGAACCGATCGCCAGGGAGGGGTTGGAGGTGGTGGAGTTCCCCAATTCTTAGCAAAAACAGCTCAGGAAACCAGAAGGAAGCCCACCGGCTTGGAGTAGAGACCACCGGCTGCAAGAAATGGATACCAGCCATGAAATCTATTTGTCGGCAAACTATTATGGCCGGTCGGCACAAAGTTTGGCCGGTCGGCACTAAATGAGGGGATCAGCAGAATGTTGACACCTGTCCCCCACTCAACCTTATCTCCTACAAAAGATCCCAGCTTCGTAGTTTTCCTCATTTTCACATTGATTTGCACCAATGGAAGAGTTTCTTGCTCAAAATCTCACAGCTTGGATTGCTAGCTTGGATGGCTCGGAAAAAGTGAATTTCCGGGGTTTCGGCATAAATGCACTATTCACTTTGGGTCGTACCCCGTTGCACCTCCCGTTTCTTCATGCTGCGGCAAGATTTTGGAATTCGGTGACACATGTCTTCAGCTTCGCTGGGCAAGAGATATGTCCTACTTTTGAAGATTTTCGAGCCTTAATGGAGTCCGAGCGCGACGAGGAGCTCCTACCCCAACTTAATTTTGGCCATGCCCAATCCTTAGGGCGCATGTGTGGACTCAGCATGCGCGATGCCCGGTCCCTAATTTGTGATGGGATGCTGGATATTCCGAGTTTGGCCAATCGATTTTCTGATGCTGGTGATCGCAACAACCATCACTGGCAAGGCTTCCGGCGACATGCCCTCTGCTTGTGCATGTTGTCCCATTTTCTGTACGTCTCCGGCTCTAGAGGGGCTAGCGTCCGGCTTATTGAAGTTGCCCAAGGTTTGAAGGAGGGCAAGAGCTGTATTGACATGACTCTGGCTGAGACGCTAATGGGCTTAGACGCCTTTTATCGTCATGAGACGACTAGATTAGCGGGGAATCCACTACTACTACAGGTAATGTTTCCCACCCAACCTCGCACTCATGTATTGCTCACATCACTCGGCCCTCAAGCTCGATCTTTTTCTCACAAAACCCCATTCTCACTTTTCTCTCCTCGTACATCTCTCTATTCTTTACTCTCTCATTTTTCAATCCCTCCCCAGGTATGGTTGATGGACAAACTACAGGTAGTGGACTCCTGTCCAGCATATTCAGCTCGTGGCTACTTCTTCCGGCATCGTCTAGTCAATGCCTTGGATGAGGAATGGTGGTTCACTTGGATGTGTCGCTTGTCCGCAGACCATATTGCTTGGCGGTGCCCTTGGCTGAACCTTCCGGCGATGAGTTACAACATGCCCCGGCAGACTGGGATTCAACTGGTTGGTCTTACTCACTGTGTATTCTACTTCCCATTTCGGATTCGACGCCAATTTGGCCATGATCAGACCTACCCGCCAGAGAGGATAGAGTATCCTGCTGCATTCCCAGCCCGAGGCGCACAGCTTGCTTGGCAGGCCACCGCATAGAGGATGAGAGAACTCCTGGCCCCCGCTCCTACTTTCAGTTGCACTTTGTCTGATGAGTGCATAGATTGGCTCAATGAAGAAGCACAGATCGGGCCCAGCTTGGCATCAGAGGCTTCGACCAGCTCTGGGAGGGGGCGCAGGAACACCTGACTTGACTATGCCCCAGATTTATTGCTTTATTAGTACTTTTTAAGTTTTCTTTATGAATGTAATAAAAAAAAAGCAACTTCGATTGTATACAAGAGCAGGAGCACTCTGTTTGGAAATCAATGAAATTGAAAGTTGTGGTACTGAAAATTTTCCGCTTTGGTCCAAAAATGGTCAAAGTTGTAAAAAGATTATTTGAACAAAGTCAGCTTTTATTAAAACTTTTCAAAGATATTTTCGATATGGATCAGAACTGGACACGCCTGAGATCTGTCACTGAGATGCACAACCCCAGATCCCTGCAACTGGAAAGTTGCCCCTAGTCTGAAGAGCGCCGCAGCACTGCATAGCAACGGAAAGTTGCCCCTAGTCTGAGTGGCACTGCACTGGAGATTCCAACGGATGCTGATGGACAAAGATGATTGAGATGATCAAATGGACAAAGTTGATCGGGGAAGTGTTATAGCTGAACTTCAGGATGAAGCTGCCTACGTATCCCAAACATGGGAATCAAGCCTCACGTAGTTCCGGCTCAGGTTCGCTCGAGTATTTTCACTCTCCTTTTGCGCTCTAACTTTTGCCAAGGCCGCCCTTTGCGGGTTTTCAACCTTGCGAGCTCAGTTTTTATATTTTCTAATTTTTTGTGCTCTAACTTTTGCCTAGGTCGCCCTTTCGGGTTTTTGGCCTAGCGAGCCCCTCAAGGATAGTATTTCTTCAACTTGTCCATGTTGATCGGTTGAGAGAATTCTAAGCCATCTAGGTCCATCAGAACCACAACTCCGCCTGACCAAATAGCTTTGATGATGTAGGGACCAGTCCAATTAGGTCTGAACTTGCCCCTCGGGTCGTGGATGGGAGCTCGGTTATCTTTGCGCACCAAATCCCGTTCCTTCAGATTTCTGGACTTAACCTTCTTGTTAAAAGCCCGAGCAATCCTGCGCTGATAACTCTGAACGTGATACAGTGCTTTCAGCCTTCTCTCGTCAAAGAGCATAAGTTCCTCGAACCTGCTCTGCTGCCAATCTGCCTCAACTATCTGACACTCGACCAATACCCGTAAGGACGGAACCTCAATTTCGATGGGTAGAACGGCCTCCATTCCATAGACCAAAGAATACGGAGTCACCCCGGTAGAAGTTCTAATTGAAGTCCTGTAGCCCCACAGAGCAAACGGCAACTTATCTGGCCAATCTCGGTAGGTCTCCACCATTTTCCATAATATGTGCTTGATGTTCTTGTTGGCGGCCTCAACTGCTTCATTGGTTTGCGGCCGGTACGTAGATGACTTATGAAAAGCCACGTTATACTTTTCCAACAAGTCGACCACTTCTTTCTTAAAGTGGGATCCATTATCCGAGATGATCTCATTTGGCACCCCGTAGCGACAAATGATGTTGTTTCTGATGAACTTGGCGACGTGCGACGCCTTCAACACCGCGTATGATTGGGCCTCGACCCACTTTGTGAAATAATCTATCGCTACCAGGATATACTCATGTCCGTTTGACCCCTTCGGGGTAACAGCTCCGATCACATCAATCCCCCAAACAGAAAATGGCCATGGGGAAGTCATGTTGTACAGTTTGGACGGTGGGATGTTCATACGGTTTGCATGGATCTGGCATTTGTGACATCGCCGAACAAAGCCGATACAATCCTCCTCCATGGTTGACTAGTAGTAGCCCTGTCTGAGGATCTTTCTGGCCAGCATTACTCCATTCACGTGTGCGCCGCACTCCCCTCCGTGGATGGCCTCCATCAGGCGCTTCGACTCTTCAGCTCCTACACAGAGCTTATGCATTCCCAAATGACCCCTTTTGTACAGCTTACCCCCGCAGATGATAAACTGAACAGCCATTCTTCTGATGGCCCTCTTATTCTTGGCATTTGCCCCTAGTGGATATGTCTCCTTTTCCAAGAAGTTCCAAATGTCGTAGTACCAGGGGTTGTCGTCTTGAGCCTCATCTATGGCGGAAATCGACTCGTATGCTGGTGCAAACTTCTGATCAATGATGACTGGACGCATCCGGACTCCGGACGGGATGTCTATCATGGACGATAGAGTTGCTAGTGAATCTGCAAACCTGTTGTTCTCTCTTACGAGGTGGGTGAAATTTAGCTTCTCGAACCGAGGAATTAACAAATCCAAGGTTTGGTGGTAAATTATCATCGTTTCCACCTTGACCTTCCAGTCTCCTTTTGCTTGAGACACAACAAGATTCGAGTCCCCAATGACGTCCAACCGTCTTACCCCTAGTTCCAGGGCTGCTTCCAGACCAGCAATACATGCCTCATACTCTGCTTCATTGTTCGAGACTCTGAACTGGAGCTTGAATGCTAAGGGGATACGGGAATCGTCAGGCGCTATCAGCAACACCCCTATCCCATACCCATACTGGTTTGACGCTCCGTCAAAGTACATCGTCCAAGTTTCATCTTCGATGTGCAGAATGGCTTCATCTGGGAATAGGTACTCAACCGCTTCATCCCCCTCAACCGGGTGGTCGGCAAGGAACTCGGTTACCGCTCACCCTTTCACCGACTTGCGTGTTACATACTTCAAGTCAAATTTGGAAAGCAATAGCAACCAACGAGCCAGCCTACCCGTAAGTGCTGGTTTCTCAAAAAGATATTTAATGGGATCCAAACGTGAAACCAACATTACAGAGTGAGCTAACAGGTAGTGCCGCAGCTTCCTGGTAGCCCATACTAAGGCCAAACAGGCCTTCTCCAACGGAGTGTAACGGGTCTCGTAATCCAGCATCTTCTTGCTCAGATAGTAGATAGCCCTTTCCACTTTGTCTTCTGACTCCTGTGCGAGCATGCAGCCCATGGTAGTCTCAGTTACCGAAAGATACAATATCAATGGTCTCCCCGGCTCTGGTGGTGACAACACGGGCGGGTTCTGTAGATATCCTTTGATTTGTTCAAAAGCTGCTTGACATCAGCCGTCCCATTGGAATTTCTTTCCTTTCTTCAGGAGACCAAAAAGTGGTTCACAAGTCAAGGTTAATTTAGAGATAAACCGTCTTATGAATTGCACTTTACCTAGAAAGCCTCGCACCTCCTTTTCAGTCCTTGGTGGTGGCATTTCTAAGATGGCCTTGATTTTGGAAGGGTCAACCTTGATGCCCCTTTGCGTAATCAGAAACCCTAGCATCTTTCCTGCTGTAACACCAAAAGTACACTTCTGGGGATTCAGCTGCAGCCGGAACTCTCTGATTCTCTGAAAGAATTTTTGTAAGGCGGTGTAGTGGCCCTCTCTTTCTTTGGACTTGACAATCATGTCGTCCACATACACCTCGACCTCTTTATGGATCATATCATGCAATATTGTAGTTGCTGCCCGTTGATAAGTAGCTCCCACATTTTTCAGCCCAAATGGCATCACTCTATAACAATATGTACCCCACGGGGTAGTGAACGCAGTCTTCTCCCGGTCTTCGGGTGCCATTACTATCTGATTATAGCCTGAAAAGCCATCCATAAACGAAAGCAAGGCGTGTCCTGCCGTGAAGTCTATCAATTCATCAATGTGCGGCAAGGGAAAGTCGTCCTTCGGACTGGCCCTGTTCAAATCCCTGAAGTCTACACAGACCCGAATTCTGCCGTCTTTCTTCGGCACCGGAACAATGTTAACCAACCAGGTCGGGTACTCAGATACCAGCAGGAAGCCTGCGTCGATCTGCTTGGTTACCTCTTCCTTGATCTTAATGGCCCAATCAGGGCGGATCCTTCTGAGCTTCTGCTTGACAGGTCGGGCCTCGGGATCGAGAGGGATCCGGTGCTGTACAATCTCAGGATCGATTCCAGGCATGTCTTCGTAGGACCACGTGAAAACATCTTTGAAATCTTTTAATAAAGCGACTAAGTGCTCGCGTTCCTCAGAAGACAACGTGGACCCGATTTGGACCAGCCGTGGGTCCTTCTCAGTACCAACATTCACAGTAGTGATTTCATCCATTAAGGGTTTAACAAACCTTTCCTGCTCTTGATCAATTAATCGTTGCAAAACCGGAGGAATTTCTTCCTCGTCGTTTTCATCAAAATTTTGAAAATCCTGATTTAAGCAATAAATCAAAGGCACGGAAAAATACTCCGAAACCACATCCACGTCGTTCTCATTAAATACTTCCGAGCCGTCGGATTCCTCTGTTACAACAGACTCAAAAGAAAATGAAAAAGACGACCTAGACAGGACTGTGGCATCCGGGTTATCACCCCCGGGAATACCGGACTCAGACTCAGTCGAGCTGGAATCTGATTCCGACGTACAAGATTCGGTAGAATCAGATTCCGGCTCACTACCTGACCCGGTGCTGCTAGATAAAAAGCCTTCTCCATATTCCCAGATGAGAGAAGGTGCGATGGACACGTCCAAAATAGCTGATGGTTGGCCCGCAGCCGCTTCATTCCCAATCACACATACCGAGGAGCCATCCCCCAAGCACTTCTGTTCGATCGGAGGATCTGAAAGCGGACACGCCGGCGCTGCCCCCATTTCATCTTCAGCGTCCTCAGACTGTACTTCTTTATTCTGCCCAGCCTCAGCCGATAGATTTGCATGCCCTTCGGCAATGTCATCCTCGGGTAACTGTAAATCAAAGAAGATCTCAAATCCTGGCACGCGCTTCTTCTCCGCGTTTAGCCACGGCTCTGGGAAGCCACAGAACGGAAAGTCCTCCCCTTCCCGGACGAAGCGTCCGTTTAGGGTACCCCAAATGGGCTGGTGCATTAAGTCAAAGGGCTTCCCCATTTGTTTTTCCCTGGCCCTTCCGGCCATTTCCTTTCCTTTCCTTATCCAATCCTCTTTGGTGGGTAGGTAGCCCAAACCAAAGGTATGTGGGTTATGTGGCACTTCGGCCAATATTGCGGTGCCTTTCCGACCGCTCTTGCCCAATCCCATCCCGGGGATGTGCTGGAGTTTGTTCATGAGATAGATTGCTTGGGCACTGACATATATCCCTTCATTAGCTGCCATGATGTTCTGTACGACCCGAGCCTCAGCCAAGGTAAAACCCGATATGAACACATCTTCCGCACCGTGTTCGATTTCTAGAACGGGCGTAGACACTTCCGGTGGCGAATGAATTGACGAGTTTCCAAAAACAATGGCTACTCCCTTCCCATAGGGGTATTTCATCACTTGATGTAGGGTAGAGGAGACCGCCTTTACCTGATGCAGCCACGGCCGCCCCAAAAGCAGGTTGAACATTGCAGGAACCTCCAAGACGTGGAAATCTATCTCGTGCTATCCCGGCCCGACCTTTGTTTGAATCTTAACTGTCCCCATTACTTCCCGGTTGGTGTTGTCATATGCCCGAATCACCTGGGCCGTTAGCGCAAAATCAGCGACTTTCAAACCAATCGCATAAGCTGTTCTTGCCGGACAAACGTTGATGGCGGACCCCGTGTCAACAAGCACCACGGGTATCCATTTATCTCTGCACTCGACAGAGATGTAGAGCGGCTTGTTATGGTTCGCACCCTCAGGTGGCAGTTCTTTGTCAGAAAAACTCAAAGCCGGGGAACTTCCTCCCGAAAAGACTAAGCCCACCAGCTGCTCGGGCGTGGTGTCTATGGAAAGTTTGGCTTTGTCCATGGCTGAAAGGACATCCTGCCTATGTACTCGAGAAGCCATAAGCAGTCCCCCGATGGAGATGTCTGCTTGTATCTTTTTCAATTGTTTCAACACGGCCTCGTCTTCGAGTTGCTTCTCCTTTTGTTTCTCTGCTTCATTATCTTTTCCAGACGCCTCTGGTTAATCTAGGTGTGGAGGCTTGAAATACCGTCCACTCCTAGTCATGTGATCGACTTCGCCGATATACCAGGTATCATCTGGTTGGTTACCTTCCCAATCCTCGTCCGTGTGGGCAAGACACAAATCGTCGTCTTCCCATCACATACCATCTGCAGCTGACAGGCATCTGTCTGGTTCTGTTATAACTGTCCCGATATTTGCGGTCCCTTTCATCCCTATGCTCGCAGCATTTTCCATTTCCGTACTTGTGGCAGTTTCGACCCCCACGTGGCCTTTTGCTTTCCTGATCCTCTCAGAATCTTCGAACCTCTCCTGTTCTGACTGTGTCCACGTAGTAGATTGCTCACTGATCCCTGTACTCAAAATGCACCATTCCCGAGCGAAACTCTCGACACCGGCGCTCTCCAGCGATATATTCTGTTCTTCGGCACTCCCGGCCATTGTGGACATTCCCGCCCCTGCCGGGCCTTGTTCTGACTGAAACTCCCCTACTACATTTGGCTGATCGTCCAACCATCCCGTGGCCTCCGCCGATTCTTCATAATCGAACTAGTTGATGGCTGAATCTTCTGGATCTTGGTTATCATAAAATTGGAACTGGGCGAGACCTTCTTCTACGACTGCCAAATCATCCGTTCCCTGTTCTGGTCTGTCCCCTCGGATTACACACAGCTCTCCCCTGACTGGAAATTCGACGTTTAGTCTATTCTGGCCCACTGGAGAAATGTAGTCACTCGACTGTAAGCGTTCCCAACATCACTCCCAGACTCTGCAGACTCTGGTTTGACAACCTCTTTCCTGTTCTCGATGGTCACCACCACTGGCTTGGGTTGGGTTATAGCGATGTCCATCATGCACAAATCGGTGCAATCAGGAAGGAAAACTTCCGGCTTGGGCAGGTAAGAGGGTGTGATATAGATACTAGGGTCGTAGGATGCGGCCCCAGTGTGGATGAAATTGATTCTTTTGGGTGGTGGAACTTGGTTGTGTGTGGGAAGAGGATTTGTAGTAACATTGGGTTTCTCAGGGGGTAAAATCACCCCATTATCAATGAGATCTTGGATCTCATGACGCAATCGAAAACACAGGTCGGTATCGTGACCGTGTTGCTGAGATCTTGGATCTTCGCTGGATTGTGGGCAGCGGGGAGTCTTTCCGGTAAGGGCCGCGGCTCTAGGGGCTTCAGATGCCCTTTTCTGATCAAAACCCCCAAAGCTTTGGACAGGGGCATATAAAGTGGAGCGAAGGTTCTGGTATTTCTGGGAGGGTATTTGGTTGTTTGTGGGTTGCTTCCGGAGGCACCGGAGAATGGTGTGGCTGCCGCATTTTTTGGGGAAGGGTTAGTGGTGACCATACTCACTTCGGAGGTCCTGGTAGTCGTAGCGCCGCTCGGGCCTGCATTAGTATTACGATTGAAATTTCTGCGGGGTTGCTCCCGGTCATTATCAATCCACCCTTGTCTTAAGGCGTCCTCGATCTGTACCCCCATTTCATGCAGATCAGCAAAGGTAGGAAAGGGGACTACAATCATCTTTTGCATTAGCTTCGGCTGGAGATTGCGCACAATCATCCGAATCTGGTCTTTGTCCGTGGGTCTTAAGGTCATCATCGAAGCCTTAGCCCGCCATCTGGTTACAAACTCTGAGAAGCTCTCCCTGGGTTCTTGCCTCGTTGTCTCGAGATCCCGGGTCATGATCTCGATTTGTGTGTTATATGAGTACTGCAGGATGAAGGCCTCAGCCATTTTGTCCCAACTTCTCTTGACGTCGTCCTCCAACTTGGCATACCATGCGGCTGCTACACCCGACAGGGTCCGACCAAACAAAGATAACTTCTGCAATCTGGTGAGGCCCATTGGCCTTAGGACGTCTGAGAATAGTCACAAGTGCACCATGGGATCCTCAGATCCGTCAAAACGATCAATTTGTGGCATCTTAAACCGATCTGGTAGCGTCACAGCTGTGTCGATATATCCGTCTCCAATGTCCGGAATGGACTTCGTACCTTGAGATTTCTTGAACAGCTTTTCAAGCTTGTGCATTTTTAACGTCATGGGGTCTACCTCAGACTCAAAGGGAGAATCCGATAGATTGATGGGGGTGGGTGCCTTGGATTGTTGAGGTGGAATCGGGGGTGGAGCCGGCCCTGTTGGGATGTCCGTATCTTCTTGGACATTCCAGGCGTTTGGCGTCTCTTCGGGTATTGGAACCCTTAATGGCGAAGGGATTTGCTGTGAAGGTGATGCCCCAGTTTGCTGTTGCAGTCTCCCGATTAACTCTGCTTGCTCACTCATAACTGTGACTTGTTGTCTGGCGAATTCTGCCTGTCGGACAGCATCTTGCTGCATCATTTTCATGCTTTCCTGAAGTTGGCGCACCATCTCTTCTAAGTTAGCCATGCTGCTCTATTCTGACTGAGTTGTCGGTGTATGTTCCCTTTCTGCGGGTGAAACAGGATCCTGATCCCTACTGTACACAGGTGGGGTAGATGAGGCCCTCTGTACCGACTGTTGAACCGATGTCCTCTGCCTAGTTGCCTTCCGTTTAGTAACCGGGGGTAGAGAATGGTACACCGGTTGTCCTTCTATCAGATCCTCAGACCGATGGAGCCGACGAGCTCTGATCCAGAGTGCTTGGGGAATGTCTACCGGGTTGGAAGCAATGATGCTAAACTACCTAGCAAAAAGATAAATAAAGCAGTAAATAAACTAACAACCGGAAAGCATAACGGCATAAAATAAACATACAATACACAGTTGGATATGCGTAATACATAATCGATAAGCCGAACACACTATTTCTTGACACTGATCACTGTTCCCCAAACTCTCTGTTCCCGAAACTGAACCCTGATACCCACAGATAACTGATTCTCTTAAACTGATACTGATACCCTCAGGCCTGATATTCAAACTTGCAGACTGATATGTACTTTCCTATAGAGTAACACTCTAAAAGCACATAGCAAGTAAAGAGAGCCAAAAACACCCCTATATTGGGGCAGGGTTTCCCTGTCCTATTTTGTCAGGAGCTAGGGTTTCACTATGCACGCAGCAGTTCTCAAACAACCTAACATCGGGTAAGCAACCTGTCTTAGTTTGGAATGGTCACTATGGATCCGAATATGCACTAGGTCGAATGGTCGAAAAGGGTGCCCCGGTAAACCGGGGTTTGTGTTCCCATGCTGTCAGAGCCCATAACCGGTTAGCCTTATGGACATGCTTTGACAAGACAAGCCTCCGGCAAACCGTTCAGAAATGGCAGATGGCAAACACTGTGTTCCTAGGCGCACCAATGCACATGCAATGCAAAGAGACACATAAATGAAATCAAAATGGGATATCACGAGTTTGAGTCAAGCTCTCTAAAAGTCCCCAGCAGAGTCGCCAGAAACTGTAGACGCGCCCGTGGGCCTCATGCTACAGTTCGGACTCGATTTGTGTCATGGTTCTTAATCTGAACCAAAGAGTCCAAATCTGGCAAATAGTTTTGAGAAACAGATTTTTGAAAAAGTAGTGCCAAACATGGACTGCTTTGCCAGATACAGACTCGCCACCTAAATATTTTTTTATGGGAGAATTTAGAAAACCCTGACTCGGTGCCGAAGGCCACATGTCCGTCATCACCAGAGTTGTCTCGGCTCGGGAGCTTGGGTACGATCGGGGAAGGTCAGCTATGAGCACCCCCTTTCGCCCGGTCCGAAGACCGGCCTCTATTAACCGTGATATCCGTTTTTGAAAACTTTATGTGTTCTTAAACCAATTGTTAACCTAGAATTACTATGTTAAGCGCGCAGCAAACAAGTATAGACCAAACCGCCCAAATTGGAACAAAGCATTTCATGTTTGTTTTGAAAATGGTTTGCTACTCACAAGTAGGCTAAAATACAAGTTTTGCCACCCTCAAGTGGGCTTTTGGAAAAGATGATTTTGCCACTATCTAGTGGGCTTAAAATTCATAGTTTTAATGCATTATCCCAATTTAAGCAATTTGACCTCCTTCCACAGGCATTCAAGCAGTTTATCTCATATAAGCACTTAGCCACATGGCAAGCATACTATCATGGCAACACTCACACGCATGCTGGATGCTAAAGCATAACTACTTACATTGTACTCCGTGCCAAAACAGTAAACTAGTTAGCGAATATGCATGTCCTGGTTCATGTTAATTTGCCTAATGCAACACATACAAGATGCAATTTAGATAGGCTCGATTAACTTAAGCATGGCATGTGTAATGCGATCAATTAATCCATGTATTCAATTTTGGAATTTTGAAAATACGAATGCAGTTAGCATGATGTACCGAGCCTAATGCATGTAATACTAATGAATGCACGCATGCACAGCATAAGGTATGCTAATTTCAAAAAATGCCCTAATCTACCATCATAAGCAGGTAAATAAAAGGGAAGAAAGAAATGGGGATTGGAAGACATACACACACTCACCCACACTTATTACATATTTACCCTCACTCAGAGGGTCCAAATGAATATTACAGTCCCAAAATAATAAACAAATAAAATTATTACAAAATTTCTAATTTAATTTAAAAGAAAAAAAGGCAAAGGAAAGAAGAGGGTAGCCGCAGCCTCTGCCTCGGGATGCGCGAATGATGCATGCTCGAATCCGTCTCGCCCGGAAAACCCGAATTGTACTCCTGCCGCCTCTGTTTGTACTACCTTGTCTTTCTGAAAATTGCCAAAGTACTGGAGCAAGTTCCTTACATCTTGCAGAGCACCACCGGCCGGACAGAATTCCCACCGGCATTTCACAATTTCCATCGGCATTTTATTGGATTCATCGGCACTCCAGAGATTTCCGGTCGGCACCAAATTCTGTCGGTCGGCAGAAACTTCCTGCAGAAGACAATTTGACAGCAAACAGAGAACAGACAGTGCTTGGCATGGGGTTTTCAGGTACATGTGGACATGGTTGTGCTTCTTATCATGTTTTGAACTCAAAGAAGCATGACCTTCGATCCTTGAGCCATCAATGGTGCATGATGACTCAAGGGATCAAATTCGCCACTTAATGTAAGGATGCATGCAACAAACACAATGAAATCCGAAACCTTATCATGTCGAAGTCAAAGGCCCCAGTGACCGGGAATCGAGGCACATTACATCACTTGAAGTATGAATGGTCCTTGATTCCCACACTTGGTTTGACACCCCAAACCAAGTAAGTGCAATGCATGTTATGCTCATAAGGCTCGAATGCAACATGATACCAAGATGTAAAGCACAAGAAGCACTATGCAATCAACATGACAAATGTGTAATGCCAAGCATACTAGGTACAAATATGATGCAAACATGGACCAATTTGGCCATAAAGTTAGCATGGAATAGCACATTAATGGGACAATCATGCAACCAACATGAGATAAGCATGCAAAGGGAGCCTCAAAGTGATAAAGGTGCAGACCTTTATTCACCTCAAAACAGCACCAAGAGTGCTCAAAATGATGGACAAACAACTCATGCCAACATGCAAGCTAATAGACCCGAGGCTAAGGCGCCAAAAGGGCCACTTTACTTCCAACAACAAGACCAAGCTATGGCATGATTAAGACAAGTAAGGATAGATTTTTTAATGCAAAATGGGACCTCAAAAACCTCCTAGTATGGTAGCTAAAGATGACTCCCAAGAGGCATATGCACTAAGGCTCATTCCTAAGCATAAGGGGGGTACACCCTCAAGGCATAAAAGAGGCTATGCATGCACACATACAAACATGATTCTTGGACTAAAATGTGATCCTAGATGATGTCAAATCATGAGGATGATTACAACCATGCATGCTAGAGGTCAACATGCTCAAAGCTTTTAAGCCAAAATGCAAAGCAACCTTAACAAACATGTCAAGCATGACCAAACGGATAGCCAACAGACTTTAAGCATGGAAAAACAACACTAAAAGCTTCATGGAACTAAGCCAACACACGCAAGGATCATGGCCTAATCATGAGATGCACTTCTAAGCAAAATGAAGCAATACAAAGCAAGTACTACAAGCATACAAGGAGGCACAAATCCAGCCAAAAACAGAGGTTACATATGACCTAAAACACCTAAAAAACTTCAGAAATGAGGCCAAGAATCATCAAGCACACATGCTACCCTTTTGAGCCCAAAAAGCAAGGAAACAAAACCAAGAAGGGAGAGGGGTGTCCCTCCCCTATGCAAGACTTCAAACCATCTTTTTAAACACCAAAAATGAACTGGTTTTTAGTGGTGAAAAGATCAAAATGCTGAAGTGAACAAAGCCTTATCAAAGAGGCACCAAAATGGACCAAACAAGGCCTAGAAGTGTGAGTTTGCACTCAAACCACAAAATGACCTTAATGAAAGTGCTAAAGCAAGAAAATACAAGCCCTTTTTATGTTATACACAAGAGCTAAAACAGCAAGAAAGATAGGTAAAAAACTATTGCAAGTTTGGGGAATATAAATCAAGATGCTCACCCTTGAAGAACCTTTGAAGAACAAATGGTCTAGCCTCCTTCTTTTGATCAAAACCAGTCCAAAAACTCAAGAAACAACCCCCCAAGTCCCTCACTCTCGGAGTAAGGTGTAATAGTGTGTGTAATGGTGCAAAAGTAAGGTAAAAAACACCTTTTGAGCTAAGAAACACACACAAAAGAGGAGAGAGAGGGAGGTATAGAGATAATATGGATCTATATCTCTAACGTCTGGTTTTTGGTTGCAAGAGTCTAACCTAGATCAAAGAGGAAGGCCCTCCTCTTATAAGACTCCCTCTTGCAAAGCTTATACAACAAGCTTGCTTAGAGGGAGATCCCTCCATACACGTGTATGGAGGGGGGAAGAGTTGGTGCCAGCTATCACAGCTGGCACAAAATATCTCCATAAAGTAGATGAACAGTGGTCGGCTGTCCAAAAATGTCATTTCGACAAAAAACAGTGCCGACCGGCAATAAAGTGTGCCGACCGGCAAACAAAAGTGCCGATGGCAGAAAAAGACCAGCCGGTGGCCTCCAGCCACTGCCGGTGGTGTGTGGGGATGTCTCACAAGGCATTCCCTGCCCCTCCAAGGCAAAACACAAGTGTTCGGTGCAAAACTAGACACCAAACGGTCAAGTTCGGAGATCCTGAGGCAGGGCGCGCGAGCCGAGGCTTCCGGGAACTCCAAACGAACACAAACATGGATGATCACCGAGTGTTCAAACGGTGACGTCCAAGTCTTGAGGACGGTCAAAAATGGGGTGTCTACAGGGGCTCTAGGAGGAGTCAGGACAGTCAGGGGGATGGTGAGAGGCAGAGGGTTTCTAACACTCAACAGTGCTAGGGAGTTCATTCGAGGTCAACTTTTCCAATGCCTAGCTCGAGTTCTAAGAGAGGTGGTCAGGGAGATATGACTTGCTTCAAGTGTAGCTAGTTGGGTCACAAGTCTCCTGTGGTTCGGATTGATCTCCTCTACCAACCACTTCAGAAGCTGCTCTCTCGCTACCATTTCGGTGAGAGATTTCATGTTTTTTCTTTGTTATGTGCCTCGTTCGTAGTAGAAAATAATATCTCATACTTCTTAACTGTATCTCTCATTTTTGTAGATTCTCATCTCTGAACGATTCGAATCGATCTCCTCCACCAACCACTACAAAAACGGTTCTCTCACTAACATTTTGGTGAGGGATTTTATGTTTTTTTAATTGTTACAACAAAATGTCACATCAAACTCATAATCATTTCATTTTTTTTTTCTCACAAACATCACATCCAATTACAAAAAAATCCAACTATCTTTCCAAACACAAAAATTTTAGACTCCTAAAATAGTCAAAAACTAAAATAGCTTACTAAAATAGTAACTTCGCAAACATCCACATATCCAACGTGTAATACACGAAAGAAAACAAAAAAAAAAAAAAAAAAAAAAAAAAAAAAAAAAAGATGTACTCAAGAGATGGTTTGGTGTTCAAAACTAGGGAGACACATTTTGGTACCACATATTCAACGTGTAATATCATCTTTCACAACAGTAAAAAAACACAGCCCTCTCTCTCTTCCTCTCTCTCCTTCATCAACAGTTCTCCATCATCAATAATTTGCTCTGCATATAATTGTGGTTTGTATTTATGTATAACATTATTATTTTGGATATTTATTATAATTTTATGATTTGAATGATTTTCGTTGTCATAAATAATTAAAAAAACAAAATAAAAATTTCATGCATTAAAATTAACAAACATGTTTTTGAGTTTTTGTTTTTAATTTTTTTTTAAATATTTTGTTTTTTATTTTTTCAAAAATAAACAAAAACTAGTTTATAATTTTTTCATAAACATAAACTAAAAAACGTAAAATTTACCAAACGGTATCTAAACATTAATATTCAAAAAAAAAAATGTCCAACATGCAAAAAAATAAATAAATAAAAAATTGCAGTTTATTGGTTGATCGGCCGGACAATCAGTAATACCACCTCCTCACCCAGACTAACAATACCCTCGTCAAGGCCTATCGTAGTCCGAAGGAGACTACAAATCCGAAACTCCAAAACCAAAACAAATATGAGACATTTCACTATTCATCATTCACAGTCCGTATAGCGATCCCGGTTTCTAACTCGACCTTTATGGTGTTTCGGACTCGGGTCTTGTGGTTTAAGGTTGTTGTTTATGTCTTTCCCTCTTATTTCCTTTGAATTTGAGTTTTGGAATGTCTTGGGCGTGTTCAGAACAAGTTGGTTGGTTCTTGGTCTAGAACCTTTTCGCCCAGAATTTTGGTCTTCCGCTCGAGCGAGCCTTCTTGCGCTCGAGTGGGGTTTGCAATCATTCAGTAATTGTGTGTCTGCAAAAAGAAAAAAATAATACTGGGGAAGTGCTTTTCACACTGGATCGGTGTTTCTTACGCTCGAGTGGGTTTGAGCTCGAGCGGTCCCTCTGGCGCTCAAGCGGCTGTCTGAAGTTAGTAAAATACTGGACGTGAGTATTCTATGCTCAAGCGGGTAGTGCCTTGCTGTTGTGTCTTGGCACTCGAGCGGCCTTTATTGTGCTCGAGCGGGTCTAATTTTTGTGTTTAACGCTCGAGCATCAAACTCTCTGCTCGAGCGGACTGTGCATATATCAGATCGCGAAAGTGACTTTTTAAATCACTTTTTCTGTCATTTCTCTCTCAAAAACTTTCCAAAACCCTAGGTTGAGAGTCTCTCTCTCTAAAATACTCTCTCTCTCTTTACTCTTTGGCCTAGATCAAGTGATCTTTACACCCTTGTGTCATCATTAAAAAGTTGGAGCATCTCAAGATCTACCTTTTGAACCAAATAGAGTGGGGTTTCGGCATCTTTGGAGTTCATCTCTTGCTTGGCTCATCTTCTCTTCTTGAGGTAGGGATATTCTACTATCCTATATGAGTTTTAATATAAGTATTAGTCATCTTGTATAAATGATGGGTTTGAGAGAAAGATTTGGGGTAAAGTTGACGCTAGGGTTTTCATATTTGAAAGAGGGGTTTCTTATTTTGGGGTTCTATTTGTATGTGAGACCTTGAAAATGGGAATATTTGGTTATAGTGGGTGAAATTTTGCCTTGGGTGCAATGTTTGAGAAAATGGGGAGAATGCCCTAATTTGTGTTATACAAATTATTCATTTAAATGGTGAGATCATGGTGGGAAGATGAAATTGGTTTGGGAATCATGAAATTGGAGGAAATTGTAGTTAAATGGTGTAGTTAGATTGATGAATCACTCACTAATGGAAAATGTGATAATTTATCTATTTGATAGATTTGTTTATCTGTTTAGAGATAACTGTTTTGGGCTATCGGTGGAGGATAGCCATGATTGTTGTAGAAAATGCATGATGATTAGGTAAATTAAAACTAATCAATTGGAATATGTCATTGAATATGATGGTTGGATGTAAACATTGTATATGTGATTGAATTGGTCATTGCATATGGCATGCTTTTGAATACATTGTATATGTATCATTGTTTGGGAGGAGATAGGGGATGGACTCCATTTATAATTAAGTTGGCTGGAGTGTCCAGGGTGAAAGACTCGAAACTTTGCATATATGGGTGCCAGTTCCCTGGGATGAAAATTCCGTAATTTGGCAACTCTTGAAACTTTCCATATATGGGTGCCGGTTCCCTCGGATGAAAATTCCGTAAAATGGCAACTCTTGAAACTTTGCATATATGGGTGCCGGTTCCCTCGGATGAAAACTCCGTAAAATGGCAACTCTTGAAATCTTGTGCATATATATACATGGGTGCCAGTTCCCTCGGACGCAGTTCCGTAAAATGGAAAATGTATGGAAGTGTAGGATTGATGTCAAAATTGAAGTGTTGATAAATGAGTTGTAGTCTCATTTTGAATTGTTAAAATGATAATGAACTATGTCAATGAATTAACTTGGATAAATAATTGGAAGTGAATGGATAGATAGGGAATCAATGTTGATTGATTATGGAAAAGGTGTAAGATGGCCTGTAAGTGTTAAACATGTATCGAATGCTAATGTTTCAGTTAATTCTCATATACTGTTTAGCATATCTCTACTCGGCTTTGGCTCACCCTACTTGGGACACCATTTTTCAGGTACAAGTGATATGCCGCCTCCAAGGTCTTAGCTTGGGAGGTTTTGGAGTTGAAGACTCCATTTTGATATTTTGTTTTGATGGTAAATGTAAATCCAAGTCGAGGGCTTTCTATGTATAGAGTTAGAACTCTCTTTTGTTGTAACCAAGTTATCTCTTGGGAAACTGTAAACCCATAGGGCATTCATTTTGTTGCTAACATGTACAATCGTTTGTAAAGAAGACTTTGATGAATGAAAGTATGATATTTCTTCTTTGTTTATGGATTATATGAATGGTTGTCTTATACTTTATTTTGAGGGAGTTACAGTCCGAAATAGACTGTGAAATGGACTGTGATAGAGGAAAACAAATGGGCCTTAAATCAATGGAGTGGTCTTATATTTGTGAGTGTTTCTATTCACTCCAACAACTCAACCCACTCTGATTTGCACGTAATGCTAAATCACATTGAGTCAGATTCGGAAGAGAAAGCGAACTGTTTGTCCATTTTTCAAGTTCTGTCACTAAACGAAAGGTTAGGTAGTCAAGTTGACAGAAAGGCGACCTCTTTAAGTTGTAATTTAATTTTTTTAATAAATTAATATTTGATAATCTTGATAAAAAGAAAAATTAAATTAACATCTATTGATTTATACCCCAACACTGCCATATATTTTCCCGTTTCATGTCTTATTGTGTGAAGGGAGGAAGAATGGAGAGAGGGAAGAAAACTCACCGGGAAAAAAAGAATCTGAGCCATTGGCTCCTGTCTTTGTTGTCATCACCATCATCATCATTATCCACGGTGTTTGAACCGTAGGTCTAGTGTATGTCCAAACATAAGCTTAAGAAATGATTTTTCAATGGACGAAATAGAACATTAAAAAATTACGATACATGAAGAAACTTATGATCATGCTTTCAATATTGGTCTTCTCCAACGACCTCAACACGGTCAACGCAAAAAATATAATAAAACCCCCTAAGTGCCTGTGAAAATTCAAATTCAAATTCAAACTCAAAAAGAAATTGATTTCAATTTCGATTTACAATTCATTCATGAGATTGAGTCGATTCAATTCGAACAACCACGAATGACTGATGTCCAGATGTTTAGGGTTTCGTTGTGCCAAGCGAAGATGTTGAACAACGTCTCCTTCAGCATGGGTTATAGTCCAATATGAACTCGTTGTCCTTCAAGTACACAGGCAAGCTCTAGTACTTCACCAATCGCCTCTCGAATCCCTGTTTCATGTTTTGCCCCGAGTCAACTCGGCCAGCTCTCTTCTCTTCGCCATTACCACTGAGCTTTTCGCTGTTCTAGCCTCTCCATTTCATTTTCACCGAAAATCCCCCAACGTTTCTTTGTTTCCGGTGAGCTATTCGCCGAAAGTATCTCTATTTTTCAACGCCTCTCTCTCTCTCACTTGCTCCCTCCCTCCTCCTATCTCAAAATCTATAAATATGCAATTATTTATGTTTGTGCATATATAGTAGTAGATAATATGTGTATATATGTGTGTATGTATGCCAAGCTAGTGTCGAGATTAGAGCTTTAGAGAATTTATAGCTAGTGAGGAACGTGTGATCGAATTAAATAGAAAATGATTTTTTTTTCTTTTCGTTTAGAATAATAATAATTAAAAAAAGAAGAAGTAATTTCTAGTAGAAATAAATAATCAGCCAGGTGGAAAAAAGATGAATGGCCACGTGTCAGAATTTGGTTGATTTGATTGTGGAACAAAAGTCAATAAGTGAATGTATGTGACGCGTCGTTTTCAGTTTTCCAAAAATATTTTTCAGAAAATTTTATTTTATTATTTTTCGTATTTTTTTATTATTTACTAATTATTTTTAATATTTTAAGTAATTTTTTAATTTTTAGACACACTTAACATAAATACATCTAAAAATTTTAATTTTTGTGAAAAAAATCTTTTAAAAATTCACTAAATTCACTATTAAATTAACACACACTTGCACTTTCATTAGTTACTGGCAACAATCTTTACACAAGGTTAGAGTTTCTTGAGTTTGTTTGATTGAAATTTTGTTATTGGAATTGTGATTGTTATTAATTTGCAGTATGATATAATATTTTAGGGAAAAATAAAAATAAACCAAAACAAACGTGATGGTAACATATTTGGAATAGTGGGATCAGATGGAATTGTCATTTGAAAATGAAATTTGATTTAGTGGGATTTGGAATTAATAAAATATTTTGTAGTCTACTACCCAAACTACACCCCACATCTTTGGTTTTGATCTAATCATATCTAGTCTTATTGCTTCTTGTAGTGAAGCAAAAGCAGGCACTGAGGAACAGGGAAGTAGGATGCAATAAAACTGACATGCAATAATAATCATGTATCATGATGGGATAGAGTGAATAAAAACTAATATAAAAAGAAATCATAATAATCACTATATTTGATTTTAGTTTTTTAAATTCAGTTTATTAAAAATTAATATTTTTTTTTGTATTTATTTGTTTTTAACGAATATTTTTAAAATTTTAAACAATTTTTTTTTTTTACTTTTTTAGATTCACCTTACTTAGATGTATGTAAATACTAAAATATTTGTCAAAAAATATTTTAAAAAATTAATAAATACAAAAAAATAAAAAAAAAATGGATTGAGCTTATATATATATATATATATATATTTGTATTTTTAGTATTTAATGAATTGTTTAAAAAAAAAATTCACAAATATTATAATTTTTAAGTGTATTTATGTTAGGTGTGTCTAAAAATTAAAAAAAAAATAATTCTTAAAATATTAAAAAAATTCGTTGAGAAAAAAAATTCGGAGAATAAAAAAAATAGAATTTTCTAAAAAATATTTTCTGAAAATCAAAACCAAACAAGTAATTAATTAATCACACCAAATCTTGACTAGTGATTCTGCCATTTTCGTTTCTCTCGTATGCTCTCATCTTCTTGTTGTAGTATCAAATAATGTAACGCCCCAAAATAATCCAAGATAAATTAAATACATCTACCAACATCCACTAAATAATAATAGTGATTCTCCAACCTTTACATTATTAATCAACAAGGTTTATACAAAAAGTTCCACATGCGAATTATGCATTCAACGGTATGAAAACACGTGAATCTATAGCATGCAGAGCATCAATCCCAAAATAAATAAAACGCCCTTTAGGGCTTACATCTTCCAAGGCTTGAGCCCAGTTACACAAAAATGGTTTCACGAACCCATACATTTAAAGCCCTTGGCTAACAATTAAATTCACACCAAATAGAGTCATCTACTCTTCACAAAAATATGTCTACACCCTCAACTCGACAGGATCACCACATCTTTACCTGCACCAAAATCCCATAGGGGTGAGCATGAAGCCCAATAGAGAATCCTTACAAAGTATATACAGTTATGCAAAATTTTCCAATATTAAATGCAAGTGCTATGCAATGCCAATTTAATGAAAATTTCATTTACACGCTCTTCTTGAAAATCACCATGTTCAACAACAATTGAAATATCAACAATTCCGAAACTTACAATTTTGTTCAATAAGGGGCGGCAAATACGACTCAGGTAATCCCTAGGTTGGTGTCTGCAAGTAGGCTCAACTAGCACTACCAAAATTGTCACACCCCGAATTTTATTTACTCGAAAACATTACCATGAACCAGAAATTTAGGTCCATTTAAAAAAAAAAAAAAAACTATTACCCTTGAGTAATAGAAACATGATAGTACATGTTCTCTCTCATTATGAATACAACAACAATAATAATAATACATGCTAAGCTCTCGCTACGGAGTTACAAATAAATAATTACAAACATCAAAGTACAAAGAGATTGCACACAGGATCTACATGAACTTCCTAATCCTTCAACAAATCAATCCGAATTCTCTTCCTGTAAAAAAAAGGAAACAACAAGGGGTGAGCACAATTACCCAGTAGGAATCTCATAGTTCTAAAGCAATAACCATCCTATTGATAGAAATGATCATGCATGCAGGGTGATACCATATAGTAAACTAATGTTTTGTAATTTCAAAATATTATACGTAGAGTACCTTTTTCTCAAAGTTTATTTGAACATTGTAAAGAAAACCATCAACTATCAAAACTATCCCTTTTTATCAAAAAATCATAAAATCTTTTTTGAAAACAAATATATTTAAGGAACAACATCATTTTAAATTTATTACCCCATTCCAAAATATTCCTCATTTAATTTCATCTTAACATTCCTCTTTTTTATTCATGTTCTCTCATTTTTCTAGTTACATTTATTATAACGTCATAACCTCAAGTTCAAGTTCCCTTTATAATCCAAAACATCCCACATACATGCTATTCCCACCAATCTATTCATATTTTCTATAACTCCTCAATGTAAAAATTCAAATCTCTTTTATAGTTAATAATTGTTATCCTACACTCAACTCTTACTTATCTAACAACTACATCACATCTACACTTGCATTATCAACTATAATTCAACATATCACAACTATATCATATCCACATGTGTGTTATCAATCATAATTCAACATATCCCAAGGATAATAAATCGTTTTAATTCTATTTCTCAATTAATCACAAAACAAAACTCTTAATTTTTCCTTATAGATACAAACAACCCGGTGAGTTCTTTATCACCAATCCTTTATCCAATTACCATTTCATTATCCATTCTTTTCAAATAATTTCTATGTGTATTTCCATTCCATACCAATTTACACATCACATGGTAATTTCACAAGTTCATCACAAGTCACATATATCACATATATCATCACTGACCTCAACACACTTCATAACACATTCCACCTTTTGCCGGCTTGATACGGCGGGATAACGGGCACCTAATTCATAGCACATTCCACCTTTTGCCGGCTATTATACGGCGGGAAGTGAACTCTCAAAAATTATTTTCTCAAAAATCATATCTTTTTCCAAAAACCATTTTCAATTTTTTAAAAACCATCCCCCACATTTGTCGGCTATTTTACTGCAGGATGTGGGCATCCAAAACATTTTCGAAAACCATCCGTTTTTCCATTTTTGCTGGCTGATGGTGGGTAGTCGGAGTTGGAACAAGCCTTGTTGGAATTCTGACATCTTGTAAATTGAGGTTGTTTTTTTTTTTTTTTTTTTTTAAGGGAGAGGAAGAGGTTGAGGAGGAGAAAAAATGAAGGAGAGGTGTGTGTATATATAGAATTATAGAGAGAACGAGAGAGAGAGAGAGAGAGAGAGAGAGAGTGTGTGTGTTCTGAAAATATCCCTTATTTTGAACTGTTTTGATACAAAGAATTAATCTGATTTCAGTTTTGATATGGGAAACAAAGAAATCTCCGCATTGATTACGCTCTCCCATAGCTTCTTCTGTGTTGAAAAAGAACACTAAAACGTATGTTATGAATACCAATTATGAATGAATACTTCACGTATGTTAAATGTATACCAATTAGGAATGAATCTTAATCTTTGCATAGCAAATGAATATTTGCTACTGTTATCTTCGCTCTCTTAGTTGCCTTCACATGGCTTTCCATATTTGGCTTTCCAAATAAGAACAAACTCTCCTCAGCAACAGACCATATCAGACAATAGCAGCATTTAGAATATTAAATTATTTATTTTGTTTCATTTAACTAGACAATAAGCATTTTCTTGCATTTTTTGTCCTATTTTTTTTTTAAAATTTTCAGTCAATTTTTTTTTTTTTTGTAAAGTTTTGAATATTTAAAATTTCACATAAATAAAGCAGTATGTCAAAAACTAAAATAATGACATAAATAAAATATTTAAAATAAATAATGACAAATAATATTGAGATATTTTCAAAATAAAAATTATGTGTGTTTGGTCATAAATAATATTTATTTATGTGAATTTTTAAATATTTATGTCATTATTTTATGTCAATAATATTTATGTCATTATTTTATGTGAAGTATACGTTTACTTTGGTAGGTATTTTTAACTAAACCCAAAATACCTTAAGAGAGCGAAGATAACAGCGACAAAGATTCATTCATAATTGGTATACGTTTAACATACGTGAAGTATTCATTCATAATTGGTATTCATAACATACATTTAAGTGTTCTTCTTCAACACAGAAGAAGTTATGGGAGAGCTTAATCAATGCGGAGATTTCTTTGATTCCTATCAAAACTGTCAAAATCACTTTAATTCCTCATATCAAAACTTTTCAAAATCAGGGATATTTTCAAAACTCTTTCCCTATAATTCTATATATACACACACAAACCCAAAAACAAGAAGAAGATGAAGAAGGAAAGATCAAAAAAACAGAGAGAGAAAGAGAGATGTGATTGGTTGCAAAAGATTTTGGGAAGGGCTTTAAGTTTTTAGATTTCAAACAAGGTGTATATATATATATAGGAGTTTTGGCACATGAACATTTTTTTAATTTGTAAATGTATGCATAGGAGCAGAGCTGTGGGCCATTATATTGATTCAATCCATCCAAGGGCTAGAAATGATTGGTTGTGAAAATTTCTTCGTTTGCATCGTAGAGTCATCATTTTTGCATGTTGTAGAATCATAAAATTGGTAAATTTATAAATTGTGCGCGTTGTAGAATCATAAAATGGGTAAATTTATAAATTTTCTTTGCAAGAATTGGAAATAAAATAAAAATAAAATAAATTTCTTTGCAAAAAGGAAACTTCTATATAAGTGTGCATCGTAGAGTCATAATTTGTGCGTCGTAGAATCATAGAATTTGTAAATTTTCTTTGCAGGGATTGGAAATGCAATTAAAATAAAACAAATTTCTTTGCAAAAATGAAACTTCTATATAAGTGTGCATCGTAGAGTCATAATTTGTGCGTTGTAGAATCATAGAATTTGTAAATTTGTAAATTTTCTTTGCAAGGATCGGAAATACAATTAAAATAAAATAAATTTCTTTACAAAAAGGAAACTTCTATATAAGTGTACATCGTAGAGTCATACTTTGTGCGTTCGTAGAATCATAGAATTTGTAAATTTGTAAATTTTCTTTGCAAGGATTGTGAATAAAATTAAAATAAAATAAAATAAAATAAATTTCTTTGCAAAAAGGAAACTTCTATATAAGTGTGCATCGTCGAGTCATAATTTGTGCGTCGTAGAAATGATTGGTTGGAGAAATTTCTTTGCAAAAATGAAACTTCTATACAAATTTATTTTATTTTAATTTTATTTCCAATCCCTGCAAAGAAAATTTGTAAATTTGTAAAGGTATTTGTAAATTTGTAAAGGTATTTTATTTTAATTTTATTTCCAATCCCTGCAAAGAAAATTTACAAATTCTATGATTCTACGACACACAAATTATGACTCCACGATGCACACCTATATAGAAGTTTACTGTTTGCAAAGAAATTTATTTTATTTTAATTTTATTTCCAATCCCTAATTTTATTTCCAATCCCTGCAAAGAAAATTTACAAATTCTATGATTCTATGACGCACAAATTATGACTCTACGATGCACACTTATATAGAAGTTTCCTTTTTGCAAAGAAATTTATTTTATTTTAATATTATTTCCAATTCCTGCGAAGAAAATATATAAATTTACCCATTTTATGATTCTACAATGCACACAATTTATAAATTTACCAATTTTATGATTCTACAACACGGAAAAATGATGACTCTACAATGCAAACAAAGAAATTTTCACAACCAATCATTTCTAGCCCTTGGATGGATTGAATCAATATAATGGTCCACAGCTCTGCTCCTATGCATACATTTACAAATTAAAAAAATGTTCATGTCCCAAAACTCCTAGATATATACCTTTTTTGAAATCTAAAAAATTAAAGCACTTCACAAAATCTTTTGCAACCAATCACATCTCTCTCTCTCTCTGTTTTTTTGATCTTTCCTTCTTCATCTTCTTCTTGTTATTTGGTTTGTGTGTGTATATATAGAACTATAGAGAGAGAGAGTTTTGAAAATATCCTTGATTTTGAACAGTTTTGATACATGGAATTAAAGTGCTTTTGACAGTTTTGATAGGAATCAAAGAAATCTCCGCATTGATTAAGCTCTCCCATAACTTCTTCTGTGTTGAAGAACACTTAATGTATGTTATGAATACCAATTATGAATGAATACTTCACGTATGTTAAACGTATACCAATTATGAATGAATCTTTGCTGCTGTTATCTTCGCTCTCTTAAGGTATTTTGGGTTTAGTTAAAAATACCTACCAAAGTAAATGTATACTTCACGTAAAATAATGACATAGATATTATTGACATAAATATAATGACATAAATATTTAAAAATTCACATAATTAAATATTATTTATGACCAAACACACATAATTTTTATTTTGAAAATATCTCAATATTATTTGTCATTATTTATTTTATATATTTTATTTATGTCATTATTTTAGTTTTTGACATATTGCTTTATTTATGTGAATTTTTAAATATTACACCAAACAGTCCCATTATTTTATTTATGTGAATTTTAAAATATTCAAAAATTTATATCCAAAAAAATAATAATAATTTGTCTGAATTTTTTTTAAAAAAAAAATAGGACAAAAAATGCAAGAAAATGCTTATTGTTTAGTTAAATGAAACAAAATAAATAATTTAATATTCAAAATGTTGCTGTTGTCTGATATGGTCAGATATGGTCTATTGCTTAGGAGAGTTTGTTCTAATATGGAAAGCCACGTGAAGGCAACTAAGAGAGCGAAGATAACAGCAGCAAAGATTCATTTGCTATGCAAAAATTAAGATTCATTCCTAATTGGTATACGTTTAACATACGTGAAGTATTCATTCATAATTGGTATTCATAACATACGTTTCAGTGTTCTTCTTCTTCAACACAGAAGAAGCTATGGGAGAGCTTAATCAATGCGGAGATTTCTTTGATTCCCGTATCAAAATTGAAATCACTTTAATTCTTCGTATCAAAACGGTTCAAAATAAGGGATATTTTCAAAACACACACACACACACACACTCTCTCTCTCTCTCTCTCTCTCTCTCTCTCTCTCTAATTCTATATATACACACACCTCTCCTTCATTTTTTGTCCTCCTCCCCAACCTCTTCCTCTCCCTCCCAAAAAAAAAAAAAACAAAAAACCAACCTCAATTTACAAGATGTCAGAATTCCAACAAGGCTTGCCCCAACTCCAACTACCCACCATCAGAATCAAACCCTCCACCAACGAAACTCCCACAATTCAGACACCGAAGAGTGGCAGCAATAGCGACTGCGCCGATGATGAATGCCGCACCCCGACATCTCCAGAGCACAAGATTCCAGTGATACTAAGGCCTCGTTTGGGAACAGGCTAATTTAGTAACTTTTTGGCTATTTGGCTAAAATATGAGTTAAAAAAAACTAGTATGTTTGGAATGACTTTTGACTTTTTACGAAAAGATGTGCAAAAAGTAGAGAGAAAGGAGAATCTTTGACTTTTTGGTATGGGTTGTTGGCTTTTTGGCTAATTTAGTAACTTTTTGGTTTTTTGGCTAAAAATGAGGGTTTGCAAACGAGGCCTAAGCTACCCTCCGGTCCTGAAGAAGCCGAGGCGGATTGAACACTTCAATTCTGGGTCTGTGTTTGTGATGAAGAAAAGACTATGGTGACTTTTTGACTAGTGGTGATAATATCACTAGTTCAACACCACCACTACTATTACTACTACTAAATTATTTATTTTTTCTAAGTTACTAAATTCTGATTGTCAGTTACTGAGGGTACCCAAGAAATTATGATGGCTCATTCTACAAGTTATTATAGAATTAGAAAATTGTTATAGAGATTTCTATGGAGTGTGGTTTTTTATGGCAATCTGTCACGAAGAAGAAGCAATGGGGTTGAAGCTAATTATTGGGATTCTTATGTAGTTAACTGGGGAAATTTGCGATCTCCACGGAAGTCCATGTCATGCCCCAAACTTGCCCCTAAAATTTCGGGCATGACTTACTCAGAAACAGACACTTACCCTGCTATATATAATATCCAGGGCCCTAACGGAAGCGTTAATATAATAGAATAACATGCAGACACATCTATTGAGCCACTACAAATATGCCAGGATCACGACTCACAAATAGACGTATAGGGAACATATATCTGAAATAAGGTACATACATACGTATACGTTTACAAGTTCGGCCCAGAAATTGGGCACATACAAAACATTAGATACAATCAACTTTGGCCAACAAAATATTAGTACAAAATGACAAGGTCTAGCAAAACTGCACTAGCATGCAAAGGGCTACTCCAAGTGCCTGGTTGTCCTTAGGTTGACAAAAGATAGATGATATCGATGCTAGGACTGACCTTCAAGTTGATTACCTACAGAATCAGACAAAATTACAGAGTAAGACAAGCTTAGTGAATAACAGTACGTAAACAGTTTAATATTCAATTTAAATCATAATATGGAACAGTGCATACACAAAAATGGATTCCAAGTAGTTAGTCTGATGCTGTTTTATTTTCCAGAACGGCCTTGGGCCTAGTCATAACAGAATCGCCTACTGGCCCAGAAATACAGAACAGCCTTTCGGCCCAGAAATATACTGAACAGCCTTTCGGCCCAAACATGTACAAAAATGTACATAATCCTTTTAACATTACATTTCCATCGAGTTCCAATCAACACATATGTTAATGTCGTAACTGTCGGAAAATAGAACCTTAATCGCAGATATTAATAGTAAATAAATGTACATTCAGTGTACTGTTACTCAAAGTATTGTTGCGGAGCGGTGGTTCCTCTTGTGGTGTGTCCTACACACATAGATAACACATTAGTTTCTTTCTCCTTTTAAACCATTTCTTGCATTATTACATTTCAATTACATGTACAATCATCAAAAAGTATCAAACACAAATTCCAAAAAGAGCTAAGGGTTAAGCACGTAAAACGGAGCGAACGGGATTTTCGACCTGGGTCGCACGTGCGGCCACCCCCTCCGCACGTGCGGACATGAACCATACGTGCGGTCCCTCTCCACCGCTCGAGCAGCCAAAAACAGTATGCTCTCCCATTTTTTTTCCTCTTCTCTGCACGTGCGGCCACGACCTCTGCACGTGTGGCCACGACCTCCGCACGTGCGACCACGACCTCCGCACGTGCGGTCTGGCCCCTATTTGGCAGTCTGAAAATCATACAAAACCCTATGTTTGGTGATCAACAACAAGGCCCAAATTAGATGCTTTAAATGCTAAAATATGGTGCAAAGATCATGTAATTAAGGGTACAAACACACCACCATTTGAATCATGGAAGATCAATTAATCATCACCACAACCTATGTCTCTTACATACACATATATACATATATAGCTATATGTATATACATATGGGTTCCAACATGGTAATTCAAGAAACAAAATTAAGTTGACACAAGCAAGTAGTAGAATCATCTTACCAATAAATCAATACATCCAAAACCCTCATTACAACTCTAGGGTACACCATAACAAGCAATTCCTTCTCCAAATTAAAAAGAAAGGGTTGAATTTGGGAAACTTATACTTACCTTGAACTTCACTAGCTAGATCTCCCTTCAATCTCACAAGCCTCTACCTTCTTTGATGAGCTACTCATCCCAATCCTTCTCTCAACTAAGTCCTTCCTCCAGGAGATATTTCAATAAGCTTCTAAGTCAAAATGATCCAAGAACTTTGATATATAGAGATATTTCTATAAGGGTGAATAAGACAAAAATTCAATCGTTTAAGCATCCTAAATTGAAATTCCACAGAAAATCCCATTATAGCTTAAAAATCATGCAGATTTCAAATGTCAAATCAATTTCAGAAAATTAAGTCTCTAAGGCTTCCAATTCCGGATTCAAACAGTTTAAGTGCGACAGATAATTTTCTTATTCAACAGATAGGAATCCATATTTCCAAGTTTCATTTAATTCAATGTAGTTTCAAATAGAATTTCATAATAAGCATTCAAAAACACAGAATAGAGGACTGAAAAGATACCAGAATCATGTACGAGGGTCGGGTTATTACACTCTCCCCCCATTAAATAAGTTTGGTCCTCCAAACTTGTTTTACCTTAGGACGGAAATAGATGCGGATATTGGTGCTGCATTTCATCTTCCTTTTCCCAAGTTGCCTCGGTTCCGTAGTGCTCTTGCCATTCCACTTTTACCATTAGAATTTCTCGGTTCCGTAACTATTTTACTTGATGGTCCAGAATTCGAATTGGTTTTTCCTCGTACGTTAACTTGTCAGTCAACACAATTTGGTGATAATCAATAACATGTGACGGATCTGGAAGGTATCCTCGAAGCATAGAAACATGGAACACGTTATGAATCTGACTCATATGTGGTGGAAGGGCAACTCGTAGGCTACTGGACCCACTTTTTCTAAGATCTGAAAGGGACCAACATATCGGGGTGTTAGCTTACCCCTTTTTCCGAATCTTGGATGTCCTTTGATTGGGGTAACTTTCACAAAAACATGACTATCCACGTCAAACTCCAAATTCCTTTGCCGACTATCTGCATAACTCTTCTGTCTACTTTGGGCAGTTTTCAATCTTTCTCGAATAATTCTAACTTTTTCAGTTGTCAGATGGACAATCTCTGGCCCTAACAATGGCCTATCTCCAACCTCAGCCCAACACACGGGAGAACGACACGGTCTTCCATACAGAGCTTCATAGGGTGCCATGTCAATACTCGAATGGTAACTGTTATTATATGCAAACTCGACCAACGGCAGATGAGTTTCCCAACTTTCCTGAAAATCCAGAACACACATTCGAAGCATATCCTCTAGCGTCTGAATCGTCCTCTTGGATTGTCCATCTGTTTGAGGGTGGAAGGCTGTGCTAAACTTTAATTCTGTATCTATTGCATCCTGTAGACTTTGCCAGAACCTTGAAACAAACTTTGGATCTCTATCTAACACAATTGAGACCGGAACACCGTGAAGCCTTACAATTTCATTCGCATAGATCACAACAAGTTTATCTGCATTATATTGGGTCTTCATAGGCAAAAAGTAGGCAGACTTAGTCAATCGGTCGACAATGACCCATATAGAATTCATACCTCGTGGTATCTGTGGTAAGCCTACAACAAAATCCATGGTCAGATGTTCCCATTTCCACTCCGAGATTGGAAGGGGTTGTAATAATCCTGCGGGTTTCTGATGCTCTGCTTTTACCTGCTGACATTGCAAACACTTAGAAACAAACTTTGCGATTTCTTTTTTCATACTTGGCCACCAAAAATTTTGCTTCAAATTCCGGTACATTTTAGTACTTCCTGGATGCATTGAAACTCTTGAGGCATGTGCTTCTTCCATCAATTTCCGTTTAAGTTCTAACACATTAGGGACGCATACTCGGTTTTGAAATTTAAGCACAGAATCCGTCAAAGTGAACTCCAGTTTCGGTTTTGTCTCCATTTCATCACGTATCTTCTTTAGAGCTCCATCTTCCATTTGGCGTAATTTAATCTCTTCAAGTAATGTCGGTTGGGCCATCATTGTTGCCACTGTTGCTTCTTGACCATGTATCATCAAGTCGACTCCCATCTTATTCAGCTCACTTACCAACTCCTTTTTTTCTGTCAATAGATTTGCCAAATTTCCCACATTTTTCCAACTAAGTGCGTCTGTCACCGTGTTGGCTGTACCAGGATGATAGTGGATTTGCAAATCATAATCCTTAATAAGCCCCAACCACCGCCGCTGGCGCATATTTAACTCTTTTTGGGTAAAAAGGTATTTGAGACTTTTATGGTCGGTATAAATGTCGCAAGTAGTCCCATACAGATAATGCCGCCAAATCTTTAAAGCAAAAACTACTGCGGCTAGCTCAAGGTCATGCGTGGGATAATTCTTCTCATGAGGTTTAAGCTGTCGAGAGGCATAAGCGATAACTCTTCCGTTTTGCATAAGCACACAACCAAGTCCCTTATGTGAAGCATCACTGTAAATCACAAATCCCTCAGTACCAGATGGTAGTGCAAGGACCGGAGCTGTAGTTAACTTCATTTTTAATTCTTGGAAAGCAGATTCCCGCGGTTCTGACCATTCAAATGCAACTCCCTTTTTAGTCAACCGTGTGAGTGGTACAGCAATTTTGGAAAAATCTTGAACAAATCTCCTATAATATCCGGCTAACCCCATAAAACTACGCACTTCAGTCACATTAGTCGGAGTCGGCCAGTTCACAATCGCCTTAATTTTGTTTGGATCAACAGAGACTCCTTCCTTAGTTATAATATGCCCCAAAAATGCCACTTCACGTAGCCAGAATTCACACTTCTTTAGCTTTGCGTACAACTTCTTTTCTCGGAGGGTTTGAAGAATTGAACGAAGATGATTCTCGTGAGCTTCTGCATTCTCTGAGTAAATGAGGATATCGTCAATAAAGACCGCTACAAACTCATCTAGATAAGGTTTGAAGACACGGTTCATCAGATCCATAAATGCTGTTGGTGCGTTATTAACTCCAAAGGGCATAACTAGAAATTCATAATGACCGTATCGGGTTCGGAAAGTTGTCTTCTCAACATCATCAGCTTTAACTTTCAATTGGTGGTATCCGGACCGTAAATCAATTTTGGAAAAGACCTGTACCCCTTGTAATTGATCAAATAAATCGTCGATCCGCGGTAATGGGTACTTATTCTTGATTGTTACTTTATTAAGCTCCCGATAGTCTATGCATAATCGGAGTGTTCCGTCTTTCTTTTTCACAAACAGGACTGGTGCACCCCACGGAGAAACACTCGGGCAGATAAACCCCTTATCCAGTAGGTCTTGCAACTGAATCTTCAATTCCCTCATTTCAGCTAGTGCCATTCGATACGGGGTTTTACAAATGGGTTGGATTCCTGGTAGCACTTCAATCGTGAACTCGATTTCACGGTCCACTAATTCTCCTGGCAATTCTTTCGAAAAGATGTCCGGAAAGTCACAGACAACTGGGATCGCATCAGTATTCTCATTCATTATTGGCCCTTCCAAAACACTACATAAGTACCCCTGACACCCTTTCTGAATTAATTTACAAGCCCTTGCTGCAGAAATCACATACGGTGGAGAAGTTACTCCCTGCCCTTGAAAAGTAGATTCTGATTGCCCCGGAGGGTGGAATTTGATTTGCTTTGTCAAATAGTCTATAGTGGCACTATATTCACCCAACCAATCCATTCCCAGAATAATATCAAAAGAAGTCATATCAAGTGGTAATAGATTAGCATATACACGGATATCCCCAATGAGAAGTTCACAAGCAGAATAGACAGAAGTACAGATCATGGAATTTCCCATAGGTGAAGATACACACAACACATAAGTCAATTCTTCTCCAGGTTTATCAAATTTTTTCGCAAATAATTTTGACACAAAGGAACAGGTAGAGTCATAATCAAATAAGACGTAAGCAGAATGACCATGAACCATAAATGTACCTGACACCACTGTTGTTGCATTCTGTACATCTCCCGGAACCAACGCAAATACCCTGCCTTGCCTCGTAGTGTCCTTATTGTTAGCAGTTGATTTAGCATTAGAAGCCGGTGTAGACCCTGCTAAACTTGTGGCGGCCTTATTACCAGTTTGTTGGTTCTTTTGCGGACAGTCTTTTATCAAATGACCCATTTTGCTACATCGAAAGCACGCACCAGACAATCGGTGACAAATCCCACGATGCCTCCATCCACATTCTGGACACACAGGAGCTGAATTTTGAGGAGAAGTAGTGGTGCTGGAGGTCCCTGAATTTTGCTTCTTGTTTGGTGGAGTAGTTGACCCCTTGAACCATTGGTTGTTCTGCCTCTTTCCTTTCCATTCAGAAATCCGAGTCTGAGCAGCAATATTCCCTTCAGCTATAACAGCCCTTTCTAACACATCAACGTAGGTAGGAAACTTCAACACATTAACTCGGTCCAGAATAGTACCCCGCAATCCTCCTTCGAATTTCCACGCCTTCTTATATTCCGTATCTACCATGTGAGGTGCAAACCGGGCTAGCTCTGCGAATTGAGCTTCATATTCGGCAACAGTTTTGTTTCCTTGTCTCAATGTTTCGAATTCGGTCACCTTCTTATCTCGTATACTCTGGGGAAAATATTTATCATAAAACAGCGCCAAGAACCTGTCCCATGTCAACCCCTGGTGCATTGTTCTTGTAAGCATCCACCACCTCCGTGCTTCATCTTCAAGAGTGAAAGCAGCAAGTTGCACCTTTTGAACTTCAGTACAAAGGAAAACTTTGAACAATTTTTCTATCCCTAACACCCATGCCTCAGCCTTCATTGGTTCGATTCCTCCTTTAAACGATGGTGGTTTCATCTTTTTAAACTCCTTTGTAAGTGTAATAGTACGGTCCTCAGCGTGAATATCTTGCACTACAGGTAGGGGTACTGGTGGTGGTGGTGGCGGCTGTGGCTGTTGTTGTTGTTGTTGTCGTCGTAGAGTTTTTGCCATTTCCATAATCATTCTTTCCATCCTGTCCAACCGTGCTGAGGTAGCATCTTCCTGGTCTTCGGTCCTTGTTCTCACCATAGTCTACAAAACAACCAATTACAACATACACAAAAGACTACAATAGACATTGATCATCATCATTAGCGTTAGCAGAAAACATTTAACATTGCTATCACTCTTCCTTTACTACATGATGCCTACATCTTTCTAGACATCCTAAAGCTCAATGGATCCGTGTGTGAGATAGAAACTCGTGCTCTGATACCACTTGTCACGCCCCAAACTTGCCCCTAAAATTTCGGGCATGACCTACTCAGAAACAGACACTTACCCTGCTATATATAATATCCGGGGCCTTAACGGAAGCGTTAATATAATAGAATAACATGCAGACACATCCATTGAGCCACTACAAATATTCCAGGATCACGACTCACAAATAGACGTATAGGGAACATACATCTAAAATAAGGTACATACATACGCATACGTTTACAAGTTCAGCCCAGAAATTGGGCACGTACAAAACATTAGATACAATTAACTTTGGCCAACAAAATATTTGTACAAAATGACAAGGTATAGCAAAACTGCACTAGCATGCAAAGGGCTTCTCCAAGTGCCTGGTTGTCCTTAGGTTGACAAAAGATAGATGATATCGATGCTAGGACTGACCTTCAAGTTGATTACCTACAGAATCAGACAAAATTACAGAGTGAGACAAGCTTAGTGAATAACAGTACGTAAACGCTTTAATATTCAATTTAAATCATAATATGGAACAGTGCATACACAAAAATGGATTCCAAGTAGTTAGTCTGATGTTGTTTTATTTTCCAGAACGGCCTTGGGCCTAGTCATAACAGAATGGCCTACTGGCCTAGAAATACAGAACAACCTTTTGGCCCAAAAGTATACAGAACAGCCTTTCGGCCCAGAAATATACTGAACAGCCTTTCGGCCCAGACATGTACAGAAATGTACATAATCCTTTTAACATTACATTTCCATTGAGTTCCAATCAACACATATGTTAATGTCGTAACTGTCGGAAAATAGAACCTTAATCGCAGATATTAACAGTAAATAAATGTACATTCGGTGTACTGTTACTCACAGTATTGTTGCGGAGCGGTGGTTCCTCTTATGGTGTGTCCTACACACATAGATAACACATTAGTTTCTTTCTCCTTTTAAACCATTTCTTGCATTATTACATTTCAATTACATGTACAATCATCAAAAACTATCAAACACAAATTCCGAAAAGAGCTAAGGGTTAAGCATGTAAAACGGAGCGAACGGGATTTTTGACCTGGGCCGCACGTGCGGCCAACCCCTCCACACGTGCGGACATGGACCGCACGTGCGGTCCCTCTCCACCGCTCGAGCGGCCAAAAACAGTATGCTCTCCCATTTTTTTTCGTCTTCTTTGCACGTGCGGCCACGACCTCCGCACGTGCGGTCTGGCCCCTATTTGGCAGTCCGAAAATCATACAAAACCCCATGTTTGGTGATCAACAACAAGGCCCAAATTAGATGCTTTAAATGCTAAAATATGGTGCAAAGATCATGTAATTAAGGGTACAAACACACCACCATTTGAATCATGGAAGATCAATTAATCATCACCACAACCTATGTCTCTTACATACACATATATACATATATAGCGATACATATACACATATGGGTTCCAACATGGTAATTTAAGAAACAAAATTAAGTTGACACAAGCAAGTAGTAGAATCATCTTACCAATAAATCAATACATCCAAAACCCTCATCACAACTCTAGGGTACACCATAACAAGCAATTCCTTCTCCAAATTAAAAAGAAAGGGTTGAATTTGGGAAACTTAGACTTACCTTGAACTTCACTAGCTAGATCTCCCTTCAATCTCACAAGCCTCTACCTTCTTTGATGAGCTACTCCTCACAACCCTTCTCTCAACTAAGTTCTTCCTCCAGGAGATATTTCAATAAGCTTCTAAGTCAAAATGATCCAAGAACTTTGATATATAGAGATATTTCTATAAGGGTGAATAAGACAAAAATTCAATCGTTTAAGCATCCCAAATTGAAATTCCATAGAAAATCCCATTATAGCGTAAAAATCATGCAAATTTCAAATGTCAAATCAATTTCAGAAAATTAAGTCTCTAAGGCTTCCAATTCCGGATTCAAACAGTTTAAGTGCGACAGATAATTTTCTTATTCAACAGATAGGAATCCATATTTCCAAGTTTCATTTAATTCAATGTAGTTTCACATAGAATTTCACAATAAGCATTCAAAAACACAGAATAGAGGATTGAAAAGATACCAGAATCATGTACGAGGGTCGGGTTATTACAGTCCGTTTCTCAAGGTCTTTCTTTTTCGTCTTGATTTCCTGGTTATTTGTGGCTAATGGGGAAATGAGCCAGCTTTGGGAGGATGTTTGGAAAAGAGAAATCTCATTTGATCTTTTGTTTCCTTGTTTGTATCGTCTCTCTTGCTCTCATTACTCTTCTATTACTCCTTATGGCTTCTTTTTATTTAGCTATGAATTCTTGAAATTTTAATTTATTTAGAAACCTTAACAATTGGAAAGCTATTGAATTATCTTCTTTATTGTCTATTCTTGAGGATGTTCCTTTGACGCCCAATGTTATTGATAAAAGATTGTTGGCTATTATTTCTTTTGTAGGATTATTAACAATCCTAATGTATCACTTTTTGTTTTTCAAAAGATGATTTGGAATGCAATTGTGCCTCTTAAAAGTAAAAGATTTGTATGGTTTATGGCTCATAAGAAACTCAATATTAATGTTTCATTTCAAAAAAGGGGATATCATTGTCATTTACTTCCATAATGGTGTATTATGGGTAGGAGAGAGGAGGAGAGCATAGGTAATTTGTTTTAGCATTGTCCTATCAAGGCTGGCCCTGAGATTTAGGGGGGCCTAAGGCGAATTTTGGAAATGGAGGCCCCTCTTACATTGAAAAAAAAAAGAGAAGAAGTCATGGATAAAACGATAGGTTACAACTTTTTTATTTGTTTGTAATCACAAAAAAATTTACTTGCACATATAGTCATTAAAATTATAAACAAAACAATTTAATGAAACAAAATTAGAGCAAAAAAATTAGAAAAAAATTATTCAATTAAAATTGATAAAGACCTAGGTAAAAAAATTCGGACAAAATTATTTATTCCACTAAAATGTAATAGATAAAGAAGGTTAAAAAATAAAAATAAAAATTAGGGCCCATATATTGTATGTATTGTTCTTCTTGGGCCCAAACACTTTTTTTTTAATATATATTTTCATTTTAATAAATATGAGCCAAACTACACTTATAAATAAATATGGGCTAAACCATACATGGACGAAATAAAATATTTTGGCCCTGAGATTTAAGGGGCCTAAGGCAAATTTCGGAAATGAAGGCTCCTCTTATATTGAAAAAAAAAAAATCATGGATAAAACAATAAGTTACAACTTTTTTATTTGTTTGTAGTCATAAAAAAATTTACTCGCACATATAATCATTAAAATTGTAAACAAAACAATTTAATGAAACAAAATAAGAGCAAAAAAATTATGAAAAAATTATTCAAGTAAAACTAATAAAGACCTAGTTAAAAAAATTCGGGCAAAATTATTTATTCCACTAAAATCTAATAGATAAAGAAGGTAAAAAAATATATATATGGCCCATATATTGTATGTATTGTTCTTCTTGGGCCCAACACTTTTTTTTAATATATATTTCTATTTTAATAAATATGGGCCAAACTACACTTATAAATAAATATGGGCTAAACCATACATGGGCCCAATAAAATATTTTGGAACCCTTTAAATTGATCCTAAAACCAAAAAAAAATAAAAAATTATTTGGGCCTAGAACATTTTACTAAATTTGGGGGCCCTATTTTTGGGGGCCTTAGGGCCGGCCCTGTGTCCTATGGCTATGGCTATGTTTATATAGTATAGCCTACTGTAGCTAGTGGATATTGATTGGAAAGCACCATATACTTGTAATCAAATGATTTTGATTGATTATAGAGGTTTTGGTTTGAGGAAGAAAGCACAAGCGATTTGGGATGTGGGTTTTTTTTTTTTTTTTTTTTTTTTTTTTGAGGGGGGGGGGGGGGAAGGGGTGCGTATGTAACTTGGTCGGAAAGAAATGTTAGGAATTTTTAGGATAAATCTAAAGGTTTAGAAGAACTATGGGATAAATTTTTTTAGTGTCTTCTTTTTGGGCTTCAATATCATCTCCTTTTACAGGGATCCATTTGTTTTTTATTTATAGAGATTGGCAAACCGTGTGTGATATGTTATTTTTTATTTTTGTTTTCTGTGGATTTCTTGTCCTTCGTTATATTCTTTTTTTACTTATTCTATCCTTGAATAAAATTTTAGTGTCATTATCAAAATCATAGAATGAGAAATGTACATTTTGATATTACTTGTAATTAACTTTACTTTTACAAGTTATACTATAAAAAAAATATATTGCTTGGAACATCTTATCATTACTACTACAAGGAATTTTGAAGTTTTTTTTTTTTTTTTTTTTTTTTTTTTTTCTATCTCCTGCCAACCATTTGATACAATTGTTCTTCAATCTGGATGACACAAACACTTAATTGAATACAAAAATCTTAAACCTTTCAGATAGAGAATGTGTGTTGGGCCATTATGAATTTAATGGAAGCATCTATGTCTTGCTAACAATCAATACAAATTCTTTTGCTCATTTCATCAGAAAGGAAACCAATGAAACACAGAAACATTTTATGCTTAGTTTCATGTCCTTCAATCTTCAAACCATAACAAATTTGTTAACCAATTCCTTTATCACATGCTTTAAGGTCAGCAACAGGTTGCTTGATTGGTTCATGCTAACAGTGAATCTAAGAAACTTTCCAAGCTACATAATAAAACCATGAAATATTTCTAAATTATTCTCCAAAAAATCGAATGCAAATTATTTCATGGTTTATTATGTAGTTTGGAAAGTATCTTCTGGATGTATCACTTGACAACTGAGAAAAACATTAGTTTCCAACTGGTAAATTGGAAGGGGGCTATGTAATTTGGAGGTCGAGATACAAACAAATCCATGTTGCTAGTTCTGTGTGGTTTGATATGAAAATTGATATTACTATTGTTACATTTCTTAATAATGAGAGACCAACTATTTAATTAACTCCGTTCACATCTTCAGAAATTTTGTTTGTCAACAAGATCAATGTCTCTTATGCAATAAGCTGTGATGATCTCTATATTCTGCATGGGTTTGAAGTATTAAAAACTTTCAGGGTTTAGTTGTATGTTCTGTTTATGATGTTGTTGATGAAATTTTTTGTCTATTAGATGAACCATGGAAGTATAGTTGTGTTGATGGGGGTTCTTGCGATAGTGTATTGGTGTGTGCCATTGTGCACATTGGTACTGCTGATATGGATCTTGTCAATATGGAGATAGACTTGTCAGTAGGTGATAATGGAATGGAATTCTCATTCCTTAAGCTTTTGTATGAAATGATCATTCCCTTATAATGGTGAATGATGATTTCATTTGCTATGCATTTGCTATCATTTTATTTAGTGAACCAAACGTTGCAATGAGTATTTTGATGGAATAATCAGTCCATTCCACTTAATTCTAATGAACCAATTAAAATAACAGTATAGAACCAATGGAGGTTAGTTATTACTCATATGTTTCCTTCGTCCAGAGGACTGATTGGCCATATATGACTCAAAGCATTCTTCACTTTTTGGTAAGAGATCTTAGCCAAAACTTTGGGGAATGGAAGGTATTTGGGTCAAAAATCCAGGGTTTTTCGGACCTAGGATGAGGGGAAGGAAGAGAGAACAGAAAAGTGGAGATAATGTTCTAGAAAATCACTTTTTAAGTTGTTGAATTCGCGCAGTCCGCTCGAGCGTCTCTTTTCCCGGTCGATCATAGTAGCTTCCAACACAGATACTAAAACTTCAAACGGTTATAACTCTCCCATCCGGACTCCGTTTTAGGTCGTTCTTGTGTCCAAATCGAAGCCCTTTTGTTTGGTTGGTTTGTTTAAATTTCACGGACGAAATTTCTAATGGTGGGGAGGTTGTGATGACCAGGTGTGGCATTAGTTTCGTTTCTCCTTAGTTTAATCCTGGGTGATCTTGCCGAGGTGTCGGGTTAGTTTAGAGTTTGTTAATTGTCTGGGTTTGTGGTGTCCGGGGGTACCTCTCTAATGAATTCCTATCCTTGTTTCTTCGGTGATTGATTTCCACTTGTTTCGGAGAGTGCAAGGTCAGGTCCGGATTGCCCGAGGGTCAAACTAGAAAATTATGGGCTGCTGGGTCAGGGCCGCACGTGCGGGGGATGCGGCCGTACGTGCGAGGAGGGTTGAGTTCAGAGGGCTGCACACTGCCTAAAAGGCAAGTGCAGAGTGAAGGGCGGGAGAGGACCACCGCACGTACAGGGGTGAAAGCCGCACGTACGGGGGTGAAGGCTGCACGTGCGGGGAAGGCACGCCGCATGTGCGAGGGAGGTGCTCCGCACGTGCGGGAGGGGAGCGCTGCACGTGCGGCAATCTGAATAGTCCGAGAGCTCTATTTTTTTTTTTTTTTTTTTCCTTTTGGGGCTGAATGTATCTCATTTTTCTTACATCCCTCTCTCTCTAAAAACACTTTTACTCCCCCTTCTCTCTAAAAACCCTCATCACACACTAAAAATCTTTGATTCTTGCAATCCATTGGGTCTAGATCCATCATTTATCTCAAGCCTTGGAGATCTAAGCTAGAACATCCCATTGTGTGGTGAAGATCAAAAATTTCTCACCTTTGACTCTAGAGTTTTGATCTCACCTCTTCAACAAAGAACTTGAGGTAGGGTTTCCTTTGAGTTATATATATATTTGCGAGTTTTGATTGATTTTCTGAGCTCATCTTTGTCTATTTCGAAAAAATGGGTTTTATGGCTCAAAAAATTATTGGTTTTGTAGAAGGGATTTATCCTTGTTTCTTTTAAAGACTTTTCTTGAATTGTTGAGCCATATGGGTTGAGATTGAGGTATAAAGTGAGGGGTTGAAAAGAAAATGAGGAGATGTTAGGATTTGTGAAAAAACCTAGAATTTGGGGATTTTCCCTACAAAAAATTGGGGGGGGGGGGGAAGATGAGGGCACATGTTTGATGATTACATGTGTGTATACATATATATAGTTTTTCTTTTTATATCTGTATATTGTTGTGTGCCATGGTAGGTAAAGAGAACGGGAAATGTTTTGTTTTATACAAATGTTTTGTATATACGTTGATGGAGAATTTATTAACATATGAAAATCATTGAGATTGGAAGTTGATATCAACATAATGCTATAGCTTTGAAATGATTAAAATGTTGAAAGTGTATGAGTTATGGTTACATTGTTATAAATGGGCTATGATGGTAACTTTTGGCTATTTGATGGAATAGCATGGAAAGGAGAAAACGAAGATTTTGAACCTTTGTGGAAAATTTGTTGTAGTTATAATCAACATAGAGAAACACAAAGTTGTATGGATAATTGTTGCATTGGCATTTCTAACCTTGCATGTCATGAAAAATTGGTTTGAGAAATGGAATTTTCATTAAGAATGAATCATTGTGATTGAAATTATGGAAATGTTATGGGGTAAATACGTTGGTAAGTCTGGTTAGGAGGTATAGATGAATTTGATAAGTTGGCCTGAGTGTCTGGGGTGAAAGACCGAAAACACGCGCGGAGGAGGTACCACTTCCCTCTCGATTAGCAACCGGTAAAGTGGGGTTATTGGTAGTGCTCGTTGAGCCTACTTGCAGGCACCAACCTAGGGATTACCTGTTCATATTTACCGCCCCTATTGTTTAAAATTGGAAGTTTTGAAATTTGTTGAGATTGCAAACTGTTGTTGAAACATGGTGATTTTCAAGAAGAGTATGAAATGAAATTTTTCTTTAAAATGGCATTGCATGGCATTTGCATTTGCATTTGCATTTAATATTGGAAATCTTGCATAAATGTATATACTTTGTTAAGGGTTCTCTACTGGGCTTTATGCTCACCCCTATGGGTTTTGGTGCAGAAAGGACGTGGTGAACCCGCCAAATTAGGGCGTGGGAATGTGTTTTGAGAGCACAAGGCTCTTTGTTAAGGTTGTAAATTTTTGTAAAGCCAAGGGCTAAACATGTATGGGTCCGAGGGACCATTTTGTGTAACCGGGCTATGCCTTGGAACTTGTAAGCCCTTGAGGGCCTTTATTCATTTTGGTTAAATGATTTTACATGCTATAGATTCATGTACTAGTTTTCAATGAATGTATAATTGCATGTGAGATTACTTTTGTATAAACATTGAAGTTATGTAATGGAACATGTTGAACATATCTTTTCGGCGTCTCTTGTGAACCATGATTATTATTATTGTATTGAAATGGTTTATATTTTTGGGGCGTTACATGGGAATTTGATTCTATTTAATGCTTGGGATGGTGCTGAATTTTCGAAAGATTGTGATTACATTTCATTGATAAAGTATGTGAGTTAGAAGTCGATGAACCTATTGTTTAGAAGTTTTGGCTTTGGTAACCGGTAGAGAATTACCATGTTGGTATTTAAATGAGGAGATCCTTGGAAAGGTAAGAAAATGTTTGATTTTGGAAGTTTGTTGTGTATAAAGAATATTGTTGAATTGTCTTCAAAAGACTAAGTTGGAAGTTGTTGATTTACATGTGGTAAATACATGAATGTTGACATTATTATGTTATCTCTTGGGATTGTATTATGATATTACATTGATAGAGATATGGAAATTGATCACAATGGAGAATTGTGTGGAGGAAATGGAAAATGGAATCATATGAATGATTGTACATTTTGCATTATCATTTTATCGAACCAACATTAAAATTGATTTTTAATCTTGCACTGGAAGGTTATGGTTTTAAAAGAGAAATTGTTTTGTGAAACAAGATCTATTGTTTTGTTTTGGGTAAGTACATTGGTAAGTCTGGATAAGGGGTGTAGTTGATATTGGTTAAGTTGGCCTAAGTGTCCATGGTGAAAAACCAAAAACGCGCGCGAAGGAGGTGCCATGTGCCTTCCAGTGAGAGACCGGTAAAGTGGGGGATTTGGTAGTGCTTGATATGCCTACTTGCAGACACCAGCCTGGGGATTACCTGAGTCGTATTTACCACCTCGAAGATATATTGAAATTGTTGGATTAATGTGTTTTCAAATTGATATTGTGTACAAGATTTTCAAAAGATGAGAAAAATATTTTGAGCATGACATGGCATAAGGATTCATCTCATAAGATTGTATAAAATGTATTTGATGTTTTGTTAGATGTCATTATGAATTTGTTTAATTATTTGATTCGATTGACAATGGGGTAATTGAATAAATTGAAAGGAATGTCTTGTAGCTATTGGCGCATGTTTATTTATTTAAGTTAACTTGTTATGGTTAATTAAATAAATTGACTTTAAGAGATTATGTAATAAAATCATATGATTTTTGACATAATATGATTTCACGTATATGTATACGTATCTTTTTACCCGTATATCTTCTAATATTATAATATGTAACGCCCTCAAAAAAATAACATTTAACCCATCAATATAAACATGCATTTATATATATAAGATCCACATTCTTCAATTCATCAGAGTATTTCTTTACAAAAGTATTACATGTTAACAACAAAAGCAAATGCCCTACGGGTTTACAGCTTTCCAAGTTAACATTTGGTTACAAAAAAAAAGAGTACTAACTTAATTACACATTAAGCCCTTGGCTTGGATTTACATGTAATACATCAAAAAGAAATAAGACAACAAAAGGTCTGTCCACCTCTAGTCTCCCAAGCTATGTCCTTGGAGGTGGCATGCTATCTGTACCTGAAAATGATGTTCCCATATAGGGTGAGCCACAGCCCAGCGTAAATATACTAAACCAACTATGAACAATGACTAAAAGATTAGCAATTGATAGATGGTCAACACTGATACATCCACATATATCACATCACAATTTCATAACATACAAGTCTATGTCATTTTTCATTCTCCATCTTTATTTAATAGATAAGCATATTAGCTATGTCAACACATCAACAGATAAACATATTACACATCAACAAATAAGCATATTAGCTGTATCCACACTTCACTAGACTAGCATATGAGCTATATCTACACTTCTCAAAGATAAGCCTATGAGCTGTATCTTCACTTCTCTAGACAAGCATATGAGCTGTATCTACGGAGTTCATCCCCCATCTTCTCCCAACACTATCCGGTTTAGAGGTTCATCCCCCATCTTCCCCTAAACTGTGGAGTACATTCCCCATCTCCTCCTCTACACATAATGCATATAAACACAAAGGTTCTATACACAATCAATCAATACATAAAATTAATGTATTCTATCCACCATCATACCCTATGACGCATTCAATCGATTAGTTTTAGTTTGCCTAATCATCATGCATTGTCTACAATAATCAAGACTATCCTCCACCGATAGCCCAAAGCAGTTATTTCTAAACAGAAAATAATTGCACAAAAATGGATATTAAATCAACATTTCAATTAGGTGAGCGATAAATGATCCAACTACACCCTCTAATCCCTTCCCTTTCCAATTTCCGCATTCTCAATTCAATCCCTCATTTCCAACAATTAATTATACAAATTAATCAATCAATGTAATTAGGGCATTTTCCATAATTAACATTTCAACCCCTACGGTTCCTTTTTCATCAATGCTTCAACATTAATTTCATTCCTTCATGCCAAACATACATTTAGGTTTTATATAAATAAAAACCCCAACTTTTGTAAAATTATACAAAGGCCCAAACTCTCTCAAAATTACCCAACAACCCCCAACATATCGAAATACAAAAATTTAAAGACAAAGCTCATAAAGAGGAGTAGGATATCCCTACCTCGAAGTTAGAGCTCGGATGGAGAAGAGACCAAAACCAAAGTGCTCCAAAGACCAAGATTTTCGGATCAAAACGACCCCCTCGACGATCAACACAACTTTTACAAAGGCCGAAGAGAAGGAGGACACTCTAACTAGATCAAACCCTAGAGAGAAGGGAGTTTCTAGAGAGAGGGGCTCTCAAAAATGGGTTTTAGAAAAAGTAGGAGAGAGAAAGAAAAGTAAAAAGTGATTTAATATCACCCAGCGGATAACTCATATACGCACGACCCGCTCGAGCGTAGAATAGAGCGCTCGAGCGTAAAGCACAAATATCTGGTCCCGCTCGAGCTCATAGATGACTGCTCGAGCGTCAAGAAACAAAAGCAAAACACATCCGCTCGAGGGTGAAAAGCAAGTCCGCTCGAGCGCAGATTTTCATCTCCCAGAACTTTTCAGGAAAAGAACTACCCGCTCGAGCGCCAACAATCCCACTCGAGCTCGACCCGCTTGAGCGCAAGAAACCCGCTCAAGCGTAGAAAACACACCTGCAGAAGTTTTGCAGGGTCACGAAATACTGGAAGTGTGTAAACCCCGCTCGAGCGCAAAAAGACCCGCTCGAGCGGACAACCGAAAACCAAACTCCGCTCGAGCGCAGAATGACCCGCTCGAGTGTAACACCAAAAACCTGGACAACTAGATTTGAGACTGAGGTTCAACCAACCTGCAATCCACCTGCCCAAAACATCCCAAAACTCACACTGGTGGAATTAAAGGATAGCAACAAGGTACACAACCACCAACCTCACGGAACCGAGTCCGGAATACAACAAAACAGTAGAGGGACAACCGGGATCGCTATATAATATGAGATTGTTTGGTGAGCTAGTGGTTACTCACCCCCTGCCTGTACATGTGTACAGGGAATATTTTTGGATTTGAGGATCAAACAACTTGGCATAGTTATAAAGTGATGAGCCGTAGTGCTTTTAAATTGTTTCTTTAGTTGAGTTCTATGCTTTGTAAAGGGCAATACTCTTATTTATTGTAAGCCTCGGGGCATTTCTTTTATTTGTATGTAAATGACATTGTTGTATCACGAGAGGGAACATGTATATTTAATTATTCATCATTTCATCAAAAGATGAATTGACATTTGTAAATGGACTTAATTAATGAATATTAGTAATGTTATCCAAATAATAAAATACAGGGCGTGACAATTTTTCTATTATTATTTTCCTATTTGACAGTCTTAGAAATCTTCGTTTTCATTTATCCTAATTTAAAAATAAAAAACAAAAAACAAATTATGAAAAAAAGTAAAATTTGAAACAAAAAAGATATGGATATACATATAGAACTCAAAAATATATGATAAATTCTAATTTCAAATATTTCAAATCTAATTATTAAAAAAATAAACGAAATATTTTACTCTCAATTCCTCTATTATTATCTTTCTTAACTGACAATCTTATAAATCTTCCTTTCCATTTTTTCTAATTTCTAATAAAAATTTATATTTTATGAAAAAAGGTAAAATTTGAAATAAAATGGATATGGATATACATATATACTCAAAAAGATATGATAAACTTTAATTTAAAATACTTCAAATCTAATTATTAAAAAAATAAATGAAATATTTAATTCTCAATTCTTCTATTATTAGAGTTTTATTTAATTTATTTTTTTCTCTCACAATTATCTTGTTTTTATATATGTCGTTAAATTTGAACTTGAATTTTTTTTAATAATTCAAATCTAATTATTAAAATAAAAATATATATTTTACTCTCAATTTTTCTATTATTAGAGTTTTATTTAATTCTCTTTTTTCCCCCACGATTATCTTATTTACCCTATTATGGAAATAATACATGTTACTATATAATATATATACAAAATATATTTACTATTATATTTAGTAATTGCCCCCCTCAAACTCAAGGTGGCTTCTATTTTGACTTAATAATGCAGTAATGCTTTCTATTTGTTTTGTCGCATTTGTAATATCTGATATTGTCTTTGTTATGTTTCGGGTCTTTTGGTACATGTTTGGAATATTCATGTTACGAATGGAGACACACATCAAATGGAATTTTATACTTGTCAGTGAGTTTGAAAATTGAGGTGGCCCAATACCAAATTTAATAAATGCAGATTTGCAGATTCATTAGCATAATGGTTCTCATTTAAGGAAAATGGGTGTTGTCATGGAATTTCACTTGTTTAAGATGCTCATGTTCCAAAAAAACTGAGTTCATCTGGTTGTGTATTTTTTTGGAGATATTTGTAGGTTGTATGGGATTTGAGGAGAACGTATAATCTCTAGTTACAATTGCATCATGACATTGAACTTTGATCTTACAAATTTCTTTGAGACATTTTTTCTTCAGAAGATCCATCTATTTACATATAACCAGTGAGATTATTGCATGATTTTTCCCTCCACAAAAACAAGTAACGAATGCTTAAAATGCATTTCAGTCTGATATTAGTTTTCCTTCCATGTCACAATTACGAGGATGACAGTGCCCTTCTTCGTTTCCTGCAATGCAAGTTTGGCAAAGGACGGGTTAGCGGCCCTGAATACTTTTATGATCCCAAATATGCCCTGCACCTTTGCCTTAAGGAAAAGCGGATACGGGCTTGTGTTCATATATACAGCATGATGTCCATGCATGAAGAAGCAATTGCTCTTTCTCTACAGGTAGTATTATTATTCAATTGGGTTGGTTGTGTTCATTGGTTCTTTGATTTCCCTTCTTCCCCTCCCTTCCCCCTTACCCCCCCTTCAACAGTAATGGCATTCTTCATACATTACCTTGTTTTTTGGCTAATGTAAGCTGTAATGGCAATAACAATTGTTCCTTATTTGACTAAAAACCACATGGTCATGTGATTGTTTGAATCATACAATTTTAATAATGGCTCATGAAAAAGATTCATTCTGGAACTTTTATGTTTTTTATTAGTGTACATAAAGAGGGCGTGGGAAAAACCACATCCTGCAGGTGCTCTTTGACGGGTCCATTGTAAATGGACATTGAACTGAAGATGTTGAAGTAGTGATACAAAGTTCATCATTTGTAACTATAAGTAAGAAGCTTTCCTTTCTTTAACTCTTTCGATAGACAAAATAATGCATTAATAATAAAACTTCATGTGTTCTCATCATTTGATTTGAAAACCCTCAATTTCTAGTTTTCTTCTTTACAAACAACACAAAAACACACACACTAAACACTTGGAAAGGACCCTCGAGATCACACCATTTTCCTTGCCTAAGATAATTTCAACTCTAATGATGCTATCTTAGAATAATTTGAGATTTTTAAAACCCACTTTTGAAAATCTCTACATTTTGAGTCACAAAATCAAAATCAACATAATAACTTCAAAAAACCATTAAATCAACATCAATATTGAAAAAAACGTATATATAACTCATGGAAGTCCTACCTCAAGGTTTGATGAAGAAAAAGAGGTGAAACCCTAAAAATCAAGGATGCCCAAGCCAAATCTCCACCGTACACAATGTAGTCCTTGCTTTGCTCACCAAGATTTGTGAAAGAGGATGGATCAAAACTCAATGGATTACAAGAAATCAAAGGTTCTTGGAGTTTGGGGAGCGTTTTTAGAGAGAAAGACGAGTAAAACACTTTTTAGAGTGAGACGAAAATGTTTAGAAATGATATATATTTAGCCCAAAAGAAAGAAAATAACAGAGTTTTCGGACTGCTAGTGTCCCGCATGTGCGGCACGTGCCCCCGCACATGAAGAGTATAACTCCCGCACGTGTGGCCTTCCCAAGCCGCACTTCCTCTAGCACCTGCATATATTGCAGTATGCTGCCCCAAACATCCCCTGAATTCTGCACGTACGGCCTCACCTCCTACACGTGCGTCCCCTCTCCCGCACGTGCAGCCCAAGGCCCCGCACATGCGGCCCTGGTTCTCTAGCCCAGAATTTTTCTCCACTCAATTCTTGGCATTTCGAACTTGGTCTCGCACTCTCCGGAACAAGTGAAAATCAACACCGAACAAACAAGAACAAGAACTTATTTGAGAAGAACTTCCGGACACTACAAACCCAATGAAAACAAAAGTGAAGTGACATATAATGAAACTTGTCATCATAAATAATATTTCGTATTACTCCTTAACTCTCTCTCTTTCTCTAAGACTCGTTGATCTCCACTTTTCAGATTCATTGATCACTCACTCTCATCTCTCGGCGGTTCGGGTTGATCATTCATGCTTTTTTTTTTTTTAGTTGTATGTTTCGTTTTTATGTGTTTCATTTGTGATATAAAATAATGTCTCATAGTTACTTCTTAACTCTATTTACGAGACTCTTTGATCTCTCATTTGCTTATTGAATAAATTTTATCAGTAATGTCAAGAATTTCATACAAATTCTAGTTTAGTTCTTCTGATTTTGCACGTTTTATATTTCCTTCCAAAATATTATTGACAATTATTGAAAAACCATATTAACACCAAATTGAAAACGTGAGAGAAATGAATAAATTATATCAATAATCTCAATAACTTCTTAGGAATCCTAGTTTAGTTTTTCTAATTTTGCACGTTTTATATTTCCTTTCAAAATATTAATGACAATTATTGAAAAACCATATTAACACCAAATTGAAAATGTGAGAGAAATGAATAAATTATATCAATAATCTCAATAACTTCTTGATCTCTCATTTTTTAGATTCTCATCTCTCAGCGGTTCGAATTGATCTCCTCCACCAACCATTTCAGAAGCTACTCTCTCGCTACCATTTCGGTGAGGGATTTCACACTTTTTTCTTTGTTACGTGCCTCGTTTGTAGCAGAAAATAATAGCTCATACTTTTTAACTCTATCTCTCTTTTTGCAGATTCTCATCTCTCAGCGGTTCGAATCGATCTTCTCCACCAACCACTTCAGAAGCGGTTCTCTCGCAACCATTTTGGTGAGGGATTTAATGTTTTTTTAATTGTTATGTGCTCCATTTGCAATAGAAAATTGTTAGCTTTTGATAAAACTCTCTCTAGATTGAACTATTATTTTGTATTGAATTTAACTTGTATTAATCTTGAATTTTCCTCTTATTTGATTTCTTTGTCCATAGGCTTGGGGAAATGGCTTCAATATCAAATTCTATGAACCCAAGAGAAAATCCTTTCCATTGTGTGGCATTTGTAACGCCCTGAAATTTTCCACAAGAATATGCCCAAACAAATACAACAATACACCAAAAAAGTCCACCTTCTCATTGAACTAAGAGATAAGAGGTTACAATTCACCATATACATTCCCATAATGTTTTGAATTCGTATTACAATTCAATGTACCAAGTGACCTTACAAAATATAAGCCTCTAGGGCATACAATTCAATTCAAAACAAAAAAATACACATGGATAAACTTTTCCAAAAATGAACTATTGCTTGACCACTTCTTCAGGGAGGTGGAACTCCATCATTTCCTGAAAAAAAATAAGATAGGGTTGAGCTATATGCCCAGTAGGAACGCATTTACCCAAGTATTTAATCCTTTGAATAAAATTATAGTATCTTTGCGACCAAACATTACATGGAAATTTATCATTACATATAATCCTTAACAAACATATAGATCCACGACAACCAAATAATAATAGTGGCTATTCATGTCATCAAGCACAACAATCAAACATTCATAACCATAGAACGCAAACCATGAGTCCACCTATAAGAGTCCAATTTGAAACACCCTTTACTTTTGTTTTTAGAACCGACCCCCACATTTACCGGCTATTATACGATAGGGAGTGGGCACCCCAAAGAAAACCATCTGTTTTTCCACTTTTGCAGGCTATCATATGGAAGGACTGTGTGGACACCCTGTAGACACCCCATTTTTTAGTGCCCTTAAGACTTGGGCACTACTGATTGCTTACTTAGTGATGCGGGCTATGCTATGCAAAGGGTCGATTTCTTTGGCAAGGAGAGCGTCAAATCCAAAACTCACACCCTTTTTTTGGACCAAAACTATTTTGAATGGTTTTTAGACCTTAAGGCCCTCTCTTTCAAAATGTTTTTGAAATAAAGTTCCTACGATGTTCCGACGCTCACATTTTCTTAAATGCTGCGCTTTTCGGTAAACCGAGCAAGGACAAAGTGGAAATGAATGAAAGAGAGCTGAAATCTCTGAAAAATATTTCAAAACACCTTGTTTAGGGGTTTGGAGTTGAAGAAAAGAGGAGAGGAGAGAAGAAACGAAGTTGGAGAAGAAGATGGGCATGAATCGTTGAGAGAAAGTCGAGCAGCCCTCGCTAAATCAAGCCTATCCTTTTGAATACTAGGATTTCAGCTATGAGGCCACCACTTTTGGAAAGAAGACTTACGAGGCTTCATTTTACACTCAAGAATCTCCTAAAGCTGAGTCCAGATGGGGGAGATATGATTGGTTGAAGTTGGGCATCATTCCGGTTGGACCGAAACTGAGCAGCCTTCACTAAAAGAGGGATATCCCTAAGCACACTTGGAATTTTGATGGAAGGATGCCACCATTGGAAATATTACTTCCGGGGCTTCATTTTAGACACAAGAATGACCTGAAAAGGAGTCCAGATGAAAGATTTATGCCTGGTGCAAGTCGGGGACTGGGGTTAGCTTTTGCCGTCGGCCTCTATGGGAGTGCATCAGTGATAATTGGAGCTCATCGGCCATAGGTCGGCCAAGAGTGAACCTAATCAGCCACAAATGGTGGCCGGTCGGCCAGAAATCTCTAGAAAGCCCAGAATTGGCAGATATTTCTCCTCCAATTGTTGTACACTGCTCCAGATATTTCCAATTGAGATATTTTCGGCCAAGCTTGATATTTTGCTATATATGAGAGCCTTATATCTCATATTCAAGAGGTTAGAACATTTTTATGGCTTAGAGAAAATTTGAGAGCTTCCCACTCTATGATCCCCTCTCTCTAGAAGCTTTGTGAGCAAATTCTCCCCTCTCTCTAGAATTCTCCCTCTCTCCTCTTGTTTTAGGCTTGAAAGTGAGAATTCCTTACATATTTGCATACACTTCCTTCATCAAAGTTGATCACCATTGGGATGAGCTCCCTTGGAACCTATTTTTGGGTTGTTGGAAGGTTGTTTGGCTTAGAAAAGAGGCTGATTTGTTGTTGTGCTTCAAAGGTAACTTCTTATCCCTTTTAAGCTCTTTGTGCACTATTGTTTTGCTATAGTTTTCAACTACTTTGGGGCTGTTTTGGGGTGATGTTGAACTACAAAAACCTATATTTTTCCTCTATTTTTCAGTCCTAAAAGTGTTGATTTGAGCCTTGTTTGGCTAGGGGGTTGTCTCTCCCTTTTGCTCCTTGGCTTGTAAAGCCTTTTGAGCTATCTTCCAAGCTTTTCAAACAATCTCTTTTTTACCTTAAAACCACTGAATTCCAAGGAAATTTCATTGGTGGAAAACTTGTTTTGAGGTTCAAAATTGGAGGGGGTGGCCCCCCCTCCTCTTGTCTTGTTAGCATGTGTTGTTGGCCTATCAAATGAGCATGTATTTCTCCCTTCTTGAGGCTTAGTTTAAGCATGTTTTTGTGACTTTTTGGGCCGTCACTAACTCTATTTTAGTTTGGTTTGGTTGTTGCTTGCATGCTTCACACACTTGTAGTGTAATCCTACTCACTAGCCTAACACGCTTCATGTCTTAGCCTTTAATTTTAGCATGTATTGGCTCCACTCCAGCATGTTTTTGGTCATTATTTAACATCTTTCAACTCTGATTTTTGTTGGTTGGATCACCTTTTGCTTGGTTCTTGCACTTGTAGTGCAATCATGCTCCTTAGCCTAGTGTACTTGGTGTTTTGGCCTTTCATTCTAGCCTGTCTTGGCTATACTCCATGCATGTTTTGGTACTATTTTGACATGCTTTGGACTATTTTTGGTGTTCTTGGCCTTTTGGGGTTTGCTTTGTATAGCTATAGTGTAAATGGCTTCACTAGTCTTCAGTTTTGAGGCCACTACCATGCTATACTTGTGATGTTTGCATGCCTTGGCATCATTTGGCATGGTATTTCAGAGCTTATATCTTTTCCATACTCTCATGTTTGTCACTCTTTAATTGTGTTTAAGAGTTGTGCCATTATGCCTTGTTTGTGAGCTAATACATGAGCATATCTTTCTTGCCATCTATGCTGCGAGTCTAGCATGTTGTTGCAACTATTTTGACCTGCCTTAGATCTGTTTTGAATAGTTAGGGTCACCTGAGCATTGCTTAGTATGGTTGTAGTGTAAAGGGCCTTGCCTAGCTTTGGGTTTTGAGGCCTTTAACATGTTATGCTTGCATTGTTTGCATGCCTTAGGGTCTTTAGCATCCCATTTCAGTGCTGAAATGCATACCATTGCATGCCATCTTTCATTTGTTCTATCACTTTGGAAGTGGTCTTGAGCCCCTTGTTGGCTTGAGCATGAAATTGAGGTTCTGATGCCTAATGGTTTTAGCCTTCTCTTGAGGGTTTCTACTAACCAAAAGCATGAGACTTCTTTCATGCTCAAGGTGCTTGTGGTTTAAACCATCTTTCCCATTAGAGGACAATCGCATTTGGACAAATCAATTAAAGGATTAATTAGTAAGTTAAAATGAGTAAACAAAATGAGACCAAGTAAAACATGCAGCATTGAATGTGTTTGGATCAGACGTTAATCCAAACACGAGAAACGAGGGACGTTTCATCCTTGAAGTGATGAAACATGCCTCATTTCTTTGTCGTCGTCCCCCTTGATTGTGCATGACAGGGGGGAGGCCTCTTAAGGCCCTTATGTGTTGTTTGTGCCTTCATCAACATTGTGCAAGATTGACTCTTTGGCCATCATGCATTGAGATGCGTAATTGGTGGCTCGAGAGCCGAGCACTACATTCCTTCGAGCTTGAGACATGAGAAGGAGTGTAGTTGCACACACATTTCCTTACAAATACACTGACATGACCCTGTTTGTGCTCTGTTGCAGCAAAAGGAGAAATTGTAGGAAGTAGTGGCCGACCGGCCATCAAAGCTGCCGACCGGCCACCAAGGCTACCGATCGACTATCAGAATAGGCCGATGGCCATCCCTCTTCGCCGACCATCCCTCCACATGTTCCTAAGGTGGGTCAGAAACTTTTGGGAAGTTGGTGTAATTTTCAGAAGTGCAAAAGTGTGCAAACAGAGGCATCATGAGGCACGGTAGTGGATTTCCGAGCGAAGCCAATCGAGCATGCATATCTCCCTTCCCCGGAGGCCATTTTAACTGCTTTGTTTAGCTAGTTAATTTGCTGATTTCTGTAATTAATTAGTTAATGTATTTAGCTAATTTATTTCATCTTTGTAATATTCTAATTAGCTTAGTATAGCTAGTTTCAATTCGGTTTGTAATTAATTAGCTTAGCGTAGCTAGTTAGTTAATTCATTCGGACCCTCCATCGAGAGGGCACAATGTTGTAATAAGCGTGTGTGTGTATGATGTATGTCTTCCAACCCCACGCCTTTCTCCCTTTTACTTATCAGCTTTCGATGGTTAGTTTAGGGCATATTTCAATTAGCATCCTTATGCTTGCATGCGTGCATCATTCATTTTGTCTTGCATGCACCGGGCTCGGCACATCATTCAAACTGCATTGTATTTCAATACATATTTGAATACGTGTTTCAAAGCATGTTGTCAAATTGCATTCATATGCCATCTTAGAATAGCTGAGCCTATCTTAGTTGCATTTTTGCATGTGTTGCATTAGGCATCATTAACATAGCTAGGATCACGCATTGATTACTAACTAGCTTCTTTTTAGCTCGGAGTACACTGTGAGTGTTTATGCTTTAGCATCCTTGCATGTGTGTGAGTGACTGCCATGATAGCATGCTTGCGATGAGGCTATGCGCTTAATTGATTAACTGCACGAATGCCTATGGATGAAGGCTTCATTGCTTGAATTTAAACAATTCATCAAAATGTGAGTTTTAAGCCCACTTGAGGTGGCAAATCATGTTGTTTTTCTAATCCCACTTGAGAGTGGCAAATCCGCGACTTAGCCTACTTGAGGGTAGCAACTTTAAACCATTTTCGAAAAACAAACATGAGATGTATTGTTCCAACTTGAGTGATTTAGTCTATACTTGTATGTTGTGCGCATCACATAGTAAGGTCAGATTAATAACCGGAATAAGAACGCATGTGTTTTCAAAAACAACATATCATGTTAGTAGAGGGCGATCTTTGATCGGACGAGCGGGGGTGCTCATTTCAGGACCTTCCCCTCTCGTACCCAAGTTCCCGAGCCGAGGCAACTTTGGTGATGATGGACACGTGGCCTTAGACACGAGTTAGGATTTCCTAAATTTCCCCAAAATAAAATATTTAGGTGGTGACCCTGAAATCTGGCAAAACAGTCCATGTTTGGCATTTTTTTGATTAAAATTGATTTTCCAAAACGATTTGTCGGATTTAGACTCTTTGGTGATTTATCAGTCTTATATTGCACTTTGGGAGATTAGATTCAGAACCGTGATAGGAGTCCGAACTGTAGTGTAGCTAGAGCTACAATTCGCGCCCTCGCGCGCGGAGTGGAGTTCGGGCGGTCTACAGTTTCTGGCGACTCTGTTGGGGATTTAGAGAACTTGACTTAAACTCATGATATGTTGTTTTGTTTACACTTATGTGTTTCTTTGCATTGCATTTGCATTGGTGCACCTAGGACACATTTTTTGTCGTCTACTATTCTTGAACGGTTCGCCGGAGGCTTGCTTGGAAAAGCATGCCATAAGGCTGACCCATTACGGGCTCTACCACGATGGGAACACAAACCTCGGTTGTTACCGAGGCACCCTTTTTGGCCATTCGACCTAGTTGCATTTCGGAAACTATAGTGACCATTCCAAACTAGGACGTGTTGCTTACCCGATTGTAGGTTGTTTGAAACCGCTGTGTACGTAGTGAAACCCTCGCTCCTGACAAGATAGAAGAGGGAACCCCTACCCCTCCATAGGGGTGTTTTGGCTCTCACTTGCTTGCTATGTGCTGTTAGAGTGTGTCTCTACAGGAATGCATGTATCAGTTTGCAAGTCTGGGTATCAGTCTGAGGACATTAGTGTTTGAGAATATCTGTTTTGAGGCAGAAGTCAGTATGGAGCATAGTCATTCAACTATGCTCATATCTGTTCTGGTGAAATTGGGCTGAGATGCTGCATGTTTTCTCTTTTGCTAGGTAGTCTTGGAACCATAGCTTCAGAAGGCTCCAATATCCCCCGGGTACATTGGACTTGTGCTGATAGACTTTGTCAGGTCAGAGATTGAGTTCAAGGGAAACCATTTTTCCTTTGCCAGTGATAAGACAAAGAAAGGCCAGTCAGGGCTCATTGGTTCAACTGATCCGTCAGTCACCAGTCACATCATGTCGTCGACCACATCACATGCCAGAAATTTCACGCCAAAAGGTTCCCCAATCTTGGGGCGAATTGCAATTGAAATTGGCCAACCTGAAGCCATCCCAAGTTTGGGCAATGACATGTTGACGACAACTGGGCTCCGCTCTGATATAAGGACCCAATCCCTTGGCAAAATAGAGGCAAGTGGTAAGAACAAGATGGGGGCAGGCATTGATCCCTATGAACACCTTCTGTAGGCTATTGAGGCTTTGAAAGCCGAAGGACTGAACAAACAGCAAGTGCTTGCAGTTGTTGCAAAAACTGTGCATGACACTTTCACCACTCAGAATGAGAGCAGTTTGAATCAAGGGGCAAGCCAGGAGAAGGGCCGTCGTACCAGAAACGTTCCTTTCAGCTTTAATCCTACATTCAGAAGAGATCAGCAAACCCAGTCAGTGCCCATCAATCCCGTTGCTGGTGCATCCAGCAAAACTCCACAAACCTCGAAGTACCAACCTCGAGGTCGGAGGGTCTTCAATCTCCTCTACATGACTTTGTCCAAAGCTTTCCAAATCCTTATAGGACAAGGCCATCTCAAGCCCCTGGAGCCGCGGCCATTACCAGACAGACTTCTTTCTTCCCATAACCCGACCAATTATTGTGCCTTCCATCAACAAACCGGTCATGATACTGACAGTTGCTTTCGTCTTCGTTACGAAGTACAAGATTTGATTGATAACATAGTCATCGCCGCACCAAGTCCTGCAAAGTCTATCGGCACTAGATCGATAAATATGGGGGATAATGTGATATGATCAGGGGATGAACCACCTACGGATGGCGCTCGGTTTACTGTAGACTTGGGGATGGCACGCACTATTTTGTTCATTGTGCAAATGCTGGCTATTTTACATTCTGACTTGGGTATTGGGTCAGTTCTATTATGTTGTATTGAGTCAGTCTCCTTATACTGAGTTAGTCCAGTCTGTCTTGTTGTATCGAGTCAGTCTTGTTGTGCCGGAGTCAAGTGCTTTCGAGCGTGTTACCTCGGGCATCACTTGCTTGTTTTGTGTTTGTCTTTTACACCCTTTTGAGTCTGTTTCTGTCATGGGGCCAGTTGTGCTAGAAGATTTGAATGAAACAGCAGTGATTTTCACCCTTTTGCGTCTGCTTCTACCATTGCACTAGTTGTGCCAGAAGATTTGAATGAAATGACAGTGCTTTTCACCTACTTTTCTGTGCCTTGAAATCATTGCATTGACCTAAGTTTTTCAAAACTTTTTGAACACTGTGGTGAAAACAAAGAGGAAGGAATTCCTCGGGATTTGCAAAAATTTGATCAATTGAGAGAAACAAAGGCGTGCTAAGCCCTTAATGAATGAAATCATGCTTGTTAATGTGAGTACTGAGAAGGATCCTGGCTTGATCCAGATTGGTTCTACATTGTCTTCGACGCGAGCGATTAGTCGCTTTCTTAAAAGATTTCAAAAAATATTTTGCGTGGTCTTGCGAAGACATGTGTGGAATCGCTCTCGAGATTGTGCAGCATAGGATCGCTCTCGGCCTCGAGACTCGACCTCTTTTGCTTTCAAACCTTGAAGTTGGTTCAGAATGTTCAACGGTCAACCACAAAGAGAGGCTTGCATGGTCAGATTTGAAGGAGCCCTCGAACTGAGGGCAAGAAAGTCAGATCAAGAAGATCAGATTGATCAAAGGAAGCTTGTAAAGCTAGATCAGAAGTAGCCCTTGAACTAGGGGCAAAAATGTCAAATGTGCTCAAAGATTCAAAAGATGGGTCATTTTGCAAACCAACGAAGACTAGCAAGAAAGCCAAATTCCAGCAGTTGGAAGAATAAAGTTTTGCTGAAGGACAATCAAGTTCCTATCCGCAACACTAGGGGCAACTTTAGACCCCGACTGGATGGACTCCTACATCATCAGCAAACAACAGCCATTCTCTTGGATTCAGATGGTTTCCAAATCTCAAACCAATCAACATGAACAAAGTTACACTTTTACCCTTGAGAGGCTCGCTAGGCCGAAAACCCAGAAGGGCGACCCAGGCAAAAGTAGAGCAAGAAAAACAAGAAAAATGAAAAATAAAAGCAAAAAGAACAAAAAAAGAAAAATGAAGAAAATGAAATGAAAAATTCTGAAAAAAAAAATGAAAAAAAGAAATGAAAAGAAAAGAAAAACATAGCTCACAAGGTCGAAAACCCAGAAAGGCGGCCTTGGCAAAAGTTAGAGAGCCAAAAGGAGAGGTTAATACTCGAGTGTACCTTAACTTGGAACTACGTTAGGCTTGATTCCCATGTTTAGGATATGTAGGCAACTTCGTTCTGAAGTCCAGCCATAAACACTTCCAAGTCGACTGTGTCCATGTAATGGTTCTGATCATCTTTGTCTTCGGTATATCTGAGTGTTCGATGGTGATTGTCACTATGAGAACTGGTTACAATGTGCTGCGGTGTTATTCAAACAAGGGGCAACTTTCCGTTGGCATACAGTGTGCTGCGGTGCTATTCAAACAAGGGGCAACTTTCCGTTGCTGTGCAGCGCCATTTAGACAAGGGGCAATTTTTCATTGTTTTGGATCTGAGGTTGTGCATCTCAAGAGTAAATTCTGTGTCAGTCGAGCAATGGCCATTGGCAAAAATAGTTTTTGAGAATTTTTAATGAGGTTGACTTATTTTCTCAAAAAGTATTCCATATTTGCCAAAACAAGACCATTTCTTAGACCCAAAAAAGGAAAATTTTCAATGCTCATAGCTTGACTTGCATGATTTCAAATCAGAAAATTGAACAAGCATGTTAATCTAACTCTCATGTTGGTCAAAACTATTTTAGTAGAAAGCAAAAACAAAAAATGGTCAAAATGATGAACTATAGGGGCACAGTTGAGTCAGGTTTTCTGTCTTTTTCCCGTTGTCAACATGCTTGCCAGAAAGGGCACCATATTTTCCAGAAAAGGGCACCTCACTTGCCGAAAAGGACACAACTGAATCTAACCAGCAAAGGGCTAAAAGCTCTCTCATCCTCCATGCAGCGAGGTATCAAGCCAAGTGTGAAGCACGAAATATAATGGATTAGGATATTCCACTCCCTTATTCGAAAAGGTCTGGTCACATCCGAACTTGCCAAGGGCGTTATCAACCAATGTCAACTGCAGATTTGCTACACACCCAGTTGTAGCGCAACCCCTCTGTGGAAAAGTTCACTGTTGTGAGCAGAAGAAGAAGAATCTAGCGGAATGCTAGGGGCGAGCAACTTCCTATTTATCCATCAACCACCCAGGAGAGGGATAAAAAAGAAGAGAGACTGAAGAATAGAGAGATGCGCTGAGTGAAAAAGTGAGAAAAGGGTTTTTCAGAAAAATAGAGATTGAGTGCCAGAGTGATGATAGAATCACAAATGAGAAAGGGTGGGACATAGTACCCGAAGAAGCTGTGGGCTCCCCATCAACCGAGAGGTCTCTCGCCTTTGGAACACATTTGAGTCTTGTGTTTTGTTGTGTTTTTGTTTGTCTCGATTCTTGTTTTGAGTCATTTTGGGCGTCAATAGATGTGTTTAGGTTGTTTTACCTTTGTTTTCCGTTGTTGAGTCGTTTTGGCTGTGGTCAGTCGTAGGCTCAATACCCAGTTGAGAACCCTTTTCTCATTTCAATTTCCAAAAAAAATTGTTTGTGCTCAAAGTGCTGTGCCATTCTCCACATTTCTGGAAAATAGGATTTGTTCTTTCAAAAAAACTGTAGGGTTCAACCCAGGTCATGTGAGAACAGTAGAACAAGGACCTATCTGAAGCTATATAGGTTCCGGACTGCAAAACAAAAGAAAAGAGGGAAAATTTTGAGCATCTGAGTGTGTTTCAACTTTAGAAAATTCCGTGATTGTACTCTAGATGTACCTCTTCAGGCCTTGTCAATGCTCTGAAGTATGAGTGTGTCTCTACCTCAAGCTCAAGTTCAAGCCTGCTTCAAAGCCAGAATGGCGATCAGAAGTGCTCTCTCTGAGTACTAGTCCCTGCCAGAGGCATCTTGGCTGTGTTTGCAATGAGTTCCTAGGAGACCAACTGCGATGGTGGAAACCAGAGTTCAAATGGTTGTTGCCTAGAACGCAAAGATTCAGGATTTCTGATACTAAAGTCTGGTTTAAACACCCAGGGGTGTATCCTTGGCTTGAAATCTGTATGAAAGCCCCATAGGTTGAGACAACATGCGTGCGCCTCAATTCTGGATACCGAACCAACCTAGTCTATCACCCCGTTGGAGAATAGGGAAAGCTGTGAATATGGTCAGGAAGAAAGGCGACATCCAAAGTGTTCTACCTGAAGAATCCTTGTCAGCATATCAGAACCTTTATACTGTGAGTTGAAGGAAAGAGTTCGAAGAACGCAAGGTAAGAGTTCGAGGAACATAAGGAGAGATCCCCATCAGAGTAGAGCGGTTCATCGCCACTCACTCCATGAGGTGCTTTCTAAAGCGTCGCTTTGTTTATTGCATTCTCTAGACATCATGCTCTACATTGCTTGTAACATGTATCATATCATCACACATATTGCAAAAATGCATCTTGTACTATACTTATTCTTGTTGTCGCATAGAATATACACGTTACATTGGATGTACGTCGTTGATCATTTTGCATAGAGTATGTACATTGCATGGAGCACGTTTTAACCTTGCTTGCATAGAATGTGCACTTCTCACCCTGGCATCAAATGCGTATCTTAATGTTGCATGGAGCATATATTTCTTTCAAGTTGCATTGTTATGCACACTTCACTTGCATTGTTATGCACCCTTTCTACTTGCATTGTTATGCACACTCCACCTGCATTGTTATGCACCCTTTCAGTTGCATTGTTATGCACCCACACCACTTGCATTGTTATGCACCGTTCTCTTTGCATTGTTATGCACACTCCACCTGCATTGTTATGCACCTCTTCACTTGCGTTGTCACGCACGTTCCAGTTGCATTGTTTTGCACACTTCAGTCGCATTGTTATGCACACTTCACTTGCATTGTCATGCACATTCCAGTTGCATTGTTTTGCACACTTCAGTCGCATTGTTATGCACACGTCACTTGTGTTGTCACGCACGTTGCAGTTGCATTATTTTGCACACTTCAGTTGCATTGTTATACATACTTCACTTGTGTTGTCACGCATGTTCTAGTTGCATTGTTATGCACTTCTCACTTGCATTGTTATGCACTCCACTTGCGTTGTCACGCACGTTTTACTTGCATTGTCATGCACGCTACTTGCGTTGTCACGCACGTTTTACTTGCATTGTCATGTACGCTACTTACATTGTTATGCACCGTTCCAGTCGCATTGTTATGCACACTTCACTCGCATTGTTATGCACATTTCACTCGCATTGTTATGCACCGTTCTACTTGCATTGTTATGCACCGTTTCACCTGCATTGTTATGCACGTCTCCCAAGCAATGTTATGCACCTTTCTTTCACCTGTTAGTGCATTGCTCGCGCTATTTTGCGCACCTTTCTTGCACCTATTAGTGCATTGCTCGCGCTATTTTGCGCATCTTTCTTGCACCTGTTAGTGCATTGCTCACGCTATCTTGCGCACCTTACCTGTACTTGTTAGTGCATTGCATCGCACTGTCTTGTGCAGCTTTACACTCGCGCTTTCTTGCGCATCGCACTATTTTGTGCAGTTTACACTCGCACTTTCTTGCGCATCGCACTGTCATGTGCATTCTTTGGTCTAGGAGACCTTAAAATCCTACGTTTACACTCGCACTATCTTGTGCATTTCATTACATGCTCTCATCTTGCATAGAAAATGTTTGTAGCACTTGTTAGTGCATTGTGTCGCGCTATCTTGCGCACCTTACCCGCACTTGTTAGTGCATTGCATCGCGCTATCTTGCGCACCTTACCCGCACTTGTTAGTGCATTGCATCGCGCTGTCTTGCACACCTTATCTGCACTTGTTAGTGCATTACATCGCGCTATCTTGTGCACCTTACCTGCACTTGTTAGTGCATTGCTCATGCCGTTTCGTGCACCTTTCTTGCTTCTATTAGTGCATTGCATCGCACTATCTTGCATACCTTACCCGCACTTGTTAATGCATTGCACCGCGCTATCTTGCGCACCTTATCTGCACTTGTTAGTGCATTACATCGCGCTATCTTGCGCACCTTACCCGCACTTGTTAGTGCATTGCTCGCGCTGTTTTGCATACCTTTCTTGTACCTGTTAGTGCATTGCATCGCGCTATCTTGCACACCTTACCTGTACTTGTTAGTGCATTGCATCGTACTGTCTTGTGCATTTCAACCTGTATCGCACTGTTTTGTGCATCTTCTTAGCACTGTTTTGTGCATTCACTCTGCATCGCACTGTCTTGGGCACATTGCATTTTTGTATCACTCACACTCTCTTGTGCACTCTCTGGTCTGGGAGACCTTAAATCCTCTGGTCTAGGAGATCTTAAATCCTGCATCTCCATTCGCACTGTCTTGTGCACTCTCTAGTCTAGGAGACCTTAAATCCTCTAAAGGTGCAATTCCTTTGGTATTTATCATGCCTGAACGACTTTCGATGGTCTGGTATAGCCACCTGCCTGTGTTAGCAGTGAGTTCCTAGGAGATCAACTGAGACGATGGAAGCTAGAGTTCGAATGGCCGATGCCTAGAACGCAAAGGTTCGGGATTTCCAAGAATAAAGTCTGGTTTAAATACTCAGGGCTGTATCCCCGGCTTGAAATCTGTATGGCAGCCCCATAGGTTAAGGTAGCGGTATGCGCCTCAATTCTGGATACTGAACCAACCTAGTCTGTCACCCTGTTGGAGAATAGGGAAAGCTGTGACCATAGCTAGGGAGAAAAGTAGTACCTGTGGTTCGGAAATGCAAGATGCAGAAGAGGAAGATCCCCAGCAGCATAAGGTGACTCATCGCCGATTGCCCCTGTAAGGTACTTTTGAGAGCATCGCTTCCTAGCTGCATCATCGTATCTATCATAAGTGTTGCATAACATCTATCGCATTGCATATAGCATCTATCGTATACATCTATTACATCATATCCATGTTATCATGCATCCTTTTCATGTTAAGCTTAGTTTGGCATGTGCCCATACTTTTCATGTTACAACATAGCTTTGCATGTGTACACGCCTATTCCACTAAAAGAATTGTGGTCTGAGGGTGTTGACATCTTTTCTATGTTAGACGTGGTCTGTTTTGTGTCTATGCCTTTTCTAGGCAAGATGTGGTTTGGCTGCGCACCTTATTCACTTCATCCATTGCATCCATTGCATTGTAGTTTGCTTTGTTGCATTCAGCATTTAGGATTACAATCTTTCCTCAGCAGATCATTCCTCACTTATATCATGCCACCCAATTACTTGTATTTTGTGGTCTCTCTACGAAGCACATAGTTTTGCATGTGCTCGCACCCCTTTCATGTTGAAACACGGCTCTGTTATGTGTAAGCATCCATGCTGTGTTGAGGCCAGTACTGAGGATGTAGGCACTTAGCCTGTGTTAGGCGTCGTTTGGCTCGTGCCCACTTCTTTTCTATGCTAAATGTAGTTTGATGCTGCATCTTCATCCATTTATGGTATTTGTGTGGTTTTGCACTGCTTGTGGTCTGATGATTGAATTACATTGCATGTCATTTGCATTATTTCAATTACATTGTATATCATTTACTCTGTTTTGTTATATTGCATATCATTTTGCATCTTTCCCCTAAACTACGCTGGTTTGATTCCTTGCAAAGGGATACGTAGGCAGCCAGCCGGCGCAACCATTTATTTATCTGTATTTTGTTTGTTTGTCCAAGTCTTCGGCCTTGTCAAAATGGGTCGTCTCTGGGCTTTGACATTCACTCATGTCGTTTCATGACTTTCTAGCCCTATCAAAGAGAGGCAACTGTAGACACCCCATTTTTGACCGCCCTTAAGACTTGGGCACTACTGATTGCTTACTTAGTGATGTAGGCTAAGCTATGCAAAAGGGTCGATTTCTTTGGCAAGGAGAGCGTCAAATCCAAACCTCACACCCCTTTTTTGGACCAAAACTATTTTGAATGGTTTTTAGACCTTAAGGCCCTCTCTTTCAAAATGTTGTTGAAATAAAGTTCTTACGATGTTCCGACGCTCGCATTTTGTTAAATGCTGCGCTTTTCGGTAAACTGAGCAAGGACAAAGTGGAAATGAATGAAAGAGAGATGAAATCTCTAAAAAATCTTTCAAAGCACCTTGTTTAGGGGTTTTGGATTTGAAGAAAAGAGTAGAGGAGAGAAGAAACCAAGTTGGAGAAGAAGATGGGCATGAATCGTTGAGAGAGAGTCGAGCAGCCCTCGCTAAATCAAGCCTATCCTTTTGAATACTTGGATTTCGGATATGAGGCCACCACCGTTGGAAAGAAGACTTTCGGGGCTTCATTTTATACTCAAGAATCTCCTAATGCCGAGTCCAGATGGGGGAGATATGATTGGTTGAAGTTGGGCATCATTCTAGTTGGACCGAAACTGAGCAGCCTTCACTAAAAGAGAGATATCTCTTAGCGCACTTGGAATTTTGACGCACGGATGCGCCATTGGAAAGTTTACTTCCAGGGCTTCATTTTAGACACAAGAATGACTTGAAAAGGAGTCCAGATGAAGGATTTATGCCTGGTGGAAGTCGGGGACTGGGGTTAGTTTTTTCCGTCGACCTCTATGGGAGTGCATCGGCGACAATTGGAGCTCATCGGCCATAGGTCAGCCAAGAGTGAACTTAATCGGCCACAAATGGTGGCCAGTCGGCCAGAAAGGTCCAGAAAGCCCAGAATTAGCAGATATTTCTCCTCCAACTGTTGTACACTGCTCCAGATATTTCCAATTGAGATATTTTCGGCCAAGCCTGATATTTTTCTATATATGAGAGCCTTATATCTCATATTCAAGAGGTTAGAACATTTTGATGGTTTAGAGAAAATTTGAGAGCTTCTCACTCTAGAATCCTCTCTCTCTAGAAGCTTTGTGAGCAAATTCTCCCCTCTCTCTAGAATTCTCCCTCGCTCCTCTTGTTTTAGGCTTGAAAGTGAGAATTCCTTACATATTTGCATACACTTCCTTCATCAAAGTTGATCACCATTGGGCTGAGGCCCCTTGGAACCTATTTTTAGGCTATTGGAAGGTTATTCCGCTCAGAAAAGAGGCTGATTTGCTGTTGTGCTTCAAAGGTAACTTCTTATCCCTTTTAAGCTCTTTGTGCACTATTCTTTTTCCATAGTTTTCAACTACTTTGGGGTTATTTTTGGGGTGGTGTTGAACTACAAAAACCTTTTTTGTTCCTCTATTTTTCAGTCCTAAAAGTGATGATTTGAGCCTTGTTTGGCTAGGGGGTTGTCTCTCCCTTTTGCTCCTTGGCTTGTAAAGCCTTTTGAGCTATCTTCCAAGCTTTTCAAAAAATCTCTTTTTGGCCTTAAAACCACTAAATTCTGGAGGAATTTCAGTGGTGAAAAACTTGTTTTGAGGCTCAAAATAGGAGGGGGTGGCCCCCCCTTCTCTTGTCTTGTTAGTATGTGTTGTTGGCCTATCAAATGATCATTTATTTCTCCCTTCTTGAGGCTTAGTTTGGGCATGTTTTTGTGACTTTTTGGGCCTGCTCTAACTCTGTTTTTGGCTGGTTTGGTTGTTGCTTGCATGCTTCATACACTTGTATTGTAATCCTACTCACTAGCCTAACAGGCTTCATGTCTTAGCCTTTAATTTTAGCATGTATTGGCTCCACTCCAGCATGTTTTTGGCCATTATTTAACATGTTTCAACTCTGATTTTAGTTGGTTGGATCACCTCTTTCTTGGTTCTTGCACTTGTAGTGCAATCATGCTCCTTAACCTAGTGTACTTGGTGTTTTGGCCTTTCATTCTAGCTTGTCTTGGCTATACTCCATGCATGTTTTGGTACTATTTTGACATGCTTTGGACTGTTTTGGGTGTTCTTGGCCTTTTGGGGTTTGCTTTGTATAGCTATAGTGTAAATGGCTTCACTAGTCTTGAGTTTGAGGCCACTACCATGCTATACTTGTGATGTTTGCATGCCTTGGCATCATTTGGCATGGTATTTCAGAGCTTATGTCTTTTCAATACTCTCATGTTTATCACTCTTTAATTGTGTTTAAGAGTTGTGCCATTATGCCTTATTTGTGAGCTAATACATGAGCATATCTTTCTTGCCATCTATGCTGCGAGTCTAGCATGTTTTTGCCACTATTTTGACCTACCTTAGATCTTTTTTGAATGGTTAGGGTCACTTGAGCATTGCTTAGTATGGTTGTAGTGTAAAGGGCCTTGCCTAGCTTTGGATTTTGAGGCCTTTAACATGTTATGCTTGCATTGTTTGCATGCCTTAGGGTCTTTAGCATCCCATTTCAGTGCTGAAATGGATACCATTGCATGCCATCTTTCATTTGTTCTATCACTTTGGAAGTGGTCTTGAGCCCCTTGTTGGCTTGAGCATGAAATTGAGGTTCTCATGCCTAATGGTTTTAGCCTTCCCTTGAGGGTTTCTACTAACCAAAAGCATGAGACTTCTTTCATGCTCAAGGTGCTTGTGATTTAAACTATCTTTCCCATTAGAGGACAATCACATTTGGACAAATCAATTAAAGGATTAATTGGTAAGTTAAAATGAGTAAACAAAATGAGACCAAGTAAAACATGCCGCATTGCATGTGTTTGGATCAGACGTTAATCCAGACACGAGAAACGAGGGACGTTTCATACTTGAAGTGATGAAACGTGCCTCATTTCTTTGTCGTCGTCCCCCTTGATTGTGCATGATAGAGGGGAGGCCTCTTAAGGCCCTTATGTGTTGTTTGTCCATTCATCAAGATTGTGCAAGCTTGACTCTTTGGCCATCATGCATTGAGATGCGTGATTGGTGGCTCGAGAGCTGAGCACTACACTCCTTTGAGCTTGAGACATGATAAGGAGTGTAGTTGCACACACATTTCCTTGCAAATACACTGACATGCCCCTGTTTGTGCTCTGTTGCAGCAAAAGGAGAAATTGTAGGAAGTAGTGGCCGACTGGCCACCAAGGCTGCCGATCGACTATCAGAATTGGCCGTTGGCCATCCCTCTTCGCCGACCATCCCTCCACATGTTCCTAAGGTGGGTCAGAAACTTTTGGGAAGTTGGTATAATTTTCAGAAGTGCAAAAGTGTGCAAACAGAGGCATCATGAGGCATGGTAGTGGATTTCCGAGCGAAGCCAATCGTGCATGCATATCTCCCTCCCCCCGAGGCCATTTTAATTGCTTTGTTTAGCTACTTAATTTGCTGATTTTTGTAATTAATTAGTTAATGTATTTAGCTAATTTATTTCATCTTTGTAATATTCTAATTAGCTTAGTATAGCTAGTTTCAATTCAGTTTGTAATTAATTAGCTTAGCGTAGCTAGTTAGTTAATTCATTCAGACCCTCCATCGAGAGGGCACAATGTTGTAATAAACATGCGTGTGTGTGATGCATGTCTTCCAACCCCACGTCTTTCTCCCTTTTACTTATCAGCTTTCGATGGTTAGTTTAGGGCATATTTCAATTAGCATCCTTATGCTTGCATGCGTGCATCATTCATTTTGTCTTGCATGCACCGGGCTCGGCGTATCATTCAAACTGCATTGTATTTCAATACATATTTGAATACGTGTTTCAAAGCATGTTATCAAATTGCATTCATATGCCATCTTAGAATAGCCGAGCCTACCTTAGTTGCATTTTTGCATGTGTTGCATTAGGCATCGTTAACATAGCTAGGATCACGCATTGATTACTAACTGGCTTCTTTTTTGGCTCGGAGTACACTGTGAGTGTTTATGCTTTAGCATCCTTGCATGTGTGTGAGTGACTGCCATGATAGCATGCTTGCCATGAGGCTATGTGCTTAATTGATTAACTGCGTGAATGTCTGTGGATGAAGACTTCATTGCTTGAATTGGAACAATTCATCAAAATCTGAGTTTTAAGCCCACTTGAGGTGGCAAATCATGTTGTTTTTCTAAGCCCACTTGAGAGTGGCAAATCCGCGACTTAGCTTACTTGAGGGTAGCAACTTCAAACCATTTTCGAAAAACAAACATGAGATGTATTGTTCCAACTTGATCGATTTAGTCTATACTTGTATGCTGTGCACATCACATAGTAAGGTTAGATTAATAACCGGAATAAGAACACATGTGTTTTCAAAAACAACATATCATGTTAGTAGAGGGCGATCTTTGATCGGGCGAGCGATGGTGCTCATTTCAGGACCTTTCCCTCTCGTACCCAAGTTCCCGAGCCGGGGCAACTTTGGTGATGACGGACACGTGGCCTTAGACACAAGTCAGGATTTCCTAAATTTCTCCAAAATAAAATATTTAAGTGGCGACTCTGAAATCTGGCAAAGCAGTCCATGTTTGGCACTTTTTTGATTAAAATCGATTTTCCAAAACGATTTGCCGGATTTGAACTCTTTGGTGATTTATCAGTCTTACATTGCACTTTGTGAGATTAGATTCAGAATCGTGATAGGAGTCCGAGCTGTAGTAGCTAGAACTACAATTCGTGCCCTCACTTGCGGAGCGGAGTTCGGGCGGTCTACACACCCAAAAACATTTTTCCCACATTCGTCCAGCAATAAGGCTAGACAGGGCATTTGGGCACCTTTTTAAACTCCTTGCGCGGCTACCAACACAACACCACACTTGGAAAACCGACTCTTACCCGACTCATGCACAATTAACAATTCATTCATATTTTATTCCATCAACAACCATCCAACATTACCCAAGAGTTAAATACAACACAAGATTTAAAGAAAATAAATACCATTCAAGCCACAATTCATTTACTATATCAACATCCACATCCTTCATCTATTTTATTTCACAATATTTCATGAATCAAGGAAATTTCCCATTTAATGTGGTGTTTTTAACTCAAGTGGAGAATCTAGGGTTTTTACCAAATTTGGGGGGTTTTCTCCTCTATTATAGATATGGCTTGTAATAACATTTATATACATGTTTTGAAAAGAGGGATTAAAGAAATCTCCAGCAAGAGTCAAGTAAAATGGTTTATTTATGTAAAACATGAGATTGATCCAACAATGCTCTCCAATTAATTCAAAAATCACAACCATACCATGAAACCCCTTCAAAACAAAGAAATACTAAGGTAAAAGTGTCCCTACCTTAAGTCATGTGGAAGAAAACCCGAAACACTCAAGGTTAACGAAGCCACGAACTTCTCGGACCAATAGAGAGCCCTTGACAAGATCTTCAAGTTATCTCAAAGGATCAAGGTGAGAAGACACCTTTAAAAGTGTAGATCTAAGGATTGAAGTGGAAAAAGTGAGCTTTTGAGAGAAAGAGAGAGAGAGACTCTCGGTTTTGAGAAGAAAAAGAGGAGAAAATTATGAGAGAGGTGGGGTTTGCGTCTATTTATAGTATTAGATGATAGCCCTAAGGTCAATGAAAAAGATAAGTCCAAAAACCCCCAAAAATAGGGCCCATTCGAAGCCCAAAATTCTGAAAAAAAACACGCAGGGGTCGACCCTTTAAGTAGAAAGAGAATCTGGCAACAAGTAAGGGGGTCGACCCTTTGACAGGAAAGGGTCAACCCTATTTTCCAGCACGTAACACACAAACTTTGCAACATAAGACGGTCGAGCCTCCCCAGACTAGTGTCTACCCTATTTTCCAGCAACACCTCCAGGAACTTCACCAACAGGTAAGGGTCGACCCTTAGGGAGGCTGGTGTCTACCCTATTTTCTAGCAACACTTCCAGAAACACTACGACATGCAAGGGCCGCCCTTAGGAAGGCTAGTGTCGGCCCTAAGGCAAAATTTCTAAGTTTCCAAGGAACTTTTGACAAGAACAAACGCGACCAAACAAACCCAACGAGTTTAAATCGAATTGTACTCCTTCAAAACCAATATACAATAACTCCAAAGACTCCCAAACAAAAATAAAGATACTAAACACACCTTCCAATAGATTAAAACACCCAAGTGTTATAGCATTGAACCTAAATCATCTTGAACACAAACCTCTCCTAATAGGGAAAAACTAAGATTTGAAGGCCATAGGGGTATGGCTGTTGTTTCAATATGAACCCAAAATGGTATAACCAGAAAGGCAGTGCAACCTAATAATGGTCTTCAAGATTTCTCCTTCTATAAACACTATTATCGTATCCATATTAGAACTCAAATGGTAACATATTTGGAATAGTGGGATTAGATGGAATTGGCATTTGAAAATGGAATTTGATTTGATGGGATTAGGAATTAATAAAATCTTTTCTTGTCTTATTACCCAAACTACACCCCACATCTTTGGTTTTGATCTAATCTTATCTAGTCTTATTGCTTCTTGTAGTGAAGCAAAAGCAGGCACTGAGGAACAGGGAAGTGGGATGCAATAAAACTGACATGCAATAATAATCACGTATCATGATGGGATAGAGTGAATAAAAACTAATATAAAAAGAAATCATAATAATAATCTCTATTTTTTATTTTAGTTTTTTAAATTCAGTTTATTAATTTTATTTTTTTGTATTTATTTGTTTTTAATGAATATTTCTCAAATTTTAAACAATTTTTTAACTTTTTTCAAATGCACCTTACTTAGATGTATGTAAATAGTAAAATATTTGTCAAAAAATATTTTAAAAATTTAATAAATACACAAAAATACAAAAAAGTATTGAGTTTTCATTTTTTTTTTTTGTATTTTTAGTATTTAATGAATTGTTTAAAGATTTTTTTCGCAAATATTATACTTTTTAAGTGTATTTATGTTAGGTGTGTCTAAAAATTAAAAAAAATTGCTTAAAATATTAAAAAAAATTCATTGAAAAGAAAAAAAAAATCGGAGAATAAAAAAAATAGAATTTTCTAAAAGATATTTTTTGAAAATCAAAACCAAACAAGCAAATAGTTAATCACACCAAATCTTGACTAGTGATTCTGCCATTGCTCATAAATTATTCAAAAAAGAAGCAAAATGTAGTACACCCTCATTTCATATGTGTTTTTTTTGTTGCATTTAGTGTACACTTGAATGAGCACCAATACAACAACAATGAGTCCCACCAAGTGTATTGGAGACACACAGAGATTCAACTGGAGACACGAGATTTGATTATAGCATGGTTTGACACAGTCCACATTCGTCTTGCAACTGCTTTCAGCAAAACCACAATCACTGCTCTATCCATCTATAGTTTCCAACACCCAAAAATGTCATTAGAAACCTAAAATATTAGTAACTAAAAAGTACAAAATCAACCCAGAACCACATAAGCTCTCACAATCATATTTTGTGATCTTTAAACTTGTGAGAACTTTACTCTTTTAATAGAAATAATATTAAGTATCATTATTTCATGAAATATTACATGAAAATTTTCAATCATTTGATCAATGCATGCTATCTAAAAGGTGGAGAATTTTCATAAAATTTTTCATGATTTTTTTTTTCATGATGTCTAATATTACTCTTTTGATAATAAAACTAGAAATGAGAGAGAGAGAGAGAGAGAGAGAGAGAGAGAGAGAGAGCGAGGTGTTGCAAATGGATTGAGCGAAGAGGACAAGAGAGAGAATGAGAATAGAAGCCAATTAAAGTTTTGTTGAAGCCACTATTGTCTTAGCAATGAGATTATGAAATTATGAACAAAATGATTGGGGACATTAGCTTATTTATAGTGAGAGCAATGCAAAATTTTTGCTGCTTCAATTCCCATAAAATCCTCCATCTTTTGATATAGGCATGAAATTATGAAAATTTAGAATTTAATATAATGGATTTGCATTTCTTTTTTTAGTGCCTTTGGTTGCTATCATAATTTTGAGATGGCAAATCAAAATTTTAGTTGATTTGCAGTTTTTGCTCCTTTGAATGTTCCCATGGGTAGATGGTGGATGTGAAATTGATTCTATTTCAAAAGTTATTTTTATTTATTAATACTAGCAGGGCACGTGTGCTACACAAGAGTTGAAAAAAAAATATTTATTAAATTAATGTAAGTGTAAATAAAATGTATAAAATATTTTTTTTATTGAGTTTAATAACTAAAATATTACTTTCTCGTCAGTTTTACTTAATAAGAATAAGTAACCTATTTAGGCTAAAAATACACTACTGTAAAAGATTAAGATTTAATTAATAAAATTAAATTTTAGTATTTATTTTTTTACAAGAGTCAAACCTTGAAATTTTCTTTTATAATTTTTCCAGAATGTTTTGTAGGACACTATATTTTCCAAAATGCACCGATTGTAATATTTTTGCATTAGATTTTCATATTAAATCCATTTGTTCTATTTTCATATTAAATTTTCCAAAATGTTCTATTTCATCAGATTTTCATATTAAATCAGTTTGTTCTATTTATAGCATGATATTTATGTGATTTGTTATCACCGTTGATCTAAAATTGAAATAGTTAATTGACAAGTAATTTTTAAAAGTAAAATTATTTTTAGTGTTTGTCCTATTCACAACAAAAAAGGGTTTTTACGGTGCGTAATGCGCGCCGTAAAAACCCATATACGACGCGCAGCGCACGTCATATTATGACCAATCATGAAAAGTCATTTACTTTCAACGACATGCTTCGTACGCCGTTAAAAACTATTTAATGGCAGATTTTGTGTGCCATTGTTACTTTTTCTACGACATGCTATAATACACCGTTAAAAACTATTTAACAGCAGATTTTGTAATGACTCGAATTCTAATTCGTATTGGAATGGTGTAAATTAGTAGCCGTCACCTTAAAACTTGTATGGTTGTCAGACTCGTGGCATTGATGGGTTGGAAAGTGAACTCTAAATATTATAATTGACGATCCTTGGGGGATGTTTGGAACCTTGATTGAAGCCTTGACAAAGTATTTAGGCAAGATTAGATCAAAAGCCCCAAATTTCAGTTTTCGTCTGTGACCAACCTTTAGTCTTTATCCCTTTTCTCCTTCGATGCTTTGAATTTGAATGTGAGGTTAGAACGATTGGAAAGATTTTTTCCAGGGATTCGATTTGGACACAAGAACGACCTAAAACGGAGTCCAAACAAGAGAGTTATACTTGTTTGAATTCTTGGTACCTCTGTTGGTTTTCTATAGGGTCGACCCTCTTATATTGCACAATTTCTGTGCTAGTTGCTGGAAATTAGGGTCGACCCCCTCCTGTTTAAGGGTTGACCCTACTTGTGCCAAATTGTCTTTTCTACCTAAAGGGTCGACATCTCTACCCGAAGGGTCGACCCCTGCATGTTATTTTCAGAATTTTTGGGTTCGAATGCGCCCTACTTTGGAGGGTTTTGGGCTTATTCTTTGCAATGACCTTAGGGTAACTTTTCTGCTACTATAAATAGACCTAATGTAACAACCCACATTTTTTGCCTAGTCATGTTTGCATGCATTTACATGTTTTGCCATGTTAAGTCGTTGTAACAACCCATATTCATGTCATAGTCATATTCAAGTTCATTTACATAGATTGTCTTGTTAGGTTTGCATCCAAGAATCTTGTCTTGCTTTGTGTTTATGTGATTTACCTAAGCGTTGCTTGCATGCTTTGCTCCTTCCTTGATGTTAAGCCTAAGTTATGTTAAGTCGAAGTTATACCAAGCCTAGGTTACGTTACGCCTAGATCATTCCAAGCCGAGGTCATCTTCAGTCTAGAAGTATCTTGGAACCCCTTTGTTTGACCACCACCTTTGCCCTGACATATTGGCCGAGATGTCATTATCTAGGCCGAGGTGTGAATCACCAAGGCCGAGATGTGTATCATCTAGGCCAAGATGTTACCTTTGCACCCGAGTGATCTTGTCCTGGAGTGGTATGACCTAGACCGAGGTGTGGCACATCTAGGCCAAGGTGTGGCACAACTTAGTCAAGTGTTTTCCTTCCTAGCCGAGGTCATTGTCACCTTAGTTGTCGAAGTCTTGTTGTTAGCCGATGTCACCACTTGCCGGAGTGCTATTTCGAGTAGCTTGTTAGATACGCTTTGTCATAGCATTGATTTACCGAGTTCGGAATACAACAGAACAGTAAAGGGATAACCGGGATCGCTATAACCTCCCCCCCTTAAAGAATTTCGTCCCCGAAATTAAACACAAGTTTTTCAAAAACAGGTTTTGTCCATTCTCAACAATGCTACAACATAATATTAAACAATCTGACCCATTACCGGTCATTCCCCTCTTTTTCAAGAGGCATTTCACATTACACATAACAACCTGCATTATCAACATACATTCCTTTGAAATTTACCAATTTCAACTCATTTTCCACAATTCCATAATACATGCAACATTAACATCATGCCTGCATTTCCACAATACATTGAACATATGTAATGTTATAACAAATTTCCATTAACCAAAACATTCACAATGTTTTACAACTTAAGACACATATAATGTTCTTAAAGTTCAACGATATTACAAAATTACCAATACATGGTTACACATCAACAAACAAGTCCAGATATTTCTCGCGGACTTCCAACTCACGCTCCCAAGTGGCTTCCTCCACTCCGTGATGTTTCCACAAAACCTTCACCAAAGGAATGGTCTTGCCACGCAAGACTTGATCCCGCCTATCCAAGACCCAAACCGGTCTCTCCTCATACGAGGCATCCTCATCTACCTCCAAGTCGGTGCAATCTAACACATGGGACGGATCCGGCTCATACTTCCGAAGCATACTCACATGAAACACGTCATGCACTCCGGACAACTGCGGCGGTAAAGCTAAACGATAAGCAACCTTGCCAACCCTCTCAAGGATCTCAAAGGGACCAATAAACCGAGGGGATAACTTCCCACTCTTCCCGAACCTCATCAAACCTCGCCTAGGTGATATTTTCAAGAAGACATGATCACCTACCTCAAACGCCAAAGGCCTCCTCCTACGGTCAGCATAACTCTTTTGGCGACTCTGGGCTGTAACAAGCCTCCTACGGATAAGCTCAACTTTCTCCGTTGTCTCCCTAACCAACTCTGGACCCAACAAAGGTGCATCACCCACCTCGGCCCAACACACTGGAGACCTACACGGTCGGCCATACAAGGCCTCCAACGGTGCCATACCGATGCTAGATTGAAAACTGTTGTTGTAGGCAAACTCCACCAAGGGCAAGTGCCTCTCCCACGTCCCACTAAAGTCAAGGACACAACCTCGAAGCATATCCTCAAGGATCTGAATAGTACGCTCAGACTGCCCGTCAGTCTGAGGATGATAAGCTGTACTAAAGGTCAACTTAGTGCCCAAGGCACTCTGCAAACTCTGCCATAACCTAGCAGTAAAACGAGGATCTCTATCTGAGACGATCGTCACTGGGACCCCGTGCAATCTCACTATGTCCCGAATATACAAGTCGGCGAGATGATCTACCGAATCTCTCACGCGCATAGGAATGAAGTGCGCCGAGTTAGTCAACCACTCTACAACCACCCAAATGGCATCACTACCCCGCTGAGTCCTCGGAAGACCTACAACGAAGTCCATAATGACATGCTCCCACTTCCACTCGGCAATAGGCAAGGGTTGCAACAAACCCACCGGCCTCTGATGCTCGGCCTTCACTTGCTGGCATGTAAGGCACTTCGATACGAAAACAGCCACATCTCTCTTCATACCCCGCCACCAAAACTGGCAACCCAAATCCCGATACATCTTAGTGCCTCCCGGATGCACCGCAAGACATGAATGATGGAACTCTCGGAGTACTTCCTCTCGGCAGCACTCCGGCACAAACAAACGGTCTCGGTATCTGACACTCAGGTCGGGATACACCGTCAAACCCTTCTCAACCTTCCCATTTGAGATCTTCTCTCGGAAGGATTCTACCTCAAGGTCACCTCTCTGTGCCTCTAACACTCGGGTCACAAGTGTAGGCTACGCAACAACAGAAAACAAGGTCGCAGCCTCAACTGATTCACTCAGAAGCAAGTCAAACTCGCCAAGTGCACCCAACATCTCCCATTCCCGGATGGCTATACAAGCTACATCACTAATGGATTTCCTACTAAGGGCATTGGCCACAACATTGGCCTTTCCCGGGTGATAGTGCAACTCAAAATCATAGTCCTCAATGAACTCCATCCATCTCCTCTGCCTCAAATTCAAGTCTTTCTGTGTAAACAGGTACTTCAAACTCTTGTGGTCTGAGAACACCTCAAACCTCTCACCATAAAGGTAGTGCCTCAAAATCTTCAAGGCAAAGATCACTGCTGCTAACTCTAGGTCGTGTGTAGGGTAATTCTTCTCGTGTATTTTCAACTGACGTAAGCCATAAGCTACCACTTTTCCCTCTTGCATCAACACACAACCCAAACCCTCTCGTGAGGCATCACAATAAACCGTATAACCCAACCCTCTCTCCGGAATAATCAAAACCAGAGCAGTGGTCAATCTAACCTTCAGCTCTTGGAACGACTTTTCGCAAGTCTCACTCCACACAAACTTGACCCCTTTTCGCGTCAATCTAGTCAACGGGGAAGCTAGCCTGGAGAAATCTTTCATAAACCGACGGTAGTACCCAGCTAATCCTAGAAAACTGCGGATTTCAAACACACTCTTAGGCTGTGCCCAATCTTGCACTGCCTCTACTTTGGATGTATCAATAGACACCCCTTCCTCGGATACCACATGGCCTAAGAATTTGACCTCTCCTAGCCAGAACTCACAGTTCCCAAACTTGGCATACAGCATATGGGCTCTAAGCAACTCGAGCACCACTCTCAAGTGTTCCTCGTGCTCCTTCTCAGAAGGCGAATAAATAAGAATGTTGTCCACGAAAACGACTACAAATCGATCTAAGAATTCCAGGAAGATCCGGTTCATCAAGTCCATAAAGACTGCCGGTGCATTGGTAAGCCCGAATGGCATCACCAAAAACTCATAATGGCCATACCGCATACAGAATGCTGTCTTAGGAATATCCTCCTCCTGACCATCAACTGGTGGTAACCCGATCTCAAGTCTATCTTAGAGAAACAACGGGAACCCTTCAACTGGTCAAACAGATCATCTATACGGGGCATAGGGTACTTATTCTTGATCGTAGCCTGATTCAACTTCTGGTAGTCTATACACAATCTCAAGGCACCATCTTTCTTTTTAGTAAAGAGGGCTGGTGCTCCCCACGGCGAAACACTAGGGTGAACAGAACCCTTATCTAGCAATTCCTGGAGCTGAATCTTCAACTCACTCAACTCGGCTGGGGCAAAACGATAAGGTGCCATAGAAATCGGCGCTGTGCCGGGCACTAAATCAATAGAGAACTCTATCTCTCAGTGAGGTGGTAAACTAACGAGATCCTCGGGAAAAACATCCGAATACTCACAAACCACCCTTGGCAATACAATCTGAGTCTCATCACACTCACCACTCATAAAGCTAGCAAGTAGACCACTAAGCTTATTCCGCCCTCGCGGTTCATACATCGGTGGCAACACACTACCAACCCGATCCCCCAAGAAATGGAAACACTCCCCGCTCAAGGTACAAACCGTGACCCTCTAGCGGTAGCAATCAATAACAGCCCGGTATGACGATAGCCAGTCTGTACCCAAAATAACATCAAAACCCTTCATGGGCATGACAACAAAAGGAAAAAGGACCCTATGGTCGGCGACCTCTATATCACAACCTCTAACACCTTGTTTCAAGATCAACTCACCACCAACAGGCGATACTACACATATAGGAGATGCTAACTGTGCCAACTACAATTCCAAAACAGATGCAAATGTAGCAGACACAAAAGAATGAGATGCACCCGTATCAATCAATACATTAGCAACCAAGTTGCAAAACAAGAAGGTACCTCTCACAACTGACGGAGCAGGTACAAGATCCTGCGCGGTAACAGCATACACGTGCCCTGTAGGCCCCTGATCTACCTGCTCACCTCTAGGAGCAAAAGACTGCTGCACTGATTGGGATGACGAAGCTCCCGGATTGGCCCTCGAGGCCTGCACAGACTGAGCTGGCTAATAACTCTGCGTCTGCCTAGAACCAAACGCTCCTGAAGTGGCACTCAACTGTGGGCAAAACCTCTTCAGGTGCCCAGGCTGACCACACTGATAGCACGACAAAGGCTGGCCCCTGCCCTAACTCTGGCCCTGAGGTCTAGCTGAAGAAGAAACAGCTCGCTGACCCTCTCCCTTCTGCGGGCAAACCGAAGACTTGTGACCCAGTTGGCCACACGCAAAACAAGTCAAGCCTCCCTGACTACCTCTCCCAGAGCCCGCACTCAGCACTGGAAAGGTCGATCTAGCCAAACCTCCCTGAGACTGCTGAGGGTTAGAACCCCTCTGTCTCCTGCCGTCACCCTGACCATCTTGGCTCCTCTTGGAGCCTCTCTGCCCCTCGTCTTCCTCCTGCATCATAATCTCCATATGAGCAGTAGCATCAACCAAACGTCTCTACTCTCGGATAAAGGGCCCTCTAACCCTCAACTTGAGTCCACGCCTCAACTTCCGCTCAAACTCAAAACAACGGCGTTCCTCGGATGCCACTAGTTCAGGTGCAAACCTGGACAGACTAGTAAAAGTAGCCTCAAACTTGGCCACTGACAAGCCCTGCTGTCTAAGCTGGCAAAACTGCTCTCTTAGCTTCTCCCTAGCAGCTGAAGGTAAAAACTTCTCCTGGAAAGCATTCACAAACGTCTCCCATGCACCACCAACACTGCCCTTCTCGTACTTCCACCATTGATCCGCATCTCCCTTCAGCTGGAAGGATGCCAAGGTCACCTTTAAAGCCCCGTCCTCGATGCCAAGCATCTCGAACGTCTTCTCCATCTGTTCCAACCACTCGTCAGCCTTAAGGGGCTCCTTCGGATCCCCAACAAACTCGTCCGGATTGGACTGGAAGAATTCCCTCTTCAAGAAGGAAGGCCCTGCCTCAACAACCTGGGCCCGAACTGGAGTCTGAACTAGATTCTCAGCTCAGAAAATACCCACAGACTCCTTCAAAGCATCGGCTATCCCTCGGGCTAAAGCGTCCATAGCCTCCTGACCTGCTGGCTCGGCCACATTGGCCTGGCCAACCCCCTCCTGCTGTGCCGGAATATCATCCGGTAACGGCATCTCCTGCCTACCACATCTGCCTCGTCTACCACATCCTCGTCCTGACATCCTAATAAAGGTAACAAAGAACGTTAGCACATTCATAAATGTGCCAAAACTAAACACTCGCGTCCTAATACATGGACAACTGTAATTCACTCCACGTAAGCACATAAACACATAAGCACTTACGAATCTCGTTTCCGGATAATGATAGTCCCGAGGCATTACTAGAGTTCCAGTTAGAAACAGCATTGATCAAGTGCTTTTCCAACAAGACTCCTAGAAACCCAAGGATCCAATCAACATACTAGAAACTACATTCCATACCCACATAGTCACATAAGCAAGTTATCAATTAAGCACATAGCATATGACACTACATCTAAGTCTCTATCAAGCGAGCCAAAACCATTGTGATCCTAATCACTTCCCACGTACCCAAAGTATTCGAACCAGGTACGCTCTGATACCAAGTTGTAACGCCCTCAAAATAATACATCAAACCCATCACTTTAGACATGCATTGATATAAAAGAAACCAACCATTTCTATTCATCAGAGTAATTCTTACAACTGTATTGCATGTTAACAACAAAAGCAAATGCCCTATGGGCTTACAGCTTTCCAAGTCAGCACCTGGTTACACAAAAGAAGAGTACTAACTCTATACAAAATAGCCCTTGGCTTGATACACATGTAATACAAACAAAAAAAACAAAAAAAAAGAGTCTTCAACTCTCATCATCATCCAAGCTATGTCCTTGGAGGTGGCATACTACCTGTACCTGAAAATAATGTTCCATAAAGGGTGTGCCAATGCCCAGTAGAGATATGCTAAACACAGTATGAGCAATGACTAAGACATTAGCAATTGATAAATGTTCAATTTCCATAAACCAATTCATAACCCATTTCCATTTCATGACCACTATATTCATGTTTCATTTCAATTTCTATTTCTTACCAATTTCACAATCTACATCAACGGCTCAGAACCTGGCCAACCACTTATATGAGACAGTGACTCATATTAAACATTTCCCATTTTACAATAGATAAACATACTAGTTGTATCAACATCTCAACAGATAAGCATACAAGCTGTATCCACATTTCAACAGATATGCATATTAGCTATATCAACACTTCCAATGATAAGCATATGAGATGTATCAACACTTCCAAAGATAAGCATATGAGCTATATCAACACATTATCTGACAAGCATATGAGCTGTATCAGCGGAGTCCATCCCCTATCTCCTCCCAAACAACATCCGGTTTAGAGGTCCATCCCCTATCTTCCCCTAAACCGTGGAGTACATCCCCTATCTCCTCCCACACACACAACGTATATACACAAAGGTCATATACACAATCAATCAATACATAACGTTAATGTATTCTATCAACCGTCATACTCTACGACATATCCAATTGATTAGTTTTAGTTTGCCTAATCATCATGCATTGTCTACAACAATCAAAACTACCCTCCACAGGTAGCCCAAGCAATTATTTCTAAACAGATAATAAAAGCTCCAACAGATAAAATAACAATGTTTTCAAAAGTGAGCGATTAATAAATCTAACTCCACTATTCAACCATATAATGAACCAATTTCATTATTTCCAACTCAATTCCATAAAGTCACAATTTTCCCAAAATTAGGGTTTTCCATCCGATTTCCAAATATTGACCCAATGGTCTAAATATCAACAACCAATAACGATATCATTATTTTGAACCCACAATACACATTTTAGACTCAAAATAACAAATCCTCTTTTAACATTTTGAAACCCTAATTCCCAAAATTTACCCAACTTCAACACTTTATCAAAACAACCAAAAATCTATGTCAAAAACCGTAAAAGTGAGTAGGAATCCCTACCTCAAATTTGAAGCTCAAGGAAAGAAGGTGAAGAAACTCAACGTGCTCCAAAACTCAATATTCTCGGATCAATGTATAGCCCTCGACGATCAACCCAACTTTACAAAGGCCAAAGGAAAAGGAAACACTCTAACTAGATCAAACCCTAGAGAGAAGGCAGTTTCTAGAGAGAGGAACTCTCAAAATGTCTTTTTAGAAAGTAAGAGAGAGAGAGAGAATGAAAAAAGTGAATTTAAAATGCCTAGCTACCAACTAATATACGACATTCCCGCTCGAGCGGAGAACACAACGCTCGAGCATCAAGAACAAAAAACTAGGTACGCTCGAGCGCAATAAGACCCGCTCGAGCGCCAGGACACAAGAATAAAGCACATCCGCTCGAGCGCGAAAACCAATCCACTCGAGCGTTGATTTCCCCTCTCCTAGAACTTACACCAAAAAGTACTACCCGCTCGAGCGCCACCGCTCAAGCGTAAAGAAACTCGCTCGAGCGTGAAAAACATGCTTGCAGAAGTTTTGCAGAGCACCAAAATACTGGGAGTGTGCAATCTGCGCTCGAGCGCAAGAAGACCCGCTCGAGCGGACCTCCAGAAAACTGGGCAACAAAGAATTGAAACCAAAGCCTAACCAACATGTAACAGCTCTGCCCAATACATCCTAAAACTCCATCAAGCAGAATTAAAGGATGACAACAAGATAGATACAACTACCAACTTCACGGAACCGAGTCCGGAATACAACAGAACAGTAAAGGGATAACCGGGATCGCTATAGATAATGAGAATAGAAGCCAATTAAAGCTTTGTTGAAGCCATTATTGTCTTAGCAATGAGATTATGAAATTATGAACAAAATGATTGGGGACATTAGCTTATTTATAGTGAGAGCAATGCAAAAATTTTGCTGCTCCAATTCCCATAAAATCCTCCATCTTTTGATATAGGTATGAAATTACGAAATTTCAAAATTTAATATAATGGATTTGCATTTCTTTTTTAGTGCCTTTGGTTGCTATCATAATTTTGAGATGGCAAATCAAAATTCTAGTTAATTTGCAGTTTTTGCCCATTTGAATGTTCCCATAGGTAGATGATGGATGTGAAATTGATTCTCTTTCAAAAGTAATTTTTATTTATTAATACTAGCAGGGCACGTGTGCTACACACAAGTTGAAAAAAAATAAATTATTAAACTAATGTAAGTGTAAATAAAATGTATAAAATACTTTTTTTTAATTAAGTTTAATAACTAAAATATTACTTTTTCGTCAGTTTTACTTAACAAGAATAAGTAATCGATTTAGACTGAAAATAAACTACTGTAAAAGATTAAGATTTAAATTAATAAAATTAAAATTTTAGTATTTATATTTTTACAAGAGTCAAACCTTGAAAATTTTCTTTTATAATTTTTCCAAATTGTTTTGTAGGACACTATATTTTCCAAAATGCACTGATTGTAATCTTTTTGCATTAGATTTTCATATTAAATTTTCCAAAATGTTCTATTTCATCAGATTTTCATATTAAATCACTTTGTTCTATTTATAGCATTATATTTATGTGATTTGTTATCATCGTTGATCTAAAATTGAAATAGTTAATTGACAAGTAATTTTTAAAAGTGAAATTATAGTGTTTGGCCTATTCACAACAAAAAAGGGTTTTTAAGGTGCATAATGCGCGCCGTAAAAAACCCTTCTATGAGATGCAGCGCACATCATATTATGACCAGTCATGGAAAGTCATTTACTTTCAACGACATGCTTCGTACGCCGTTAAAAACTATTTAACGGCAGATTTTGTGCGCCATTGTTACCTTTTCTACGACATGCTATAGTATGCCATTAAAAACTATTTAACAGTAGATTTTGTGCATCGTTGTTACTTTTTCTACGACTACTTTTGCACACCGTTAATTGGTGAGACCAATATCGATGTTGATTGTGCGCTGTAAAATATGTAATACAATGACTTATTATGCCTGCCGTAGAATATGCAGTATTTTATTTTTTATTTTTAAATTCAGCAGGTTCTATTTGACCAATTTTGTACAATCTAAAAAATATTACAAACAAGCATCACAAAACATCAATCAACCACCAAAATATTGTTTGAAACATCAAAAAGAAACTATATCCATAAATTATAAACATTCAACAATTGTCTATACATTCCAAACATTTGAAAACTATATACTTAAGTTCTAAACTACACAAAAATTTTAAACCATCCAAAACTGTGCATATCTAACTTTCTAAACATATCAACAACTGTTAAGAGATTATCTAAAGCTATCGACAATAGTTCCTATAGCAGTTGCAGCTACAGCTGTAGCAAATCCCCTTTCTTCTATCACAGGGACGAGGGTGCCCAATGTATGTGTTAAGGCACGTAAACCCATGGCAATAGCTGGAGCAACTAAACATGTTGCATTTCTTGTCTACATGACAAAGGAAACTTCACATAAGTATAAAACCAACGACTCAGGGAAAAAAATATTTCTTGAGGTATTAAGAAATGATCAAGAAATTTTAAAACATCAACAAAATCTATCCCAAATGTGACATTTTAGTCCCTTGCTTGGAGGAAATGTCAGCCGTCATACTAAGATTTTGGGAAGCCAAGCTGATGTATGGCTGGCACAAAGGGTCTCATACAAGGAAGCTTTTTTCTTATAAAATCAAATTTAAATTTAAAATCAAATCTGATAGAGTTAAATGATTGGAATAACTCAATGAAATATTAATTTGTTAAATAAAAAATAAATATATTTGTATAGGTGCTTTGCCTGCCATCATGTTTGATTGGAAAAAACTGTCATATATTAAATAATTTTTTACTATAATTAGCTTGTTTTAGATATTAAAATTTATTACTTTATATGGCATATTTTGCCTCCTCACTTTCGTGACTTGCTATTGCTAGTATAGCAGAGCAAAGTTGCTTGCTGTTCTGTCACGCCCCAAATTTTAATTACTCGAAAACATTACCAAGAGCCTGAAATTTAGGTCCATTATTTTTTTAATTGAAAATATCTATTACCCTTGAGTAATAGAAACATAATAGTACATGTTCTTTCCCATGATAAGTACAACAATAATGATAATACATGCCAAGCTCTCGATACGAGGTTACAAATAAATGGTTACAAACATCACATCACAATGAGATTACACATAAGAGATACATGAACTTTCTAATCCTTCAACCAATCAATCCAAAATCTTTTCCTGTAAGAAAAATAAAACAACAAGGGATGAGCATAATTGTCCAGTAGGAATCTCATAGTTCTAAAACAATAACCATCCTATAGATAGAAATGATCATGCATGCAGGGTGATACCATATAGTCGGTGACGTTTTGTAATTTCAAAATATCATACGTAGAGTACCTTTTTCTCAAAATTTATTTGAACATTTAAGCAAAACCTTTAACCATAAAAAACTATCCTTTTTATTAGAAAACCAAAAATCATTTTTGGAAACATACATGTTTAAGGAACTACATCATTTTATATTTATTAACACATTCCAAAATATTTCTCTTTTTATTCCCATTCTCCCATTTTCTAGTTACATTTATTATAATGTCACAACCTCAAGGTCAAGTTTCCTTAATACTTCAAAACATCCCACATATGTGCTATTCCCACCAATCTATTCATATTTGCTGTAACTCCTCAATACAAAACTCCAAATCTCTTTTATAGTCAATAATTATTATCCTATACACAACTCCTACTTATCTAACAACTACATCACATCCACACTTGTATTATCAACTATAATTCAACATATCACAACTACATTATATCCACATGTGCATTTTCAATCATAATTCAACATATCCCAAGGATAATAGATCCTTTTAATTCAATTTCTCAATTAATCATAAAACAAAACATTTAAGTTTTCCTTATAGATACAAACAACCCGGTGGGTTCTTTATCACAAATCCCTTATCCAATTACCATTTCATTATCCATTCTTTTCAAATAATTTCTATATACATTTCCATTCCATACCAATTTACACATCAAATGGTAATTTCACAAGTTCATCACAAGTCACATATATCGTCATTGACCTCAACACATTCCACATTTTGCCGGCTTGATACAGTGGGATAGCGGGCACCCAATTCATAGCACATTCCACCTTTTGCCGGCTCTTATATAGCGGGAAGTGAACTCCCAAAAATTATTTTCTCAAAAACCATATCTTTTTCCAAAAACCATTTTCAACTTCTTAAAACCATCCCCTACATTTGCCGGCTATTATACGGCAGGACATGGGCACCCAAAACATTTTCGAAAACCATCTGTTTTTCCACTTTTTCTAGCTACAAAATGGCAGGGCTGTGTGGACACCCAAAAATCATTTTTCCACTTTCGCCGGCTACAATACGGCAGGACTGTGTGCACACCCAAAAACACTTTTCCTGCATTCGTCCAGTGATAAGCCTAGACAGGGCAATTGGGCACCTTGAATTCAAACTACCCCCACATTTATCGACTATTATACGGACGATTGTGAGCACCGAAAAACCATTTTTAAATTTTTTTTAAAACAATCCCCCACATTTACCGGCTATGATACGGACGGTCGTAGGCACCGAAAAACCATTTTTTTCAACTCCCCGCACGGGTACAAACTACAACACAACTCAATTACACACAACACAACTCAACCAACTTAACACCACATAACCCAATACAGTTCACATAACACATAACAAGATTCAACACAACCATTTCAACACAAAGCTCATATCACCCATACCATTAGTAATTTCTTTTCCCCCAAGTTTGGTTCACATTATAACATAATTTAACACATCAACATTGAGGATTCAATCGCAACTTTTACATAAATTTGCAAACTCTTTAAAATTTCAATTAAACTTGTACATGTGTAATTTAACACTTCAATTTCATGATTCTACTATCAATTGAAGCAAAACCATTAACCATCTTCATGACCCAAACTAGAGTTTTTAAGAAAGTTAAAACTTTTCACAAAACACATTTTATTCCAACCCTTCTATTACTTTTACACCCAAACTCATGACCCAAGATCTTAACCAAACAAGTTAACCCAACTCCCTTCAAACCCTAACCCCCAATCTCATGATTCATCACAATATGCATAAAAATATAAAATTTTGTGTTTATATAAAGAAAATACCACAATTCTATCCGTAAATGAGGGTATTGAAAGAAAACTAGAAACCCCTACCTCTTGAAGCCAAGAGATGACGACCTAAAAATCAATGGCGATGAAACCACGAACCAATCGGACCAAAAGGAAACCTTCGACGAGATCTACACTCTTTCTCAAAGGACCATGGTGAAAAGATTACTCCATGTGAGTAAATCTAGAGATTTAAGTGAAAAAGTTTGAGTTTTAGAGAGAGAGAAGAGAACTCACGGTTTAAGAGAGAGGAAAGAGAAGAAAAAGTGAAATGAAATATGTTTGGAGCCTATTTATAGTAGTAGAGAAGTAGCCCTAAGGTCAATAAAATAATAGGCCCAAAACCCCTCAAAAGTAGGACCCAAACTAACCCAAAAAGCTGAAAATTACACACAGGGGTCGACCCTTCGGGTAGAGGTGTCGACCCTCCAGGAAGAAAAGCAATCTATGCAACATGCAAGGTGTCGACCCTTAGACAGGAAAGGTCGACCCTATTTTCCAGCAACCAACACACAGATTTTGCAACATACAAGGGTCGACCCTTTCCAGACTGGTGTCAACCCTTGTGGACAGCAACAAGAGGCAGGTATCGACATCACCAAGGTTGGTGTCAACCCTATATTCCAGCAACACTTCCAGAAACTTCACCAATAGATAAGGGTCGACCCTTAGGAAGGCTGGTGTCGACCCTAGAATAGAATTTCTAAGTTCCCAAACAACTTTTTGACAAGAACAAGCGCAAATAAACAAACCCAACGAGTTTAAATCCGATTATACTCCTCCAAAACCAACATTCAACAACTCCAAAGACTCCCAAAAATGAAAATAAGGGAATTAAATACATTCTCCAATGGATTAAAGGATGCGGGTGTTACATGTTCACTTTTAGTATATGGTAAGTTAATGTTGGTAATAGGGCATGGTCAAATGGCTTTGGTTAGGTCTTAACATGATTATTATGGGTATTTACTTCTTCGTATGATACACTAATTCCAAGCTTTGCAAAGACAAAAACACTTTACATACCTTGAATGCGAGTGAAAACATCCCAGTTGCTGAGACTCTTACCATCTTCAAGAATTACTCCTTCAATTTGTGACGACAATATGAAAAAAGTGTAAAGAAGAGAGAGACGGCACAACTTAGAAGGCAAGAACAAGAAGAGACATACTTGGTATGAAGAAGTGGCTATTCCAAAGAAGAAACCATCTGGGAATTGTGATCTTCTGATGTCTTCTGCTTCATTGAAGCTCTCAACAAAAGAATGAACAAAGGAAAAAAGGAGAAGAAAGTAGAGGTAGAAATGGATGTACTTTTGTCTTTCATTTTGGTTTGTTTCAATTTGTCAAAGATTTCAAGATCAGTGTAACTATGAAAAAGTAATGGGTATTATGGGCATATTGGCTCATCTATATATATATATATATATTTTTTTTCTTCATGGGGTTGGCAAAGGGTTGTTTCAATTGTTTAGAATCTGTTGTTGCAATTGTGATTTCCGTAACCACCACCTTTGCCCCATCTCAATTCAACAATCTACATTTGGCATTGTTCAAGTTAGATCCACTATTCCTAGTTTCATTCTAATTATGTAACTATCATGAAAACAAACATAAAATAAGCTAATAAATTAAAGACAAAATTAAGGTAATTAATAATGCCATAGAAAATTTTCCCATGTGTGTAAAGTAAAAACCTTGCTCATTTTGATTACATCCAAAGCTGTTCTTTGTGGCAGCAGCATCCCCCAAGCCAAGTCCATAAAATTTTAGTGTTACCAAAAACAAAAATAATCATTAGTAGATGTTTGTTTCAATGAAAATTAACTTATACTAATGGCATGTAGACATTTAAAGCCAAAGCAAGCACATGTTTATGTGCATAGTAAATAATAGTGATAATAGACCATACAAATGCTTCAATACACCAAATTCATTTTACATACCATATTTTCTTTTTGAAAACCATCTTATTCAGTGACTACATTACATCCAACAAGAATTTCAAAACATGAGTATATGATACTGAACAAAATTTTAAATGAATACCTTTTGGCATCAGGATCTGGTATGTCCTTTGGGATATCATCATAACCCTGTCAAAATAAGAAAATGTTCCGAACTATCGGCCCCATATTCTCAGTTGCCAAATAAATTTAGGGAAAAATAAAATGAATTATTAACTAAATGTTCATTACCTCTAGTTTCTTATCTTTAGGATCAGGAAAGAATTTTTTCAACCCAATCTTCAAGCTTCATCAATAAGCAGTTTGGTCATTACAAAAATTTAAAAAAGAAAAAAAATAATAAAAACACTAAAAAACACATGATAACGAATAGCATAGACTTTCTTGGTGCTGTAGCCACACATATTTGGACCAAACATGATACTGCATACAAACATATGATAAATATAGCGATCCCGGGTTTCACCCTTGTTGTACAGTGATCCGGACATGTGTCCGTGGATGTTGGTGGTTGTTTATTATCTCGTTTGCATCCTTTTACTTTGTATATTGAGTTATAGGATGTGTTGGGCAGGTTTGTTACAGGTTGGTTGTGTTTGGGAGCTTAGTCTTGCTGTCCAGAATTTTGGGTCTTCGCTCGAGCGAGGAGTGGTCGCTCGAGCGAGAGTTGAATCAGTGTCTGGTTCTGGACCTGAGAGTTGCCATTCTTGGCTCGAGCGAGCTTCCTTCGCTCGAGCGGTCTGGGTTTTTCTTCGCTCGATCGAGAACATCTTGGCTCGAGCGAGAGATTTCTGTGTCTGGTCGCTCGAGCGACGAAGGCTTCGCTCGAGCGAGCGTGTTTTATATCAGCGGACAGCAGCGTTTGAAACATCACTTTTTCACTTCTTTTCTTCATTCTAAACCTAAATCTGAGACCCTCTCACTCTAAACTTACACTCTCTCTAAGATTTGATCTCTCTAGGGTGTGAATCTAGCCTAGAGCCTTTGTTAAAAAGATAGAGGGTGTTGAGAGCTTCGATTTAATCTGAAAAAGTTTGGATTTGGAGCAAGTTGATCTTCGAGTCTTCATCTCCTTTTTGGCTAAAACTTCAAGGTAGGGATACCCTACTCCTCTCTATGGGTTTTGTCTTTAAATTTTGGCATTTTGAGATGTTGGGGTTGGTTTGGTAATTTTGTGAAAGTTTGGGGCTTTTGTGTAATTTTACAAAAGTTAGGGTTTTATTCATAATAAACCTGAATGCATGTGTGGAATAGAGAAATGGACATATTGTTGAATTATTGATGAAAATGGGACCTAAGGGTTGAAATGGTAATTATGGAAAATGGCCTAATTACATTGTTTAATTAATTTGGGATAATTAATTGGGAGAAATGAGGAAATGAAATGTTGATTGAATATCCATTTGTGCAATTATTTTCTGTTTAGAAATAACTGCTTTGGGCTATCGGTGGAGGATAGTCGTGATTGTTGTAGACAATGCATGATGATTAGGCAAACTGAAACTAATCAATGGAATGTGTCATGGAATTTGACGGATTGATAAAATACATTAATTGTATGTATTGGGTAATTGTATATAGAACCAATGTGTTTGTATACGTCATGTGTAGAGGAGGAGATAGGGGATGTACTCCGCGGTTTAGGGGAAGATAGGGGATGTACCTCTAAACCGGATAGTGTTGGGAGAAGATAGGGGATGAACTCCGTAGATACAGCTCATATGCTTGTCTAGAGAAGTGAAGATAGAGCTTATATGCTTATCTTGGTAAAGTGTGGATACAGCTCATAGGCTTATCTGTGAATGTGGGATATTGTTGTTATACATGTCTGTTGAGGATGTGGATATAGCTTATATGCTTATCTGAATGTGGGATATAGTTTCTATACTTATCTGTTGAAATGATGATAGAGATGACATGCTTATCTGTTGAAAAAGGGAAAATGAAAGGTAACTTAGACTCATAAGTTGTATGACATAAATATGTAATTTATGTGAATGTATCAGTGTTGGCCATCTATCAATTGCTAATGTTTTAGTCATTGTCCATGGTTGGTTTAGTGTATTTCTACTGGGCTGTGGCTCACCCTATATGGGAATATCATTTTCAGGTACAGGAAGCATGCCACCACCAAGGACATAGCTTGGGAGGCTAGAGGCGGACATGGTTTTGTCGGTTTATGTTTGATGTATTACATGTAACTTCAAGCCAAGGGCTTAATGTGTAAACGAGTTAGTACTCTTTGTTGTAACCAAGTGTTAATTTGGAAAGCTGTAAGCCCGTAGGGCATTTTGTTTTGATGTTAACATGTGATGCATATGTAATAGAACACTAATGAATAAAAGAATGTGGTTAGTTTATATGTCAATGCATGTCTTATTTGATGGGTTTAATGTTATTATTTTGAGGGCGTTACAACTTGGTATCAGAGCGTACCGGGTTCGAATACTTTGGGTACGTGGGAAGTGATTAGTATCACAATGGGTTTGTCTCGCTTGATAGAGACTTGGATGTAGTATCGCATGCTATGTGCTTAATTGATAACATGCTTATGTAACTATGTGAGTATGGGATTTAATTTCTAGGATGTTGATTGGATCCTTGAGTTGCTGGGAGTCTTGTTGGAAAAGCACTTGATCAATGCTGTTTCTAACCGGAACTCTAGTAACGTCTCGGGACTATCATTATCTGGAAATGAAATTCGTAGGTGCTTATGTGTTTATGTGCTTATGTGGAGTGAATTACTGTTGTCCATGCATTAGGACGTGAGTGTTTAGTTTCGGCACATTTATGAATGTGCTAACGTTCTGAGTTGCCTTTATTAGGATGTCAGGACGAGGAAGAGGAGCTAGGCGTGGTAGACCTGCGAGGCAGGAGGTACCGTTACCGGAGGAAGTTCCGGCAGTGCAGGAGGGAGTTGGGCAGGCCAATGTGGCTGAGCCAGTGGGTCAGCAGGCTATGGGTGCCTTGGCTAGAGAGATAGCAGGAGCTTTGGGTATTCTTAGAGCTGGGAATCAGGCAGCTGAGACAGGGCCTTCTTTCTTGAAGAGGGAGTTTTTCCGGTCTAATCCGGATGAGTTTGTCGGGGATCCGAAGGAGCCACTGAAGGCTGATGAGTGGCTAGAGCAAATGAGTAAGACGTTTGAGATGCTTGGCATCGAGGATGGAGCACTGAAAGTGACCTTGGCATCCTTCCAACTGAAGGGAGATGCGGGTCAATGGTGGAAGTATGAGAAGGCTCGTGTTGGTGGTACCTGGGAGGCGTTTGTGAATGCTTTTCAGGAGAGGTTTTTGTTTGCAGCAGCTAGGGAGAAGCTGAGGGATCAGTTCAGCCGGCTTAAGCAGCAGGGCTTGTCAGTGGCCGAGTTTGAGGCTACTTTTACCAGTTTGTCCAGGTTTGCACCGGAACTGGTGGCGTCTGAGGAACGTCGTTGCTATGAGTTTGAGCGGAAGTTGAGGCGGGGCCTCAAGTTGAGAGTTGGTGGGTCTTATATCCGAGAGTATAGGCACTTGGTAGATGCTGCTGCTCATATGGAAATTATGATGCAGGAAGAGGAGGAAGAGCAGAGGGGCTCCAAGAGGAGTCAGGATAGTCAGAGTGATGGCAGGAGACAGAGGGGTTATAACCCTCAGCAGTCTCAGGGTGCAATCTCTAGATCGACCTTTCCCGTGCCGAGTGCAGGCTCGGGGAGAGGCAGTCAGGGAGAGTTTACTTGTTATAAGTGTGGCCAGCTGGGTCACAAGGTTTCAGTTTGCCCGCAGAAGGGTGGGGGTCAGAAAGTTGTTTCTTCTTCAGCTAAACCGCAGAGTCAGAGTTTGGGCAGGGGACAGCCATTGTCTTGTTATCAGTGTGGACAGCCTGGGCACCTGAAAAGGTTTTGCCCGTAGTTGAGTGCCACTTCGGGAGCGTCTGGTTCTAGGCGGACGCATGGTTTTCAGCCAGCTCAGTCTGTGCAGGCCTCGAGGGCCAATCTGGGAGTTTCGTCATCCCAGTCTGTGCAGCAGTCTTTTGCTCCGAGAGGTGAGCAGGTAGACTAGGGACCTACGGGGCGTGTGTATGCTGTTACCGCGCAGGATTTGGTACCGGCTCCATCAGTAGTGAGAGGTACTTTTCTGTTTTGCAACTCGGTTGCTAATGTGTTGATAGACACGGGTGCATCTCATTCTTTTGTATCTGCTGCATTTGCATCTGTTTTGGAATTGGAGTTAGCACAGTTAGCATCTCCTATTTGTGTGGTATCGCCTTTGGGTGGTGAGTTGGTTCTGAAACAGGGTGTAAGAGGTTGTGATATAGAGGTCGCCGACTATAGGCTTCCTTTTCCGTTTGTTGTCATGCCCATGAAGGGTTTTGATGTTATTTTGGGTATGGACTGGCTATCGTCATACTGGGCTGTTATTGATTGCTACCGCCAGAGGGTCACATTATGTACCTTGAGCGGGGAGTGGTTCCATTTCTTGAGAGAGCGGGTTGGTAGTGTTTTGCCACCGGGGTATGATTTGCGAGGGCGAAGTGAGCTTAGTGGTCTACTTGCTAGCTTTGAGAGTGGTGAGTATAGTGAGACCCAGATTGTGTTGCCGAGGGTGGTTTGTGAGTATTCGGATGTCTTTCCCGAAGATCTTGTTAGTTTGCCACCTCACCGAGAGATAGAGTTCTCTATTGATCTAGTGCCCGGCACGACGCCGATTTCTATGGCACCTTACCGTTTTGCTCCAGCAGAGTTGGTTGAGTTGAAAGTTCAGCTCCAGGAATTGCTAGATAAGGGCTTCGTTCGCCCTAGTGTTTCACTGTGGGGAGCACCGGCCCTCTTTGTTAAAAAGAAAGATGGTGCCTTAAGATTGTGTATTGACTACTGGAAGTTGAATCGGGCTACGGTTAAGAATAAGTACCCTATGCCCCGTATAGATGATTTGTTTGACCAGTTGAAGGGTTCCCGTTGTTTCTCTAAGATAGACTTGAGATCGGGTTACCACCAGTTGAGGGTCAGGGAGGAGGATATTCCTAAGACGGCATTCCGTACGCGGTATGGCCATTACGAGTTTCTGGTGATGCCATTCGGGCTTACCAATGCACCGGCAGTCTTTATGGACTTGATGAACCGGATTTTCCGGGAGTTCTTAGACCGATTTGTGGTTGTCTTCGTGGACGACATCCTTATCTATTCGTCTTCTGAGGAGGAGCATGAGGCACACTTGAGAGTGGTGCTTGAGTTACTTAGAGCCCATAGCCTGTATGCCAAGTTTGGGAAGTGTGAGTTTTGGCTGAGGGAAGTCAAATTCTTAGGCCACGTGGTATCCGGTGAAGCGGTGTCAGTTGATACATCCAAGGTTAAGGCAGTGCAAGATTGGGCACAGCCTAAGAGTGTGTTTGAGATCCGCAGTTTTCTGGGATTGGCTGGGTATTACCGTCGGTTTGTGAAAGATTTCTCCAGGTTAGCGTCACCGTTGACTAGACTGACTCGGAAGGGAGTCAAGTTTGTGTGGAGTGAGACTTGTGAAAAGTCGTTCCAAGAGCTGAAAGTTAGATTGACCACCGCTCCGGTGTTGATTATTCCGGAGAGAGGGTTGGGTTATGCGGTTTATTGTGATGCTTCACGAGAGGGTTTGGGTTGTGTGTTGATGCAAGGGGGAAAAGTGGTAGCTTATGGCTCACGTCAGTTGAAAATACACGAGAAGAATTACCCCACACACGACCTAGAGTTAGCAGCTGTGATCTTTGCCTTGAAAATCTGGAGGCACTATCTTTATGGTGAGAAGTTCGAGGTATTCTCGGACCACAAGAGTTTGAAGTACCTATTTACACAGAGAGACTTGAATCTGAGGCAGAGGAGATGGATGGAGTTCATCGAGGATTATGATTTTGAGTTGCATTATCATCCGGGAAAGGCCAATGTTGTGGCCGATGCCCTTAGTAGGAAATCCATTAGTGATGTAGCTAGTATAGCCATCCGGGAATGGGAGATGTTGGGAGCACATGGTGAGTTTGATTTGCTACTGGGCGAATCTGTTGAGGCTGCGGCCTTGTTTTCTGTTGTTGCACAGCCTACGCTTGTGATTAGAGTGATAGAGGCACAGAGAGGTGACCTTAAGGTAGAATCCCTCCGAGAGAAGATCTCCAGTGGGAAAGTTGAAAAGGGTTTGACGGTGTATCCCGACCTGAGTGTGAGATACCGAGACCGTCTGTTTATACCGGAGTCTTGCCGAGAGGAGGTACTCCGAGAGTTTCATCATTCGCGCCTTGCGGTGCATCCGGGAGGTACTAAGATGTATCAGGATTTGGGTCGCCAGTTTTGGTGGCGGGGTATGAAAAGAGATGTGGCTGTTTTCGTATCGAAGTGCCTTACTTGCCAGCAAGTGAAGGCCGAGCATCAGAGGCCAGCGGGTTTGCTGCAACCCTTGCCTATTGCCGAGTGGAAGTGGGAGCATGTCACTATGGACTTCGTTGTGGGTCTTTCGAGGACTCAACGGGGTAGTGATGCTATTTGGGTGGTTGTAGACCGGTTGACTAAGTCGGCGCACTTTATTCCTATGCGCGTGAGAGATTCGGTAGATCATCTTGCCGACTTGTATATTTGGGACATAGTGAGATTGCACGGGGTCCCAGTGACGATCATCTCAGATAGAGATCCTCGTTTTACTACTAGGTTGTGGCAGAGTTTGCAGAGTGCCTTGGGCACTAAGTTGACCTTTAGTACGGCTTATCATCCTCTAACTGACGGGCAGTCCGAGCGTACTATTCAGATCCTTGAGGATATGTTTCGGGGTTGTGTCCTGGACTTCAGTGGGACGTGGGAGAGGCACTTGCCATTGGTAGAGTTTGCCTACAACAACAGCTTTCAGTCTAGTATCGGTATGGCACCGTTTGAGGCCTTGTATGGCCGACCGTGTAGGTCTCCAGTTTGTTGGGCCGAGGTGGGTGATGCACCTTTGTTGGGTCCGGAGTTGGTTAGGGAGACGACGGAGAAAGTTGAGCTTATCCGTAGGAGGCTTGTTACAGCCCAGAGTCGCCAAAAGAGTTATGCCGACCGTAGGAGGAGGCCTTTGGCGTTTGAGGTAGGTGATCATGTCTTTCTGAACATATCACCTAGGCGAGGTTTGATGAGGTTTGGGAAGAGTGGGAAGTTATCCCCTCGGTTCATTGGTCCTTTTGAGATCCTTGAGAGGATTGGCGAGGTTGCCTATCGGTTAGCCGTACCGCTGCAGTTGTCCGGAGTGCATGACGTGTTTCATGTGAGTATGCTTCGGAAGTATGAGCCAGATCCATCACATGTGTTGGATTGGACTGATTTAGAGGTAGATGAGGATGCCTCGTATGAGGATAGACCGGTTCGGGTCTTGGATAGGCGGGATCAGGTCCTGCGTGGCAAAACTATTCCTTTGGTGAAAGTCTTGTGGAAACATCACGGAGTGGAGGAAGCCACTTGGGAACGTGAGTTGGAAGTCCGTGAAAAATATCCAGACTTGTTTGTTGATTTGTAATCTTGTAGTTAAATTTTGAAATTTTGTTGAACTTAAGAGCTTTTATATATGTCTTAAGTTGTGAAACATTGAAAATGTTTTGGTTATTGGAAGTATGTTTTGGAACTTGCCTCATATGGAAGTTGAATATAACATTATATGTGTTAAATATATTGTTGAAATTGGAAAGATAGTGCATAATGATTGATGCATGTTGAAAGTACATATGTTGTTTACATATTGTGAAATGTCTCTTGTTAAAGGGATGAGATGACCGGTAATGGGTCGAATTGTTGAATGTTAGAATTGTAACATTGTCTAAAATGGAGGAAAACCTGTTTTTGAAAACTTGTGCTTAATTTCGGGGACGAAATTCTTTAAGGGGGGGAGGTTATAGCGATCCCGGGTTTCACCCTTGTTGTATAGTGATCCGGACATGTGTCCGTGGATGTTGGTGGTTGTTTATTATCTCGTTTGCATCCTTTTACTTTGTATATTGAGTTATAGGATGTGTTGGGCAGGTTTGTTACAGGTTGGTTGTGTTTGGGAGCCTAGTGTTGCTGCCCAGAATTTTGGGTCTTCGCTCGAGCGAGGAGTGGTCGCTCGAGCGAGAGTTGAATCTGTGTCTGGTTCTGGACCTGAGAGTTGCCATTCTTGGCTCGAGCGAGCTTCCTTCGCTCGAGCGGTCTGGGTTTTTCTTCGCTTGATCGAGAACATCTTGGCTCGAGCGAGAGTTTTCTGTGTCTGGTCGCTCGAGCGACGAAGGCTTCGCTCGAGCGAGCGTGTTTTATATCAGCGGACAGCAGCGTTTGAAACATCACTTTTTCACTTCTTTTCTTCATTCTAAACCTAAATTCGAGACCCTCTCACTCTAAACTTACACTCTCTCTAAGATTTGATCTCTCTAGGGTGTGAATCTAGCCTAGAGCCTTTGTTAAAAAGATAGAGGGTGTTGAGAGCTTCGATTTAATCTGAAAAAGTTTGGATTTGGAGCAAGTTGATCTTCAAGTCTTCATCTCCTTTTTGGCTAAAACTTCAAGGTAGGGATACCCTACTCCTCTCTATGGGTTTTGTCTTTAAATTTTGGCATTTTGAGATGTTGGGGTTGGTTTGGTAATTTTGTGAAAGTTTGGGGCTTTTGTGTAATTTTACAAAAGTTGGGGTTTTATTCATAATAAACCTGAATGCATGTGTGGAATAGAGAAATGGACTTATTGTTGAATTATTGATGAAAATGGGACCTAAGGGTTGAAATGGTAATTATGGAAAATGGCCTATTAACATTGTTTAATTAATTTGGGATAATTAATTGAGAGAAATGAGGAAATGAAATGTTGATTGAATATCCATTTGTGCAATTATTTTCTGTTTAGAAATAACTGCTTTGGGCTATCGGTGGAGGATAGTCGTGATTGTTGTAGACAATGCATGATGATTAGGCAAACTGAAACTAATCAATGGAATGTGTCATGGAATTTGATGGATTGATAAAATACATTAATTGTATGTATTGGGTAATTGTATATAGAACCAATGTGTTTGTATACGTCATGTGTAGAGGAGGAGATAGGGGATGTACTCCGCGGTTTAGGGGAAGATAGGGGATGTACCTCTAAACCGGATAGTGTTGGGAGAAGATAGGGGATGAACTCCGTAGATACAGCTCATATGCTTGTCTAGAGAAGTGAAGATAGAGCTTATATGCTTATCTTGGTAAAGTGTGGATACAGCTCATAGGCTTATCTGTGAATGTGGGATATTGTTGTTATACATGTCTGTTGAGGATGTAGATATAGCTTATATGCTTATCTGAATGTGGGATATAGTTTCTATACTTATCTGTTGAAATGATGATAGAGCTGACATGCTTATCTGTTGAAAAAGGGAAAATGAAAGGTAACTTAGACTCATAAGTTGTATGACATAAATATGTAATTTATGTGAATGTATCAGTGTTGGCCATCTATCAATTGCTAATGTTTTAGTCATTGTCCATGGTTGGTTTAGTGTATTTCTACTGGGCTGTGGCTCACCCTATATGGGAATATCATTTTCAGGTACAGGAAGCATGCCACCTCCAAGGACATAGGTTGGGAGGCTAGAGGCGGACATGGTTTTGTCGGTTTATGTTTGATGTATTACATGTAACTTCAAGCCAAGGGCTTAATGTGTAAACGAGTTAGTACTCTTTGTTGTAACCAAGTGTTAATTTGGAAAGCTGTAAGCCCGTAGGGCATTTTGTTTTGATGTTAACATGTAATGCATATGTAATAGAACACTAATGAATAAAAGAATGTGGTTAGTTTATATGTCAATGCATGTCTTATTTGATGGGTTTAATGTTATTATTTTGAGGGCGTTACAACATGGTATCAGAGCGTACCGAGTTCGAATACTTTGGGTACGTGGGAAGTGATTAGTATCACAATGGGTTTGTCTCGCTTGATAGAGACTTGGATGTAGTATCGCATGCTATGTGCTTAATTGATAACATGCTTATGTAACTATGTGAGTATGGGATTTAATTTCTAGGATATTGATTGGATCCTTGAGTTGCTGGGAGTCTTGTTGGAAAAGCACTTGATCAATGCTGTTTCTAACCGGAATTCTAGTAACGTCTCGGGACTATCATTATCTGGAAATGAAATTCGTAGGTGCTTATGTGTTTATGTGCTTATGTGGAGTGAATTACTGTTGTCCATGCATTAGGACGTGAGTGTTTAGTTTCGGCACATTTATGAATGTGCTAACGTTCTGTGTTGCCTTTATTAGGATGTCAGGACGAGGAAGAGGAGCTAGGCGTGGTAGACCTGCGAGGCAGGAGGTACCGTTACCGGAGGAAGTTCCGGCAGTGCAGGAGGGAGTTGGGCAGGCCAATGTGGCCGAGCCAGTGGGTCAGCAGGCTATGGGTGCCTTGGCTAGAGAGATAGCCGGAGCTTTGGGTATTCTTAAAGCTGGGAATCAGGCAGCTGAGACAGGGCCTTCTTTCTTGAAGAGGGAGTTTTTCCGGTCTAATCCGGATGAGTTTGTCGGGGATCCGAAGGAGCCACTGAAGGCTGATGAGTGGCTAGAGCAAATGAGTAAGACGTTCGAGATGCTTGGCATCGAGGACGGAGCACTGAAAGTGACCTTGGCATCCTTCCAGCTGAAGGGAGATGCGGGTCAATGGTGGAAGTATGAGAAGGCTCGTGTTGGTGGTACCTGGGAGGCGTTTGTGAATGCTTTTCAGGAGAGGTTTTTGTCTGCAGCAGCTAGGGAGAAGCTGAGGGATCAGTTCAGCCGGCTTAAGCAGCAGGGCTTGTCAGTGGCCGAGTTTGAGGCTACTTTTACCAGTTTGTCCAGGTTTGCACCGGAACTGGTGGCGTCTGAGGAACGTCGTTGCTATGAGTTTGAGCGGAAGTTGAGGCGAGGCCTCAAGTTGAGAGTTGGTGGGTCTTATATCCGAGAGTATAGGCACTTGGTAGATGCTGCTGCTCATATGGAAATTATGATGCAGGAAGAGGAGGAAGAGCAGAGGGGCTCCAAGAGGAGTCAGAGTGATGGCAGGAGACAGAGGGGTTATAACCCTCAGCAGTCTCAGGGTGCAATCTCTAGATCGACCTTTCCAGTGCCGAGTGCAGGCTCGGGGAGAGGCAGTCAGGGAGAGTTTACTTGTTATAAGTGTGGCCAGCTGAGTCACAAGGTTTCAGTTTGCCCGCAGAAGGGTGGGGGTCAGAAAGTTGTTTCTTCTTCAGCTAAACCGCAGAGTCAGAGTTTGGGCAGGGGACAGCCCTTGTCTTGTTATCAGTGTGGACAGCCTGGGCACCTGAAAAGGTTTTGCCCGCAGTTGAGTGCCACTTCGGGAGCGTCTGGTTCTAGGCGGACGCAGGGTTTTCAGCCAGCTCAGTCTGTGCAGGCCTCGAGGGCCAATCCGGGAGTTTCGTCATCCCAGTCTGTGCAGCAGACTTTTGCTCCGAGAGGTGAGTAGGTAGACCAGGGACCTACGGGGCGCGTGTATGCTGTTACCGCGCAGGATTTGGTACCGGCTCCATCAGTAGTGAGAGGTACTTTTCTGTTTTACAACTCGGTTGCTAATGTGTTGATAGACACGGGTGCATCTCATTCTTTTGTATTTGCTGCATTTGCATCTGTTTTGGAATTGGAGTTAGCACAGTTAGCATCTCCTATTTGTGTGGTATCGCCTTTGGGTGGTGAGTTGGTTCTAAAACAGGGTGTAAGAGGTTGTGATATAGAGGTCGCCGACTATAGGCTTCCTTTTCCGTTTGTTGTCATGCCCATGAAGGGTTTTGATGTTATTTTGGGTATGGACTGGCTATCGTCATACCCGGCTGTTATTGATTGCTACCGCCAGAGGGTCACATTATGTACCTTGAGCGGGGAGTGGTTCCATTTCTTGGGACACCGGGTTGGTAGTGTTTTGCCACCGGGGTATGATTCGCGAGGGCGAAGTGAGCTTAGTGGTCTACTTGCTAGCTTTGAGAGTGGTGAGTATAGTGAGACCCAGATTGTGTTGCCGAGGGTGGTTTGTGAGTATTCGGATGCCTTTCCCGAAGATCTTGTTAGTTTGCCACCTCACCGAGAGATAGAGTTCTCTATTGATCTAGTGCCCGGCACGGCGCCGACTTCTATGGCACCTTACCGTTTTGCTCCAGTAGAGTTGGTTGAGTTGAAAGTTCAGCTCCAGGAATTGCTAGATAAGGGCTTCGTTCGCCCTAGTGTTTCACCGTGGGGAGCACCGGCCCTCTTTGTTAAAAAGAAAGATGGTGCCTTAAGATTGTGTATTGACTACCGGAAGTTGAATCGGGCTACGGTTAAGAATAAGTACCCTATGCCCCGTATAGATGATTTGTTTGACCAGTTGAAGGGTTCCCGTTGTTTCTCTAAGATAGACTTGAGATCGGGTTACCACCAGTTGAGGGTCAGGGAGGAGGATATTCCTAAGACGGCATTCCGTACGCGGTATGGCCATTACGAGTTTCTGGTGATGCCATTCGGGCTTACCAATGCACCGGCAGTCTTTATGGACTTGATGAACCGGATTTTCCGGGAGTTCTTAGACCGATTTGTGGTTGTCTTCGTGGACGACATCCTTATCTATTCGTCTTCTGAGGAGGAGCATGAGGCACACTTGAGATTGGTGCTTGAGTTACTTAGAGCCCATAGGCTGTATGCCAAGTTTGGGAAGTGTGAGTTTTGGCTGAGGGAAGTCAAATTCTTAGGCCACGTGGTATCCGGTGAAGGGGTGTCAGTTGATACATCCAAGGTTAAGGCAGTGCAAGATTGGGCACAGCCTAAGAGTGTGTTTGAGATCCGCAGTTTTCTGGGATTGGCTGGGTATTACCGTCGGTTTGTGAAAGATTTCTCCAGGTTAGCGTCACCGTTGACTAGACTGACTCGGAAGGGAGTCAAGTTTGTGTGGAGTGAGACTTGTGAAAAGTCGTTCCAAGAGCTGAAAGTTAGATTGACTACCGCTCCGGTGTTGATTATTCCGGAGAGAGGGTTGGGTTATGCGGTTTATTGTGATGCTTCACGAGAGGGTTTGGGTTGTGTGTTGATGCACGGGGGAAAAGTGGTAGCTTATGGCTCACGTCAGTTGAAAATACACGAGAAGAATTACCCCACACACGACCTAGAGTTAGCAGCTGTGATCTTTGCCTTGAAAATCTGGAGGCACTATCTTTATGGTGAGAAGTTCGAGGTATTCTCGGACCACAAGAGTTTGAAGTACCTATTTACACAGAGAGACTTGAATCTGAGGCAGAGGAGATGGATGGAGTTCATCGAGGATTATGATTTTGAGTTGCATTATCATCCGGGAAAGGCCAATGTTGTGGCCGATGCCCTTAGTAGGAAATCCATTAGTGATGTAGCTAGTATAGCCATCCGGGAATGGGAGATGTTGGGAGCACTTGGTGAGTTTGATTTGCTACTGGGCGAATCTGTTGAGGCTGCGGCCGTGTTTTCTGTTGTTGCACAGCCTACGCTTGTGATTAGAGTGATAGAGGCGCAGAGAGGTGACCTTGAGGTAGAATCCCTCCGAGAGAAGATCTCCAGTGGGAAAGTTGAAAAGGGTTGGACGGTGTATCCCGACCTGAGTGTGAGATACCGAGACCGTCTATTTGTACCGGAGTCTTGCCGAGAGGAGGTACTCCGAGAGTTTCATCATTCGCGCCTTGCGGTGCATCCGGGAGGTACTAAGATGTATCAGGATTTGGGTCGCCAGTTTTGGTGGCGGGGTATGAAAAGAGATGTGGCTGTTTTCGTATCGAAGTGCCTTACTTGCCAGCAAGTGAAGGCCGAGCATCAGAGGCCAGCGGGTTTGCTGCAACCCTGGCCTATTGCCGAGTGGAAGTGGGAGCATGTCACTATGGACTTCGTTGTGGGTCTTTCGAGGACTCAACGGGGTAGTGATGCTATTTGGGTGGTTGTAGACCGGTTGACTAAGTCGGCGCACTTTATTCCTATGCGCGTGAGAGATTCGGTAGATCATCTTGCCGACTTGTATATTTGGGACATAGTGAGATTGCACGGGGTCCCAGTGACGATCGTCTCAGATAGAGATCCACGTTTTACTGCTAGGTTGTGGCAGAGTTTGCAGAGTGCCTTGGGCACTAAGTTGACCTTTAGTACGGCTTATCATCCTCAAACTGACGGGCAGTCCGAGCGTACTATTCAGATCCTTGAGGATATGCTTCGGGGTTGTGTCCTGGACTACAGTGGGACGTGGGAGAGGCACTTGCCATTGGTAGAGTTTGCCTACAACAACAGCTTTCAGTCTAGTATCGGTATGGCACCGTTTGAGGCCTTGTATGGCCGACCGTGTAGGTCTCCAGTTTGTTGGGCCGAGGTGGGTGATGCACCTTTGTTGGGTCCGGAGTTGGTTAGGGAGACGACGGAGAAAGTTGAGCTTATCCGTAGGAGGCTTGTTACAGCCCAGAGTCGCCAAAAGAGTTATGCCGACCGTAGGAGGAGGCCTTTGGCGTTTGAGGTAGGTGATCATGTCTTTCTGAAGATATCACCTAGGCGTGGTTTGATGAGGTTTGGGAAGAGTGGGAAGTTATCCCCTCGGTTCATTGGTCCTTTTGAGATCCTTGAGAGGATTGGCGAGGTTGCCTATCGGTTAGCCGTACCGCCGCAGTTGTCCGGAGTGCATGACGTGTTTCATGTGAGTATGCTTCGGAAGTATGAGCCAGATCAATCACATGTGTTGGATTGGACTGATTTAGAGGTAGATGAGGATGCCTCGTATGAGGATAGACCGGTTCGGGTCTTGGATAGGCGGGATCAGGTCCTGCGTGGTAAAACTATTCCTTTGGTGAAAGTCTTGTGGAAACATCACGGAGTGGAGGAAGCCACTTGGGAACGTGAGTTGGAAGTCCGTGAAAAATATCCGGACTTGTTTGTTGATTTGTAATCTTGTAGTTAAATTTTGAAATTTTGTTGAACTTAAGAGCTTTTATATATGTCTTAAGTTGTGAAACATTGAAAATGTTTTGGTTATTGGAAGTATGTTTTGGAACTTGCCTCATATGGAAGTTGAATATAACATTATATGTGTTAAATATATTGTTGAAATTGGAAAGATAGTGCATAATGATTGATGCATGTTGAAAGTACATATGTTGTTTACATATTGTGAAATGTCTCTTGTTAAAGGGATGAGATGACCGGTAATGGGTCGAATTGTTGAATGTTAGAATTGTAACATTGTCTAAAATGGAGGAAAACCTGTTTTTGAAAACTTGTGCTTAATTTCGGGGACGAAATTCTTTAAGGGGGGGAGGTTATAGCGATCCCGGGTTTCACCCTTGTTGTACAGTGATCCGGACATGTGTCCGTGGATGTTGGTGGTTGTTTATTATCTCGTTTGCATCCTTTTACTTTGTATATTGAGTTATAGGATGTGTTGGGCAGGTTTGTTACAGGTTGGTTGTGTTTGGGAGCCTAGTGTTGCTGCCCAGAATTTTGGGTCTTCGCTCGAGCGAGGAGTGGTCGCTCGAGCGAGAGTTGAATCTGTGTCTGGTTCTGGACCTGAGAGTTGCCATTCTTGGCTCGAGCGGGCTTCTTTCGCTCGAGCGGTCTGGGTTTTTCTTCGCTTGATCGAGAACATCTTGGCTCGAGCGAGAGTTTTCTGTGTCTGGTCGCTCGAGCGACGAAGGCTTCACTCGAGCAAGCGTGTTTTATATCAGCGGACAGCAGCGTTTGAAACATCACTTTTTCACTTCTTTTCTTCATTCTAAACCTAAATCCGAGACCCTCTCACTCTAAACTTACACTCTCTCTAAGATTTGATCTCTCTAGGGTGTGAATCTAGCCTAGAGCCTTTGTTAAAAAGATAGAGGGTGTTGAGAGCTTCGATTTAATCTGAAAAAGTTTGGATTTGGAGCAAGTTGATCTTCGAGTCTTCATCTCCTTTTTGGCTAAAACTTCAAGGTAGGGATACCCTACTCCTCTCTATGGGTTTTGTCTTTAAATTTTGGCATTTTGAGATGTTGGGGTTGGTTTGGTAATTTTGTGAAAGTTTGGGGCTTTTGTGTAATTTTACAAAAGTTGGGGTTTTATTCATAATAAACCTGAATGCATGTGTGGAATATAGAAATGGACTTATTGTTGAATTATTGATGAAAATGGGACCTAAGGGTTGAAATGGTAATTATGGAAAATGGCCTAATTACATTGTTTAATTAATTTGGGATAATTAATTGGGAGAAATGAGGAAATGAAATGTTGATTGAATATCCATTTGTGCAATTATTTTCTATTTAGAAATAACTGCTTCGGGCTATCGGTGGAGGATAGTCGTGATTGTTGTAGACAATGCATGATGATTAGGCAAACTGAAACTAATCAATGGAATGTGTCATGGAATTTGACGGATTGATAAAATACATTAATTGTATGTATTGGGTAATTGTATATAGAACCAATGTGTTTGTATACGTCATGTGTAGAGGAGGAGATAGGGGATGTACTCCGCGGTTTAGGGGAAGATAGGGGATGTACCTCTAAACCGGATAGTGTTGGGAGAAGATAGGGGATGAACTCCGTAGATACAGCTCATATGCTTGTCTAGAGAAGTGAAGATAGAGCTTATATGCTTATCTTGGTAAAGTGTGGATACAGCACATAGGCTTATCTGTGAATGTGGGATATTGTTGTTATACATGTCTGTTGAGGATGTGGATATAGCTTATATGCTTATCTGAATGTGGGATATAGTTTCTATACTTATCTGTTGAAATGATGATAGAGCTGACATGCTTATCTGTTGAAAAAGGGAAAATGAAAGGTAACTTAGACTCATAAGTTGTATGACATAAATATGTAATTTATGTGAATGTATCAGTGTTGGCCATCTATCAATTGCTAATGTTTTAGTCATTGTCCATGGTTGGTTTAGTGTATTTCTACTGGGCTGTGGCTCACCCTATATGGGAATATCATTTTCAGGTACAGGAAGCATGCCACCTCCAAGGACATAGGTTGGGAGGCTAGAGGCGGACATGGTTTTGTCGGTTTATGTTTGATGTATTACATGTAACTTCAAGCCAAGGGCTTAATGTGTAAACGAGTTAGTACTCATTGTTGTAACCAAGTGTTAATTTGGAAAGCTATAAGCCCATAGGGCATTTTGTTTTGATGTTAACATGTAATGCATATGTAATAGAACACTAATGAATAAAAGAATGTGGTTAGTTTATATGTCAATGCATGCCTTATTTGATGGGTTTAATGTTATTATTTTGAGGGCGTTACAATAAAGAAAATGAAAAACATCAACAAAGAAGGTAAGGTAACCAAAAGAGAGTAAAAGATATACATCAAAGAGAAACCTCCTTAAAAAATAATCTGCAACATAAAAAAGAGGATGATAAACATCTCATGAGCCCCATATAGGATTCCGTTTGAAATTAAAAAATATATATATATACACATATATATCAAAAAAGATCTTCATAAGTTTGTGATATGTATTGTAATATGATGCCTTTGACTAATCAGCTCTAAATATGCCCTTTTATTAGGATTGTGTAGCCGCTGAGTAATTTGTGTCCTATTGACGAATAGATCTTGGAAAATCGATGCACAATGTAGCTGCCCTTTTTCTCAACACAACACTGCATGTCAATATTTAGTGGAGACCTTGCTGCTTCCTCGTGGAAAATTCGTACATACACAGAAATTCTTACCATCTAATCATTTTTTGCCAAAGTGGCATTGTTTTAAAATATTAAAAACATTAAAATTAGAATGAGTTATGATTACTGGAAGACAATAAAAAATCAGCCCAAATTTGTGAACAACTACATTATTAAGAGTGCATAAATTATAGTTTGTGATTCAAAAGCACCTCAACAAGCCCCTGAAGAGGTTGGGATCATAAACCATCATCTTCCACGCCTAATTAAAGCTCCAAAACCCTATCCTTTTGCCACCCGCATACAAAACCTAAAAACCACATAACTTTACCAAAATTTTAGCCACATCAACTTATTAAATTCAGCCCCTAGGAACCTCTATTGAATGGTAAAGGTTATCCCCACTTGTTCTACATCATATGTGTTGAAAAATTACACTCAAGGATCCATCCATCCACTACACTTATCCAATCTTAATTAAACGTTCACCATCCAACCCAATAACCTACTTATGAGCAACCAAGGTGTGATAATAAAAATGGTCACTCTGAATATCTCTTGGATAACCATAATATAGCGATCCCGATTTTCCCTATCTTTGTTTATTGTATTCCGGACTTGGTTCCGTGATTGTGTTGTTGTCGCATTCTTATTCCTATCCTTTACTCTTGGTATTTGAGTTTTAGGTTGTGTTGGGCAAGTTTGAAACAGGTTGGTTGAGCTTTGGTCCCCATTCGTGTTGCCCAGGTTTTTGGTGATCTGCTTGAGCAGGTCTTCTCGCGCTCGAGTGGAGTTTACGTCCTTTCAGCATTTTGTGCATCTGTAAAAATACTGCAAGTGTGTTTTTCATGCTCAAGCGAAGTTCCATACGCTCGAGCGGGTAGCGCTTGATCGGGCATTTTAGCGCTCGACCGGGTGTTCAATGTCTGTAAAAAATATTGGAAGAGGGTAATCTACGCTCGAGCGGGTTTCCCTTTGTGCTCCAGTAGCTGCGTTTTGCAGTTGTGTCTTGGAGCTCGAGCGGGTATTCTTGCGCTCGAGCAGGTCCAGTTTTTGTGCTTGACGCTCGAGCGTCCTAGTCTCCGCTCGAGCGGACTAGTCGTATATCAGATGGCAGGTGGGTGATTTTAAATCACTTTTCACACTTTATTTCTCTCTCTTACTTTTCAAAACCTCCATTGGAGAGCACCTCACTCTAAAAGTTCAACTTCTCTCTAAGGTTTGATCTAGTTTGAGTGATCTTCCACCCTAGTGTCTTTGTAAAAAGCGTAGAGCCTTGCTTGATCTTCATTTGGATCCGGAAATCATTGAGTTTGGAGCACATGCGAGTTTCTCATCTTCTCCATTGGGTCTCATCTCTTGAGATAGGGATATTCTACTCCATCTTATGGGTTTTGACATAAATATTAGTCATTTTGATTAGTTGATGTTGTTGGGTACTATTGGGAAAGTTAGGGTTTGTTTGGTAGTTAAAAGAAAAAGGGGTTTTCAAATGTTAAACTCCATGTGTATGTGAGACTTTGGAAAATGGAATTATTGTTGTCAAATTGATGAAATTGAACCTTAGGGTTGATATTGAGAAAGAGGGAAAAATGCCCTAATTATGTTGAACAATTAATTTGAATAATTAATTTGGGGAAAAGTGAGATTGAGTTGAGAATAGTGAAATTGGGAAATTGTGGGAGTAAATGGTGTAGTTGGATAATCTAATCACTCACCTATGAAAATGTCGATAGTTTATCTGTTGATAAATTTATTATCTGTTTAGAGACAACTATTCTAGGCTATCGGTGGAGGGTTGTCTTGATTGTTGTAGACACTGTATGTTAATTGGGGAAAACTGAAACTAATCGAAAGTGTTATGTCATTGAATTTGACGGTTTCAATAAAACAGCAAATATGTGTATTGATTGATCATTGTATGAGATGAAGTGCTGAAATACATTATATATGTATATTCATTTGGGAGGAGATAGAGCATGTACTCCAGTGTGTTGGAGGAGAAAGGGGATGTACTCCACACACATGTGTTCATATACTTTAACACATTATTTATGTATCTTTGTTTGGGAGGGGATATGGGATGTACTCCATATGTGTTCATATACTTTAACACATTATTTATGTATCTTTGTTTGGGAGGAGATAGGGGATGTACTCCATATGTGTTCATATACTTTAACACATTATTTATGTATCTTTGTTTGGGAAGAGGTTGGGGATGGGCTCCTTAGATAATTAAGTGGGCCGGAGTGTCCGGGGTGAGAGTTCTGAAACCTTATGAATTGAGATGCATGAACAAAGTTGTCAAGTGGAGTATTAGTTACATGAGTCGTAGTCTCATGTTGAATTAAGGATAACGGATGTAATAGTAGGTTGAGCGCTGTCTCACTTAAATTATTTGGTTAGATAATGAACCATATTTAGAAATTGAATTGGCTAACTAAGAGAAGTGGGTGGTAGCATGGCTGTAATTGTTGTCAGATTATGGGAAGGACGTTAATTGGTGTACATGGGTTATTCATTTGTCGAATGTTAATGTTTTAGTTATTCCCTATATGAGGTTTAGTATATCTTTACTGGGCTTTGGCTCACCCAACTTGGGACACCATTTTTAGGTACATGAGGCGTGTTATGTTCCAAATCTTTGCTTCGAGGGTCTTCGGAGTTTGAGACTCTGCTTTGTCATTTGTTTTATTGATCACATGTATATACAAGCCGAGGGCTTTACTTGTAATAGAGTTAGAACTCTTCTTTTGTGTAACCAAGTAACAACTTGGAAAGGTGTAAGCCCGCCGGGCATTTTCTTTGGTTTGTAAACATTTGTAATATATATGAAAGACCCACTTTGTAATATTAACTCTGATGTAAGTTTGGAAATGTGATCTATCTACCATTTATATAGAACTATTGGATGTCGGGTTTACTTATTATTTTCAGGGCGTTACAACTTGGTATCAGAGCGTACCGGGTTCGAATACCTTGGGTACGTGGGAAGTGATTAGTATCACAATGGGTTTGTCTCGCTTGTTAGAGACTTATGCATGATATTATGTGTTTATTTGATAACATATTTATGTGACTATATGGGTATGGGGTTTAGTTTCTAGAATGTTGATTGGATCCTTGGATTTCTGGGAGTCCTGTTGGAAAAGCACTTGATCAATGTTGTTTCTAACCGGAACACTAGCAACGCCTCGTGACTATCATTATTCGAAAATAAAATTCGTAAGTGCTTATGGGATTATGTGCTTACGTGGAATGAATTACAGTTGTCCAATGCTTTAGGACGCGAGTGAAATAGCTTCGGTACATTTGAAAATGTACTAATACCTTTGTTACTTTTACTAGGATGCCTAGACGAGGAAGTTTTGATTTCCCTCCTTCCACGAGGGAAGAGTTGCGGAAGCAGTTTGTGGAGTTACGCCAAGGTACTACACCTCTAGCACAGTTTGAAGCATGGTTTGCTAACCTGCCAAGGTTTGCCCTAGAATTGGTGGAGACAGAGGAATTGCGTTGTTCAGAGTTTGAGAGTAGGCTGTGCGGTGACATCCGAGAGAGGATTGTTGGGTCTTGGCATAGGAGCTACAGTGTGCTCGTTAAGACGGCAGCTCATGTGGAGGCAGCGGTGCTAGCTATGGGACAAAATAGGGAAGGAGCCATAGTTATGAGTGTTGGTCGGGTTAGGGAGGAGGCCATCTTAGTAACTCCTACAGTTTATAGGTACTCTAGGCCCAGTAAGAGGTGGAGATGAAAGTATGCTCAGTCCCAGACTAAGTCCTTTTCTTCGCCAGGGATTTCAGACTCTTCTGTTGGGAGGTCCAGAGAGGTTCAGGTTTCAGGCCAGTCTCAGAATAGGGGGTTTGCTGGTTGTTTCAGATGTGGTCAGCTGGGCCACAAGTCTTCGGTTTCCCCACAGAGGAAGAGGGCAGGGTTGGCAGTTCGACCAGTAACTGCCCCACCAGAATCATCTAACCAGCCAGGTTTTGGGTCGATCGAATGCTCATTGGGGAAGCAGTTGTTGAGGTCTCCATCAGCTCAGCCTTTGAACCAGTCTCACGCTTGGGAGCCACTTACTTGTTGGATGTGTAATTAGCCAGGTCATATCAAACGTTTCTATACTCAGCCATGAGTTTCTTTGGGAGTTTTGCAACCTAGTCGGGTCTAGCCTTATTTGACTGGAGAGGGGCAATACCGTTTTGGGGGACAAACAGGCCAGATTTCGAGGGCCTCAGGAGAGTCGAGTTCCTAAGCCCCAGTTGGGAAAATTTGCAGTTGTTCCAAGTGTGGCCAGTTGGGGCACATTTGTAGTTCTTGTCTGTGGCTTGTAAGCTCGTAAGATGTCTTGGGTTTGAGAATGACCAACTTTAGTGGTCCAGCGAGGGACGGTGGCAGTGGTAATACTGATGGGGTGGTTTTGTTTTGACTAATCCGTTTTGTAATCGGTGAATTATCATTTTGTAATCATTGGGTTCTGTGTGTAACCAATGTGTTTTGGGAATGTTGAAACATCAAAACTACTTGTTTATATATATATATATGCTTTTGCTTGTTAATTTCCATAGAATGGGCAGATTGGAGCATGTTATGGCTCTAAAGTTCTATTAATGTAATAAGTTGTTGTGAAACCGTAAAATTTTTGTGTAAATGCATTTATATGCGTGTGATTTGGTTTAAAGAAGCAAGGGCTAGTAACCATGATTTCAAATCTGGAAGAATTGTTGAGGGATGCGTATCTTTGTCAGGGCTACTATGGTGCGAGAATAGTTATACTTGCCGGATGTATGGAATTTCATAGGTGTTATCTTTCTGATCTTATGTAAGTGGTAGAGATTTTGGTCTTTTGCTGTGAGAACTCCTCGAGAGGGTGCAACGTGTACGATTAATACTGGGTTTTGTATATTTAACATGATGTTTTACGGAGGCATAGTGCATAATTTCGTTAGGAATAGACTTATACCTTCATGGTAGGTAACGTTGCCAAATTGCATATGTACCGATTGGTTGTTTTAATTGAGGGAGTGTTAGTCCCTATATAAGATTGTGGTTGTTGGCATTGGGGACTGTTGTATTGTGAGCAGCTGGTGTTATATCTCAAGCAGTAGGATAATGGGAGCTTCCTAAGTTTCCGGACCCTTTTATTATGGTCGAATGCAATAGGTTTGTACCTTAGTACTGGTTAGGTCAGGAGATGTTGTCGGTAGGATTGGTTGAGTGTATAACCCATGGTTAGGGTGTGATCCGTGAGTAGAGTCACAGTGGTATGGTGTTTACGGGTGAGGTTTGGGATAACAGTCCGGAGGGTGAGAATTTTTACTCCGCTGGGGAATTACGATGATGAGTCTTTAAAAGCCTTGTCGGCGACATGTGATTGTGCCGGAGTTTGGTCTGAGATGGTTGTTCAGCAGTAACAATGGCTGGTGGTTTGGCATGGAGGCTTAATGTCTTGGTTGTACTCTCGGGGCGAGTGACAAGTAGGGTGTGGAATAAAGAGTGGATCCTATAGTTCACTGAGGGATGAAGGTACTGAGTTCACTTGTGTTCGGTACGAACAGATACGTAGCAGTGATAAGTGTCATGGGGTGGTGAACCCTTGTCAGCTAATTCGGTACGAGGGAATGAGTATGCAAATCTTGTTATTATGAGTTCAGCCGAGGTGGCGAGTGAAAGCTCTGAATGAGGGATTCAGTATGGGTGTAAGATAGCTTGCATTAAATGTGGAGGTTTTGCTTAGTACGGTGCGTGATAGTGTGTGGTCCGTATGTTGTTATTAGATGATGTGTAGAAGGGGAACAATCTTAGGGAATCCCAGGAGAAGGCCTTGGTGAGGCGATAGTGTGGTTACTGATGGAATCGAGTAGCTCGATGTTTGGTAAAGCTGGGTCACTTCGGTATAAGTGTCTGACGTCGAGTTTGGATGATGGTAACACAAGTGAGGTAGTAAGTCTGTTAAAGTCATTTCGACTTGTTTGGCCCTTGTTTGTGTGGTGTAAGGCATGGGGGTATGCAATGTTATCCTTTGTGTTGTTGCATTGTTGGGAATTTCAAATTTTCAGGGGTCCCTATCATGAGAGTTTTGTTTTTGAGTGTTGCGTCATCACCATGAGTATGACGGGTTTTATGGGATGGTTATGTTGTGATGCACGAGAGGGACATTGGATACTCTTCATACATTAAAATGATTTTGAATCGAAACGTGAGGTTGCGATCCTTATTTTCGGGAAAATAATTTGAGGAGAGTCTTTGAGTTCGGCCGTGGCCAGTTATAAATGACGTGTTTAAGTGGTGATGATATAAGTCTGAATACTTTTGGAAAACCGAGTGCTTTGAAATGAATGGATTAAATAAAACAATTTCTTTAACCTGAGTGGAATATCTTATGGGAAGTTAGATTTGACCTAGCCTGAGTTGCTGGTTCCATGTGTGTGTCTTTGACAAGAACTCGAAATTTTGGGATATTATGAGCCATAATATTGTTCTCTACCCGTGCTTCGTCTTGCATTCTTGTTTTGTGAAAGTTGACTGGAAGCCTTGTGTACGAATGTTTTCGTGTTTCCCATGTTGGGGTATTAAGTACTGAATACTGGTTTGAGTATTGTCGGTAGTCGAGACGTGGCGGGTGTCTCAGAACACTGTAGTGATTGGATGTGTCATACTGTTAGTATTGTTATCGAGTCTTGTGGAACAGGACTTTTCCATTAAATAAGATGTTGTGGAAACGTAACGGGGTTGAGGAAACCACGTGGGAACGTGAATGGGAGGTCCGAGAGAAATATCCGAACCTATTTGTGGGTGCTTGAGTATATGTTGTATATTTTTCTATATTGATAAACTTTAAGAGCATTGAATATGTCTTAAGTTGTAAAATATTGTATATGTTTCGGTTTATGGAAGTATTTTGGAACTTGCCTTGAAATGGAAGTTTATTTTAACATTGCATATATTAATTTTGTTTTAGGAATGCAAATATATTGATTGGCATTGAAAATATAACTAAATTGTGGAATATGTTGTAATTTGCCCCTTGAGAAGGGATGGAACGACCGGTAATGGGTCTGGCTGTTGAATATTGAGTTGTAATACTGTTGAGAATAGAGAAAACTTGTATCTAATTTCGGGGACGAAATTCTTTAAGGGGGGAGGTTATAGCGATCCTGGTTTTCCTTATATTTGTTTATTGTATTCCGGACTTGGTTCCGTGATTATGTTGTTGTCGTATTCTTATTCCCATCCTTTACTCTTGCTATTTGAGTTTTAGGATGTGTTGGGCAAGTTTGAAACAGGTTGGTTGAGCTTTGGTCCCCATTCGTGTTGCCCAAGATTTTGGTGATCCGCTCGAGCGGGTCTTCTCGCGCTCGAGTGGAGTTTGCGTCCTTTTAGCATTTTGTGCATCTGTAAAACTACTGCAGGTGTGTTTTACATGCTCGAGCGAAGTTCCTTACGTTTGAGCGGGTAGCGCTTGAGCGGGCATTTTAGCGCTCGACCGGGTGTTCAATGTCTATAAAAAATATTGGAAGAGGGTAATCTACGCTCGAGCGGGTGTCCCTTTGCGCTCGAGTAGGTGTGTTTTGCAGTTGTGTCTTGGAGCTCGAGCGGGTATTCTTGTGCTCGAGAGGGTCCAATTTTTGTGCTTGACGCTCGAGCGTCCTATTCTCCGCTCGAGCGGACTAGTCGTATATCAGATGGCAGGTGGGTGATTTTAAATCACTTTTCACACTTTCTTTCTCTCTCTTACTTTTCAAAACCTCCATTGGAGAGCACCTCACTCTAAAAGTTCAACTTCTCTCTAAGGTTTGATCTAGTTTGAGTGATCTTCCACCCTAGTGTCTTTGTAAAAAGCGTAGAGCCTTGCTTGATCTTCATTTGGATCCAAAAATCATTGAGTTTGGAGCACATGCGAGTTTTTCATCTTCTCCATTGGGTCTCATCTCTTGAGGTAGGGATATTCTACTCCATCTTATGGGTTTTGACATAAATATTAGTCATTTTGATTAGTTGATGTTGTTGGGTACTATTGGGAAAGTTAGGGTTTGTTTGGTGGTTAAAAGAAAAAGGGGTTTTCAAATGTTAAACTCCATGTGTATGAGAGACTTTGGAAAATGGAATTATTGTTGTCAAATTGATGAAATTGAACCTTAGGGTTGATATTTAGAAAGAGGGAAAAATGCCCTAATTATGTTGAACAATTAATTTGAATAATTAATTTGGGGAAAAGTGAGATTGAGTTGAGAATAGTGAAATTGGGAAATTGTGGGAGTAAATGGTGTAGTTGGATAATCTAATCACTCACCTATGAAAATGTCGATATTTTATCTATTAATAAATTTATTATCTGTTTAGAGACAACTGTTCTGGGCAATCGGTGGAGGGTAGTCTTGATTGTTGTAGACACTGTATGTTGATTAGGGAAAACTGAAACTAATCGAAAGTGTTATGTCATTGAATGTGACAGTTTGAATAATACAGCAAATATGTGTATTAATTGATCATTGTATGAGATGAAGTGCGTAAATACATTATATATGTATATTCATTTCGGAGGAGATAGAGGATGTACTCCAGTGTGTTGGAGGAGATAGGGGATGTACTCCACACACATATGTGTTCATATACTTTAACACATTATTTATGTATCTTTGTTTGGGAGGAGACGGCGGATGTACTCCATATGTGTTCGTATACTTTAAGAAATTATTTATGTATCTTTGTTTGGAAGGAGATAGTGGATATACTCCATATGTGTTCATATACTTTAACACATTATTTATGTATCTTTGTTTGGGAGGAGATAGGGGATGTACTCCGTATGTGTTCATATACTTTAACACATTATTTATGCATCTTTGTTTGAGAGGAGATAGGGGATGTACTCCATATGTGTTCATTTACTTTAGCACATTGTTTATGTACCCTTGTTTGGGAAGAGGTTGGGGATGGGCTCCATAGATAATTAAGCGGGCCAGAGTGTCCGGGGTGAGAGTTCTGAAACCTTATGAATTGAGATGCATGAACAAAGTTGTCAAGTGGAGTATTAGTTACATGAGTCGTAGTCTCATGTTGAATTAAGGATAACGGATGTATTAGTAGGTTGAGCGCTGTCTCACTTAAATTATTTGGTTAGATAATGAACCATATTTAGAAATTGAATTGGCTAACTAAGAGAAGTGGGTGGTTGCACGGCTGTAATTGTTGTCGGATTATGAGAAGGACGTTAATTGGTGTACATGGGTTATTCATTTGTCGAATGTTAATGTTTTAGTTATTCCTCATATGGGGTTTAGTGTATCTCTACTGGGCTTTGCTCACCCTACTTGGGATACCATTTTTAGGTACATGAGGCATGTTATGTTGCAGATCTTTGCTTCGGGGGTGTTCGGAGTTGAAGACTCTGCTTTGTCATTTGTTTTATTGATCACATGTATATACAAGCCGAGGGCTTTACTTGTAATAGAGTTAGAACTCTTCTTTTGTGTAACCAAGTAACAACTTGGAAAGGTGTAAGCCCGCAGGGCATTTTCTATGGTTTGTAAACATTTGTAATTTATATGAAAGACCCACTTTGTAATATTAACTCTGATGTAAGTTTGGAAATGTGATCTATCTACCATTTATATAGAACTGTTGGATGTTGGGTTTACTTATTATTTTGAGGGCGTTACACATAATGAGAACAACCAATTGTTCAATTAGCATGGTGCAACAAAAAATATATGTTCTAAATATATATATGGACAAAATGGAAGGCACTTCCTTTAACACAAAATTCAAATAAGCAAGCGACATGGGCAACTACTGGGAAGCATGAATACCTGAAATGGATTCCCGAAGTTGGAGGAGAGAATCTCTCAGATGAGCACAAGACTGTTCTTTCTTAGAAATTGGAAACCAATCCAGCTCTGTGGTCCCTAAGCACACGTCTATTTTAAGTTCTACATTTCGCAGATTGAAGGAGATATGAGATATGAACAAAGTTAACTTTACCATGAAACACGACTTTAATAAAACTTGGAAATACAATTACAAATAATTGTAATCATAAGATTAAGATCCAAAACTCTTTTGACTAGCAAATATTGAATCCGAAGAAATTAATTTAATTACAATAAACCAAAACCAAAGAACTGTGATTCACAAAACCAGATCAAACGCAATTGTGAACAATCAAATCAACAAAAATTGAGCAGCAAAACATTGGAATTGAATAAAAAAAAAGTGTATGATTATATGTAAAAAAAAAAAAATGTATTCTGAGCTAGAAAACTAGATCAACTACAGAAATGAAGTCAATATAGAATGAGAATAAATCAAAACTAACAAGCCATAACTTCGAAGGAAGAAGCCTAACACAATCCCTTGAAAAACCCTTAATTTCACCATTATCACTGCCTACAAAATTTGCAGGAGGTCAGATAAAGGAATGGTGAATATGGATTGCAGAAGAAAGCATAGTCGATAGGAGCAAAGAAGGAGCAGACTATCATTAAGGAGATGCCAGCATAGTCTAAGCGCCATAAAAACACATTCCAACGTTTGGAATGGTAAGCAAAGAGGTGGGAGAGGGAGCTGCAAATTAAACAGCCCATAGCCCCAGCTAGAAATACAAACCAAGGCCATCTAGGAATTGCCTTATTAGAAGCATCATCCATATCTAACATCGCCGTTGCTGATAATGCACGTGTGATATGTCCTAGATCTGAATCCTTCTAGGCAAACCATATTTCAGAATGACTTTAGTATATGCATAGACGTTCAATATTCAGCTTATAAGTAGAGTACATTATACAAATGATATTCAAAACTCTCTTCTCTAGTTGGGTATCTTCTTCCAGTCCAGTACATAGATATAGTTCACCTAATTTTGCACGTTTTATATTTCCTTCCAAAATATTAATGACAATTATTGGAAAACCATATTAACACCAAATTGAAAATGTGAAAGAAATGAATAAATTATATCAATAATATCCATAACTTCTTAGGAATCGTAGTTTAGTTCTTCTAGTTTCGCACGTTTTATATTTCCTTTCAAAATATTAATGACAATTGTTGAAAAACCATATCAAAACCAAATTGAAAACGTGAGGAAAATGAATAAATTATATCAATAATGTCAATAATTTTTTTTGAATTCTAGTTTAGTTCTTCTAATTTTGCACGTTTTTATATTTCCTTCCAAAATATTATTGACAATTATTGAAAAACCATATTAACACTAAATTGAAAACATGAGAGAAATGAATAAATTATATCAATAATCTCAATAGCTTCTTAGGAATCCTAGTTTAGTTCTTCTAATTTTGCACGTTTTATATTTCCTTTCAAAATATTAATGACAATTATTGAAAAACCATATTAACACCAAATTGAAAACGTGAGAGAAATGAATAAATTATATCAGTAATCTCAATAACTTCTTGATCTCTCATTTTTCAAATTCTCATCTCTTGGCGGTTCTGATTGATCTCCTCCACCAACCACTTCATAAGCTGCTCTCTCGCTACCATTTCGGTGAGGGATTTCATGTTTTTTTTCTTGGTTATGTGCCTCTTTTGTAGTAGAAAATAATGTCTCATACTTCTTAACTCTATCTCTCATTTTGCAGATTCTCATCTCTCAGCAATTTGAATCGATCTCCTCCACCCACCACTTCAGAAGGGGTTCTCTCGCTGTCATTTTGGTGAGGGATTTAATGTTTTTTTAATTGTTACGACAAAATGTCACATCAAACCCATAATCATTTCATTTTTTTTTCTCACAAACATCACATCCAATTACAAAAAAATCTAACTATCTTTCCAAGCACAAAAATTTTAGACTCCTAAAATAGTTAAAAACTAAAATAGCTTACTGAAATTGTAACTTCCCAAACATCCACATATCCAACGCGTAATACACGGAAAAAAAAATAAAAAACAAATTGATTCAAGAGATGGTTTGGTGTTCAAAACTAGGGAGACACATTTTGGTACCATATATTCAACGCGTGATATTGTCTTCCGCAACGGTAAAAAAACACATCTCTCTCTCTCTCTCTCTCTCTCTCTCTCTCTCTCTCTCTCTCTCTCTCTCTTTCTCTCTCTCTCCCCATTGTCAATAGTTCTCCACCGTCAACAGTTTGCTCTGCATATAATTGTGGTTTGTATTTATGTATAACATTATTATTTTCGATATTTATTATAATTTTATGATTTGCATGATTTTCATTGTCATAAATAATTAAAAAAACAAAATAAACATTTTATGCATTAAAATTAACAAACATGTTTTTGAGTTTTTGTTTTTAATTTTTCAAAAATAAACAAAATCTAGCTTATAATTTTTTCATAAACATAAACAAAAAAACGTAAACTTTACCAAGCGGTATCTAAACATTAATAATAAAAAAAAAATGTCCAACATGTAAAAAAGAAAAATTGCAATTTACTGGTTGACCCGGCGGATGACTGGTAACACTCTAAGCCGAACAGACTATTTTCTAATACCACTACCTCTCCCAGACTAACAATACCCTCGTCAAGGCCTATCGCAGTCCGAAGGAGACTACAAATCCGAAATTCCAAAACCAGAACAAACATGAGACATTTCACTTTTCATCATTCACAGTTTAAAATAGACTGTGATAGAGGAAAACAAATGGGCCTTAAATTAATGGAGTGGTCTTATATTTGTGAGTGTTGCTATTCACTCCAACAACTCAACCCACTCTGATTTGCACCTATTACTAAATCACGTTGAGTCAGATTCAGAAGAGAATGTAGACTGTTTATCCATTTTTCATGTTTTGTCACTAAGCGAAAGGTTAGGCAGTTGAGTTGATAGAAAGGCGACCTTTTTAAGTTGTAATTTAATTTTATTAATAAATTAATATTTGATAATCTTGAGAAAAAATAAATAAGTTAACATCTATTGATTTATGCCCAAACACTGCCATATATTTTCTCATTTCATGTCTTATTGTGTGGAGGGAGGGAGGGAGGGAGGGAGGGAGGGAAGAAAACTCACAGGGAAAAAACAATCTGAGCCGTTGGCGTCTGTCTTCATTGTCATCCCCATCATCATCATCATCGACGGTTTTTGAAGCGTAGGTCTTGTGTATGTCCCAACACAAGCTTAAGAAATGATTTTTCAATGGACGAAAAAGAACATTAAAAAATTACAATATCTGAAGAAACTAACGATCAAGCTTTCGATATTGGTCTTCTCCAATGAGCTCAACACACTCAGCACAACAAATATAATAACCCCCCCAAATGCCTACGAAAATTCAAATTCAAACTCAAACTCAAAAAGAAACTGATTTCAAATTCGATTTACGATTCGTTCATAAGATTGAGTCGATTTGATTCGAACAACGAATGACTCATGTCCAGATGTTTAGGGTTTCATTGTGTGAAGCGAAGACGTTGAACAGTGTCTCCTTCAACGGCCATTTACACCAATAATAGTCCAATATGAACTCGTTGTCCTTCAAGTACTCAGGCAAGCTCTCGTACTTCACCAATCGCCTCTCGAATCCATGCTTCATGTTTTGGCCCTGTAGACACCCCATTTTTGACCGTCCTCAAGACTTGGACATCATCGTTTGTGCACTTGATGATTATGACTATTTGTGCCCGTTTTGGTGCCCGAAGTCCTCGGCGGAATGCCCTGTCTTTGAGCTTTGAAACCCCTATCCATTATGTGTCCTGTTTTGGACCAACATCTTCAAGCCTGCAGCCCTTGGTGGCTACCGGCCACCAATTGAGGCTGCCAGTCACAAATTGAGGTTGTTGGGCATCACTGGTGGACGGCTGGCCACATTAGTGGCTTGTCGGCCATTGATGTCTTTTTCCAGATATTTTCTTGACAGTTGTTGCAGCTATTGGCACAATGTGCTTGATCACCATACACGTGTATGGACTGATATAACTTAGTCAAAAGCTTGTTTTTCTAAAAATATGGGACCTTCTCCCCCATTGTAGAGGTTAGAAAATTTTGGAGCAAAATTCTCTCTCTCTCTCTCTTTCTACATTTCTCTCTCTCTCTCTCTCTTGAACTTTTGTGCATACAAGTGTAGATACACTTCAAGTTTTCCTATCAACCCTTAACCAAAGTTGCTTATCTTTGGCATGAGGTTACTTGGGACCCTCTTTGAGCTCTAGAAGGTGGCCTTGGCTTGATTTATTGCCTCATTTGTGTCTTCCCTTCAAGAGGTATAATGTTCCTCTTTTTACACTTGTTTTACATACTTGTTTTCCCATCTCTTTCAACTGTTTTTGGGCTGATTTTGAACTATAAAAAACTCTATTTTTATAGCCTAAAGGTGGTGGTTTGAGGCCATTTTTAGTCAGGGGGAGGTTTACCATTCTTACTTCTTTGCTTATATAGCTTTTGTACCTTTGTTCACCACTTTCAAACCAAATTTTTTGGGTCTTTTAACCACTAAATTTCAGAGTATTTTCAGTGGTAAAAAACTCATTTTGAAGTCCAAATTTGGAGGGGTAGCCTATTTTTGCTCTGTTTTGGGCTAGTTAGTTCATTTGAGTCTTGCTTTGCATGGTTGTAGTGTAATAGTCCTCACAAGTTGGTGTTTTAGGGTCTTAGATATCTCTTGTTTGAGTTGATAGCATCTTTTGGTGTTATTTTTCATTCCATTTTAGCACTATAAACTCTACAACCTCCCTCTTTGCTTCACTCTTTTATTTCCTTTTGAGGGTTGTTTCAAGCTTGGGATCTTTTAAGCTTGAGATTGAGGTCATGCTTAATGGTTTAATCCTCTTTGAGGGTTCATTACCAATGGCATGATCTCTCTCTTGCCTTACATTATTCCTTGGGTTACACTTCTTTCATCTTAGAAGACACTTACCAAATGGACAAATTGATTAAAGAATGATTTTGGTAACTAAAATGTGTAAAGAGAATTGGCAAGTAAAAGTGACAAGATAAGAACTTCTTTGTGTTGCATTGCATGTGTTCAAATCGAGCGTTAGTTTGAACACAAGGGAAATGGGACATTTCATACTCAAAAGTGATGAAATGTGCCCATTTTCTAGGTCTTCGTTGCCCTTGATCATGTATGATGGGGTGATGGCATTTGAGTCTTGTTTTTTCATTCATTGAACTTGTACAAAATTGGTCCCTTAGCCATCATGCATGGAAATTGCCTGATTGATGGTTTAAGGGCCAAGTGTATCACTCCTTTGAACTTTTTTTGATGATAAGGAGAGGTACACAGTACATACAACCTGTGAGAATACCCTTTCTTTGCCCCGTTTGCTCTCTATTGCAGCTCGGGATTATGCATCACCAGTGGCCAGCCGACCATTGTTACTGGCCGACAGGCCATCAGTATTGGACGGCAACCCCTCAGTGGTGGGTGGCCGGTCGGCCACCAATGAATGTTGAGCGGTGTGCTTATGAAGCATGGCAGAGTTGATCTGGAGAAGGAAATAGTGCAAAGGTTGTGCAAACAAAGGCTTTCAAGGGTAGACAGCGGATGTTCTTCAGGTGGAAACCAAGCACGCATGCATCCCTCGAGGCCATTTTGGTTAATTTGCTTAGTTAATTAGTTGTAATTAATTATCTTAGTCACTTTGTAATTAATTTGTTAAGTATTTAGCTAATAAGTTTGTTTGCTTTGTAATATTTAATTAACTTAGATAGTTAATTATTTAATTGTTTTACTTAATTAGCTTGGAATAGCTAGTTAATTCATTTAAAGTGTTGTAATAATTAGTTAAGCAGTGTAGCTTAGCTAGTTTCATTCGAACTCTCCTTCGCGAGGGCGTAATGTTGTAATAAGTGTGCGTGCGTATGTGTATGTCTTCCAAACCCACGTCTTTCTCTATTTTATTTAATTGCTTTTGATGGTTAGATTAGGGACATGTTTCAATTAGCATACCTTATGCTTGCATCCATTCATTCGCATTGCATGCACCAAGGCTCGACACATCATTCTAACTGCATTGTCGTTTCAATACTTCGATGAATACGTGCTTAGACCGCATGTTATCAAATCGATTCATATACCATATTAGTAGCCGAGCCTATTAATTGCATATTGCATGTGTTGCATTAGGCATCTTGTATAGTTAGAAACCATGCATAGTTTTCTAACTCATGTTTTCTTAGCTTGGAGTACTAGGTGAGTTTTGATGCTATAGCATACTTGTATGAGTGTGAATGTTGCCATGATTAGCATGCTTTCCATGGGGCTAAATGCTTATTTGATAAACTACATGAATGCCTGTGGATGAAGGCTTGTTGTTTGAATTGGAACGATTCAACGAATGCATGTCTTAAGCGCACTTTGTTGAATGGCAAATCATGTTTTAAGCCCACTAAGTTTGGTGGCAAATCCTCTAACTTTAAGCCCACTTGAGTGGCAAATTCAAACCATTTTTGCAAACAAACATGAGTTGAATTGTTCCAAATTAAGCAAACTAGTCTATACTTGCTTGTGCACATCACATAGTAAAGCTAGTCTAATAACTGGAACAAGACCACATAGTGTTTATAAAAAATCATATCATGATTAGTAGAGGTCGATCTTTGATCGGGCGAGTGGGGGTGCTCAGTTCATGACCTTCCCCTCTCGTACCTAAGTTTCCAAGCCGAGACGACTTTGGTGATGATAGACATGTGGTCTTTGGCACGAGTCATGGGTTTTGAGTCAACTCGGCCAACCCTCTCCTCTTCGCCATTACCACCGAGCTTTGCGCTATTCCCGCCTCTCCGTTTCATCTTCATCGGAAAATCCCCCAACGTTTTTCTATTTCCGGTGACCTATTCGCCGGAAATATCTTTATTTTCCGACACCTCTCTCTCTCTCTCTCTTTCTCTCGCTCGCTCCCTCTACCTATCTCAAAATCTATAAATATGCAATTATTTATGTTTGTACATATATAGTAGTAGATAATATATGTGTATATGTGTGTATGTATGTCAAGCTGGTGCCGAGATTGAAGCTTCAGAGAATTTATAACTAGTGAGAAACGTGTGATCGAATTAAACAGAAAATGTTTTTTTTTCTTTTTGTTTAAAATAATAAAAATTAAAAAAAGAAGAAGAAGCAATTACTAGAAGAAATAAACAATCAGCCAGGTGAAAAAAGGATGAATGGCCATGTGTCAGAATTTGGTTGATTTGACTATGGAACAAAAGTCAATAAGTGAATGTATGTGATGCGTTGTTTTTGGTTTTCCAAAAATATTTTTTAGAAAATTTTATTTTATAATTTTTCGTATTTTTTTATTTTTACTGAATTGTTTTAATATTTTAAGTAATTTTTTTAATTTTTAGACACACTTAACATAAATACATATAAAAAGTATATTTTTTCTGAAAAATCTTTTAAATATTCACTAAATTCACTATTAAATTAACACACACTTGCTCTTTTATTAGTTACTGGCAACAATCTTTGCACAAGGTTAGAGTTTCTTGAGTTTGTCTTATTGAAATTTTGTTATTGGAATTGTGATTGTTATTAATTTGCAGTATGATATAATATTTTAGGAAAAAAAAAAATAAACCAAAACAAATGTGATGGTAACATATTTGGAATAATGGGATTAGATGGAATTGGCATTAGAAAATGGAATTTGATTTGATGGGATTTTGAATTAATAAAATATTTTCTAGTCTTATTACCCAAACTACACCCCACATCTTTGGTTTTGATCTAATCTTATCCAGTCTTATTGCTTCTTGTAGTGAAGCAAAAGCAGGCACTGAGGAATAGAGAAGTGGGATGCAATGAAACTGACATTCAATAATAATCATGTATCATGATGGGATGTAGTGAATAAAAAACTGACATAAAAATAAATAATAATAATAATAATAATAATAATAATAATAATAATAATAATAATAATAATAATAATAATAATAATAATCACTATATTTGATTTTAGTTTTTAAAATTCAATTTTTTAAAAATTAATTTTTTTTTGTATTTATTTGTTTTTAATGAATATTTTTAAAATTTTAAACAATTTTTTTTTAAACTTTTGTTAGATGCACCTTACTTAGATGTATGTAAATAGTAAAATATTTGTTAAAAAATAATTTAAAAAATTAATAAATACACAAAAATACAAAAAATGTATTGAATTTTCTTTTCTTTTTTTTTGTATTTTTAGTATTTAATGAATTGTTTAAAGATTTTTTCACAAATATTATACTTTTTAAGTATATTTATGTTAGGTGTGTCTAAAAATTAAAAAAATTGCTGAAAATATTAAAAAAAAATTCATTGAAAAGAAAAAAAAATACGAAGAATAAAAAAAAATAGAATTTTCAAAAAAATATTTTGTGAAAATCAAAACCAAACAAGCACGTAATTAATCACACCAAATCTTGACTAGTGATTCTGTCATTTTCGTTTCTCTCCCATTCTCTCATCTTCTTGTTCTAGTATCAAATAATGTTTCATATTACTCCTTAACTCTCTCTCTCTTTGTCTAAGACTCGATGATCTCCACTTTTTCGGATTCATTGATCACTCGCTCTCATCTCTTGGCGGTTCGGGTTGATCTTTCATGCTTTTTCTTCTTTTTTTTTGGTTATGTGTTTCGTTTTTATGTGTTTAATTTGTGGAATAAAATAATGTCTCATACTTACTTCTCAATGCTATCTATGAGACTCTTTGATCTCTCATTTTCTTATTGAATAAATTATATCAGTAATGTCAATAATTTCTTTTGAATTCTAGTTTAGTTCTAATTTTGCATGTTTTATATTTCTTTCCAAAATATTAATGACAATTATTGAAAAACCATATTAATACCAAATTGAAAACGTGAGAGAAATGAATAAATTGTATCAATAATCTCAATAACTTCTTAGGAATCCTAGACCAGTTCTTCTAATTTCGCACATTTTATATTTCATTTCAAAATATTAATGACAATTGTTCAAAAACCATATTAAAACCAAATTAAAAACGTGAGAAAAATGAATAAATTATATCAATAATCTTAGTAATTTCTTACAAATTCTAATTTGGTTCTTCTAATTTTGTTTGTTTTGTATTTCCTTTCAAAATACTAATGACAATGGTTGAAAAACCATATTAAAACGAAATTAAAAACATGAGAGGTATGTAATGCCCCGAAAATTGGGCAGGGTATATCTATTTATACAACAAACTCACTTGATAGACAAACACATATATATAGCTAACTATTCAATACATCATTTTCTATTTAATCCCAAATGCCAAATACATGTTGTTCACATCTCAATGCCCCAGTTCCAATCCCCAGCATGCATTTTACAACAAGTATGAAATGGAAGCCAAACAGATAATGAGTGCACTATAGGCTTACAAATTTATCCAAGAACATTCTTGGTTACACAAAATGGAGTTTCAACTCAACGCAAATATAGCCCTGGGCCTACATTCAATAAATAAGAATAAAACAAAAATGAAGCCTCAGCTCCGAGTTCTCTCAAGTCAATGCCTTGGCGGAGGCATATCACCTGTACCTGAAATGGTTTCCCTTATAAGGTGAGCCACAGCCCAGCAGAGATATACTACAAAACATATGGACCATGCCAAGACTAAAGAGGAGTATGCTCATGCCATGCTCATGATAAAATAGTTTATCTCTCTTTTTATAAAGCATGCAATGCTGAGATGCAACCACAGATATAAAACCATTTCCATTTTAAATCATATATGTTACATGAATACAGACTCTGTGAATCTCTAGGTGAGTGTCTACAAGTAGGCCCTAATACACTACCACTGTCATTTTTACCAGTAAATTGGAAGGCTCGACACCAAACCGCGTGGTTCTACACCTCCTACCTAGATTCACCAAGTATCATCTTTTCGCAAACAGATACAATTCCAAACATTTCTCAAAAACAGATACATTTCTAATGAAATGAATGTAATGCAATGCCCAATGCAACAAATGAAGAATTTGGTTCAATTTACCTAAGTCTCAGGCATTTCTACAACAATCATGGCTATCGTCCACCGATAGCCCAAAATAAATATTTCTAAACAGATATTTAAACAATTAAATTCCAAAAATTCCGATAAATACAATGTATTCCACATCTTATCAAATATGAACAACTACACTAATTTTCATATCACAATCACATCTGGTAACCTCTCAAGGTCCATTTCTAACCGTGTCGATTTTATTCCAACAGATACATTAAGCAAAATAATACTGTTAATGCCCAAGAAAACATCATTTTCTTTTCGAACTCATTCTCCAAGAATTATTCAACTATGACATCCTATTTTGATCAAAAGCCCCAAAAGTTAAACATAATTCCTTTGTTTTCTTTAAAAATGCTTTTTTGGTCGCAAATTGGTAAAAATTTCAAAACTGATCGAAACGAAATTCGTTTTTGTTCAAATTAAAAACATAGCTCTTTCATAACCTTACCAACATATTCCAAGTTCACAGTTTTGCAATTTGGGCATCAACTCTTAATTTTTCTTAAAATTTCTCTTTTAAGCAAATAAATCACAAATTTTCCAAAAATTCTAATTAAATTATATACAACTCTAAGCTCCATATAATCAAGTAAAAGTGCATAAAGAAGTGTAAGAAAAATTCCTACCTCATGCCAAGAAACTTTCAAATTTTTTGGCAACAAAAATTAAATCTGTTTGGAGCCAAACGACGCCTTTTCTGCCCTCTACGTTTTGATCCAAAGCACTAGGGGTCAAAATGACTTACACTAGATCAAACCCTTGAAAGACCAACATTCGAACGCTTTTTCTTTTCTTTCTCAGGGCAAGAACCCAAAGGTTGAAAGAAAAATCCTATTTGGTCACTTATATATATATAGTATAAACAAATATCTAACCATATATATATATATATATACACCTATATATATATATCAATTTAAAAATAAATTTCAACATCTTTAATGACAAAAGTAAATATAATATTTTCTCACCACAAAACATATATCGTTTAATGGTACACACCATAAATATTCACAACTCTTTTATGGTAATCAAATAATAATAATAAAATCACAACAATATTTCATGGTTACTAACGGGTCACTATTCAATTAATTGGGTCCAAAATGAATGGAGTTTAATAATTTAATATAAATGTAACAACCCTCGCATCATCTTGGTCGTGTTCACATGCATACACATGAATTTGTTTTGTTGAGTTGCATTTACAGACCTTAATTTGTTTTGTCTGAGTGTTGCTTGCATGTTTTGTTTCTCGCTTGGTGTGTGTTAAGCCGAGGTCATCTTAAGCCTAGGTCACACCATCGAACCTCTTACACTAAGGACCATCTTGGAACCACTTTGGTTGACTTCCATCTTCACCCTGGCGTCTTGGCCGAGATGTCATCATCTAGGCCGAGATGCTATCATCTAGGCACCTGACATCCTTGAACCTTGCACCTAGTGACCTTGTACTGGGACTGGAATGACCTAGACCGAGGTGTGGCACAGCTGGGCCAAGTGTTATCCTTCCTAACTGAGATCATTGAGACCTTACTTGCTGAAGCCTTTGTCCTAACCCGAGATCATTACCTGCCGGAGTGCCCATGTCACCTTGCTTGTTGTATACACTTTGTCATGCTCTTGTCATGTCAGTTAGTCACCTTTTGAGGAGAGCCAACCAGCCGTTACCACGTGTCCCAGCAGAGGGTTAAGTCAGCCGGTAGTAAAGAAAACATATCATTTGTTGTATCCTTGTCCTACAAGAGAGAAAAGCTCTAGGAAGAGTGGAAGAAGAGTTTTTTGAGTGAGAATAGATTTCCAAGCTTGATCTTCACACCTTGAGCCGTTGGACCGGCGTTTTGAGGTTAGAATCTTGATATGCTCTTGTTGTTCTCCATGTTCATCTAATCACATTGCATGATCTAGCATTATTCATGAGCCATGCATTGATGTAAAGCTTGTTTTAGAAAGAGAAAATGATGTTCTTGTGTTCTTGAAATAAAACCATGTTTTGATCCGAAAGTTTGTATCAAGATCCATGTTTTCGTGTTTGTTCTCATGAAACCTCCAAGTATGGGTACCTAGGTCCATGTTTTCGAACTCATCTCATGAAGTCTCAGATTTTGTAATAACAAGTTAAGATTTTAGCATTTATGTTCTTTACGTTCTTCATGTTCATGTTCTTCCTATTCCTCGAAGGGAAACCCAGATTTTCCCGACTTCATTTCCCCGAATATGGTCATCGAGACCACACCTCGGCCAAGAGGTGTAGGACCTCGGCCAAGACCTCGTTGGTGCCCAGCATCTTTTCCTGAGATGAGAAACAGTGTTTTAACTCCCAGCACATGTTTTGCTTGATCTTGACTTAGTTTTGAAAGAAATGCTGAGATCATTTACACTCATGCAAAGCTTGTTTTAGGAATGCATTTCATATCCATCTTTGAGCATCTCTTCTTGCCTTCTTGAAATGCATTCAATGGGATTTATTATGTGCTTGTAGGCCTTGGATCCTTTCTTGTAATCCCCACACCCGAAGAGCTATATGAGTGGTATTTTTAATAAAGCTATGTTATAAAGTTTTGATAAAGCTTTGCTTTGCTTTGGAAAAGTGTTTGATCAAGCAGGAATGACTATCCCAAGTTTTGTATCAAGTATTACATTTATTTTGATGACATTCTTGGAAAGTCCTTAGTGCTAGGGGACTATAATGCAACTAGAACCCTTGTTTAAGATATCTCTCTTGTCTTGCCACCGACGGTTTACCGCGTGGGTATGTCCGGAATGTCATCCCTTGCATTATATTGATGCTAGTAAGCATCCCTTGAAGCTTTGAAAGATTTGATAGATAAACTTGGTTCATCCCTTGATTTTGCACAATTATGATATGTATTGTTTGATAAAGATCTCGAATGTCATTCATTTAAACATCTATTACTAATATCATTCACTGAGTATTCAAGCTCACCCTCTCCATATACATATGTAGGTGACGAGCAAGAAGGTGGTAACGCCTAGATGATTATTTGCAAGTTGTTTGGATTCATATTTTGTAGCATCTTGAAGATTATGCTTCTTGGCTTGGCCATTGTAGTTTGTTTTGTATATGTCGGCTTGAGAAGCCTTTTGATCAAGATGTAATATGAATTTTTTTTATTTGTACTCAAGTTGTAAAACCATGTTACATATGACATTTCATTTGATCTATGCACAGCTCTTGTGGACTATTTAGATTTAAATTTATTGCTTCCGCACATGTGAGCCCCATATGTATACTTTGATTGTGTGTGACTTGTAAGTTGGCCTTTGGTAATCTCGGATTACTGGCCATCATGACACCATTCTACTAGGGGCGGAATGGGGTCGTGACAGATTGGTATCAGAACACCGGTTCTTTATAGTACGTTTTTCACACAATTTGAGTCCTAAAGAGCTTAGGATTTCCCTTAGAATGATATTAGGATTCCATCATATTCCTTGCTACTTGACAAGTTGTGTATTATCTCGGCATGAATATTTGTTGCTTGTATGCATGTCTATTTGTTCATTTTGTTTTAAAGTCATAGTCTACATACTCTTAGCGTCATGAGAAGGGGTAGACCTCCAGTTGGCCGAGATCATTCCGAGGACAGATTGGACAAACTATAAAGGTTGGTCGAAGGTTTGGTCCATGAGTTGAGACAACCTGGGCCACAAGACACTAGTACCACCTCTACTCAGGCCGAGCAGACAAACGGCCGAAATGCAGTTCCACATCCACCTCCTCCAGTGCTGCAAGTGCCTCCACAACCAACTTTATATGGGGACAGCACGATAACTTTGATCAAAGAGTTCAAGAAGATGAACCCACCGAGATTCCAAGGGGGTATAGAGTCGTTGAAAGCCAAAGCGTGGGTTCTAGAAATAGAGAAGTTGTTCGAGATTTTTCTAAGCACCGATTCTTAGAAAGTGTTGTTGGTAGCATTCACATTGGATGACGACGCTCGTAGATGGTGGATGATGGTCCGAGAAGGTAATCCGGGTTTGACTTGGGCCAGATTTTTGGAGTTATTTTATGACAAGAATTTTCCCCTTAGTGTTCGAGATCGCAAGACCACAGAGTTCCAGACTCTGACACAAGGCAACAAGACAGTGGTAGAATACAACCGTGCTTTTACCGAGTTGGGGAGATATGCACCTCCCATGGTCGATAACGAATATAGAAAAGCTAGGAAGTATGAAAGTGGGTTGCGTGGACCGATACAGGATCTAGTTAACATGCTCAACATGCTCACTTACACCGGAGTGTTAGACAAGGCCATCCTAGCAGGAGCTAACTTGAACCGATACCAGAGTTCAGCAGAGAGCCAGAGGAAGAGACAAAACTATGAGAATCGCCGAGTACCGTTTAATGCCATGAAGAAGGCGAATATGGGCAGTTCCAGCAACTCAAATCAGGAAGGTGATACTAAGTCGACGTGTGCAAGTTGTGGGAAGCCACATTTTGGGGTCTGTCATTGGGCGTCAGGAGCTTGCTTTGAATGTGGCGAGATAGGCCATCGTGCGAAGGACTGTCCGAAGACAAAGGCTGACGATGGTAAGAAGAATGGGAACACTTTGGGCTCTGCACAGAAAAATAATGTTGGAAGGACGCAGACGAGGTAGGGCAGAGTTTTTGCATTAGTACCAGGAGACAGCCAGAGTGCCGAGACAGTAGTGTCAGGTACCCTTCCAATTTGCTCTCAAGATGCATACATATTGATTGATTCGGGTTCTACACATTCATTTGTATCTGCTAAATTTGCCGAGAAGTTGAATAGGGAACTAGAACCCCTTGGTTATGTGTTGTCTGTGTCTACTCCATCTGGGAGAACTATGACTGTTGCATTCATTTATAGGGCGTGTGTTATTGTGATTGAGGATGTAGAATTATTAGTTGATTTGATGCCGTTGAACATAACTCACTTTGATGTCATATTGGGAATGGATTGGTTAGTAGGAAATCATGCATCCATTAACTATGTTTCCAAAAGTGTCACATTGAAACCCCCAAACCAAGCCGAGGTTACGTTTCAGGGTAAAGGAGTAGTATCTCCACCTCACTTGATCTCATCTATGAAGGCCTATAAGTTGATTTAGAAAGGGTGTCAAGGTTATTTGTGTAGAATATTAAGCAATCTGAGTGGAAACATTGAATTGGCCGACATCCCAGTTGTTAAGGAATTCCCCGACATCTTTCCAAATGACTTGCCTGGCTGCTTAGTCGATATAGAAATAGAGTTTACTGTTGACGTCATGTCGGGAACCTAGCCTATCTCCAAAACACCCTATAGAATGGCCCCAGCCGAGCTTAAGGAATTGAAACTACAATTAAAAGAATTGTTGGATAAGGGATTTATTAGGCCGAGCACTTCACCTTGGGGAGCACCAGTTCTATTTGTGAAGAAAAAGGATGGCACACTTCATCTTTGTATTGATTACCGAGAACTAAACAAGGTGACCATTTAGAATAAGTACCCATTGCCGAGGATCGATGATTTACTTGATCAACTATAAGGAGCACCAGACTTTTCAAAAATGGATCTTAGATCGGGCTACCATCAGCTCAAGGTTAAAGTCGAGGACATCGAGAATACTGCTTTTCGGACAAGATATGGCCACTACGAATTTTTGGTAATGCCTTTTGGGGTGACTAATGCTCCTGCAGCATTCATGGATTTGATGAATAGAGTCTTTAAGCCATACCTAGATGAGTTTATGGTTGTTTTCATCGACAATATATTAATTTATTCCAAGAGTGAAGTTGAGCATGAGAAGCATCTGAAACTTGCCTTACAGATTTTGAGAGACAGAAAGTTGTATGCCAAGTTTAGCAAGTGTGAGTTTTGGCTTTCCAGCATTTCATTTTTAGGACATGTGATTAATGAAGAAGGTATTTTGGTTGATCCTAGCAAAATTGAAGCCATTGTGAATTGGCCGACACCGACTAATGTGTCCGAGGTTCGTAGTTTTCTGGGTTTGGCAGGTTATTACAGAAAATTTGTGAAGGATTTCTCGAAGATCGCAGTACCATTGACACAGTTGACTCGGAAGGGAGTGACATATGAATGGACTGAGGTTAGAAAATCAGCCTTCCAGGAGCTCAAGACAAGGTTAGTTACAGTACCAGTTCTTGTACTACCATCAGGCAATGAGGAATTTCAGATTTATAGTGATGCTTCACATAAGGGTTTGGGTTGTGTATTAATGCAAGGGGGTAAGGTTATAGCATATGCATCTCGCCAGTTAAAGTCCCACGAAAAGAATTATCCCACCCATGATTTAGAACTAGCAGCCGTAGTATTCGCCTTGAAAAACTGGCGTCATTACTTGTATGGAGCCTCTTGCCAAGTTTTCACAGATCACAAGAGCCTAAAGTACTTGTTCACTCAAAAGGAATTGACTATGAGGCAGAGAAGATGGCTTGAGTTATTGAAGGACTACGACATGCAGATTCAGTATTATCCAGTTAAGGTAAACTCAGTGGCCGACGGTAGACACCCCATTTTTGACCGTCCTCAAGACTTGGACGTCATCGTTTGAACACTCGATGATCATCCATGTTTGTGTTCGTTTTGAGTTCCCGGAGGGCTCGGTTGCGTGCCTTGCCTTAGGATATCTCAACTTGACTGTTTTGTGCTTGGCTGGACCAAGGACTTGTGGTTTTTGCATCTGAGGGTAGGAAGTGGCTTGTTGGCCACCCCCCTTACCCCACCGGCCATGGCCTGAGGCCACCGGCCTTGCTTTCTTGCCACCAGCCAAGTGTATTGGCCGATCGGCACTTTATTTAGTCGGCCGGCCATGGTGTTGGTTGATCGCCATTTTTTGCTGGCCGAACCCTATTCATCTGCTTTATGCAGATATTTTGTGCCAACTGGCATAGACCCTATCCTCCATACACGTGTATGGAGGATTTTGAACCTTTGTTTTAGCTTCTTGAGGAAGCTTGAACCTTTTGAACCTTTGTTTTAGCTTCTTGAGGAAGCTTGAATCTGTTGAACCCTTGTTCTAGCTTCTCCAAGAAGCTTGAACCCTCTTGTTTCTCTATAAGAGAGGGCCTCGCTCTCCTTTAGAGAGGTTGAAAAAATTTTCTAAGGCACAAGAGATATATCTCTCTCTATATCTCTATATTTTGGTTTCAAAAGAGTGAGATTCTTGGCCCCTTTGCACACCACCTCACAACCACACACCTCCACCATTCATCTAAGGTTCTTGGAGGGTATTTTCAGAGGTTAAAGAGCTGGTTTTTGGTCCAAGAACCTGTTGGTTTAGCTGAGCTACAAGGGTAACTCCTTTTCCCTCTTTATTCCCCATTTTTGCACAAGATTTTAGCCTATCTTGCATGCTGTTTTAAGCTTAGTGTATAACTGATAAAAGTTATTTTTCTTCATGCTTTTAATCTTTGTTTAAGATCACTTTTGTATTTGGGTTTGTTTACCCCCTTTAGGCCTTGTTTGGCCTCATTTTTGTGCCTTTTTTGTGAGCTTCGGGACCACCTTATATTGGCCTTATCACCACTAAAATCCAGAGGGATTTCAGTGGTGGAGATGGTGTTTTGAGGTTCTAAGAAGGAGAGGGGATGGCCCTCTCCTTTGTTGTCTTGTTTACTAGCATATTTGGCCTATCAAAGGAGCATATATTTATATCATTTGGAGGCCTATTTCAAGCACTTTTTGGTGACTTTTGGGACCTGCCTAGCCTCTGTCCATGGCTAGCTTGGTCCCCTTTTGTTTTCCTCTTGCATGTGTAGAGTAATCCCTTTCATAGTTTATCAAAGTAGCGCACCATTCTTGCATGTATTGACCATGTTTCAGTGGGTTTTTTGTCATATTTTGGCATACCATGATTCTGTTTTTGGCTGGTTTGGCGGCCCCTCACATGCTTCATAGGCTTGTAGTGTAAATCATGCTTACTAGCTCACATTGCATGCTGTTTTGGCCCCCTCTTCTAGCACCTTTTGGCCACGCTCCAAACATGTTTTGTTCATATTTTGGGCTGCCTTAGCTCTGTTTTTAGGCCTCTTCGCCGATTGGTGCTTGCCATGCATGGTTGTAGTGTAATAGCCTTGCTTACCTTTGAGTTTTGGTGTCCCTTGCAGGTGTTGCTTGAGGCATTTTAGTGTTTTGGCATCATTGAATATGATATTTTAGAGTTCATAGGTGTGCCATATTCTCATGTTTATCATGCCTTCAATGTGTTTGAGAGTTGTGCTTTTATACCCCATTTGTGAGCCATTGCATGAGCTTCATTTTGGTGCATGTCAAGCCATCATTTTAGTCCATTTGGCCACTGATTTTGGCATGCTTGAGAGCTACCCATGTTGGTGTAAGTCCATGTCACCATGTTGTTGCATGCTTGTTTCATTTTGCATGTTGTTGCATGCTATACATGTTCACATGGTTTGGTTGTATGCCTATTGCCTATTGCCTATTGCATGCTTGTGTTGCTTTGTTAAGTTCATCATGCATGTATTACATTGGTCTAAGTATACTTGCCTTTGCATGTTATTAAATGTTAGCCTATTGACATGTTGTTGCATGTTCATCCATCTTGCATACTTGTTAAGTTACATGCTTGTTTGCATGCTTGTCTTTGCATATTGTTATATGCTAGTTGCCTTGTATAGCATTGTTGCTTGCATGCTCATGTTGCATTAGTTTGCTTGCATGCTTAGGTTGCATAGCATTGTGTGCGCATCCCTTGCCTCTTGAATCAATCATGATAGAGGTTGGGGCCCTTATGTGTTTTTGTGCATTTCATTTTATATCAAATTGCACACTTGGCGCCTTTGTCCATCATGCATTGAAATGTGTGATTGGTGGCCCGAGGGTCGAGAACCAAACCCCCCTTGAGTTCATAGCATGATAGGGAGGGTGGTCGTGCATACATTGTCTTGTAAATTCCTTGCCATGCACTGTCTGTCCTCTGTTGCAGCAAAAATAGAGTTCTGCAGGAACAGATGGCCGGTCGGCCCTCTTCAGTGCCGGCCGGCTACCAAAGTCCAGCCGATGGCCCCACTTTTGGTCGGTAACCACTTCCTAATGGCCAGTGGTCCTATCTTTTGGCCGGTGACATCCCACAATGCTCAGGGAGTAATTCAGAGGCATCTCAAGGATTTTCACAGTTCTCAGAGGTGCAGAACAGTGCAAATAGAGGCAACATGTGGCATGGCAATGGGTTTCCGAGTGAGGCAAATCGAGCATGCTTGCATTTGACCCTCTTCCCGAGGTAGCTTTGCTGCTTTAATTGCTTAATTAATTTGTTAATTAATTAAGGTTTTGTAATATTTAATTAGCTAGAGTAGTTAATTATTTATTTGGTTTGTATTATTCTTTTGGCCCCTCCGAGAGAGGGCGAATTTTGTAATAAGCATGCGTGTGTGTGATGCATGTCTTCCAACCGCATGTCTTTCTCCCTTTTACTTACCTGCTTTCAATGGTTAGTCTTAGGGTACATTTCAATTAGCATACTTATGATAGCATGTTTGCATACATTCATTCGTATTGCACGCATCGGGCTCGGCACATCATACTAATTACATAGTATTTCAATTCCAAGTTGAATACGTGTATCGAGTTGTCGCATTGCACATGCCATTCTTAGGGCAGCCGATCCTATCTTAGTTGTATTTTGCATGCATTGCATTAGCCATTGCTAACATGAACTTGGATCATGCATGATTACTAACTAGTTTCTTGTTTTGGCTCGGAGTACACTGTGAGTGTTTATGCTTTAGCATCTTGCATGTATGTGAATGTTAACATGATAGCATGCTTGCCATGAGGCTATTTGCTTATGTGATATAACTGCCTGAATGCCTGTTAGTGAAAGTTGGATTACTCATACTGGACCAATTCATTGAAATCTGTGTTTTAGCCTACTTGCGAGTAGCAAACCTCAAACCATTTTCTAAACAAACAGATATGCGATGCTTTGTTCCAAATTAGGCGATTTAGTCTATACTTGTGTGTTGTGCGCATCACATAGTAATTCTATCTAATTAACCGGAATAAGAACGCATGTGTTTTCAAAAAGCAAGATATCATGTTTAGTACAGGTTGATCTTTGATCGGGCCAGCGGGGGTGCTCATAGATGACCTTCCCCAATCGTACCCAAGTTCCCAAGCCGAAGCAACTTTGGTGATGACGGACACGTGGCCTTAGGCATGAGTCATGGTTTCCTAAATTCTCTCAAAATAAAATATTTAGGTGGCGACTTTGTATCTGGCAAAGCAGTCCATGTTTGGCACTTCTTTCTAAAAATCAGTTTTTCAAAACGATTTGCCGGATTTGGATCTTTGGTGATTTATCGGTCTTGCATTGCACACTCCGCGAGATTAGATATAGGACCGTGACATTGAGTCCGAACTGTAGTAAGCCCAATGAACAAAACGGGATTTTTTCTGGGACGTTCGAGGACGTCTACACCGATGCTTTGAGCAGAAAATTTGTTGGGAGTTTGACATGTTTAGCAACGATTTTAGTGGAGCCGACGATTTTTGAGGAAGTGAAGACCAGACAGAGGGAAGATGAATTCTTCAAAAAGGTGATTGATCATTTCAGGATTGTGATTAATGAAGATTTGGGTTATGAGGAGAGACCGATACGGATTCTTGATAGGCAAGTGAAACAGTTGAGGAACAAGTCGATACCGATGGTGAAGGTTGAATAGAAAGAGCATTATGGCAAGGATGCTACTTGGGAAATGGAAGAAGAAATGAAAATCCTACATCCAGAGTTCTTTGTGGGACGAGGTAACTTAAGTTTGGGGACAAACTTCCTTAAGGGGGGTAGGATGTAATAACCCTCGCTTCATCTTGGTCGTGCTCACATGCATACACATGAATTTGTTTTGTTAAGTTGCATTTACAGACCTTAATTTGTTTTGTCTGAGTGTTGCTTGCATGTTTTGTTTCTCGCTTGGTGTGTGTTAAGCCGAGGTCATCTTAAGCCTAGCTCACACCGTTGAACCTCTTACACCTAGGACCATCTTGGAACCATTTTGGTTAACCTTCATCTTCACCCTGGCGTCTTGGCCGAGATGTCATCATCTAGGCCGAGATGCTATCATCTAGGCATCCGACATCCTTGAACCTTGCACCTAGTGACCTTGTACTGGAACTGGAATGACCTAGACCAAGGTGTGGCACAGCTGGGCCAAGTGTTATCCTTCCTAGCCGAGATCATTGAGATCTTACTTGCCGAAGCCTTTGTCCTAACCCAAGATCATTACCTGTTGGAGTGCCCATGTCACCTTACTTGTTGTATACACTATGTCATACTCTTATCTTGTCAGTCAGTCACCTTTTGAGGAGAGCCAACCAGCCGTTGCCACGTGTCCCAGCAGAGGGTTAAGTCAGCCGGTAGTAGAGAAAACATATCATTTGTCGTATCCTTGTCCTAGAAGAGAGAGAAGCTCTAGGAAGAGTGGAAGAAGAGTTCTTCGAGTGAGAATAGATTTCGAAGCTTGATCTTCACACCTTGAGCCGTTAGACCCGCATTTTAAGGTTAGAATCTTGATATGCTCTTGTTGTTCTCCATGTTCATCTAATCACATTGCATGATCTAACATTATTCATGAGCTATGCATTGATGTAAAGCTTGTTTTAGAAAGAGAAAATGATGTTCTTGTATTCTTGAAATAAAACCATGTTTTGATCCGAAAGTTTGTATCGAGATCCATGTTTTCGTGTTTGTTCTCATGAAACCTCCAAGTATGGGTACCCAGGTCCATGTTTTCGAACTCATCTCATGAAGTCTCAGATTTTGTAATAACAAGTTAAGATTTTAGCATTTATGTTCTTTATGTTCTTCATGTTCATGTTCTTCCTGTTCCTCGAAGGGAAACCCAAATTTTCCCAACTTCATTTCTCCGAATATGGTCATCGGGACCACACCTCGGCCAAGACCTGGTTGGTGCCCAGCATGTTTTCCTGAGATGAGAAACAGTGTTTTAACTCCCAGCATATGTTTTGCTTGGTCTTGACTTAGTTTTGAAAGAAATGCCGAGATCATTTACACTCAAGCAAAGCTTGTTTTAGGAATGTATTTCATATCCATCTTTGAGCATCTCTTCTTGCCTAGATGATTATTTGCAAGTTGTTTGGACTCATATTTTGTAGCATCTTGAAGATTATGCTTCTTGGCTTGGCCATTGTAGTTCGTTTTGTATATGTCGGCTTGAGAAGCCTTTTGATCAAGATGTAATATGCATTTGTTTTATTTGTACTCAAGTTGTAAAACCACGTTACATATGACATTTCATTTTATCTATGCACAGCTCTTGTGGACTATTTAGATTTAAATTTATTGCTTCTGCACATGTAAGCCCCATATGTGTACTCTAATTGTGTGTGACTTGCAAGTTGGCCTTTGGTAATCTCGGATTACTGGCCATCATGGCACCATTCTACTAGGGGCAGAATGGGGTCGTGACAATAAATCCCCAACTAAGATTAAAGTATAAATTTAATTTCATTCAACTCGTTACAACCTTTCCCTCTTAAAGAATTTTGTCCCCGAAATTTAAACTAGATAACCTCGCTGAATCAAAATCAACTACAACTGTAGAAATGCAATCATGGCATGATAACACAACAACCTCCCAATTAAACATAAGAAATTCACCCTATTCCGTAACATATGCAGTGTACATCCTAATATCAAAATAACATTTCTATTACAACTCTCTAACATCGATAAAAAGGTCTGGATTCTTCTCACAGGCTTCAGCCTCACGTTCCCAAGTCGCCTCCTCAACCCCGTGGTGTCTCCATAACACTTTCACCAAGGTAATTGTCTTACCACGCAAGACTTGATCCCTAGTGTCTAAGATCCTCACTGGTCTCTCCTCATAAGAGACATCCTTGTCCACCTCTAACTTGGTCCAATCTAACACATGTGATGGATCGGGCTCGTATTTCCGAAGCATAGAAATATGAAATCGTGAACTCCAAATAGTGGTGGCGGCAAGGCTAACCAATATGCCACTTCCCCAATACGCTCCAAAATCTGAAAAGGCCCAACGAAGCGCGGAGACAACTTCTCCTTCTTCCCAAACCTCATCAAACTCCGCTTAGGTGAGATCTTAAGAAATACATGATCCCCAACCTCAAAAGATAACGGCCTCCTCCTATGGTCGACGTAGCTCTTCTGACGACTCTAAGCTGTAACCAATCTCTTACGGATAAGAGCAATCTTCTCTGTCGTTTCCCAAACTAACTCTGGGCCTATCATAGGTGCATCACCTCAGCCAACACCCTGGGGATCTACATGGTCCACCATACAAGGCCTCAAATGGTGCCATGCCAATACTCAATTGGAAACTGTTGTTGTAGGAAAACTCCACTAAAGGCAAGTGTTTCTTCCAAGACCCCTCTCCACCTTACCACTAGCAATCTTCTCCTGGATGGTCTCAACCTCCGGATCAACCATCTGTGCCTCTGTAACGCCCTCAGAATTAATCCATTATATATATATCATTGACATGCACTATTTAAAGAAAACATTTTAATAATTCATTATAATAACCATCAGAGTCTTAGTAAACAAAAGCATTACATGTAACATCAAAGTAAATGCCCTACCGGCTTACATCTTTCCAAGCCAACACTTGGACACAAAAGTATGAGTTCTAACTCAATTACAAATAAAGCCCTAGGCTTGAGTGTTTACATGTACTAACAAATAAAGCAAACAACTGAAAATAGTCTTCAGAATCCAAGTCCTTGGAGGTAGCTTATCACCTGAACCTGAAAATGATGTTCCCATAAAGGGTGAGCCACAGCCCAGTAGAAATATACTAAACCACATATAAGCAATGAATAAAGCAATAGCATTCAACAGATGGTTAACCAAGATAATCAATTACTTCATTTTACAGTCTCATGACACTATTGTCTAAGACACGTTTTACTTTCCAACTTTATCAATATGGCTCAGAACCTGGCCAAACTTACAACAGTGAATCATATAAATCATATTCACATTCTTCCAATGTCAACAAACAAATGAGACTCAAGCTCAAATCAAAACACTTCATACTTCCAGATTGATACACATTTTAGTGCTGTATCAATAAAAACACTTCTATATAAATAAGCACACATAAAAGTGATGCTAATGGAGTCCATCCCCTATCTCCTCCCAAACAAAATCCGGTTTAGAGGTCCATCCCCTATCTTCCCCTAAACCGTGGAGTACATCCCCTATCTCCTCCCACACAAAACAATGTATGTAAACACATAACATATACATCACACAATCAATACACATAATGTCTGTATTAATTCAACAGTAAAAATTGATGACTTAATCAATGATTAGTTTCAGTTATCCCTAATCCACATGCAGTGTCTACAACAATCACAGCTATCCTCCACCGATAGCCCAGAACAGTTATTTCTAGACTGTAAATAAATATATCAATAATTCAATGGGTGTGTGATTTAAATTACCCAACTACACCTCTTAATCAATGAATTCCTCAATTCCATGAATTTAACCGTATCTCCCCAATTCCATGAATTAATTATACGAATTAATTTAATAATACAACTAGGGTTTTCCCAAAATTTACCAAAGTATCCCCAACATATCAAAATACTAGAACCTAGAACAAAACCTATAAAATGGAGTAGGAAATCCCTACCTCGAAGAAAACAACCCAAATGGTGAAGACAGAGATGAGTGCCCAACTACCAATGTGCTCCAAATCGCCAAATGTTCAGATTAAATGAAAGCCCTCGACTTCCTCTATCTTTTTAATAAAGCAACTAGGGTAGAAACACACTCTAAATAGATCAAACCTAAGAAAGAAGGTGAGTAGGGAGAGAGAGAAGTCGAACCTAGGGTTTGGAATCAAAAAGAAGATGAAAAAGACTGATCAAAACCCGCTGCTGCGTATATAAACTGGACAGGCTCGCTCGAGCGAAGACTTGGTCGCTCGAGTGACCAGACACAGAGAAACTACACTTGAGCCAAGGAAGCCTTGCTCGAGCCAACAACCCAAAAGCTCGCTTGAGCGAAAGAAAACTCGATCGAGCGAAGAACTCAAACCCTCAGGTCTGTAACCAGACACACGCTCGAGCGAAGGAACTATTGCTCGAGCGAAGAACGAACTAACTCGCTCGAGCGAAGAAAAGCTCGCTCGAGCCAAGAATGCAAAGCAACAGGTCCAAACCAGACGCAAACTCTCGCTCGAGCTACCAAACCCCGGCTCGAGCGAAGAACCAAAAACAACAGCTCGCTCGAGCGACACACTCCTCGCTCGAGCAAAGATCCAAAATTCTGGACAGCAACACTTGGTTTCTAAACCTAACCAACCTAAAACAAACCTGCCCAACACATCCTATAACTCCAAATGGGAAAATAAGGGACAACAACAACAATTATAAAATGACAGAATCTACGGAACTTAAGTCCGGATACAATAATCAAATGGGAAAAGACCGGGGTCGCTATAACCTCCCCCCCCTTAAAAGAATTTCGTCCCCGAAATTAAGCATAAGTTTGTAAACAAAAACAAGTTTTTTTTTTTTTTTTTCAATTCACAAAGACATTATATAACAACAATACACATCTTGACCCAATACTAGTCACCTCATCTCTTTATCAAGGGGTATCTCACAATATACATAAAACAACATATATTTCAGCCTGCATCACTATTATGCATTATTCCTTTCAATGTTAGCAATTCCCATATCATATTCAATTGCATGATATATACAACTCATTCAACAATGTAATCACATATGCAATGTTACACTAAACTTCTATAATGAAGCAAGTTTCAAGATACACCCATTTACCAAAACATACTCAATGTTGTACAACTTAAGACATATGTGAGGCTCTTAAGTTCAACAATATTACAAAATCTAAATACAAGATTACAAATCGATGAACATATCTGGGTATTTTTCACGAACTTCCAACTCACGTTCCCAAGTGGCTTCCTCCACTCCGTGATGTTTCCACAAAACTTTCACCAAAGGGATGGTTTTGCCTCGCAAAACTTGATCCCGGCTATCCAATACCCGAACCGGTCTCTCCTCATACGAGACATCCTCATCAACCACTAAATCGGTCCAATCCAACACATGTGATGGATCCGGCTCATACTTCCGAAGCATACTCACATGAAACACGTCCTGTACTCCGGACAACTGCGGTGGCAAAGCTAAACGATAGGCAACCTCGCCAATCCTCTCAAGGATCTCAAACGGACCAATGAACCGAGGGGACAACTTCCCGCTCTTCCCAAACCTCATCAAACCCCGTCTAGGTGATATCTTCAGAAAGACATGATCACCCACCTTAAACACCAAAGGTCTCCTCCTACGGTCGGCATAAGATTTCTGACGACTCTGTGCTGTAACAAGCCTCTTACGGATAAGCTCAACTTTCTCCGTCGTTTCCCTCACCAACTCCGGACCCAACAGAGGTGCATCACCCACCTCGGCCCAACAAACAGGAGATCTACACGGTCGGCCATACAAGGCCTCAAATGGTGCCATACCGATACTAGACTGGAAACTGTTGTTGTAGGCAAACTCCACCAATGGCAAGTGCCTCTCCCATGACCCACTAAAGTCTAGAACACAACCCCGAAGCATATCCTCGAGGATCTGAATAGTACGCTCGGACTGCCCGTCAGTCTAACGATGATAAGCCGTGCTAAAGGTCAACTTAGTGCCTAAGGCACTCTGCAAACTCTGCCACAACCTGGCCGTAAAACGAGGATCTCTATCTGAGACGATCGTCACTGGAACCCCGTGTAACCTCACTATGTCCCGAATGTACAAGTCGGCAAGATGATCTACCGAATCTCTCACGCGCATAGGAATGAAGTGCGCCGACTTAGTCAACCGGTCCACAACTACCCAAATAGCATCACTACCCCGCTGAGTCCTCGGAAGGCCCACAACGAAGTCCATAGTAACATGTTCCCACTTCCACTCGGCAATAGGCAAGGGTTGCAACAAACCCGCTGGCCTCTGGTGTTCGGCCTTCACTTGTTGACAAGTAAGGCACTTAGATACGAAAGCTGCCACATCTCTCTTCATACCCCGCCACCAGAACTGGCGACCCAAATCCCGATACATCTTAGTGCCTCCCAGATGCACCGCAAGGCGTGAATGATGGAACTCTCGGAGTACCTCCTCTCGGCAAGACTCCGGCACAAACAGACGGTCTCGGTATCTCACACTGAGGTCGGAATACACCGTCAGACCTTTCTCAACCTTCCCACTGGAAATCTTCTCACGGAGGGATTCTACCTCAAGGTCACCCCCCTGAGCCTCTAACACTCGAGTCACAAGTGTAGGCTGTGCAACAACAGAAAACAAGGCCGTAGCCTCAACAGATTCGCCCAGAAGGAAATTAAACTCCCCAAGTGCACCCAACATCTCCCATTCTCGGATGGCTATACTAGCTATGTCACCAACAGGTTTCCTGCTAAGGGCATCGGCCACCACATTGGCCTTTCCCGGATGGTAATGCAACTCAAAGTCATAATCCTCTATGAACTCCATCCACCTCCTCTGCCTCAAGTTCAAGTCTTTCTGTGTAAACAAATATTTCAGACTCTTATGATCCGAGAATACCTCGAATCTCTCACCATAAAGATAATGCCTCCAAATCTTCAAGGCAAATATCACAGCTGCTAACTCTAGGTCATGCGTAGGGTAATTCTGCTCGTGAATTTTCAACTGACGTGAGCCATAGGCAATTACTTTCCCCTCCTGCATCAACACACAACCCAAACCCTCTCGTGAGGCGTCACAATAGACTACATAACCCAACCCTCTCTCTGGAATAATCAGGACTGGAGCGGTGGCCAGTCTAACTTTTAACTCCTGAAATGACTTTTCACAAGTCTCACTCCATACAAATTTGACTCCCTTCCGAGTCAATCTAGTCAAAGGCGAAGCTAATCTGGAGAAATCTTTCACAAACCGACGATAATACCCAGCTAACCCCAGAAAACTGCGGATCTCAAACACACTCTTAGGCTGTGCCCAATCTTGCACTGCCTCAATCTTGGATGTATCAACAGACACTCCTTCCCCAGACACTACATGGCCTAAGAACTTGACCTCTTCTAGCCAGAACTCACACTTTCCAAACTTAGCATAAAGTTTATGGGCTCTAAGTAACTCAAGCACCACTCTCAAGTGTTCCTTGTGCTTCTCCTCAGAAGGTGAATAGATAAGGATGTCGTCCACGAATACGACTACAAAACGATCTAAAAATTCCCGGAATATCCGGTTCATCAAATCCATAAAAACTGCCGGTGCATTGGTGAGCCCAAATGGCATCACCAGAAACTCATAGTGGCCATACCGCGTACGGAATGCCGTCTTTGGAATATCCTCCTCCCTGACTCTTAACTGATGATAACCCGATCTCAAATCTATCTTCGAGAAACAACGGGAACCCTTCAACTGATCGAACAGATCATCTATACGAGGCATAGGGTACTTATTCTTAACCGTAGCCCGATTTAACTTCCGATAATCTATACAAAGTCTCAAAGAACCACCTTTCTTTTTAACAAAGAGAGCCGGTGCTCCCCACGGTGAAACACTAGGACGTATAAAGCCCTTATCTAGCAACTCCTGGAGCTGAATCTTTAACTCAACTAACTCGGCTGGGGCAAAACGATAAGGTGACATAGAAATCGGCGCCGTGCCGGGCACTAGGTCAATAGAGAATTCAATCTCTCGATGCGGTGGCAAACCAACAAGATCCTCGGGAAAGACATCCGAATACTCACAAGCCACCCTTGGCAACACAATCTAAGTCTCATCACCCTCACTAATCAAAAGATTAGCAAGTAGACCACTAAGCTCACTTCGTCCTCGCAGAACATACCCCGGTGGCAACACATTACCAACCCGGTCCCCCAGAAAATGAAAGTACTCTCCGCTCACGGTACAACAAGTGACCCTCTGGCGGTAGCAATCAATAACTGCCCGGTATGACGATAACCAGTCCATACCCAAAATAACATCGAAACCCCTCATAGGCATAACTACAAAGGAAAATGGGATTCTATGATAATCAACCTCTATATCACAATCCCTAACACCTTGTTTCAAAATCAATTCACCCCCAAGAGGTGACACTACACAGATAGGAGATGCTAACTGAGCTAACTCCAACTCCAAAACAGATGCAAATGCAGCAGGCACAAAGGAATGAGATGCACCCGTATCAATCAAAATATTAGCAACCGAGTTGCAAAACAAGAAGGTACCTCTCACAACAGATGGTGCCGGCACAAGATCCTGCGCGGTAACAGCATACACGCGCCCAGACGACCTCTGATCAACTTGCTCAACCCTAGGAGCATAAGATTGCTGCACCGACTGGGACGATGAAGCCCCCTGATTGGCCCTCGAGGCCTGACCCGACTGAGCTGGCTGCTGACCCTGATTCTGCCTCAAACCAGATGCACTAGGTGTGCCACCCAACTGCGGGCAATACCTCTTCATATGCCCTGGCTGACCACACTGATAACACGAGATGATGATGCTCTCTGCACTCCTCCCCTCTGAGGACAAACTGGAGACTTGTGGCCTAGCTGGCCACACTTAAAACAGGTAATGTCTCCCTGACTGCCTTTCCCCGAACTAGCACTCGGCACAGGAAAAGTCGATCTAGAAAAGCTACCCTGAGACTGCTGACCATCCTGACTCCTCTTGAAGCCCTTCTGTCTCCTACCATCACTCTGACCATCCTGACTCCTCTTGAAGCCCTTCTGTCCTTCCTCCTCCTCATGCATCATAATTTCCATGTGGGCTGCAGCATCAACCATACGCCCATAATCCTGAATCATAGTTCCCCCAACTCTCAGCTTGAGGCCACGCCTCAACTTCTTCTCAAACTCGATACAACGGCGTTCCTCAGACGCCACCAACTCAGGTGCAAACCTGGACAAGCTAGTAAATGCAGCCTCAAACTCGGCCACTGAAGAACTCGACTGCTTAAGCTGACAAAACTAGTCTCGCAGCTTCTCCCTGACTGCTGGAGATAAGAATTTCTCCTGGAAAGCATTCACAAAAGCCTCCCATGTACCTCCTATACGACCCTTAGTAAACTTCCACCATTGACCCGCATCCCCCTTCAACTGGAAAGATGCCAAGGTCACTTTCAACCCCTCATCTTCGATGCCAAGCATCTCAAACGTCTTCGTTGTCTGTTCAAGCCATTCATCTGCCTTAAGCGGCTCTTTGGGATCACCCACAAATTCATCCGGATTAGACCGGAAGAACTCCCTCTTCAGAAAGGAAGGTCCTGCATCTGCAGTAACATCCTGAGCTTGATTCTCAGCTCTGAGAATGCCTACTGACTCCCTGAATGCCCCTGTTATCTCTCGGGCTAGAGCGCCCATAGCCTGCTGGACTACTGGCTCGGCCACATTGGCCTGGCCAATTCCCTCCTAAACTGCCGGAATCTCCTCTGTCACAGGCACCTCCTGCCTACCCGGCCTACCACGCCTACCGCGTCCTCGTCCTCGTCCTGACATCCTAATGAAGGAAACAAAGACGTTAGCACATTAATAAATGTGCCGAAGCTAAACACTCGCGTCCTAATGTATTGGACAACAATAATTCATTCCACGTAAGCACATAATCACATAAGCACCTACGAATTTCATTCCCGGATAATGATAGTCCCAATGCGTTACTATAGTTCCGGTTGGAAGCAGCAGTGATCAAGTGCCTTTCCAACAAGACTACTAGAAAGTCAAGGGTCCAATCAACATCCTAGAAACTACATTCCATACCCACATAGTCACATAAGCATGTTATCACATAAGCATATAACATTACACTAAGTCTCTATCAAACGAGACGAACCCAATGTGATACTAATCACTTCCCACGTACCCAAAGAATTCAAACCCGGTACGCTCTGATACCAAATTGTAACGCCCTCAGAATTAATCCATTATATATATATCATTGACATGCATTATTTAAAGAAAACACTTTAATAATTCATTATAATAACCATCAGAGTCTTACTAAACAAAAGCATTACATGTAACATCAAAGTAAATGCCCTACCGGCTTACATCTTTCCAAGCCAACACTTGGACACAAAAGTATGAGTTCTAACTCAATTACAAATAAAGCCCTAGGCTTGAGTGTTTACATGTACTAACAAATAAAAGCAAACAACTAAAAATAGTCTTCAGAATCCAAGTCCTTCCAAGCTAAGTCCGTGGAGGTAGCTTATCACCTGAACCTGAAAATGATGTTCCCATAAAGGGTGAGCCACAGCCCAGTAGAAATATACTAAACCACATATAAGCAATGAATAAAGCAATAGCATTCAACAGATGATTAACCAAGATAATCAATTACTTCATTTTACAGTCTCATGACACTATTGTCTAAGACACGTTTTACTTTCCAACTTTATCAATATGGCTCAGAACCTGGCCAAACTTACAACAGCGAATCATATAAATCATATTCACATTCTTCCAATGTCAACAAACAAATGAGACTCAAGCTCAAATCAAAACACTTCATACTTCCAGATTGATACACATTTTAGTGTTGTATCAATAAAAACACTTCTATATAAATAAGCACACATAAAAGTGATGCTAATGGAGTCCATCCCCTATCTCCTCCCAAACAAAATCCGGTTTAGAGGTCCATCCCCTATCTTCCCCTAAACCGTGGAGTACATCCCCTATCTCCTCCCACGCAAAACAATTTATGTAAACACATAACATATACAGCACACAATCAATAAACATAATGTCTGTATTAATTCAACAGTCAAAATTGATGACTTAATCAATGATTAGTTTCAGTTATCCCTAATCCACATGCAGTGTCTACAACAATCACAACTATCCTCCACCGATAGCCCAGAACAGTTATTTCTAGACTGTAAATAAATATATCAACAATTCAATGGGTGTGTGATTTAAATTACCCAACTACACCTCTTAATCAATGAATTCCTCAATTCCATGAATTTAACCATATTTCCCCAATTCCATGAATTAATTATACGAATTAATTTAATAATACAACTAGGGTTTTCCCAAAATTTACCAAAGTATCCCCAACATATCAAAATACTAGAACTTAGAACAAAACCTATAAAATGGAGTAGGAAATCCCTACCTCGAAGAAAACAACCCAAATGGTGAAGACAGAGATGAGTGGCCAAATACCAATGTGCTCCAAATCGCCAAATGTTCAGATTAAATGAAAGCCCTCGACTCCCTCTATCTTTTTAATAAAGCAACTAGGGTAGAAACACACTCTAAATGGATCAAACCTAAGAAAGAAGGTGAGTAGGGAGAGAGAGAATTCGAACCTAGGGTTTGGAATCAAAAAGAAGATGAAAAAGACTGATCAAAACCCGCTGCTGCGTATATAAACTGGACAGGCTCGCTCGAGCGAAGACTTGGTCGCTCGAGCGACCAGACACAGAGAAACTACGCTTGAGCCAAGGAAGCCTTGCTCGAGCCAACAATACAAAAGCTCGCTCGAGCGAAAGAAAACTCGATCGAGCGAAGAGCTCAAACCCTCAGGTCTGTAACCAGACACACGCTCGAGCGAAGGAACTATTGCTCGAGCGAAGAACGAACTAACTCGCTCGAGCGAAGAAAAGCTCGCTCGAGCCAAGAATGCAAAGCTACAGGTCCAAACCAGATGCAAACTCTCGCTCGAGCTACCAAACCCCGGCTCGAGCGAAGAACCAAAAACAACAGCTCGCTCGAGTGACACACTCCTCGCTCGAGCGAAGATCCAAAATTTTGGACAGCAACACTTGGTTTCTAAACCCAACCAACCTGAAACAAACCTGCCCAACACATCCTATAACTCCAAATGAGAAAATAAGGAACAACAACAACAATTATAAAATGACAGAATCTACGGAACCTAAGTCCGGATACAATAATCAAATGGGAAAAGACCGGGGTCGCTATAGCCTCAATAACTTGACTCACTAGTGTAGGTTGTGCAACTACAGTAAACAAGGAAGCCAACTCAGTAGACTCACCAAGATGCAAGTCAAACTCGCCGATAGCACCCAACATCTCCCATTCCCGGACAACAATACAAGTTGCCCTGCCAGAGGATTTCCAACTCAAAGCATCGGTGACAACATTGGCCTTCCCGGGATAATAATGTAACTCGAAGTCATAGTCCTCCATGAACTTCATCCACCTCCTCTATCTCAGATTCAGATCCTTCTGAGAAAACAAGTACTTCAGACTCTTATGATCTGAGAACACCACAAATATCTCGCCATATAAATAATGCCTCCAAGTCTTCAAGGAAAAGATCACTGCTGTTAACTCTAGATTATGAGTAGGGTAGTTCCTCTTGTGAATCTTTAACTGTCGTGAACCATAAGCAACTACCTTCCCTTCCTGCTTCATGACACAGCCTAAACATTCTCGAGATGCGTCACAATATACAACATAACCCGACCCCTCTTCGGGATAATCAAAACTGGAGCAATAGTGAGTCTAATTTTTAAATCCTGAAATGACTTCTCACAAGTCTCACTCCACACAAATATGATTCCCTTCCTCATCAGTCTGGTCAATGGAGCGGCCAGACTAGAAAAGTCTTCCACAAAACGGCGATAATACTCGGCCAACCTCAAGAAACTTCGGATCTCAAAGGCGTTCTTGGGTTGCCACCAATCTTGCACTACCTCTATCTTACAAAAATCCACAGCCACCCCTTCTCCAGATACCACATGGCCTAAGAACTTCACCTCTTTCAGCCAAAACTCACACTTCCCGAACTTAGCATATAACTGATGGACTCTAAGCAACTCCAACACAACCCGCAAGTGTTCCTCTTGCTCCTCTTCAGAGAGTGAATAAATCAGAATTTCGTCAACAAAGACAAGCGATCAAGATACTCACAAAAAACACAATTCATCAGGTCCATAAACAAGGCCGGTCCATTAGTCAACCCGAAAGGCATGACTAGGAACTCATAGTGGCCATACTGCGTACGGAATGTCATCTTCGGGATGTCCTCCTCCCTCACCCTCAACTAGTGATAACCCGATCTCAAGTCTATCTTTGAAAAGCAAGAAGACCCCTTCAACTAATCAAACAGATCATCTATACGGAGCAATAGGTACTTGTTCTTAACAGTCACCTGGTCCAGTTTTCGGTAATCAATACAAAGCCATAATGTACCATCCTTCTTTTTAGCAAAAAGGGCCGGTGCTCCCCACGATAAAGTACTAGGGTGGATAAAACCCTTGTCTAGCAATTCCTAGAGCTGAATCTTTAACTCACTCAACTCAGCAGGTGCAAACCTATACGGAGCCATGGAAATCGGTGTCGTGCCCAACACTAGGTCAGTAGAGAACTCAATCTCTCGGTGAGGTGGTAAACTAGAAAGATCCTCAAGAAAGACATCTGGGAACTCACAGACTACCCTCGGCAGCTCAACCTGGATTATATCACACTCTACCCCTAAGAATGCAGCAAGAAAGAGGCTAAGCTCGCCCCGACCGCGCGGGTCACAAACCGGCAACAAAGCCCTATCAACTTGATCTCCCAAGAAATAAAAGCAGCCACCGCTTGAGGTACACACGATAACCCTCTGACGGGAACAGTTGATAACAGCCCGATATGTAGACAACCAATCCATACCCAGTATAACATCAAAACTGAACATATCAAGCAAAGAAAAAGAAAATGGAAGTCGATGACCGGCAACCTCTATATCACAACCTCGACATCCCTGTTCTAACACAATCTCACCCCCAACCGGTGACTCTAAGCAAAGTCGCAATGCTAACTGAGCCAACTCTAACCCTAATGCCGATGCAAATGCAGTAGAGATAAAGGAATGTGATGCACTTGTGTCAATTAGTATATTGGCAATAGAATTGCAGAACAAGAAGGTACCTCTCACAACCGAAGGTGCTAGCACTAACTCTGGCATGGTAACAACATACATACGCCCAGTAGGTCTCTGATCCACTTGCTCCCCTCTCGGAGCATAAGCCGGATGTACAGACTGAGATGAAGAGGCTCCTGGAGTGGCCCTCGAGGCCTGTGCCGACTGTACTGGCTAGTGACTCTGAGCCTGCCTCGATTCAGATGCACCAGGTGTAGACCTGACATTCTTCGCGCGTCCCCCCTTTCGGAGAGGGCGCGAATTGGTCTTACTACATTTCGGACTCTTGTCACGGTTCTGAATCTAATCTCATAAAGTGCAATGTGAGGCTGATAAACACCAAAGAGTCCAAATCCAACAATTGGTTTTGGAAAATCAATTTTGAATGAAAAAAGGCCAAACATGGACTACTTTGCTAGATTACAAAGTCGCCGCCTAAATATTTTGTTTTGGGAAATTTAGGAAACCCTGACTCGTGCCAAAGGCTACGTGTCCGTCATAACCAAAATTGTCTCGCTCGGGAACTTGGGTACGAGAGGGGAAGGTCATGAAATGAGCACCCTTGCTCGCCCGATCAAAGGATCGGCCTCTACTACCATGATATGTCATTTTTATAAACACATGTGTTCTTATTCTAGTTATTATCTAACTTATTATGTGATGCGCACAACATACAACTATAAACTCAATCACGAGAATTGGAACAAAACAACTCATGTTTGTTTTCGAAAATGGTTTGAAACTGCTACTCGCAAGTAGGCTAAAGCACGGATTTGCCACTCTCAAGTGGGCTTGAAATCAAGATTTTGCCACTTAGAAAAGTGGGCTTAAATCTCGTATTTGATGAATTGTCCCAATTCAGGCAATCAAGCCTCTACCCATAGGCATTCATGCAGTTAAGCATTTAAGAAAATAGCCTCATGGCAAGCATGCTATCATGATAACACTCACACTCATGCAAGGATGCTAAAGCGTAAACACTTACAGTGTACTCCAGCCAAAACAGAAGCTAGTTAGAAATCAATGCATGATCCTAACTATATAGAATGCCTAATGCAACACATGCAATAATGCAACTAAATAGGCTCGGCTATCTAAGGTGGCATATGAATGCAGCACTTGATAACATGCTTTGAAACACGTATTCAAATAAGTGTATTGAAATATAATGCAGTTTGAATGATGCAAAGAGCCCAATGCATGCAAGACAAATGAATGATGCATGCATGCAAGTAGAAGGATGCTAATCAAAACGTGCCCTAAGCTAACCATCAAACGATGATAAAGTAAAAGGGAGAAAGAAGTGGGGCTGGAAGACATGCACACACACACACATGCTTATTACAACATTGCGCCCTCTCGAAGGAGGGTCCGAATAAATAAGCTAACTAGCTATGCTAAGCTAAGCTAACTATTACAAACCAGCTAATTAACTAACTTAGCTAATTAATTACAAACCGAATTGAAGCTAGCTACGCTAAGCAAATTAGAATATTACAAAGACGAATTAGATTAGCTAAACACATTAGCTAATTAATTAAAAAAACGCCAAATTAACTAGCTAAGAAAAGCAGTAAAATGGCCTCGAGGGAAGGGAGACATGCATGCTCGGTCTGCTTCGCCCGAAAACGCATTGCCTTGCCGTAAGTTGCCTCTATTTGCACTCGCGGTGATCTCAGAACCTCATATAAACTTCTAGGTTGCATCTGCCCCAACACAGGAACATTTTGGACAATTTCTTCTGCAGGTGGCCGGCCGGCCACCTCAACTTGTCGATAGGCTACTTCAACTGGCCGGCCGGCTAGTACAAGTGGTCGGCATGCTAGTGCAAGTGGCCGACCAGCCACTTTTCTTTCTAGAATTCTGCCTTTGCTGCAACAGAGAGCAACAGAGTCAAGGCAATGTATTTGGCTAGAAATGTGTGTACTACCACCCTCCTCATCATGTCTCAAGCTCAAAGGAGTGTGGTACTTGGCTCTCAAGCCACCAATCAAGCATCTCAATGCATGATGGCTCAAGAACCAAGCTTGTACAAGCTTAGTGAATGTGCACAAAAGACTCAAAGTGTCGTCAACCTATCATGCATGCTCAAGGGTGACAACGACCAAGGAATGCGACACGTTTCATCACTTTGAGTATGAAATGTCTCACATTTCTGGTGTTTGGATTAACGTCCGATCCAAACAAATGCAATGCAACACACATATGTTATCTTGGCATGTTTTACTTGATTTAATTCTTGTTTACTGATTTTAACTTACCAATTAGTCCACTAACTGGTTAAGTTCAATTGTGAAAAGTCCTCTAATTTGCAAGATGACCTAAGCTTCGGGTGCTTTGAGCATGAAGGAAGTATCATGCTATTGGTTAGTAGAAATCCTCAAGGGAGGATTAAAACCAATAGGCATGAATGCCTCAAGTTCATGCTCAAGCCAACAAGGGGCTTAAGGCCACTTTCAAGGTGAATGAAAGATTGAAACAATAGAGTGCAATGACACATATTTCAGCACTGAAATAGCATGCTAAGTGACTTAAAAACAATGCAAACAACTCATGTAATGCATGCTCAAAAGCCAAATACCTTAACCTAGTAAAGAGCATCACTCTAGAAGCATGCAATATCAAACTCAAAGGACCAAACCAACTCTGGACAGACCTCAAACATGACAAAACAGAGGCTAAAATGTGCTGAGATGATAGCATGAAAAGTAAGAAAATCATGCTCATGTATTGGCTCATAAACAAGGCATAAACCACAACTCTCAAAAGCTATGAAAGTGTGAAATATGTGAGAGTGTGACTACACTATATACATTGAAATTACATGCTAAATGATGCCAAAATATGTAATCATCACATACACAACGTGTTAAAGGCCTCAAGACTCAAAGCTAGTCAAGGCCATTTGCACTACAACCATGCAAAGCAAGCCTCAAAGGGCCATGACCACTTAAAACAGAGTTAAAAGCATGCTAAAACATTAGTGAGAATGTGCTGGAGTCAAGCTAACACATGCTAGAATGATGGACTAACTAATTAGGCATTGAAGGCTATTAAGCAAGATTGTACTACAAGTGTAAGATATAAGCAACAAGTGGCCAAACCAGCCAAAAACAGAGTTAGAGCAGGTCCAAAAAGTCACAAAAACATGCTTGAACTAAGCTTCAAAAAGGGAGAAACACATGCTCACTTGGTAGGCCACCAATATATGCAAACAAGACATGAGGAGGGGAGACCACCCCCTCCCATTTTGGACCTCAAGACCACCTTTCCACCACTGAAATTCCTCTAGAATTCAGTGGTTAAAGGGCCAAAAAGAGATTGTTTCAAAAGCTTTAAAGAATGGCACCAAGCTTAGCAAATAAACAATGAAAGAGGGTGGACCACCCCTAATTCCAACAAGGACTCAAACCAACATTTTTAACACTTAAAAATAGAGGTTTTTGTAGTTAACAACTAGGCCAAAACAGCATGCAAAGGTGGCCCAAACTAGTGTACAAAAACAAGCTTAAAAAGGGAAGAAGCTTACCCTTGAAGAACAGCAGCAAGACAGCAACAATTTTGAGCCAAAACAAAGTCTATGACCTCAAATCGAGCTTCAATGGACCTCAGCTCCAAAGTGAAGGTGTTTGACTAGATGTCTTAGTGCAAATATGTGAAGAAAACACACTTTTAAGCTCAATATAACACAATATATATATATATAGAGAGAGAGAGAGAGAGTGGGAATTCTAGAGAGAGAAAAATTTCAACTCTGAAATTTTGTGAACCCCTCTAAAAGGAGAGGAACCTCCCCTTATATAGAGCAAGCAAGCAAGAAGCTTGCTCCATCCCTCCATAGTCAGTGAGTAACAACTGGCTCAAAATATCTGAAAATATCTAAAAAATGAGAAAATAGGCTGCCGGTCAGTTAAGGTGGCCGGCCGGCCACTTCACTTAGTCGGCCAACCACTTCAAGTGGCCTACAAGAGAGAAAAGTGGCCAGGAAGTGCCACAAGTGGCCGGCAAGGCCTTCGTCTCCCCCAGGCAAAAGGCACAAGGTTTGGCCCAAAAACAAGGCTAAAACACAGAGTATTAAGGGGCTCAAAGACAAGGCACTCAGCCAAGGCCTTCGAGCACTCAAAACAAGCACAAACATGCGCAATCATCGAGTGCACAATTGATGGCGTCAAAGCCTTGAGGTCGGTCAAAAATGGGGTGTCTACACCAGGTGTGCCACCCAACTGTGGACATTACCTCTTCATCTGTCATGCCTGTCTACACTAAAAGCAAGTCAAAGACTGCCCCATCCCCTAACTTTGGCTCAGTGGGCAGATTGAAGACGGAGCAGACCGCTGTTCTCCCCCCTTCCATGGGAAAAAGAAAGACTTGACTTAACTGGCCACGCTTGAAACATGAAAATCCTCCCTGGCCACCTCTATCCCCCCTGAATTCGGCACTGGAAAAGTGTACCCAGACTGTGCCCCATGAGACTGTTGTGGTGTAAAACCCCTCTGCCTCTTGTTGTCTTGGGCCTTACCCTGCATCTCCTGGCCTCTCTGCCTGAATCCCCTCATCTCACTCTCTCCAGCTTCTAACCAGGTTTCCATATGTGCCACTGCCTCAACAAGACGATTGTACTCCCTTGTCATAGACCCGCCCACACGGTAGGCAAGCTCATCTCTCAGTCGAGTCTCGAACTCGATACAATGGCGCTCCTCTACCGCCACAAGCTCAGGAGCACATCTAGACAAAGTAGCGAAAGTGGCCTCGAACTCTACCACTAGTGTGCCAAGCTGTTGTTTATGGTTCTTGAACTGTTCTCTCAACCTCTCTCTGATAATAGTAGGCAAATACTTCTCCTGAAAGCATTGACAAAGGCCTCCCAGGTCACTCTAATATGTCATCGCGCGTATGTCCACCACTGACCTGCTTCTCCCTTCAGGTGAAAGGATGCCAGGGTCACTGTAGACGTCCCCAAACGCCCCGGGAGGAACGAGCTCCCGTTCTGTTCATTTGGGGTCACTACAGCTCAAGACTCTAAAATTGTCACGGTTCTAAGTCTGAACCAAAGAGTCCAAATCCGGCAAATCGTTTTGAGAAAATAGATTTTGAAAGAAGTGCCAAACATGGACTGCTTTGCCAGATACAGAGTCGCCACCTAAATGTTTTTTTAATGGGAAATTTAGGAAACCCTGACTCGGTGCCAAAGGCCACATGTCCGGCATCACCAAAGTTGCCTCGGCTCGGGAACTTGGGTACGATTGGGGAAGGTCACTTCGTGAGCACCCCCGCTCGCCCGATCAAAGATCGGCCTCTACTAACCATGATATCAATTTTTGAAAACATTGTGTGTTCTTATTCCGGTTATTAGCCTAGTTTACTATGTGATGCGCACAACATACAAATATAGACTGGATCGCCTGATTTGGAACAAAACACGTCATGTTTGTTTTTTTTAAAGATGGTTTGCTACTCGCAAGTAGGCTTAAAATGCAGATTTTGCCACCCACAGGTGGGCTTAGAAAAGATGGTTTTGCCACTATCTAGTGGGCTTAAAACAAACAGTTGATGATTTATTCCAATCCAAGTAACCCAACCTTCACCCACAGGCATTCAGGCAGATATATCACATAAGCATTTAGCCTCATTGTAAGCATGCTATTCATGGCAGTCACTCACACGCATGCAAGGATGCTAAAGCATAAAACTCACCGAGTACTCCAAGCCAAAACAGAAACTACATTAGAAATCATGCATGATCCTAAGTATACAGAAATGCCTAATGCAACACATGCAAAATGCAACTATAGCAGGCTTGGCTATTCTAAACATGGCACATGAGATGCAACAGCTAACAAGTATTCAATTTGGAATTGAAAATACAATGCAGTTAGTATGATGCGCCGAGCCCGGTGCATGGAATACAGATGAATGAATGCAAACATGCTATCATACTGTACGCTAATTGAAACATGCCCTAATCTAACCATCATAAGCAGGTAAATAAAAGGGAGAAAGACGTGGGGTTGGAAGACATGCATCACACACACGCACACTTATTACAGTATTGCCCTCGCGCAGAGGGTCCAAATAAATATACAGTCCCGAATAAAAGAATATTACAGTCCAAATAATACAGTCCAAATAATGTACAAATTCCTAATTAATTTACAAATTAACTAAGAAAGCTATAAACTGGCATGCAAGCCAGGGACTGCCTTGACTCTGATGAATGATGCATGTCCGGGCTGCCTTGCGCCGAAATCCACTGGGATGCCCCAATTAGCCTCTGTTTTGCAATTATTCTTGGAAAGCGTGCCAAGCCTCGGAAGACCGCTGATTCTTAATTTGCTGCAACAGAGAGCAGGAAAGGGGCATAGCAATGTATTTTCACAAAATGTATGCATGCCTCGATCCTCGTGCCACCAATCACGCATCTTGATGCATGATGGCCGAGGGGTCGAATTGTGCAACTCAATATATAGAATGAATGCGCATGAAAAACAAAACAAAACCTAACTCCATCATGGATAATCCGGAGTGTCGGTGACTGGGGAATTGAGACGCGTTCCGTCACTCGGAGTACGAAACGCACCTCGTTTCCCGCGCCCGGGCTAACTCCTATTCCGAACGCAATGCAATATGCATCACATGCATGAATGCAACTAAGATATAGCCTAGTATGCACTATGTTGTGAAAATGAGATGCCTCGAAATGCGTGCACACGGGCACGCAAACCGAGGCAATGGCGTATGCAATGCAATATGGCTAAAATGGCATATAGAATGCAACATGGACTTATACTAACATGAGAGAGCCTCAGCCACACTCACCTAGGAGGCCGATGGATGAAAATGAAGCGCCTCGAAATGCGTGCACATGGGCACGCAAACCGAGGCAATGGCATATGCAATGCAATGGCATGGAAAATGATATGCAAACATGCTAATGGAATTTCAGCACTGAAATGTAGGGGAAAACAGCCCCGAAATGAGGCAAAAGTACACCGGATGCATGGAATAGTCCCGAAACATGAATTTTGGCACCTGAAATGGCCTATAGCTATACCAAACATGCACAATATGGACATGAAATGAATAGACAGTTGCAAGGCAGCCCCAAAATAAGCATTTTTCCAGTTCAAATCATGGCCAAACAGCAAACATAAATAGGGCAAAACTAGTATGCAAAAATGGCCCTAAATATGAGGTTATGAAGCAACTCACGGCTGCTGACCCCAAACAGGTTAGGGCCCTTCAAAAACATTGAAGAGGGGCCCAAAATAAGCCACTTTACAGAAATGTAAAAACCCCCAAAACAAACATAGGTATGGCTAAGCTCTTGTGCAAGAATTGGACTGAAAAATGGACAAAGAAGCAAGTGGTAGATGCAAAGCCCAAAAAGAAAAAGAGTCTTCTATAACACTGAAGAGGGGCCAAAAATATGCACATTTACAGGTTATGGAAGCCCCAAAATCAGTATACAAACATGCTAGAAATGCAATGCAAAATGAGGCTCAAAAGTGGCTATAACATGAGGTATACAAAGAATTCACCAAACAAGCAAAGACCCTTAATAAAACATGTTAAGAAGGTGAAAATAAGGCCACTTTCAGTTCTGATCATGGTCCAAAAATAGAAAAATGATAGGTTAGTGAAGCATGCAAGAATATTGACATACAAAGAGATATTGAAACAAGTGTGAGATAGGGTTCTCAAAGAGGGTTGAGCCCTTCAACAAACATGTAGAATAGCTAAAAATAGACCTAGTTTCAGTTAAGGTCGGAGCCCAAAACAATAAGCAAATTGGCTAAGAAATTGGCGCAAAAATGAGCTACAAAAGGGGGAAAGTCTACTTACCCTTGAAGACCAACACTTTTGTTGCTTCTTGGACCAGATTTGATGACTCTAAGCTGCTGGAATCCCTTCCTTCACTGCTGGAATGGAGTGGTGATGGTGGGGCTATGGGTTGTAGTGTAAAATGGTGTAGGGCTTGGGTGTTTTTTTGAAGGAAATGAGAGAGATGGAGGGAGATATGCATGCAAGAGCCTCTAAGCAATTTTGTAACCCTAAAATCTGAAGGGGAGGGGCTGTATATATATAAGCAAAAGGGGTGGAAAAGAGGGGGAAAAAAGGGGGGGGAAAACAAATCAAGTTTCCCCCCAAAATGGCCAAACCCTCGGACATGGGTGTAGTGTAAAAACAAATACATGGCTGGAATGCACTCACAGGGGCAAAAATGGCCGACCAGTTTAAAAGGGAGAAAAAAAAGTCATCCACTAGGTAAGTGGCCGGCCGGCCAGAAAAAGTGGCCGGCTGGCTAGGTCAAAGGGAAAAAAGTGGCCAGCCATTGCTTAGGATGAAGCCCCAGAAGTTAGCTTTCCAATGGCGCAAACCTTGCATTAAAATTCCTCCTGTAGAAAAAGTTATGCCCTTTTCCGTGAAGCCGTGCAGATTCGGTCCAACCTGACTTCAACCAACCACATCTCCCCCACCCCGGACTTGGACTTGGGAAATTCTAGAGTGAAAAATGAGGCCCCGGAAGTAAGCTTTCCAATGGTGGTGGCCTCATATCTTAATTCCTCTTGTGCAAAGAGTTACGCCCGTTTCGGTGAAGCCACGCAGATTTTTCTCCTTCCCGGATTCATGCTGAACCACTTTTGACCAAAAACAAGTTGGCTTTTCAGAAAAATTGCTGGCCACCCACCCTCCTACAAGCTTTCTAACAGTGAAAATAAGGTCTCCACCAAAAATGAGCCCAAACTGATGCAAAATGAAGGCTCGAGGGCCGAAACGCGTAGCCCGAGGCCCCGAAAACTGGCTGTTAGGCACCGAGAGTGGTGTTCGACCACGAAATGGGTCTCTTAGACCTCAGTGTCCCTCAAAAGGGAGTAAATAAGATACATGCCAAAGACTGGAGCAAACAGAGATGGTTAAGCGGTCCCGAACTGAGGCACACGGCCAACGGCTCCGAAAAATCGAAAACCGGACTCCAAATGGGCAAAATGGGCTACGACCACGAAACGTAGCCTACGGCCACTGAGAGATGGTCTACGGGACCTCTCCCTCCCCTCAGGAAAAGAAAACAGAGAAAACCAAGTCCGGTTCGCAAACCGAGGCAAGGCACAGAAGAGTGTTCAGAAATCCGGAGGCAGGGCTCACGGCCGCGACTCAGAGACTTCTAAACGAGCATAATATGTAGTATCACCGAGCGCTCAACTGGTGACATCTAAGTCTTATGGTCGGTCAAAAATGGAGTTTCTACAGTTGTCCCTCTTTGGCAGAACTCGAAAGTCATAAGTGACGGGAGTGAATGTCAAAGCCTAGAGACGACCCATTGTTGACAAGGCCGAAGACTTAGACAAACATACAAGATAAACAGAGACGTGCCCGCAGGCAAGGGGGCAAAATGCAAAGCGATATGCACAGAGCCGAACATAACTCAATGATCATGCAAAGAAACATGGAGACGTATCTCGGTGTTTAGGGACGTATCCCGGTTTAGGGACGTATCCCAAGATTTAGGGATGTATCCCAAGGTTAGAAAAAAATGAGAAACATAGGGACGTATCCCGGTGTTCCGCAAGGAATGTGAAATATAGGGACGTATCCTGGTGTTCTGCAAGGAATGAGAAACATAGGGATGTATCCCGGCGTTTCAGAATGGCGTGAGCATTGGAACATATTCCGAACACTTTTAACCGAAGCGAGAGAAACATAGGGACGCATCCCGGTATTTCAGAATGGTGTGAGCATTGGAACGTATTCCGAACGCTTTTAACCGAAGAGGGAGAAACATAGGGACGCATCCCGGTGTTTCAGAATGGTCTGAGCAATGGAACGTATTCCAAACACTTTTAACCGAAGAGGGAGAAACATAGGGACGTATCCCGGCGTTTCAGGATGGTGTGAGCATTGGAACGTATTCCGAACGCTTTTAACCGAAGCGGGAGAAACATAGGGACGTATCCCGGCGTTTCAGGATGGTGTGAGCATTGGAACGTATTCCGAACGCTTTTAACCGAAGCGGGAGAAACATAGGGACGTATCCCGGCGTTTCAGAATGGTGTAAGCATTGGAACGTATTCCGAACGCTTCTAACCGAAGAGGGAGAAACATAGGGACATATCCCGGCATTTCAGAATGGTGTAAGCATTGGAACGTATTCCGAACGCTTCTAACCGAAGAGGGAGAAACATAGGGACGTATCCCGGCGTTTCAGAATGGTGTAAGCATTGGAACGTATTCCGAACGCTTTTAACCGAAGAGGGAGAAACATAGGGACGTATCCCGGCGTAAGCATTGGAACGTATTCCGAACGCTTTTAACCGAAGAGGGAGAAACATAGGGACGTATCCCGGCATTTCAGAATGGTGTGAGCATTGGAACGTATTCCAAATGCTTTTAACCGAAGAGGGAGAAACATAGGGACGTATCCCAGCGTTTCGGAATGGTGTGAGCATTGGAACGTATTCCAAATGCTTTTAACCAAAGAGGGAGAAACATAGGGACGTATCCCGGCGTTTCAGGATGGTGTGAGCATTGGAACGTATTCCGAATGCTTTTAACCGAAGAGGGTCTAACCCGTCGCACGCGCGAGGAGAAAGAATGATAATTGTAAGTGAATTGGTGCATAAAAATGCAAGTAATTGAGCATAACAATGCGAGATAGATGTGCATAATCAATGCAATGAATGGGTATAACAATGCTAGTGAAGTGGGTGCAAAACAATGCAATTGGAACGTGCATTACAATGCAAGCATGAGAAGTGCATAACAATGCGGGTGGAAGGATGCATAACAATGCAAGTGGAACGTGCGTGACAACGCATATTTGAAATAAAATGCCGAATAAGGGAATACAAGCCTTAAGTAGACCAATTTCCAAATGCAACCTCCGATTTACCTCTCGGAGGGGTCACGATACATTCCAAAAAGGATACACCTCGTGCATGCCGACCGACGATGAGCTACACATCGAAGACATGAGTTGAAAATTCCGCAGAAACCTTTTGAGCTGAAAAGAGTGGGTTCTTCTTGCACTTTCTTGATTGTACTCCTAAACCGCGGTTACAACCTTTCCTTCCTGGCCATGTTCACAACTTTCCCTATTCTCTAACGGGGTGACAGACTAGGTTGATTCAGTATCTAGAATCGAGGCGCATTCACATGCTATCTCAATCTATGGGGCTGCCATACAGATTTCAAGCCGAGGATAGACCCCTGGGTATTTAAACCAGACTTTAGTCTCGGAAATTCCGAACCTTTGCGTTCTAGGCAATAGCCGTCCGAACTCTAGTTTCCACCGTCGCAGTTGGTCTCCTAGGAACTCATGGTAAACACAGCCAAGATGCATCTGGCAGGGGCTGGTTTTCTGAGGGAGCACTTTGATTACCATTCTGGCACTGAAGTAGGCTTGAGTTTGAGCTTGAGGTAGAGGCGCACTCATACTTCGGAGCATTTGGCAAGACTTGAAGGGGTACACATGGAATGTAGTCTCGGAATTTACTGAAGTTGAAACAAACTCAGATACCCGACATTTCCTCTTTTTCTTTTGCTTTGTAGTCTGGAACCCATATGGCTTCAGATAGGTCCTAGTTTCACGGTTCTCACATGACCTGGGTTAAACCCTGCAGTTTTCGAAAGAACGAATCTCGTTTTGCACAGATGTGGAGAACGGCACGGCACTCAGAGCACAAAACGATTTTATTTTGGAATTGATAAATGAGCTCTTGACCGGGTATCGAGCCTACGACTGAACACAGCAAGACAACTCAACACGGAAACAAAAGGCACACAACCTAAACACCACTCAACAAAGGAAAAACAAAGTAAAACAACCTAAACACATCGAGACACGCTCGGAACGACTCAAAGCAAGAATCGAGACAAACAAAACAAAAGACACGACACACAGACGTGCACAGGGAGCCTGTTTCACCGGGTGTTGTTCCCCACCCTCTCTCATTTGTGATCCTCACATCACTCGGCCCTCAAGCTCTATTTTTCTGAAAAAGCCCTTTTCTCACTTTTTCTCTCATCGCACATCTCTCTATTCTTCAATCTCTCATTTTTCATCCCTCCCCCGGGTGGTTGATGGATGAACAACAAATTGTGGGCTCGTGCCCTTAGCATTTTGCTAGATTCTTCTTTTCCTGCGCGCAGCTAGTGAGTTCCTCTCTCAGAGGGGTTGTGCTACAACAGGATGTGTAGCAAATCTGCAGCTAACATCGGTTGATGATGCTCTGTCGGGGAGTTTGGACGTGATAAGATCTGTCCAGACGATGGAGTGGAATATCTTGCCCCATTCTAGTTCGTGCTTCATACTTGGCTTGATACCTCGTTGGTTGGAGGATGTGAGAGCTTTCTGCCCTTTGTTGTGCCATTTTCTGGTGAATACGGTGCCCTTTCCGACAAGTAGAGTGCCCTTTCCGGCAAGTATTTTGACAAAGGGGAAAAGACAGAAAACCCGACTCAACTGTGTCCCTAGTTCATCATTTTGACCATTTTTTGTTTTTACTTTCTACTAAAATAGTTTTGACCAACATGAGAGTTAGATTAACGCGCTTGTTCGATTTTCTGATTTAAAATCATGCAAGTCAGGCCATGAGCACTGAAAATTTTTCTCCTTTGGGTCCAAGAAATGGTCCAGTTTTGAAAATGGAATACTTTTCGAAAAGATTAGTCAACCTCAGTAAAAATTCTCAAAAACTATTTTTGCAAACGACCACTGCTCAACGAGCATGGAACCTACTCTCGAGATGCACAACCTCGGATTCGAAGGAAAATTGCCCCTTGCTTGAGGGGAACTGCATGGCAACGGAAAGTTGCCCCTTGTTTGAACGGCACCACGATGCATTGAATGGTAACGGAAAGTTGCCCCTTGTTTGAATGGCGCCACGGCGCATTGAATGGCGACGGAAAGTTGCCCCTTGTCTGAATGGCCCCGCAGCGCATCGAATGGCAACGGAAAGTTGACCCTTCTTTGGATGGCACCGCAGCGCATTGTAGGCAGTCCTCAGAGCGACGAACACAACCAAATCCTCAGATATAGAGAAGACAAAGATGACTAGAACCATCGCATGGACACAATCGAATTGGAAGTGTTTATGGCTAGACTTCAGAATGAAGATGCCTACGTATCCCAAACATGGGAATCAAGCCTTACACAGTTCGGGGTTCAGGTACACTCGGGTATTTAACCTCTCCTTTTTAGGCTTTAACTTTTGCCAAGGCGCCCGTCGCATGGAAGACCCTCCGACCTCGGGGTTGGTACTTCAAGGTTTGTGGATTTTTGTTGGATGCACCAGTAGGGGGATTAGCAGGTGCTGGCCTGGTTTGCTGATCTTTTTCGAGTGCAGGATTATAGCCGAAAGGAACGTTTCTAATACAACGACCCTTCTCCCGGCTTGCCCTTTCATTCAAACTGCCTCCAACTTGAGTGGCAAAAATGTCGTCCACAGTTTTTGCAACGACTGCGAACACTTGCTCTTTGTTCAGTCCCTCGGCTTTCAAAGCCTCAACAGCCAATAGAAGATGTTCATGAGGATCCATGTCCACCCCTACCTCATTCCTTCCACTCGCCTCCACTTTGCCAAGGGATTGGCATTCCTCAAATATAGCCCGTTCTGAAATTGGGGAGCCTTTTGACATAAACTCCCTGGCATGTGATGTGGTTGATGACGGAGCCGATGTCCCGGAGGCCAAACCTATCACAGTTCTCTGAAGATCTTCGATCATTCTCTTCAGCTCAGAAGTCGTGGGCTCATGGGTTTGAGATGATTGGGGTTCAAGTGCATCCATCGTGCTTAAGCCCATGCTTTCCGGGATAAACATCTCGGGTTTGAATATATGGGTCGGGGTGTATATACTGGGGTTGTAGGTGGGTGGCAGTGTTTGGCTGAGGTTGAGATGTGGATGAGGTACTTGGTTCTTGGGGTTTTGAGGTGGAACTATTGTCCGGTTGTCAATGAGATTCTGGATCTCATGACGAAGGCGGTAGCAACCATCGGTGCCATGGCCGCGCTGTTGATGATATACACAGTATTTGCTGGGGTTATGTCTGGCAGGGAGTGGATTTGGCGAAGGTTGAGGATTAAGGGGTTTGAGGTGCCCTCTTTCCATCAGAACTTTGAATGCCCTGGTTAGGCTCATATGGAGAGGGGTGAAAAATCTACCCTGAGCTCGGGCTGAGCTGGCTATTTGTAGGCTGGCCTTGGCAAAAGGGTCGGCTATGGCGACTGTGTTGACTTTAGCAGGTTTGGAAATAGTGCTACCACCAGCATTGGTACTCTCGGCTGGGAGCCTTACGGCAACCTCGGTGGACCAATCCTCAATGTCGTGAATGGAGTTCAAGCCCTGTGCCCTTTTGAATTGCTTCTCAAGGTTCACAATTTTCACTGCAGTCGGATTGAATTCATTAACATCAGAAAGAGGAAGCCTCTCAGTAGGCTGCACCGGGGTTGTGGAAACGCGAGCTTGAGTCAACCTTTCTCAGGGATCTGGACCCTGCAAATCTTCAGCTGGTAGAAGTGGGTCAAAGTTCGGCTGGGGTCCCGAAGCTGGATACGAAACAGATACCCCAGATGGGCATTGCGTTTCAGCACTGGTCTTGTCCTGCATCGCAGTTCCCTGATTTAGCGCTGCTATCACGGCCACAAATTCTTCCAAACCCTGTGCCATCACGGGTCTGCTGATGATGTGACTGGTGACTGTCGGATCAGATGAACAAAATGAACCCTATCTGGCCCTCCTTTGCCTTACCTTAGTGAAGGAACACTGATTTGCCCTTGAACTGAATTTCTGACCTGACAAAGTCTATCGACACGGATCCAATGTACCCGGGGGATATCGGAGCCTTCTGAAGCTATAGTTCCAAGACTATCTAGCAAAAGGGGAAACATGCAGCATCTCAGCCTGATTTCACCTGAACAGATATAAGCCTATTTGAATGAGTGTGCTCTCTACTGAATTCTATCCCAAAATTCGGCCTGTAAACCGTTACCCTCGGGTAAACTGAATCCCAAAATACTGAACTGGTGCCCGCGGGCCTGATGCCCAAACTTGCAAACTGATACATGCATTCTTGTAGAGACGCACTCTAAAAGCACATAACAGATAAGTGAGAGCCAAAACACCTCTATGTTGGGGTAGGGTTTCCCTGTCCTATTTTGTCAGGAGCTAGGGTTTCACTACGCACGCAGCGGTTTCAAACAACCTATAAACGGGTAAGCAACCTGTCCTAGTTTGGAATGGTCACTATGGATCCGAATATGCACTAGGTCGAATGGTCAAAGAGGGTGCTCCGGTAAAATCGGGGTTTGTGTTCCCATACTGGCAGAGCCCACAACCGGTCAGCCTTATGGTCATGCCTTGACAAGACAAGCCTCCAGCAAACCGTTCAGGAATAGCAGATGGCAAACACGGTGTCCTAGGCGCACCAATGCAAATGCAATGCAAAGAAACACACAAGTGTAGTCAAAACCAGATATCACGAGTTCGAGTCAAGTTCTCTAAATCCCCAGCAGAGTCGCCAGAAACTGTAGACGTCCCCGAACGCCCCGGGAGGAACGAGCTCCCGTTCTGTTCATTTGGGGTCACTACAGCTCAGGACTCTAAAATTGTCACGGTTCTAAGTCTGAACCAAAGAGTCCAAATCCGGCAAATCGTTTTGAGAAAACAGATTTTGAAAGAAGTGCCAAACATGGACTGCTTTGCCAGATACAGAGTTGCCACCTAAATGTTTTTTTAATGGGAAATTTAGGAAACCCTGACTCGGTGCCAAAGGCCACATGTCCGTCATCACCAAAGTTGCCTCGGCTCGGGAACTTGGGTACGATTGGGGAAGGTCACTTCGTGAACACCCCCGCTCGCCCGATCAAAGATCGGCCTCTACTAACCATGATATCAATTTTTGAAAACATTGTGTTTTCTTATTCCGGTTATTAGCCTAGTTTACTATGTGATGCGCACAACATACAAATATAGACTGGGTCGCCTGATTTGGAACAAAACACGTCATGTTTGTTTTTTTGAAAGATGGTTTGCTACTCGCAAGTAGGCTTAAAATGCAGATTTTGCCACCCACAGGTGGGCTTAGAAAAGATGGTTTTTCCACTATCTAGTGGGCTTAAAACAAACAGTTGATGATTTATTCCAATCCAAGTAACCCAACCTTCACCCACAGGCATTCAGGCAGATATATCACATAAGCATTTAGCCTCGTGGTAAGCATGCTATTCATGGCAGTCACTCACACGCATGCAAGGATGCTAAAGCATAAAACTCACCGAGTACTCCAAACCAAAACAGAAACTACATTAGAAATCATGCATGATCCTAAGTATACAGAAATGCCTAATGCAACACATGCAAAATGCAACTATAGCAGGCTCGGCTATTCTAAACATGGCACATGAGATGCAACAGCTAACAAGTATTCAATTTGGAATTGAAAATACAATGCAGTTAGTATGATGCGCCGAGCCCGGTGCATGCAATACAGATGAATGAATGCAAACATGCTATCATACTGTATGCTAATTGAAACATGCCCTAATCTAACCATCATAAGCAGGTAAATAAAAGGGAGAAAGATGTGGGGTTGGAAGACATGCAACACACACACGCACACTTATTACAGTATTGCCCTCGCGTAGAGGGTCCAAATAAATATACAGTCCCGAATAAAAGAATATTACAGTCCAAATAATGTACAAATTCCTAATTAATTTACAAATTAACTAAGAAAGCTATAAACTGGCATGCAAGCCAGGGACTGCCTTGACTCTGATGAATGATGCATGTCCGGGCTGCCTTGCGCCGAAATCCACTGGGATGCCCCAATTAGCCTCTGTTTTGCAATTATTCTTGGAAAGCGCGCCAAGCCTCGGAAGACCGCTGATTCTTGATTTGCTGCAACAGAGAGCAGGAAAGGGGCATAGCAATGTATTTTCACAAAATGTATGCATGCCTCGATCCTCGTGTCACCAATCACGCATCTCGATGCATGATGGCCGAGGGGTCGAATTGTGCAACTCAATATATGGAATGAATGCACATGAAAAACAAAACAAAACCTAACTCCATCATGGATAATCTGGAGTGTCGGTGACTGGGGAATTGAGACGCGTTCCGTCACTCGGAGTACGAAACGCACCTCGTTTCCCGCGCCCGGGCTAACTCCTATTCCGAACGCAATGCAATATGCATCACATGCATGAATGCAACTAAGATACAGCCTAGTATGCACTATGTTGTGAAAATGAGATGCCTCGAAATGCGTGCACACGGGCACGCAAATCGAGACAATGGCGTATGCAATGCAATATGGCTAAAATGACATATAGAATGCAACATGGACTTATACTAACATGAGAGAGCCTCAGCCACACTCACATAAGAGGCCGATGGATGAAAATGAAGCGCCTCGAAATGCGTGCACACGGGCACACAAACCGAGGCAATGGCATATGCAATGCAATGGCATGGAAAATGATATGCAAACATGCTAATGGAATTTCAACACTGAAATGTGGGGGAAAAAAGCCCCGAAATGAGGCGAAAGTACACCCGATGCATGGAATAGTCCCGAAACATGAATTTTGGCACCCGAAATGGCCTATAGCTATACCAAACATGCACAATATGGACATGCAATGAATAGACAGTAGCAAGGAAGCCCCAAAATAAGCATTTTTCCAGTTCAAAGAATGGCCAAACAACAAACATAAATAGGGCAAAACTAGTATGCAAAAATGGCCCTAAATATGAGGTTATGAAGCAACTCACGGCTGCTGACCCCAAACAGGTTAGGGCCCTTCAACAACATTGAAGAGGGGCCCAAAATAAGCCACTTTACAGAACTGTAAAAACCCCAAAAACAAACATAGGTATGGCTAAGCTCTTATGCAAGAATTGGACCGAAAAATGGACAAAGAAGCAAGTCGTAGATGCAAAGCCCAAACAGAAAAAGAGTCTTCTATAACACTGAAGAGGGACCAAAAATATGCACATTTACGTTTTATGGAAGCCCCAAAATCAGTATACAAACATGCTAGAAATACAATGCAAAATGAGGCTCAAAAGTGGCTATAACATGAGGTATACAAAGCATTCACCAAACAAGCAAAGACCCTTAATAAAACATGTTAAGAAGGTCAAAATAAGGCCACTTTCAGTTCTGATCATGGTCCAAAAATAGAAAAATGATAGGTTAGTGAAGCATGCAAGAATATTGACATACAAAGAGATATTGAAACAAGTGTGAGATAGGGTTCTCAAAGAGGGTTGAGCCCTTCAACAAACATGTAGAATAGATAAAAATAGACCTAGTTTCAGTTAAGGTCGGAGCCCAAAACAATAAGCAAATTGGCTAAGAAATTGGCGCAAAAATGAGCTACAAAAGGGGGAAAGTCTACTTACCCTTGAAGACCAATACTTTTGTTGCTTCTTGGACCAGATTTGATGACTCAAAGCTGCTGGAATCCCTTCCTTTGCTGCTGGAATGGAGTGGTGATGGTGGGGCTATGGGTTGTAGTGTAAAATGGTGTAGGGCTTGGGTGTTTTTTGAAGGAAATGAGAGAGATGGAGGGAGATATGCATGCAAGAGCCTCTAAGCAATTTTGCAACCCTAAAATCTGAAGGGGAGGGGCTGTATATATATAAGCAAAAGGGGTGGAAAAGAGGGGGAAAAAAATGGGGGGAAAACAAATCAAGTTTCCCCCCAAAATGGCCAAACCCTCGGACATGGGTGTAGTGTAAAAACAAATACATAGTTGGAATGCACTCACAGGGGCAAAAATGGCCGACCAGTTTAAAAGGGAGAAAAAAAAGTCATCCACCAGGTAACTGGCTGGCCGGCCAGAAAAAGTGGTCGGCCGGCTAGGTCAAAGGGAAAAAAGTGCCCGGCCACCCCTTAAGATGAAGCCCCAGAAGTTATCTTTCCAATGGCGCAAACCTTGCATTAAAATTCCTCCTGTAGAAAAAGTTATGCCCTTTTCCGTGAAGCCGCGCAGATTCGGTCCAACCAGACTTCAACCAACCACATCTCCCCCCCCCCCGAACTTGGACTTGGGAGATTCTTGAGTGAAAAATGAAGCCTCGGAAGTAAGCTTTCAAATGGTGGTGGCCTCATATCTTAATTCCTCTTGTACAAAGAGTTACGCCCGTTTCGGTGAAGCCACGCAGATTTTTCTCCTTCCCGGATTCATGCTGAACCACTTTTGACCAAAAAGAAGTTGGCTTTTCAGCTAAATTACTGGCCTCCCACCCTCCTACAAGCTTTCTAACAGTGAAAATAAGGTCTCCACCAAAAATGAGCCCAAACCGATTCAAAATGAAGGTTCGAGGGCCGAAACGCGCAGCCCGAGGCCCCAAAAAACTGACTATTAGGCACCGGGAGTGGTGTTCAACTACGAAATGGGTCTCTCAGACCTCAGTGTCCCTCAAAAGGGAGTAAATAAGATGCATGCCAAATATTGGAGCAAACGGAGATGGTTAAGCGGTCCCGAACCGAGGCACACGGCCAACGGCTCTGAAAAATCGAAAATCGGACTCCAAATGGGCAAAATGTCCTACGACCACGAAACGTAGCCTACGGCCACTGAGAGATGGTCTACGGGACCTCTCCCTCCCCTCAGGAAAAGAAAACAGAGAAAACTGAGTCTGGTTTGCAAACCGAGGCAAGGCACAGAAGAGGGTTCAGAAATCCGGAGGCAGGGCTCACGGCCGCGACTCTGAGACTTCTAAACGAGCATAATATGTAGTATCACCGAGCGCTCAATTGGTGACATCTAAGTCTTAAGGTCGGTCAAAAATGGGGTGTCTACAGTCACTCTCAGTGCGTCGTCCTCAATGTCTAGCATCTCGAACGTGTTAACCGTTTGCTCTAGCCACTCATTAGCCTTTAGTGGCTCCTTAGGATCTCTCACAAAAATATCCGGATTGGTTCGGATGAACTCCCTTTTTAGCAGAAGTGGTCCTGTCTCTGTAACTAGGGCAGTTGGGGCTTGTACTAGGTTCTCAACCCTTAGTATGTTCAGTGCTCCTGCTATCTCTCGTGTCAAAGCACTCATGGTCTGTTGCTCAACTGGCTCAGCCACATTTGCTTACCCTATCCCATCCTCCTACGCTGGAATCTCATCCGGTATTGGCATCTCAGGCCTCCTGGGCCTACCATGCCTACCACTGCCCCATCCGCATTCTGACATCCTAATAAAGGTAACACTCAAGATTGGCACAGTCACAATTGTGCCGAAGCTAACTCACTTACGTCCTAAGGCAATGGACAACAGTTAATTCATTCCACAGAAGCACATAGTCACATAAGCACATACAAATTTTCCTTCTAGATAATGATTGTCCCATGACGTTGCTAGAGTTTCAATCTGAAATAGCAGTGATCAAGTGCTATTTTGAATGGACTTCTAGGAATGCATAGACCCAATCAACATCTCAAAAATCAAAACCTATACCCATATAATCACATAATCATGTTATCACATAGCACCTCATCATACAGATATCTCTATCAAGCGAGATAAACCCACTATGGTACTAACCACCTCCCACGTACCCAAAGTATTCGAACCTGGTATACTCTGATACCAAGTTGTAACGCCCCGAAAATTGGGCAGGGTATATCTACTTATACAACAAACCCACCTGATAGACAAACACATATATATAGATAACTATTCCATACATCCATTTCTATTTAATCCCAAATACCAAATACATGTTGTTCACATCTCAATGCCCCAGTTCATATCCCCAGCACGCATTTTACAACAAGTATGAAATGGAAGCCAAATAGATAATAAGTTCCCTACAAGCTTACAAATTTATCCAAGAACATTCTTGGTTACACAAAATGGAGTTTCAACTCAACGCAAATACAGCCCTGGGCTTACATTCAATAAATAACAATAAAATAAAAATGAAGCCCCAGCTCTGAGTCCTCCCAAGTCAGTGCCTTGGTAGAGGCATATCACCTGTACCTGAAATGGTTTCCCTTATAGGGTGAGCCACAACCCAGTAGAGATATAGTACACAGCATATGGACCATGACAAGACTAAAGAGGAGTACTCTCATGCCATGCTCATGATAAAACAATTTATCTCTCTTTTTATAAAGCATGCAATGCTGAGATGCAATAACAGATATAAAACCATTTCAATTTTAAACCATATATGTTACATGAATACTGGCTTCGTGAATCTCTAGGTGAGTGTCTGCAAGTAGGCCCAAATGCACTACAACTGTCATTTTTACCAGTAAACTAGAAAGCTCAACACCTAACCACGCGGTTTTACACCCCCCACCCTGATTCACCAAGTATTCATCTTTTCGCAAACAAATACGTTTCTAAACATTTCTCAAAAACAGATACATTTCTAATGAAATGAATGTAATGCAATGCCCAATGCAAAATATGAGGAATGTGGTTCAGTTTACCTAAGTCTCATGCATTTCTACAACAATCATGGCTATCCTTCGTCGATAACCTAAAACAGATATTTCTAAACAGATATTTAAACAATTAAATTTCAAAAATTCCGATAAATACAATCTATTCCACATCTCATCAAATATAAACAAGTACACTAGTTTTCATATTAAAATCATGTCCGGTAACCTCTCAAGGTCCATTTCTAACCGTGTCGGTTTTATTCCAACAGATACATTAAGCAAAATAATACCATTAATGCCCAAGAAAACATCATTTTCTTTTTGAACTCATTCTCCAAGCATTATTCAACTATGACATCCTATTTTAATCAAAAGCCCCAAAAGTTAAACATAATTCCTTTGTTTTCTTTAAAAATGCTCTTTTGGTCGCAAACTGGTAAAAATTTCAAAACCGATCGAATCGAAGTTCGTTTTTGTTCAAATTTAAAACATAGCTCTTTCATAACCTTACCAACATATTCCATGTTTACAGTTTCTCAATTTGGGCATCAACTCTTAATTTTTCTCAAAATTTCTCTTTTAAGCAAATAAATCACAAATTTTCCAAAAATACTAATTAAATTATATAGAACTCTAAGCTTCACATAATCAAGTAAAAGTGCATAAAGAAGTGTAGGAAATATCCCTACCTCAAGCCAAGAAACATTCAAATTTTTTGGCAACAGAAATTAAGTCTGTTTGGAGCCAAACGACGCCTTTTCCGCCCTCTACGTTTTGATCCAAAGCACTAGGGGTAAAAAATGACTTACACTAGATCAAACCCTTGAAAAACCAACATTCGAACGCTTTTTGTTTTCTTTCTCAGGGCAAGAACCAAAGGTTGAAAGAAAAATTCTATCTGGTCACTTATATATATATATATATATATAGTATAAAAAATATCTAACCAAATATCTAACCATATATATACACCTACATATATATTTATATGTATCAATTTAAAAATAAATTTCAGCATCTTTAATGACAAAAGTAAATATAATATTTTCTCACCACAAAACATATATCGTTTAATGGTACACACCATAAATATTCACAACTCTTTTATGGTAATCAAATAATAATAATAAAATCACAACAATATTTCATGGTTACTAACGGGTCACGATTCAATCAATTGAGTCCAAAATGAATGGAGTTTAATAATTTAATATAAATCCCCAACTGAGATTAAAGTATAAATTCAATTTCATTCAACTCGTTATAAGGTAAATTAATAAAATAAAAATTATAAAAAGCAATAGCCGATAATGTAATTTACCCTTATTCAGGGTAATATACTCTCTCTTCTTTCTTCTTCTTAAAATTCTTCCTAATATTCAAAGTCACTTGAGATCTTACGCCAGCAATAACACCGTAACTCGTTTTTCTCTCTCTCTAAAAATTAACCAACCACTAGAATATTCCCTCGGATCACCTCCTCCTCTCTCTTTGCTTGAACATAAATTCAATGAACAACCTTACAACTAATTTGGTACATGAATATAATTTAGACAATGAACCTAATAAATGTAAAACACATGAACATAAAAATATGTGAAGACAAGAATGCATGAATCCAATGTATCCAATGTATCTAATGCATGCAATTTAAATGTGGCATTAATTTTAACACTCCCCCTTAATGGCATATTGTGTGACCCCCAACATTTTTCTAAAATATTCAAACTTGTCCTATAACGACTCGGATTTTAAATTCACATTGGATTGATGTGTAGTGGTGCCTGTCACCTTAAAACTTGTATGGTTGTTGGACTCTTGATATTGATAGGTTGGCAAGGGAACTTTAAATATTATAATTGAGGACCCTTGGATGATGTTTCAAACCTTGATTGAAGCCTTAATAAGATATATAGATAAGATTAGATAAAAAGTCCCAAATTTGAGTTTAAATTTTTGACCAGCCGTCACTCTTTTGCCCTTTTCTCCTTCCATACTTAGAATTTGAATGTAAGGTTGGAACCATTGGAAAGCTTATTTTTGGGGCTTCAATTTGGACACAAGAACGGCCTAGAATGGAGTCCCGATGAGAGAGTTATACCCGTTTGAAGTTTTTACATCTGTGCTGGAAGCAGAGCCGCATGTGCGGGGAATAGCGCCGCATGTGCGGGCCGTGTGGGACAGGAGCTCAAAAACGTGATTTTTGGACCATTTCTTACATTTTCTTTTCCTCTCTTCTTCTTCCCTCCTCCATGTCTGAAACCATAGCTCCCAAAACCTTGATTTTCCCCACTTTTATCAACAAATCAACCATGGATCTTGCATCAAGGATGGAGAACAAGAGAAGATCAACATTTTCTACCGATTGGGATTTCGAAATTTTGGAGAAACCTCATCAAAGCTTGCTTTTCTTTCTTGAATCTTGAGGTAGGGGTCCTAGTTCTCCTTCAATGCTTACATTAATAGATAGATTTGTGGTATTTTGGAGTATATAAATGCAAAATCTACATTGTGAGCATATAGTGTAAATCTTGAAATTTTGGGGTTAGGGTTTGCGATGCTGAGGTTCTATTATGGGGTTTAGATTATGGTTTATGGATTATGGACCTAGAGTGTATAACAAATGGGAAGATTGGAACAAAAAAATAATGGGTTAAGAAATTCGGATTTTTCTTGAAATTTTCAGGTTTTTCTTGAAACTCTAGGTTGATTTTTGATGATAACCAATGATTTGGCCCAAATTGAAAGTTGAATCATGAAATTGGTAGGTTGAATTATATATGTACAAGTTTAATTGGAATTTGGTTATGTTTGAAAATTATGTTTAAAATTTGCGAATGAATTTTGTTATGAGCAATGTAAATCATATTATAATGAGAAGGAAATTGGGGGAAATGATTTATTAATGATATAGATGGCATAAACTCGGTTATGGAATGCTGAAATGGATTCTAAGAATTCCTCTTGAATTATGTTGAATTATATTTAATGATGTTGAGTTGAATCAGGTTGCTTATGTTGAATTGTGGTGATTATGTGAGATGGTATTGACTATGTTGATTTTGATTTTTGTGACCCAAAATGTGGAGTTTTCAAAAATGGGTTTAATCCCAAATCATTTTACTAAATATTCGTGGGCTTGCTTAGTTATTAAAATCAAGAGAATGATTTAATGGGGTTTCTTTATGGGGATGGGTAATGTTTGGTTTTTGGTGAAAACCCTAGACATTCAGGGATTTTTGGAAAAATGTAGAAGATGTCCATACAATTCGTTCGAAGTAAAATGAAGCAAGAAATGAATTAAGAAAGGAAAAGACCTAATGACTAAGTTATGTTTGTGTACAGGGCACACTCCAGGAGGGACAAGCACTCCGTTGTAGCACTGTGAGTAGTAGTACTGTGGTCATACATTTAATCATCATTACTGATCTTTATTGTCAACATTCCGTTTCTTGCAAGTGATTATACTAATGTTATGTTGGTTGGAAGATTTTGTGTATGTTAGTATGACTTGGAAACTACTCTACATTCCGGTTACGAGTAAGGGCTATCATTAATGTGCTAGAATCTGTAAATTATCTCATGGAACTATTGAAGTCGAGTCCATTAGGATAAAAAGCAACCCATGTTATGGAAAAGAATCTGTGTGTGTTAAGGGAATGATTTTACTGTACTTCTGTAATCGGGAGTTAATACTATGGAATTGGTTAACAGGAAGGAATGGAAAATGTGAACCTCCCTTTTTGGGAACATGACGGTTTGGACATTCCATAATGAACCATCAAAATTGGATGATCAAATAGGACTGTGGATAGTCCTAAACTGGTATGTTTTGTTTACCGTTAGTAGGTGTTATTAATGTCTTGTTATCTGGAAGTTCACTTTATTGATTCATGATGAACAAATGGAATAATGATGCATGTGTCTTCTATCAATAAGTATTACTACGATTCCGATATATGTAAGACGATTATTTTAGCTTGGAATAATCTATGAAGAGATTTGTGTACACTATTGGGTGATAGCACTTTTATGAACCTTCTGGTATGGAACAAAGTGCTGTACGGAACTAAGTGCTGCAATGCGAGTCACCTCTAGAATCCATACGAGCCATCTCTTGATTCCATACATATGTGAACTGGGCTTAAAGCCGATGTGAAAGTTATGAGGCCTATGGCCGTTCTGTGAAAGATATAATTTGTGAAGTTACGAAAGACACAATTTGTGAAATTATGAAAGATATAATATGAAATTACGAGGCTGAGGGCCAACTTGTGAATTATGAAATTATGAGGCCGAGGGCCAACTTGTGAATTATGAAATTATGAGGCGGAGGGCCAACTTGTGAAGTATGAGGCCGAGAGCCAATTTGTGAAGTTGTGCATCTAAGTTAAGCCAAGGGCTAATTTGTGAATGTGTGAACCCATCAGGCCAAGGGACAATCTGTGAAGTTATGAACCGACAAGGCCGTTCTGAAATGTGTATAGAATCAAACTAACCACAGGATTTTTGCATTTACTTATGTAATTAAATGAATATGTACATTGTAAGTAAGTTAAGTTAAGCTTTAAATTGTTTATGTACTACTGTTCACTGAGCTTTACTCACTTTGTGTTATATTTGTTTCTGTAGGCATTCCACATGGAGGTCAGTTTTAACCCATGGCATCCGTGCCTCTTTTGTCAACCTCAGAGTGTCCAGGCACTTAAGTGAAGGCAGCTCATTTTGCTAAGCTTTTAATTTTGCACCCTGATTGTCTGCTTAAGGTTGATGTATATATAATTCTTTTGCCTGTCCATGTTGTTTTGCGCCCAATTCTAAGGGCTGGGTCTGTATATATATAAATATATGTACATAGCTAATTCTCTGATGCACGCCACTGTATGTTTATTTGCCTTATGTTCTGTCTGTGATCTTGGCATGATAGTGGTCGCTCAATGGATGCAGTTCTTTTATTTATGTTAATTTATATTGGTAAATGCTTCCGTAGGCCCCATATGATATGCATACCAGGTTATGCGTCCGTTTCTGTGGGGCAAGTTTGGGGCATGACATGTCCCTTAATAGTGCTTTGGTAAAGATGTTCGCAACTTGATCTTCAGTCTTGCAATACTTGATTTGAATCTCATTATCTTCCACAGCTTCTTTAATGAAATGATGTTTGATAGCAATGTGTTTGGTACAAGAATGATAGATGGGATTCTTTGTCATAGTAATAGTAGACTTTTTATCACACATAATTGGAGTAGCTTCACCTTGCTTCTCACCAAAATCATCCAATATATCTCGATTCACTTAGATTTACTCGTGCATTAATAAGTTGGTTGTGGATCCTCGTATGTGGTCCCGTATTGTCACGACCCCATTCCGCCCCTAGTAGAATGGTGCCATGATGGCCAGTAATCCGAGATTACCAAAGGCCAACTTACAAAGATTCACACACAATCAGAGTATACATATGGGGTTTACATGTGCGGAAGCAATAAATTTAAATCTAAGTAGTCCATAGAAGCTGTGCATAGATCAAATGAAATGACATACATCTTAACATGGTTTTACAACTTGGATACAAATAAAATAAAGTACATATTACATCTTGATCAAAAGGCTTCTCAAGCCGACATATACAAAAGAAGTGAATTAATGCTAAGAAACATAATCTTCAAGATGATACAAAACATGAATCAAAACATCTTGCACATAACATCTTAGGCGTCACCGCCTTCTTGCTCACCACCTACATATATATAAAAGGGAGGGTGAGCTTCGATACTCTCAGTGAATGATATAATCAATAAAAGCTTGAATGAATGATATCCGAGATCTTTATCAAAATAATACATATCATAGCTTGTAACAAAACATGGAATGAATCAAGTTCATCAATCAAATCTTTCAATTCTTCATGGGATGTTTAATAACATCTACATAATATATGGGAGATGACATTCCGGACAAAACAAGGGAATAATCGACCCGGAATCGATTAGACAAATCCACCTGCACAAGGCCGTCAGTGGGGCCATCCGTACAAGATCGTCGATGGCAGAGATCTCTCAAACATGGTGCCACATGGGCTTATAGTCCCCTAGCATGAAAGGACTTTCCAAGAATGTCATCAAAATAAGATAATACTTGATACAAAACTAGGGATAATCATTCATACTTGAACAAATACTTTTCCAAACGACGCAAAGCTTTATCAAACCTCCGTAACATAGCTTTATTAAAAATACCACTCACATAGCTCTTCGGGTGTAGGGATTAAGGCAAGGATCCAAGACCTACAAATACATAATAAAGTCTACTGAATGCACTTCAAGAAGACAAGAAGGAATGCTCAAAGATGGTTGTGCAATGCATCGTTAAAACAATCTTTACATGAATGAAAATGATCCCGGCATTTCTTTCCAAAACCAAGTCAAGACAAAGTAAAACATGCTGGGAGTTAAATCACTGTTTTTCATCTAGGGAAAACATGCTAGGTACTAACCAGGTCTTGGAATGGATGCACAGAAATGATCTAGGCAAAAATGACTTAGCTGGGTGAACTCGGGAGGTCTTGGCCGAGGTCCCACACCTCTTGGCCGAAGTGTGGTAACCTAGGCTTCGGTGTGCAGCTGTCTGCCGAGGTGTTACAAGGTGTCGGCAAGGGTGTACCATGGTCGGCCTAGGTGTGCAGTGGTTAGCCTAGGTGTGCATGCAAGATAGACTAAGGTGCAAGTGATCATGTAAGGTTGGCTAAGGTGAGATACGATGCTTGGCCTAGGTGTGAGATCTAGGCAAGAGTGGTCTCGGTGATCACACCTAGGGAAATGAAGTCTGGAAATCTGGGTTTCTCTCCTTGAAGAACATGAAGAACATGAATGTTGAAATCATAGCTTCTTTATTCAAAATCTGAGATTTCATGAGATGAGTTTGAAAACATGGACCAGGGTACCCATACTTGAAGATCTTATGAAAACAAACACAAAAACGTGGATCTTGATACAAACTTTCGGATCAAAACATGGTTTTTCTTCAAGAACACAAGAACATCATTTCCTCTTTCTAAAACCAAACTTTAAATCAATGCATGGCTCATGAATCATGCTAGATCATGCAATGCGATCGGATCAACATAAAGAACAACAAGAGTAGATCAAGAATCTAACCTCAAAACACGGATCAAACGGTTTAAACTCTAAGGATCAAGGTTGGAAATCTACTTCTCTCTCAAGAACTTCCTAAAGCTTCTCTCTCTTCTTAGAACAAAGATATGACAAAATGATATGTTTTCTCTCTCTGCCGGCTGACTTAACCCTCTACTAGGACATGTGGCAACGGCTGGTTGGCTCTCCTCAAAAAGGTGACTGACTGACAAGACAAGAGCATGACAAAGGGTGTACAACAAGTAAGGTGACATGGGCACTCTGGCATGTAATGATCTCGGATTAGGACATAGGCTTCAGCAAGTAAAGTCTCAATGATCTCGGCTAGGAAGGATAACACTTGACCTAGCTGTGCCACACTTCGGCCTAGATGTGCCACACCTCGGTCTAGGTCATACCAGTCCCGGAACAAGATCACTAGGTGCAAGGATCAAGGATCTACGATGCCTAGATGATAACATCTCGGCCTAGGTGGTGCACACCTCGGCCTAGATGATTACATCTCGGCCAATATGCCAGGGTGAAGGTGGAGGTCAACCAAAGTCGTTCCAAGATGGTCCTAGGTGTAAGAGGTTCAAAGGTGTGACCTAGGCTTGACATGACCTAGGCTTGACATAACCTAGGCTTGGCATGACCTAGGCTTAGGACAGCAAGGAAGGAACAAAGCATGCATACAACACTTAGGCAAATCACATAAGCACAAAACAAGACAGGGACTTTTACCTAGGCAAAACAAGTCTAAGTCTACAAATGCAAGATTAACAAGACAAAATCATGCAAATGCACATGAACATGACTAAGACATGAATGTGGGTTATTACACGTATTGTCCGTCTAGACTCTTATTCAAATTTTTAATAGGTAAGAGCTCATGTGATCACCACTGAGAGGGTAATTTGTGTAGTCAAATTGGGCCAAGCTTGGTAAAATCCTCTTTGGAAGCTGGGCCGCGCAATGGGCTGAGATAAGAGCTTGTGTAGCTCGGTCTTGGGCTAAACAGACACTAGGCCGGTCAGAGATATGTTACTAGGGCTTGGACCTAGCTATCTGAAGGTAGTTCTTTAGCGCACCAAGATGTTGTCAATAAAGAGGGTCAAGCTATGTGTAGCTCAGCAGGGTGCTACCCTATAGTTAGGGTTATCATGGCTCTGCCAAGGGGAGCACAGAGCCGGGATAGCTCAGTTGATCACAACGACTGCTGAGATAAAGAGTTTAAACCATCTCACATGCTTGGTAGTGAGACGGGTGTTCTAAGGATAAGCTATTCACCTAAAAAAGTTCTAAGGATAAGCATTATCCTTAGGAATGTGATTCATAGGAGGATTCTGCTAAGGAGAGATGGTGTTTTACTAGGATTGTGCCACGCAGAATCTATAAGAGCTCATGAAAGAACCTATGCACAGGTATTGCAATTCATACTCCCGAATACACAGAGCTTTTGTGTCTATTGTCTATTTGCTGACTCAGGCATCGGAGGGGTTTCCGACACATACCCACCGGCTAGCTTATGGTTGTGTTTATAATTTGAGCAAGTTTATAATATTACCCTTAAAATTACAACATTTGTCACTTATGTGCATATTTTTCATTAAAAATGTTAATAATTGTAATAAATTGGACTAAATTAAAATAAAATTATAAATTCATGATCAAAATTGAGCAAATTAAAATTGCAGGAACTAAAATGATACAAGGACCAAAATACAAGGACTATCAACATAATTTGCTCTTAATCGTAAAAGATATAGTATTTGATAACATTGATTTTATTTTTATTTTTTATTGGTATATGACATTAATTGTAAAGAAATTGATGTTAGGATTCGGATCAAATGGGCAAAATATATTAAAAATCTTAAAAGGTATCTCTGACAATACCTAAATGATATTATCTCTATTTTCATCTTCCTAATTCATTTCATCTGCCTAATCTAAGTAAAAACAAAAGAAAAAATTAGGTTGATTGATTCTGTAGATATATATATACATATCCTTAAAAATTTCTATACATAAATTGGTTTTTTAACTTCATCTTCTTATCATTGGATACAAAGACATATATCGCATATTTATTTTTTAATATAGACTCTTGTAATAATAAAAAATTAGTGAAAAATTAGTTTTTGAATAACATTATTCGTACCTCTACTATTTATTAACTCTGTTTTTATTATTGAGTTATGTAATTCCAGAACAAACCTCAAAATAATTTTTCAAGCACAAAAGCGACCATAATAAATAATGATGGCCATGAGATCCGTTGCTGAAGAGACCAAAATGTAGTACACTCTCAATTCATGTCACGCCCTCAAAATTAACCCATTATATATATATCATTGACATGCATTATTTAAAGAAAACACTTAATTAGTTCATTCATCAGAGTATTGCCAAATAAAAACATTACATGTAATATCAAATTAAATGCCCTGCAGGCTTACATCTTTCCAGGCCAACACTTGGACACAAAAGTATGAGTTCTAACTCAAATACAAATAAAGCCCTAGGCTTGAGTGTTTACATGTACTAACAATGAAAAACAAATTACTGAAAATAGTCTTCAAAGTCCAAGTCCTTCCAAGCTAAGTTCTTGGAGGTAGCTTATCACCTGAACCTGAAAATGATGTTCCCATATAGGGTGAGCCACAGCCCAGTAGAAATATACTAAACCACATATAAGCATTGAATAAAGCAATAGCATTCAATAGATGGTTAATCAAGATAATCAATTACGTCATTATACAGTCTCAAGACACTATTGTCTAAAACACGTTTTACTTTCCAACAATATTAATATGGCTCAGAACCTGGCCAAACTTACAACAGTGAACAATATATATCATATTCACACTCTTCCAATGCCAACAAACAAATGAGACTCAGGCTCAAATCAAAACACTTCATACTTCCAGTTTGATACACATTTTAGTTCTGTATCAATAAAAACACTTCAATATAAATAAGCACACATAAAAGTGATGCTAATGGAGTCCATCCCCTATCTCCTCCCAAACAAAATCCGGTTTAGAGGTCCATCCCCTATCTTCCCCTAAACCGTGGAGTACATCCCCTATCTCCTCCCACACAAAACAATGTATGTAAACACATAACATATACAAAACACAATCAATATACATAATGTCTGTATTAATTCAACAGTCAAAATTGATGACTTAATCAATGATTAGTTTCAGTTATCCCTAATCCACATGCAGTGTCTACAACAATCACGACTATCCTCCACCGATAGCCCAAAATAGTTATTTCTAGACTTGGAAATAAATATATCAACAATTCAATAGGCGAGTGATTTAAATTATCCAACTACACCATTTAATCAATAAATTCCCCAATTTCGTGAATTTAACCAATTTCCCCAATTCCCTTAAATTAATTATACAAATTAATTAATTAATACAACTAGGGTTTTTCCCAAAATTATCAAAGTAACCCCAACATATCAACATACCAAAACTTAGAACAAAACTTATAAAATGGAGTAGGAAATCCCTACTTCGAAGAAAATAACTCAAATAGAGAAGACAGAGATGAATACCCAAAACCAATGTGCTCCAAATCGCCAAATGTTCAGATTAAATGGAAGCCCTCGACTCACTCTATCTTTTTAATAAAGGATCTAAAATAGAAACACACTCTAAATAGATCAAACCTAAGAGAGAAGGTGAGTAGGGAGAGAGAGATGTCGGACCTAGGGTTTGGAATCAAAAAGAATATGAAAAAGACTGATCAAAACCCGCTGCTGCGTATATAAACTGAACAGGCTCGCTCGAGCGAAGACTTGGTCGCTCGAGCGACCAGACACAGAAAAGCTACGCTCGAGCCAAGGAAATCTCGCTCGATCGAAGAACTCAAATCCTCAGGTCTGTAACCAGACACACGCTCGAGCGAAGGAACTCTCGCTCGAGCGAAGAACAAACTAGCTCGCTCGAGCGAAGAAAAGCTCGCTCGAGCCAAAAACCACTACTATCAGGTCTTACAACAAAACGCAATCCTCGCTAGAGCGAATAAACCCTAGCTCGAGCGACGGACCAAAACAAAGAGCTCGATCGAGTGAAGAACTGCTCGCTCGAGCGAAAGGTCAAAATTCTGGGCAGCAACCCTTTGCTCCCAAGCTCAACCAACCTGCTACAAACCTGCCCAATGCATCCCCTAACTCAGAAATAGGAAATTAAAGGACGGTAACAATCATAATACAATAGCAGTAGCTACGGAACCTAAGTCCGGATACAATAAACAAATGAGAAAAGACCAGGGTCGCTATAACCTCCCCCCCTTAAAAGAATTTCGTCCCCGAAATTAAGCATAAGTTTGTAAAAAAAAAGTTTTTCACAACTCCCAAAGATATTATATAACAATAATAAACAACTTGACCCAATACTGGTCATTTCATCTCTTTATCAAGAGGCAACTCACAATATATATAAAACAACATATATTTCAACCTGCATCACTATTATGCATTATTCCTTTCAATGCTAACAATTCCCATATCATATTCAATTGCATGATATATACAACACATTCAACAATGTAATCAACATATACAATGTAACACTAAACTTCTATAATGAAGTAAGTTTCAAGATACATCCTTTTACCAAAACAAACTCAATGTTTTACAACTTAAGACATATGTAAAGCTCTTTAGTTCAACAATATAATATAATCTAATTATAAGATTACAAATCAACAAATATGTCCGGATATTTCTCGCAGACTTCCAATTCACGTTCCCAAGTGGCTTCCTCCACTCCGTGATGTTTCCACAAAACTTTGACCAAAGGGATGGTTTTGCCCCGCAAAACTTGATCCCGCCTATCCAAGACTCGAATTGGTCTCTCCTCATATGAGACATCCTCATCAACCACTAAATCGGTCCAATCCAACACATGTGATGGATCCGGCTCATACTTCCGAAGCATACTCACATGAAACACGTCATGTACTCCGGACAACTGTGGTGGCAAAGCTAAACGATAGGTAGCCTCGTCAATTCTCTCAAGGATCTCAAAAGGACCAATGAACCGAGGGGACAACTTCCCGCTCTTCCCAAACCTCATCAATCCCCGTCTAGGTGATATCTTCAGAAAGACATGATCACTCACCTCAAACACCAAAGGTCTCCTCTTACGGTCGGCATAAGATTTCTGACGACTCTGTGCTGTAACAAGCCTCTTACGGATAAGCTCAACTTTCTCCGTCGTTTCCCTCACCAACTCCGGACCCAACAGAGGTGCATCACCCACCTCAGCCCAACAAACAGGAGATCTACACGGTCGGCCATACAAGGCCTCAAACGGTGCCATACCGATACTAGACTGGAAACTGTTGTTGTAGGCAAACTCCACCAACGGCAAGTGCCTCTCCCACGACCCACTAAAGTCTAGAACACAACCCCGAAGCATATCCTCAAGGATCTGAATAGTACGCTCGGACTGCCCGTTAGTCTGTGGATGATATGCCGTGCTAAAGGTCAACTTAGTGCCTAAGGCACTCTGCAAACTCTGCCACAACATGGCAGTAAAACGAGGATCTCTATCTGAGACGATCGTCACTAGGACCCCATGCAACCTCACTATGTCCCGAATGTACAAGTCGGCAAGATGATCTACCGAATCTCTCATGCGCATAGGAATAAAGTGCGCCGACTTAGTCAACCGGTCTACAACCACCCAAATAGCATCACTACCCCGCTGAGTCCTCGGAAGACCCACAACGAAGTCCATAGTGACGTGTTCCCACTTCCACTCGGCAATAGGCAAGGGTTGCAACAAACCCGCTGGCCTCTGATGTTCGGCCTTCACTTGCTGACAAATAAGGCACTTAGATACGAAAGCTGCCACATCTCTCTTCATACCCCGCCACCAGAACTGGCGACCCAAATCTCGATACATCTTAGTGCCTCCCGGATGCACCGCAAGGCGTGAATGATGAAACTCTCGGAGTACCTCCTCTCGGCAAGACTCCGGCACAAACAGACGGTGTCGGTATCTCACACTCAGGTCGGAATATACCGTCAAACCCTTCTCAACCTTCCCACCAGAAATCTTCTCACGGAGAGATTCTACCTCAAGGTCACCTCTCTGAGACTCTAACACTCGAGTCACAAGTGTAGGCTGTGCAACAACAGAAAACAAAGCCGCAGGCTCAACGGATTCGCCCAGAAGTAAATCAAACTCCCCAAGTGCACCCAACATCTCCCATTCTCGGATGGCTATACTAGCTATGTCACTAACAGGTTTCCTGCTAAGGGCATCGGCCACCACATTGGCCTTTCCCGGATGAAAATGTAACTCAAAGTCATAATCCTCTATGAACTCCATCCACCTCCTCTGCCTCAAGTTCAAATCTTTCTGTGTAAACAAATATTTCAGACTCTTATGATCCGAGAATACCTCGAATTTCTCACCATAAAGATAATGCCTCCAAATCTTCAAGGAAAATATCACAGCTGCTAACTCTAGATCATGCGTAGGGTAATTCTGCTCGTGAATTTTCAATTGACGTGAGCCATAGGCAACTACTTTCCCTTCTTGCATCAACACACAACCCAAACCCTCTCGTGAGGCGTCACAATAGACTGTATAACCCAACCCTCTCTCTGGAATAATCAATACTGGAGCGGTGGTCAGTCTAACTTTCAACTCCTGAAACGACTTTTCACAAGTCTCACTCCATACAAATTTGACTCCCTTCCGAGTCAACCTAGTTAAAGGCGAAGCTAATCTGGAGAAATCTTTCACAAACCGGCAATAATACCCAGCTAACCCCAGAAAACTGCGGATCTCAAACACACTCTTAGGCTGTGCCCAATCTTGCACTGCCTCAGTCTTGGATGTATCAACCGACACTCCTTCCCCAGAAACTACATGGCCTAAGAACTTGACCTCTTCTAGCCAGAATTCACACTTCCCAAACTTAGCGTAAAGCTTATGGGCTCTAAGTAATTCAAGCACCACTCTCAAGTGTTCCTTGTGCTTCTCCTCAGAAGGTGAATAGATAAGGATGTCGTCCACGAAGACGACTACAAAACGATCTAAGAATTCCCGGAATATCCGGTTCATCAAATCCATAAAAACTGCCGGTGCATTGGTGAGCCCAAACGGCATCACCAGAAACTCATAGTGGCCATACCGTGTACGGAATGCCGTCTTTGGAATATCCTCCTCCCTGACTCTTAACTGATGATAACCCGATCTCAAGTCTATCTTCGAAAAACAACGGGAACCTTTCAACTGATCGAACAGATCATCTATACGAGGCATAGGGTACTTATTCTTAGCCGTAGCCCAATTCAATTTCCGGTAATCTATACAAAGTCTCAAAGCACCACCTTTCTTTTTAACAAAGAGGGCCGGCGCTCCCCACGGTGAAACACTAGGACGTATATAGCCCTTGTCTAGTAACTCTTGGAGCTGAATCTTCAACTCAACTAACTCGGCTGGGGCAAAACGATAAGGTGCCATAGAAATCGGCGCCGTGCCGGGCACTAGGTCAATAGAGAATTCAATCTCCCGCTGCGGTGGCAAACCAACAAGATCCTCGGGAAAGACGTCCGAGTACTCACAAACCACCCGTGGCAACACAATCTGAGTCTCATCATCCTCACTAATCGAAAGGTTAGCAAGTAGACCACTAAGCTCACTCCGTCCTCGCGGAACATACCCCGGTGGCAACACATCACCAACCCGGTCGCCCAGAAAATGAAAATACTCTCCGCTCACGGTACAACAAGTGACCCTCTGGCGATAGCAATCAATAATTGCCCGGTATGACGCTAACCAGTCCATACCCAAAATAACATCGAAATCCCTCATAGGCATAACTACAAAGGAAAATGGGATTCTATGATAATCAACCTCTATATCACAACCCCTAACACCTTGTTTCAAGATCAATTCACCCCCAAGAGGTGACACTACACAAATAGGAGATGCTAACTGTGCTAACTCCAACTCCAAAACAGATGCAAATGCAGCAGACACAAAGGAATGAGATGCACCCGTATCAGTCAAAACATTAGCAACCGAGTTGCAAAACAAGAAGGTACCTCTCACAACTGATGGTGCCGGCACAAGATCCTGCGCGGTAACAGCATACACGCGCCCAGACGACCTCTGATCAACCTGCTCACCCCGAGGAGCATAAGACTGCTGCACCGACTGGGACGATGAAGCCCCCTGATTGGCCCTCGAGGCCTGACCCGACTGAGCTGGCTGCTGACCCTGAATCTGCCTCAAACCAGATGTACCAGGTGTGCCACCCAACTGCGGGCAATACCTCTTCATATGCCCTGGCTGACCACACTGATAACATGAGAGTGGCTGGCCTCTACCCTGACTCTGGCTCTGTGATCGAGCCGAAGATGATGCTGCTCTCTGCACTCCTCCCCTCTGAGGACAAACTGGAGACTTGTGACCCAGCTGGCCACACTTGAAACAGGTAATGTCTCCCTGACTGTCTTTCCCCGAACTAGCACTCGGCACAGGAAAAGTCGATCTAGAAAAGCTACCCTGAGACTGTTGAGGATTAAAACCCTTCTGTCTCCTACCATCACTCTGACCATCCTGACTCCTCTTGGAGCCCTTCTGTCCTTCCTCCTCCTCCTGCATCATGATTTCCATGTGGGCTGCAGCATCAACCAAATGCCCATAATCCCGAATCATAGTTCCCCTAACTCTCAGCTTGAGGCCACGCCTCAACTTCTTCTCAAACTCAATGCAACGGCGTTCCTCAGACGCCACCAACTCAAGTGCAACTCTGGACAAACTAGTGAATGTAGCCTCAAACTCAGCCACAGAAGAACTCGCCTGCTTAAGCTGACAAAACTGGTCTCTCAGCTTCTCCCTGACTGCTGGAAATAAAAACTTTTCTTGGAAAGCATTCACAAATGCCTCCCATGTACCTCCTATACGACCCTTAGTGAACTTCCACGACTGACCCGTATCCCCCTTCAGCTGGAAAGATGGCAAGGTCACTTTCAACCCCTCGTCTTCGATGCCAAGCATCTCAAATGTCTTCGTTGTCTGTTCGAGCCATTCATCTGCCTTAAGCGGCTCTTTAGGATCACCCACAAATTCATCCGGATTAGACCGGAAGAACTCCCTCTTCAGAAAGGAAGGTCCTGCATCCGCAACAATAACCTGAGCTTGATTCTCAGCTCTGAGAATGCCTATTGACTCCCTGAATGCCCCTGCTATCTCTTGGGCTAGAGCGCCCATAGCCTACTGGCATACTGGCTCGGCCACATTGGCCTGGCCAATACCCTCCTGAACTGCTGGAATCTCCTCTGGTACAGGCACCTCCTGCCTACCCAGCCTACCACGCCTACCGCGCCCTCGTCCTCGTCCTGACATCCTAATGAAGGAAACAAAGACGTTAGCACATTAATAAATGTGCCGAAGCTAAACACTCACGTCCTAATGCATTGGACAACAATAATTCATTCCACGTAAGCACATAATCACATAAGCACCTACGAATTTCATTCCCGGATAATGATAGTCCCAATACGTTACTATAGTTCCGGTTGGAAGCAGCAGTGATCAAGTGCCTTTCCAACAAGACTACTAGAAACTCAAGGGTCCAATCAACATCCTAGAAACTACATTCCATACCTACATAATCACATAAACATGTTATCACATAAGCATATAACATTACACTAAGTCTCTATCAAACGAGACGAACCCATTGTGATACTAATCACTTCCCATGTACCCAAAGTATTCAAACCCAGTATGCTCTGATACCAAGTTGTCACGCCCTCAAAATTAACCCATTATATATATATCATTGACATGCATTATTTAAAGAAAACACTTAATTAGTTCATTCATCAGAGTATTGCCAAATAAAAACATTACATGTAATATCAAATTAAATGCCCTGCAGGCTTACATCTTTCCAGGCCAACACTTGGACACAAAAGTATGAGTTCTAACTCAAATACAAATAAAGCCCTAGGCTTGAGTGTTTACATGTACTAACAATGAAAAACAAATTACTGAAAATAGTCTTCAAAGTCCAAGTCCTTCCAAGCTAAGTTCTTGGAGGTAGCTTATCACCTGAACCTGAAAATGATGTTCCCATATAGGGTGAGCCACAGCCCAGTAGAAATATACTAAACCACATATAAGCATTGAATAAAGCAATAGCATTCAATAGATGGTTAATCAAGATAATCAATTACGTCATTATACAGTCTCAAGACACTATTGTCTAAAACACGTTTTACTTTCCAACAATATTAATATGGCTCAGAACCTGGCCAAACTTACAACAGTGAACAATATATATCATATTCACACTCTTCCAATGCCAACAAACAAATGAGACTCAGGCTCAAATCAAAACACTTCATACTTCCAGTTTGATACACATTTTAGTGCTGTATCAATAAAAACACTTCAATATAAATAAGCACACATAAAAGTGATGCTAATGGAGTCCATCCCCTATCTCCTCCCAAACAAAATCCGGTTTAGAGGTCCATCCCCTATCTTCCCCTAAACCGTGGAGTACATCCCCTATCTCCTCCCACACAAAACAATGTATGTAAACACATAACATATACAACACACAATCAATACACATAATGTCTGTATTAATTCAACAGTCAAAATTGATGACTTAATCAATGATTAGTTTCAGTTATCCCTAATCCACATGCAGTGTCTACAACAATCACGACTATCCTCCACCGATAGCCCAAAATAGTTATTTCTAGACTTGGAAATAAATATATCAACAATTCAATAGGCGAGTGATTTAAATTATCCAACTACACCATTTAATCAATAAATTCCCCAATTTCGTGAATTTAACCAATTTCCCCAATTCCCTTAAATTAATTATACAAATTAATTAATTAATACCACTAGGGTTTTTCCCAAAATTATCAAAGTAACCCCAACATATCAACATACCAAAACTTAGAACAAAACTTATAAAATGGAGTAGGAAATCCCTACCTCGAAGAAAATAACTCAAATAGAGAAGACAGAGATGAATACCCAAAACCAATGTGCTCCAAATCGCCAAATGTTTAGATTAAATGGAAGCCCTCGACTCACTCTATCTTTTTAATAAAGGATCTAAGGTAGAAACACACTCTAAATAGATCAAACCTAAGAGAGAAGGTGAGTAGGTAGAGAGAGATGTCGGACCTAGGGTTTGGAATCAAAAAGAATATGAAAAAGACTGATCAAAACCCGCTGCTGCGTATATAAACTGAACAGGCTCGCTCGAGCGAAGACTTGGTCGCTCGAGCGACCAGACACAGAAAAGCTACGCTCGAGCCAAGGAAATCTCGCTTGATCGAAGAACTCAAACCCTCAGGTCTGTAACCAGACACACGCTTGAGCGAAGGAACTCTCGCTCGAGCGAAGAACAAACTAGCTCGCTCGAGCGAAGAAAAGCTCGCTCGAGCCAAAAACCATTACTATCAGGTCTTACAACAAAACGCAATCCTTGCTAGAGCGAATAAACCCTGGCTCGAGCGACGGACCAAAACAAAGAGCTCGATCGAGCGAAGAACTGCTCGCTCGAGCGAAAGGTCAAAATTCTGGGCAGCAACCCTTTTCTCCCAAGCTCAACCAACCTGCTACAAACCTGCCCAATGCATCCCCTAACTCAGAAATAGGAAATTAAAGGACGGTAACAATCATAATACAATAGCAGTAGCTACGGAACCTAAGTCCGGATACAATAAACAAATGAGAAAAGACCAGGGTCGCTATAATTCATATGGGTTTTTTTGGTTACATTTAGTGTACACTTCAATGAGCGCCAATACAGCAACAATGAGTCCCACTAAGTGTAGTAGAAACGCACAGAGATTCAACTGGAGACACAGGATTTGATTAAGGCATGGTTTGACATAGTCCACATTCGTCTTCCAATTGCTTTCGGGAAAACCACAATCACCACTCTCTCCATCTATAGTTTCCAACACCCAAAAATGAAAAAAATTGTAACAACTCATTAAAAACCTAAAATACTAGTAACTAAAAATTACAAAATCAACCCCAGAATCACATAAGCTCTCACAATCGTATTGTGTGATCTTTAAACTTGTGAAAACTTTACTCTTTTAATAGAAATAATATTAAGTATCATGAAAAATATTTCATGAAAATTTTCAATCATTTGATCAGTGCATGGAATCTAAAAGGTAGAGAATTTTCATAAAGTTTTTCATGATTTTTTTTTTTCATGATGTCTAATATTACTCTTTTGATAATAAAACTAGAAATGTGTGTGTGTGTGTGAGAGAGAGAGAGAGAGAGAGAGTGTGTGTGTGTGTGTGTGTAACACACTAAAAATTTGGGCAGGGTATATCTATCTATACAACAAACCCACTTGATAGACAAATACATATTTATAGCTAACTATTCCATTCATCCATTTCCATTTAATCCCAAATACCAAATACATGTTGTTCACATCTCAATGCCACAGTTCCAATCCCCAGCATGCATTTTACAAGAAGTATGAAATGGAAGCCAAACTGATAATAAGTGCTCTATAGGCTTACAAATTTATCAAAGAACATTCTAGGTTATACAAAATGGAGTTTCAACTCAACGCAAACACAACCCCGGGCTTACATTCAATAAATAACCATAAAACAAAAATGGAACCTCAGCTCCGAGTCCTCCCAAGTCAGTGCTTTGGTGGAGGCATAGCACCTGTACCTGAAATGGTTTCCCTTATAGGGTGAGCCACAACCCAGTAGAGATATACTACATAGCATATGGACCACGACAAGACTAAAGAGGAGTATGCTCATACCATGCTCATGATAAAATAGTTTATCTGTCTTTTTATAAAGCTTGCAATGCTGAGATGCAACAACATATATAAAACCATTTCCATTTTAAACCATATATGTTACAAGAATACAGGCTCTGTGAATCTCTAGGTGATTGTCTTCAAGTAGGCCCAAATGCACTGCCACTGTCATTTTTACCAATAAACTGGAAGGCTCCACACCTAACCGTGCAGTTCTACACCCCCTGCCAATATTTACCAAGTATTCATCTTTTCTCCAACCGATACATTTCCAAACATTTCTCAAAAACAGATACATTTCCAATGAAATGTAATGCAATGTCCAATGCAACAAATGAGAAATGTGGTTCAATTTACCTAATTCTCATGCATTTCTACAATAATCATGGCTATCCTCCACCGATTGCCCAAAACAAATATTTCTAAGTAGATATTCAAACCATTAAATTCCAAAAATTTTGATAAATGCAATCTATTCCACATCTCATCAAATATGAACAACTACACTAGTTTTGATATCACAATCACATCTGGTAATCTCTCAAGGTCCGTTTCTAGCTATATCGGTTTTATTTCAACAGATACATTAAGCAAAATAATACCGTTAATGCCCAAGAAAACATCATTTTCTTTCCAAACTCATTCTCCAAGAATTATTCAACTATGACATCCTATTTTGATCAAAAGGCCCAAAAGTTAAATATAATTCCTTTGTTTTCTTTAAAAATGTTCTTTTGGTCGCAAACCGATAAAAATTTCCAAACCAATCGAGTCGAAGTCTGTTTTTGTTCAACTTTAAAACATAGATCTTTCATAACCTTACAAACATATTCCAAGTTTACACTTTCACAATTTGGGCATCAACACTTTATTTTTCTCAAAATTTCTCTTTTAAACAAATAAATCACAAAATTTTAAAAAATTCTGATTAAATTATATACAACTCTAAGCTCTATATAATCAAGCAAAAGTTCATAAAGAAGTGTAGGAAAAATCCCTACCTCAAGCCAAGAAGCTTTCAAATTTTTTTTGCAAGAAAAATTAAATTTGTTCGGAGCTAAACGATGCCTTTTCCACCATCTACATTTTGATCCAAAGCACTAGGAGTCAAAAATGACTTGCACTAGATCAAACCCAAGAAAAACCAACTTGGAACCCCTTTTTCTTCTTTTCTCACGGCAAGAACTCCAAAAGGTGAAGAAAAAGTCTAAACAAATATCTAACTAAACAAATATATATATATATATATATATATATATATATATATATCAATTTAAAAATATCTAACCGCAACAAATATCTAACCCTATATATCTATATACACCAATATATATATATATATATCAATTAAAAATACATTTCAACATCTTTAATGACAAAAGTAAATATAATATTTTCTCACCACAAAATATATTTCGTTTAATGGTACACACCATAAATATTCACAACTCTTTTATGGAAATCAAATAATAATAATAAAACCACAACAATACTACATGGTTACTAACGGGTCACGATTCAATCAATTGGGTCCAAAATGAATGGAGTTTAATAATTTAAAATAAATCCCCCAACTGAGATTAAAGTATAAATTCAATTTGATTCAACTCGTTACAACTTTCCCCCCTTAATTAATTTCGTCCCCGAAATTTAAACTAGATAACCTCGCTGAATCAAAATCAATTACAACCGTAGAAACGTAATCATGGCATGATAACACAACCTCCCAATTAAACATAAGAAATTCACCATATTCCATAACATATACAATGTACATCCTAATATCAAAATAACATTTCTATTACAACTCTCAAACATCGATAAAAAGGTCCAGATACTTCTCACGGACTTTAGCCTCACGTTCCCAAGTCATCTCCTCAACCTCGTGGTGTCTCCACAACACTTTCACCAAGAGAATTGTCTTGTCACGCAAGACCTGATCCCGAGTGCCTAAGATCCTCACTGGTCTCTCCTCATAAGAGACATCCTCGTCCACTTTTAACTCTGTAATGACTCGGATTCTAATTCATATCAGATTGGTATTGATGGGTTGGCAAGTGAACTTTAAATCTTATAATTGAGGATTCTTGGGTGATGTTTGGAACTTTGATTGAAGCCTTAACAAAGTGTTTAGGCAAGATTAGATCAAAAGCCCCAAATTTGAGTTTTTACTTTTGACCAGCCTTCACCCTTTTGCCCTTTTCTATTTACATACTTTGAATTTGGATGTGTGACTAGAACCATTGGAAATCTTGTTTCCGGGGCTTCGATTCGGAACAAGAACGACCTAAAACGGAGTCTGAACGAGAGAGTTATGCCTATTTGAATTCTTAGTGCCTCTGCTGGTTTTCTATAGGGTCGACACCAATTTGGGAAGGGTTGACCCTCTTATGTTGTAGAATTTGTGTGTTGGTTGTTGGAAAATAGGGTCGACCCCCTCTTGTCTAAGGTTCGACCCCCCCTTGTCTAAGGTTCGACCCCCCCTTGCTTGTGCCAGATTGTATTTTCTACCTAAAGGGTCGACCCCCCTACCCGAAGGGTCGACCCCTGCGTGTTATTTCCAGAATTTTTGGGTCCCAATGGGCCTCACTTTTGGGGGTTTTGGAATTATTCTATGCATTGACCTTAGGGCTACTTTTCTACTACTATAAATAGACCCAACACTCTTCTCTCTCATGATTTTCCCCTCTCTTTTCCTCTCAAACCGTGAGCCTCTCTTATCTCTCTCTAAACCCCACTTTTTCCCACTTAGATTGCTTGATCTACTCATCTAGAAGCATCTTCTCACCTAGGTCCCTTGAGGAAGGTTGTAGAGCGCACCAAGGGCTTTCAATCCATCCAAGCGGATCGTGTTTTCGTTGAAGTTGAAACTTTGAGTTTCCCTATCTCCTTGCTTAAGGTAGGGATTTTCCTTGCTTCTCTTCAATAATATCTTATGGATAGATGTGTGATAATTTTTATTGCATAAAACCCTCATTTTGAGGAGATTTCTATAAAAGACATGTGAAAGAAGCTAGGGTTTTTAATTTATGGAAGTTGAATTGATGATTTAAGTGAAATATAAAATGTTTGGGTTATGAGAATGTGGTTTTGTGTCAAATAGTAAAAAGCCCTAATTTATGTTTAACCCTAGTTATGAAATCTGTATTGGGAATGAAGAAAGCTTCAATTGACATTTGATTTATGAAATTAAGTTTATGTTTTGTAGAGATGAGCGTAGATAGCGTAGATAATGATGAATAATGGTTGGAAAATAACTATTGTACAGAAAGGTTATTTTGAAGAAATTAAGATGAGTAATTAAATTAATTAATAAGGGATAATTTATGATGATTATTGTGTTATGAAATTGAGTATGAAGATTTGATAATTTTGTGGAAAAGTTAAAAGACCGTTGAAATATAAGAATTTAGAATGCTTCTAAAAATGCGCCAAATGCTCTTAGTGGATGTGTTATTGGATGAATTTTGTGATAAAAATAATGAATATTATTATAGGTTTTGTTGGGATTGTAACCACGAATGACTTGATGAATACTAGAGAATGGTAGAAAATAATGAGTACGTGTTCTTGAGCCAATAAGTAATGGAAATGATGAATAAATGTCTTGGCTTTGCCCACAATCCATAATGAGCAATGACTTAAGAAATTGATGGATTGTAATGTTGCCTTGGGGTCTGTTTCCTACCGTATTTGATCCGGCAAAGCGTGGCGCTTAATAAAGGTTTCGCCTTCCTTCCGGAGTAGCGCCCGGTAAAGTGTGTAGGCTGATGAAATGTGTAAAGGTTCCGCGTTCCTTCCGGTTTGTGACTGGTAAAGCGTGAGGTTTCGTATTCTTTCTAGCTTGCGACCGGTAAAGCGTGTGGTATGATGTTAAGGCTTGGTAATAGAGCCGGTGTCCAATTTGGATTGTATGGAATGATCATAACAAGATTTGTACTTGTGTTTGAGATAATGGAAAATGAATAACCTTGTTTGGGTAAAGTCGAATATATGGAATTGCATGGGTTCTTTTTATGTGGATTATAATGGGTTGTGATGTGTTGTGATATGTAGGAAAATGACTCATGGATATGTTTATACTTTTAGGTAAAGTTAACAAGGGATTCTTGAAAGAATTTTTTTGAAAAATATATTTAACTGATACAGAAACAAATAAAAGGATTTTTCTTTGAAAAGTTTTCATGAATTTCGTTATGGAAATGGTATTACCTATATGTATTGTAATTTGCGTATGAAAAGAACACAACGAATTTATGTTTATATCACTCTTTAGCATTTCATGATCACATGTATCTAGGGACCTTATTGTTTAGAATCAGGGAAGATTCCTCTGGACTTCGTGTTCATCCCAATTATTTTAACCATTTTTTAGGAACAACGTTTGGAATGTCGGATTGAGATTAAAGAGTTTATTCTCTCTTTTTTGTCATAGCATAAATGAGAGATGTTTGTTGTAATGAGAGATTCTTGTGTAATTCAATGGGAACCTTGACTTGTATTATTGTTGTATTTATTTGAGAAGGAATAATATTATTGTTACTCTGTGTAATGAGTAGTTGTAATTATAATTGTAATTAATAAAATGGACTTGTATGGAAGGTTTTGGTTATATTTTCGAGTAATAAAACTTGGGGCGTGACGAACTCAGTCCAATCCAACATGTGTGATGGATCAGGATTGTATTTCCGAAGCATAGAAATATGAAAAACACCGTGAACTCCAGATAGTGGTGGCAGCAAAGCTAACCGATATACCACTTCCCCAATACGCTCCAAAATCTCAAAAGGCCCAATAAAGCGCGGAGACAACTTCCTCCCATCTTCCCAAACCTCATCAAACCCCGTGTAGGTGAGATCTTAAGAAATACATGATCCCCAACCTCAAAAGATAACGGCCTCCTCCTACGGTCGGCGTAGCTCTTCTGACGACTCTAAGACGTAACCAATCTCTTACGGATAAGAGCAATCTTCTCATCGTTTCCCGAACCAACTCTGGGCCTATCATAGGTGCATCACCCATCTCGACCTAACACACAGGGGATCTACACGGTCGGCCATATAAGGCCTCAAATGGTGCCATGCCAATACTCGACTAGAAACTGTTGTTGTAGGCAAACTCCACTAAAGGCAATTGTTTCTCCCAAGACCCCTTGAAAACAAGAACACAATCCCGAAGCATATCCTCTAGGATCTGAATAGTACACTCTGATTGCCCGTCAGTCTGAGGATGATAGGCGGTGCTAAAAGTCAACTTAGTGCCCAAGGCACTCTATAGGCTCTGCCACAGCTCTAAGTCCTTCCAAGTCAGTGCCTTGGTAGAGGCATAGTACCTGTACCTGAAATGGTTTCCCTTATAGGGTGAGCTACAGCCGAGTAGAAATATACTACACAACATATAGACCATGACAAGACTAAAGAGTAGTATGCTCTTTCCATGCTCATGATAAAACAGTGTATCTCTCTTTTTATAAAGTATGAAATGCTAAGATGCAACAACAGATATAAAATCATTTTCATTTTAAACCATATCTGTTACATGAATACAAGCTCTGTGAATCTCTAGGTGAGTGTCTACAAGTAGGCCCAAATGCACTACTACTGTCATTACCAGTAAACTAGAAGGCTCGACACCTAACCGTGCGGTTCTACACCCCCTACCCAGATTCACCAAGTATTCATCTTTTCGCAAATCGATACATTTCCAAACGTTTCTCATAAATAGATACATTTCCAATGAAATGTAATGTAATGTCCAATGCAACAAATGAGGAATGTGGTTCAATTTACCTAAGTCTCATGCATTTCTTCAACAATCATGGCTATTATAGCGATCCTAGTTTTTCCTCTGTTGGCTATTGTATTCCGGACTCGGTTTCGTGGATGTTTATCGTTGTATATGTTGTATTTCCATTCTTTAATTCTTGGTATATGAGTTTTAAGATGTCTTGGTCATGTTTTGAGCAGGTTAGTTGAGTTTTGGTCTCTAATCTTGTTGCCTAGATTTTTGATGATCCGCTCGAGCGGGTCTTCTTGTGCTCAAGCGGAGTTTGCATCCTTTCAGCATTTTGTGCGTCTGCAGATTTACTGCAGAGGTTTTTTTCACGATCGAGCGGAGTTCCTTATGCTCGAGCGGGTATCTTTACGCTCGAGCGGGTGTCTAGAGTCTGTAAAAGTACTAGAGGAGTGTATTCTACGCTCGAGCGAGTCTCCTTGCGCTCAAGCGGGTGGTGTTTTGATGTTGTGCCTTGGCACTCGAGCGGGTATAGTTTTTTGTGTCTTACGCTCGAGCGTATTACTCTCTACTCGAGCAGACTATACGTATATCAGATCGCGGCTTTGTCATTTTAAATCACTTTTTCGACTCTCTCTCTCTCTAACTTTTCAAAACCCTCATTTGAGAGCTCCTCTCTCTAGAATACACCTTCTCTCTATGAAATCATCTAGCCCTAGTGATCTTCTACCCTACTCCCTTTGTAAAAAGTGTGGAGCTTGGTGTGACCTTCGTTTTGATCCAAAAATCTTTGGGTTTGGAGCATCTCGAGTTTTCTTCATCTTCTCCGTTGGGTCTCTTCTCTTGAGGTAGGGATAACTACTCATATTTATGGCCTTTGACATAAACTTGTGGCCATTTTGATTTATTGTTGAAGTTAGGAAATTTTGGGTGTTAGGGTTTTAAAATGTATAAGGGGGGGTTGTTCTTTTGACCCATACATGTGTATTTTGGGTCTTAAAATGAGGTTATTGATGTAAAAGATGATATTTGGACCTTTGGGTCAATGTTGAGAAAAGGGGGAGAAAAGCCCTAATTTATTGCGATAAATTAATTTGTGCAATTAATTTGGGAAAGTTATGAAAATATGAAATTGAGTTGGAAATAATGAAATTGGGTAATTATGAGATTTAATGGTGGAGTTGGATTGATTAATCACTCACCTTTGAATTTGTCGATATTTTATTTGTTTGATAAATTTATTATCTGTTTAGAGATAATTGCTTTGGGCTATCGGTGGAGGATAGTCTTGATTGTTGTAGACACTATATGTTGATTAGGGAAAACTGAAACTAATCACCTGGAATATGTCATTGAAAATGACGATTGGAATAATACATCAAATATGTATATTGATTGATCATTGTATATGATAAGTGTTTGAATACATTGTATATGTATGTAATTTGGGAGGAGATAGGGGATGTACTCCTAAACCGGATGTGGAAGGAGATAGGGGATGGACTCCAGTGATAACTAAGTTGGCCGGAGTGTCCAGGGTGAAAGTCCCAAAATCCTAATTGCGTTTGCATATCGTAGATGATTGAAGTATTGAAATGATCATAATATGAGTTGTAATCTCATTTGAAATTGAATTGTTGAAGTATTATTGATATGAGTTGTAGTCTCATTATGAACTGTCTGGCTGAATAGGGAACCATATCTATGAATTGGTTTGGATAATGAAATGGAAAGGGATGTATGTTTGTTTATATGAGTTAAACATTTGTCAAATGCTAATGTTTTAGTTATCGTTCATAGTATGTTTAGCATATCTCTACTGGGCATTGGCTCACCCTATATGGGACATCATTTTCAGATTCAAGTGTTATGCCATCTCCAAGGATGTAGCTTGGGAGGTCTTGGGAGTTGAAGGCTCTTTTGATTGTCTTGTTATTTTTGTATTACATGTAAATCAAGCCAAGGGCGTATTTTGTATAAAGAGTTAGAACTCTCCTTTTGTTGTGCCCAAGTGTTGACTTGGAAAGTTGTAAGCCTACAGGGCATTTACTTTTGTGGTCAATATGCATTACTTTTTGTAAGAATACTCTGATGAATGGAAATATGTCTTATTCTCTTCTCTATGAATATCATGAATGTTGGGTTTATTTGTATTTTTTTTTTTTGAGGGCGTTACAACTTGGTATCAAAGCATACCGGGTTTGAATGCTTTGGGCACGTGAGAAGCGGTTAGTACCACAATGGGTTTGTCTCGCTTGTTAGAGACTTATGTATGATGTTATGTGTTTGTTTGATAACATGCTTATGTGACTAAATGGGTATGGAATTTAGTTTCTAGGATGTTGATTGGATCCCTGGGTTTCTGGGAGTCTTGTTGGAAAAGCACTTGATCAATGTTGTTTCTAACTAGAACTCTAACAACGTCATGGGACGGTCATTATCCGAAAATGAAATTCGTAAGTGCTTATGTGATTATGTGATTACGTGGAGTGAATTACAGTTGTCCAATGCATTAGGACGTGAGTGAAATAGCTTCAGCACATTTGAGAATGTGCTAATGTCTTCGTTACCTTTATTAGTATGTCAGGACAAGGACGTGTTGGTAGGTGTGGTAGGCCTATGAGGCAGGAGATGCCTATACCGGATAAGATTCCAGCGCAGCAGGAGGGTATTGGTCAGGCCAATGTGGCCGAGCTAGTAGGTCAGCAGGCCATGGGTGCCTTAGCCCGCAAGATAGCAGGAGCATTGAGGGAATCTATGGGCATTCTCAGGACTGAGAATCATGCCCAGGCCCATGTTGCTAAGGTAGGGCCTTCTTTTTTGAAGAGAGAGTTTTTCCGGTCTAATCTGGATGAGTTTCTAGGGGATCCTAAAGAGCCACTTAAGGCTGAAGATTGGCTTGAGCAGATGATGAAGACGTTTGAGATGCTAGGCATCGAAGACGGAGCCTTTAGGGTGACCTTGGCGTCCTTCCAGCTGAAGGGAGACGTGGGTCAGTGATGGAAGTTTGTTCGGGGCTGTATTGGTGGGACTTGGGAGGCTTTCGTTGATGCCTTCCAGGAGAAGTTTTTGCCTCCCGCTGTTAGGGAGAAGTTGAGGGATCAGTTCTGTTAGCTCAAGCAGCTGAACACACTAGCGGCCGAGTTTGAGGCCGCATTTACCAACTTATCGAGGTTTGCACCTAAATTGGTGGCGTATAAGAAGCGTCGTTGTCTTGAGTTTGAAAAGAAGTTAAGACCCGGGCTTAAGCTTAGAGTTGTAGGGTCCATGACTCGGGAGTATGGGTGCCTTGTGGATGTTGTTGCCTATCTTGAGATTATTATGCATGAGGAGGAAGATAGGATGAGGGGCTCCAAGAGGAGTCAGGATGGCCAGGGGGGTAGTAGGAGGCAGAGGGGTTCTAACCCTTAGCAGTCCCATGGTGCATTTGCGAGATTTACCTTTCCAGTGCCGAGTTCAGGCTCTGGGAAAGGCAATCAGGGAGGCTTTACCTGTTACAAGTGTGGTCAGCTGGGCCACAAGTCGCCAGCTTGCCCATAGAGGGGAGGAGGTCAGAGAGCAGCTTCATCTTCAACTCGTCCTCAGAGCTAGAGTCAGGGCAGAGACCAGCCGCTCTCTTGTTACCAGTGTGGTCAGGCGGGGCACCTGAAGAGGTTTTGCCCACAGTTGAGTGGCACATCTGGTGCATCTGGGTCGAGGTACAGTTTTCACCCAGCTCAGTCAGTTCAGGCCTCGAGGGCCAATCCGGTAGCCTCATCAGCTCAGTCTGTGCATCAGTCTTTTGCTCCGAGAGGTGAGCAGGTAGATCAAGGGCCTACAGGGCGTGTCTATGTTGTTATCGCGCAGGATCTTGTACCGGCTCCATCTATTGTGAGAGGTACCTTTCTATTTTTCAACTCGGTTGCTAATGTGTTGATTGATACGGGGGCATCCCATTCCTTTATATCTGCTGCATTTGCATCTGTTTTGGGGTTGGAGTTGGCACAGTTAGCTTCTCCTATTTTTGTTGTATCACCTATTGGGGGTGAGTTGATTTTGAAACCGGGATGTAGAGGTTGTGATATAGAGGTCACTGACCGCCGGCTTTCATTTTCTTTTGTAATAATGGCTATGTCTGGTTTTGATGTAATTTTGGGTATGGACTGGTTATCGTCATACCGAGCTGTTATTGATTGCTACCGCCAGAGGGTTATTGTATGTACCATGAGCGGGGATTATTTTCATTTCTTAGGGGATCGGGTTGGTAGCGTTTTGCCACCAGTGTATGATCCGCGAGGGCGGGGTGAGCTTAGTTGTCTTCTCGCTAGCTGTATGTGTAGTGAGTGTGATGAGACCCAGGCCGAGTTGCCAAGAGTGGTTTGTGAGTCTCGGACGTCTTTCCCGAGGATCTTGTTAGTTTGCCACCCCATCGTGAGATTGAGTTCTCTATTGACTTAGTGCCTGGCACGACATTGATTTCCATGGCACCGTATTCTTTTGCCCTAGCCGAGTTGAGTGAGCTGAAGATTCAACTCCAGGAGTTGCTAGATAAGTGCTTTGTCTGCCTTAGTACTTCGCCATGGAAAGCACTGGCCCTCTTTGCTAAAAAGAAAGGTGGTGCCTTAAGACTTTGTATCGATTACCGAAAATTGAATCGGGCTACGGTTAAGAACAAGTACCCTATGCCCCGTATAGATGATCTGTTTGACCGGTTGAAAGGGTCCCGTTGTTTCTCTAAGATAGACTTGAGATCAAGTTACCATCAGTTGAGGGTCAGGGAGGGGGATATCCCAAAGACGGTATTCCGTACGCGGTATGGCCATTATGAGTCTTTGGTGATGCCTTTTGGGCTCAGCAATGCACCGGTAGTGTTTATGGATTTGATGAACCGGATCTTCCAGGAATTCTTAGATCGCTTTGTGGTCGTTTTTGTGGACGACATTCTGATTTATTCACCTTTTGAAGAGGAGCACGAGGAGCACTTAAGAGTGGTGCTTGAGTTGCTTAGAGCGCATAAGCTGTATGCCAAGCTTGGGAACTATGAGTTCTGGCTAAGAGAGGAAAAATTCTTAGGCCATGTAGTTTCTGGGGAAGGGGTGTCCGTTGATACATCCAAGATTGAGGCAGTGCAGGATTGGGTACAGCCTAAGAGTGTATTTGAAATTCACAGTTTTCTGGGATTAACTGGGTATTACCGTCGATTTGTGAAGGATTTCTCCTGGCTAGCTTCCCTGTTGACTAGATTGACGTGGAACGGGGTCAAATTTGTATGGAGTGAGACTTGTGAAAAGTCGTTCCAAGAGCTTAAAGCTAGACTTACCACCGCTCCAATTTTGGTTATTCTGGAGAGGGGTTTGGGTTATGCAGTGTATTGTGATGCTTCACGAGAGGGTTTGGGTTGTGTGTTGATGCAAGAGGGAAAAGTGGTAGCCTATGGCTCGCGGCAGTTGAAAACACATGAGAGAAATTACCCTACACATGACCTAGAGTTAGTAGCTGTGATCTTTGCCTTGAAGATTTGGAGGCATTACCTTTATGGTGAGAGATTCGAGCTGTTCTCGGATCATAAGAGTCTGAAGTATCTGTTTACACAGAAAGACTCGAATTTGAGGCAGAGGAGGTGGATGAAGTTTATTGAGGATTACGACTTTAAGTTGCACTGTCATCTGGGGAAGGCCAATGTTGTGGCCAATGCCCTTAGTAGAAAATCCATTAGCGATATAGCTTGTATAGCCATCCGGGAATGGGAGATGTTGGGTGTACTTGGCGAATTTGATTTGCTTTTGGGTGAATCTGTTGAGTGTGCGGCCTTGTTTTCTGTAGTTACGCAACCTACACTTGTGAATCGAGTGTTAGAGGCACAGAGGAGTGACCGTGAGGTAGAATCCCTCCGGGAGAAGATCTCCAGTGGGAAGGTTGAGAAGGGTTTGATTGTGTATCCCAACCTGAGTGTGAGGTACCGAGACCGCTTGTTTGTGCCGGAGTCTTGCCGAGAGGAAGTACTCCAAGAGTTTCACCATTCATGCCTTGCGGTGCATCCGGGAGGCACCAAGATGTATCGTGATTTGAGTCGCCAGTTTTGGTGGTGGGGTATGCAGAAAGATGTGGCAGTTTTTGTATCTAAGTGCCTTACTTGTCAGCAAGTGAAGGCTGAGTATCAGAGGCCAGCGAGTTTGTTACAACCCTTGCCTATAGCCGAGTGGAAGTGGGAGTATGTCACGATGGACTTCATTGTAGGTCTTCCGAGGACTCAACGGGGTAGTGATGCTATTTGGGTAGTAGTAGACTGGTTAACTAAGTCGACGCACTTTATTCCTATGCGCGTGAGAGATTCGGTAGATCATCTTGCCGACTTGTATATTCGAGACATAGTGAGGTTGCACGGTGTCCTAGTGTCGATCGTGTCAGATAAAGATCCACGTTTTACTACTAGGTTGTGGCAGAGTTTGCAGAGTGCCTTGGGCACTAAGTTGACCTTTAGCACAGCTTATCATCCTCAGACTGACGGGCAGTCCAAGCGTACTGTTCAAATCCTTGAGGATATGCTTCGAGGTTGTGTCCTTGACTTTAGTGGTTCGTGGGAGGGGCACTTGCCCTTGGTGGAGTTTGCCTATAACAACAGTTTCCAATCGAGTATTGGTATGGCCTTGTATGGCCGACTGTGTAGATCTCCAGTGTGTTGGGCCGAGGTGGGTGATGCACCTTTGTTGGGCCCGGAGTTGGTGTGAGAAACGACGGAGAAAGTTGAGCTTATCCGTAAGAGGCTTGTTACAGCCCAGAGTCGCCAAAAGAGTTATGCCGACCGTAGAAGGAGGCCTTTGGTATTTGAGGTGGGTGATCATCTCTTTCTGAAAATATCACCTAGGCGGGGTTTGATGAGGTTTGGGAAAAGTGGGAAGCTGTCCCCTCGGTTTATTGGCCCTTTCGAGATCCTTGAGAGGATTGGCGAGGTTGCCTACCGTCTAGCTTTACCGCCACAGTTGTCCAAGGTCCATGACGTGTTTCATGTTAGTATGCTTCGGAAGTACGAGCCGGATCCGTCACATGTATTGGATTGGACCAACTTAGAGGTTGATGAGGATGCCTCGTATGAGGAGAGACAGGTAAGGGTCTTGGATAGACGGGAACAAGTCTTGCGAGGCAAGACGATACCCTTGGTAAAAGTCTTGTGGAAACATCATGGGTTGGAGGAAGCCACTTGGGAATGTGAATTGGAGGTCCGAGAGAAGTATCCGGATCTATTTGTGGATGTTTGACCATATGCAGAATATTTTGTTGTATTGATGAACTTTAAGAACATTGAATATGTCTTAAGTTGTAAAACATTGTATATGTTTCGGTTTATGGAAGTATTATTGAATATGCCTTGAAAATGGAAGTTTAATTTAACATTGTATATGTTGAATGTGTTGTAGAAATGCAAATATATCATTAACATTGAATATGTTATGGAATTGTGAAATATGGTATTGAGACTTGTTGAAATTCAAAGGAATGCATGTTGATAATGCATGTTGTATCATATTGTAAATTGCCTCTTGAAAAGAGATGGGGTGATCGGTAATGGGTCAGGATGTTGAATATTGAATTGTAAAATTGTTAAGAATTGAGAAATCATGTTTTTGAAACTTGTAACTAATTTCAAGGACGAAATTCTTTAAGGGGGGGAGGTTATAGCGATCCTGGTTTTCCCTCTATTGGTTATTTTATTCTGGACTCGGTTCCGTAGATGTTTATTGTTGTATATGTTGTATTTCCATCCTTTAATTCTTGGTGTATGAGTTTTAAGATGTCTTGGGCGTGTTTTGAACAGGTTGGTTGAGTTTTGGTCTCTAATCTTGTTGCCCAGATTTTTGATGATCCGCTCGAGTAGAGTTTGCATCCTTTCAGCATTTTGTGCGTCTGCAGATATACTGCAGAGGTGTTTTTCACGCTCGAGCGGAGTTCCTTACGCTCGAGCGGGTCTGAGCTCGAGCGGGTATCTTTATGATTGAGCGGGTGTCTGGAGTTTGTAAAGCTACTGGAGGAGTGTATTCTACGCTCGAGCGGGCCTCCTTGAGCTCGAGCGGGTGGTGTTTTGATGTTGTGCCTTGGCGCTCGAGCGGGTATAGTTTTTTGTGTCTTACGCTCGAGCGTATTACTCTCCGCTCAAGCGGACTATACGTATCTCAGATCGCGGCTATGTCATTTTAAATCACTTTTCGACTCTTTCTCTCTCTAACTTTTCAAAACCCTGATTTGAGAGCTTCTCTCTCTAGAATACACCTTCTCTCTACGAAATCATCTAGCCCTAGTGATCTTCTACCCTACTCCGTTTGTAAAAAGTATGGAGCTTGGCGTGGCCTTCGTTTTGATCTGAAAATCTTTGGGTTTGGAGCATCTCGAGTTTTCTTCATCTTCTCCATTGGGTCTATTCTCTTGAGGTAGGGATAACTACTCATATTTATGGCCTTTGACATAAACTTGTGGCCATTTTGATTTAATGTTGAAGTTGGAAAATTTTGGGTGCTAGGGTTTTAAAATGTTGAAAGAGGGGGGTTTTGTTCTTTTGACCCATACATGTGTATTTTGGGTCTTAAAATAAGGTTATTGATGTAAAAGATGATATTTGGACCTTTGGGTCAATGTTGAGTAAAGGGGGAGAAAAGCCCTATTTTATTGCGATAAATTAATTTGTGTAATTAATTTGGGAAAGTAATGAAAATATGAAATTGAGTTGGAAATAATGAAATTGGGTAATTATGAGATTTAATGGTGGAGTTGGATTGATTAATCACTCACCTTTGAATTTGTTGATATTTTATTTGTTTGATAAATTTATTATCAGTTTAGAGATAATTGCTTTGGGCTATCGGTGGAGGATAGTCTTGATTGTTGTAGACACTGCATGTTGATTAGGGAAAACTAAAACTAATCACATGGAATATGTCATTGAATATGACGGTTGGAATAATACATCAAATATGTGTATTGATTGATCATTGTATATGATAAGTGTTTGAATACATTGTATATATATGTAATTTGGGAGGAGATAGGGGATGTACTCCATGGTTTGGGAGGAGATTGGGGATGTACTCCTAAACCAGATGTGGGAGGAGATAGGGGATGGACTCCAGTGATAACTAAGTTGGCCAGAGTGTCTAGGGTGAAAGTCCCAAAATCCTAATTGCGTTTGCATATCGTAGATGAATTGAAGTATTGAAATGATCATAATATGAGTTGTAATCTCATTTGAAATTGAATTGTTGAAGTATTGTTGATATGAGTTATAGTCTCATTATGAACTGTCTGGCTGAATAGGGAACCATATCTATGAATTGGTTTGGATAATGAAATGGAAAGGGATGTATGTTTGTTTATATGAGTTAAACATTTGTCAAATGCTAAAAAGAGTTAGAACTCTCCTTTTGTAAGTGTTGAATTGGAAAGTTGTAAGCATACAGGGCATTTACTTTTGTAGCTAACATGTATTACTTTTTGTAAGAATACTCTGATGAATGGAAATATGTCTCATTCTCTTGTCTATGAATATCATGAATGTTGGGTTTATTTGTATTTTTTTTGAGGGCGTTACAGCTATCCTCCACCGATAGCCTAAAACAGATATTTCAAAATAGATATTTAAACCATTAAATTCTAAAAATTCCGATAAATACAATCTATTCCACATCTCATCAAATATGAACAACTATACTAGCTTTCATATCACAATCACGTCTGATAACCTCTCAAGGTCCATTTCTAACCGTTTCAGTTTTATTCCAACAGATACATTAAGCAAAATAATACCGTTAATGCCCAAGAAAACATCATTTTCTTTCCAAACTCATTCTCCAAGCATTATTCAACTATGTCATCCTATTTTGATCAAAAGCCCCAAAAGTTAAACATATTTCCTTTGTTTCTTTAAAAATGTCTTTTTGGTCGCAAACCAGTAAAAATTTCAAAACCGATCGAGTCGAAGTCTATTTTTGTTCAAATTTAAAACACAGCTCTTTCATATTACAAACATATTCCAAGTTTACACTTTCGCAATTTGGCATCAACTCTTTATTTTTCTCAAAATTTCTCTTTTAAACACATAAATCACAAATTTTTCAAAAATTCTAATTAAATTATATACAACTCTAAGCTCTATATAATCAAGTAAAAGTGCATAAAGAGTATAGGAAAAATCCCTGCCTCATGCCAAGAAGCTTTCAAATTTTCTCAATATTACTCTTTTGATAATAAAACTAGAAATGTGAGAGAGAGAGAGAGAGAGAGAGAGAGAGAGAGGTGTTACAAATGGATTAAGCGATGAGGACAAGAAAAAGAATAAGAATAGAAGCGAATTAAAGCTTTGTTGAAGCCATTATTGTCTTAGCAATGAGATTATGAAATTATGAACAAAATGATTGGGGACATTAGCTTATTTATAGTGAGAGCAATGCAAAATTCTTGCTGCTTCAATTCCCATAAAATCCTCCATCTTTTGATATAGGTATGAAATTGTGAAAATTCAAAATTTAATATAATGGATTTGCATTTCTTTTTTAGTGCCTTTGGTTGCTATCATAATTTTTGAGATGGCAAATCAAAATTCTAGTTGATTTGTAGTTTTTGCTCCTTTGAATGTTCCCATAGGTAGATGGTGGATGTGAAATTGATTCTCTTTCAAAAGTAATTTTTATTTATTAATACCAGCAGGGCACGTGTGCTACACAAGAGTTGAAAAAAAATATTTGTTAAATTAATGTAAGTGTAAATAAAATGTATAAAATACTTTTTTTTTATATTAAGTTTAATAACTAAAATATTACTTTTTTGTCAGTTTTACTTAACAAGAATAAGTAACCGATTAAGAATGAAAATAAACTACTATAAAAGATTAGGATTTAATTTAATAAAATTAAAATTTTAGTATTTATATTTTTACAAGAGTCAAACCTTGAAAATTTTCTTTTATAATTTTTCCAAAATGTTTTGTAGGACACTATATTTTCCAAAATGCACTGATTGTAATCTTTTTGCATTAGATTTTCTTATTAAATCACTTTGTTCTATTTTCATATTAAATTTTCCAAAATGTTCTATTTCATAAGATTTTCATATAAAATCACGTTGTTCTATTTACAGCATTATATTTATGTGATTTGTTATCACCGTTGATCTAAAATTGAAATAGTTAATTGACAAGTAATTTTTAAAAGTGAAACTATTTTTAGTGTTTGGCCTATTCACAACAAAAAAGGGTTTTGACGGCGCGTAATACACGCCGTAAAAACCCTTCTATGACGTGCAACGCACGTCATATTATGACCAGTCATGGAAAGTCATTTACTTTCAACGATATGCTTCGTATGCCGTTAAAAACTATTTAACGATAAATTTTGTGCACCATTGTTACTTTTTCTACGACATGCTATAGTACGCCGTTAAAAACTATTTAATGGCAGATTTTGTGCGTCGTTGTTACTTTTTCTACGACTACTTTTGCACGCCATTAATTGGTGAGGCCAATATCGATGCTGATTGTGTGCCGTAAAATATGTAATACAATGACTTATTATGCTTGCCGTAGAATATGCAGTTTTTTATTTTTTTTTTTTAAATTCAACAGGTTCTATTTGATCAATTTTGTACAATCTAACAATTATTACAAAAAAGAATCACAAAAAATCAATCAACCACCAAAATATTGTTTGAAACATCAAAAAGAAACTATATCCATAAATTATAAACATTCAACAATTGTCTATACATTCCAAACATTCAAAAACTATATCCTTAAGTTCTAAACTGTACAAAAAGTTTAAACCATCCAAAACTATGTATATCTGACTTTCTAAACATATCGACAACTTTTAAGAGATTATCTAAAACTACCGACAATAGTTCCTATAGCAGTTGCAGCTGCAGCTGTAGCAAATCCACTTGCTCCTATCACAGGGACGAGGGTGCCCAATGTATGCGTTAAGGCACCTAAACCCACGACAATAGCTGGAGCAACTAAACCTGTTGCATTTCTTGTCTGCATGACAAAGGAAACTTCATATAAGTACAAAAACCAACGACTTAGGGACAAAAATATTTCTTGAGCTATCAAGAAATGATCAAGAAATTTTAAAACATCAACAAAATCTATCCCAAGCGAGACATTTTAGTCCCTTGCTTGGAGGAAGTATCAGCCATCAGACTGAGATTTTGGGAAGCCAAGTTGATGTATGGCTCGCACAAAGAGTCTCATACAATGAAACTTTTTTTCTTACAAAATCAAATTTAAATTTAAAATCAAATGTAATAGAGTTAAATGATTGGAATAACTCAATGAAATATTAATTTGTAAAATAAAAACTAAATTTATTTGTATAGGTGCTTTGCCTGCCATCATGTTTGATTGGAGAAAACTGTCATATATTAAATAATTTTTTTACTATAACTAGCTTGTTTCAAATATTAAAATTTATTAATTTATATGGAATTTTTTGCCCCCTCACATTCATGACTTGTTGTTGCTAGTATCGCAGAGCAAAGTTGTTTGTTGTTCACTTTTAGTATATGGTAAGTTAACATTGGTAATAGGGCATGGTCAAATGGCTTTGGTTGGGTCTTAACATGATTATTATGGGTATTTACTTCTACGTATGATACACTAATTCCAAGCTTTGCAAAGACAAAAACACTTTGCATACCTTGAATGCAAGTGAAAACAACCCAGTTGCTGAGACTCTTACCATCTTCAAGAATTGCTCCTTAAATTTGTGACGACATTATGGAAAAAGCCTAAAGAATAGAGAGACGACACAATTTAGAAGGTAAGAAGAAGAAGAAGAGACATACTTGGTATGAAGAAGTGGATGCTCCAAAAAAGAAACCATCTGGGAATTGTGATCTTTTGATGTCTTCTGCTTCATTGAAGCTCTCAACAAAAGAATGAAGAAAGGGAAAAAGAAGAAGAAAGTAGAGGTAGAAATGGATATACTTTTCTCTTTCATTTTGGTTTGTTTCAATTTGTCAAAGATTTCAAGATCAGTGTAACTATGAAAAAGTAATGGGTATTCTGGGCATATTGGCTCATCTATATATATATATATATATATTCTTCATGGGTTGGGTAAAGGGTTGTTTCAATTGTTTGAAATCTGTTAATGCAATTGTGCTTTCCACAACCACCACCTTTGCCCCATCCTAATTCAACAATCTGCATTTGGCATTGTTCAAATTAGATCCACTATTCCTAGTTTCATTCTCATTATGTAACTATCATGAAAGCAAACATAAAATAAACTAACAAATTAAAGACAAAATGAAGGTAATTAATAATGCCATAGAACATTTACCCATGTGTGTAAAGTAAAACCCTTGCTCATTTTGATTACATCCAAAGTTGTTCTTTGTGGTAGTAACATCCCCCAAGCCAAGTCCATAAAATTTTAGTGTTACCAAAAACAAAAATAATCATTAGTAGATGTTTGTTTGAATAAAAATTAAGTTATACTAATGGCATGTAGACATTTAAAGCCAAAGCAGGCACATATTTATGTGCATAGTAAATAATAGTGATAATAGACCATACAAATGCTACAATACACAAAATTCATTTTACATACCTTATTTTCTCTTTGAAAACCATCTTACTGAGTGACTACATTACTTCCAGCAAGAATTTCAAAACATGAGTATATGATACTGAACATAATTTTAAATGAATACCTTTTTGGCATCAGGATCTGGTATCTCCTTTGGGATATCATCATAACCCTGTCAAAACAAGAAAATGTTCAACCGAACAATCGGCCCCATATTCTCAGTTGTCAAATAAATTTAGGGAAAAATAAAATGAATTATTAACTAAATGTTCACTACCTCTAGTTTCTTATCTTCAGGATCAGGAAAGAATTTTGTCATCCCAATCTTCAAGCATCATCAATAAGCAGTTTGGTCATTATCAAAAATTTAAAAAAGAAAAATAATAATAAAAACAGTAAAAAACACATATGATAAAGAATAGCATGCACTTTCTTAGTGTTGTAGCCACACATATCTAGACCAAACATGGTACTGCATACAAACATATGATAAAGAAAATGAAAAACATTAACAAAGAAGGTAAGGTAACCAAAAGAGAGTAAAAGATATATATCTATAGTGATCCTGATTTTGACCCGACTCTTGTGATGCTCCGAACTCGGGTTTAGTGCCTTTGTATTGTTGTGTACCTCCTTCTTCCCTTGTATACCTTTGAAATTGGTCTTTGGGTGGTTGTGGGTGTGTTTGGAACAGGTGGGTTACTTAGTTTTCAAACCTTGTGTTGCCTATATTTTTTTTAATCCTCTGCTCGAGCGGAAGTTGCAAACCTTTAGTACTTTGCACGTCTGCAAAAGTGCTGGAGGAGTGTCTTTCATGCTCGAGTGGCGTTTCCTACGCTCGAGCGGGTGGGCGCTTGAGCGTCCTTCCTTGAGCTCAAGCGGTTGGTCTATCGTCTGCAAAAATATTGGAAGTGTGTATTCCACGCTTGAGCGGGTCCTCTCTTGGGCTCGAGCAGAACAAAAGTTTGTGTCTGACACTCGAGCATCAAACTCTCTGCACAAGCGGACTGTGTGTATATCAGATCGCGAAAAACACTTTTTACATCACTTTTTCATATCTTTTCAGCCAAAACCCTAAAGTTGAGAACCTCTCTCTCTAAAATACTCTCTCTCTCTCTCTCTCTCTCTCCTCTCTACATTTTGGCCTAGATCAAGTGATCTCTTCACCCTACATCCTTTGATGAAAAGTTAGAGCTTCTCAAGATCTCCTTTTTGAACCGAGTAAAGTTGGATTTCGGCACTTTTTGGGTTTCTCTCTTGCTTGGCTCATCTTTTATCTTTGAGGTAGGGATATTCTACACCTTAATATGGTTTTTAACCTAGGCATTTGTTGTTATGTATAAATGGCAGAATTTGGGAGGATTTGAGTAAAGTTAGGATTTGGGTTCAAAATTGAAAAAGGGGTTTTCGATGTTGGTTTTACAAAATGACTATGAGGCTTATCTTTGAGATTCTTTAGTGTTAGAATGGTGAAAATTTAGCCTTTGGGTTGGTATTTGAAAAAGGGGAAAATTCGCCCTAAAATGAGTTAAATAATTATTTTGTATAAATAATGAAATTAATATGGGAAATGTGAAATTGAGAGGAAGTATGAATGAGTGGTGTAGTTGGATTTGTTAAATCACTCATCTGTGGAAATTTGATTAATTATCTGTTGTAAAGATTTTCTATCTGTCTAGAAATATCTGTTTTGGGCTATCGGTGGAGGATAGCTATGATTGTTGTAGAAATTGCATGAGGACTAGGTGAATTGAAACCTGTCATTTAAATTATGTCATTGAATATGACGGTATGATTGAGACATTGAATATGTGTTATGGATAGTCATTGTATATGACGATGTTTTTAATACATTATATATATATAATTGTTTTGGAGGAGAAAGGGGATGTACTCCATTGTTTGAGGAGAGATAGGGTATGGACTCCATTTAAAATCAAGTTGGCTAGAGTGTCTAGGGTGAAAGTCCCGAAATCTTGTATATATATATATGGGTGCCGATTCCCTCGGATGATAATTCCGTAAAATGGCAAAATAGAAGTATTGGAGTGATGAATGTATTGAATTCTGAACCATTGAGTTGTAGTCTCATTTTGGTTGATTAGATAATAATGAACTTGGTTAATGGATTAACCCGAAATGAATGAATGGAAACGAATTGAGATATGTTATCTACATTGAATGGTCATGGAAAGAATGTAAGTTGGTTATGAATATTGAACATTTATCTGACACTTATGTCTTAGTTAAACCTCATATACTGTGTTAGTTTATCTCTAATGGGCTTTGGCTCACCCGACTTGGGAAACCATTTTCAGGTACTGGTGACATGCCACCTCCAAGGACATAGCTTGGGAGGACTGAGGGCTGAAGGCTCTATTTTTATTTTATTTGTGCTTAAGTGATCATTCAAGCCGAGGGCTTTACATGTATAGAGTTTAGGACTCCTTCTTTCATTGTAACCAAGTGATATCTTGGAAAGATGTAAGCCCGTAGGGCATTTATTTTGTTATTATCTCCTCGTATTACATGTTGTAGATTCAGAATGAATGTTTATGAATGTATAACGCATGTAATATCTTTTTGTAATAGAAACTCCGATGAATGAAGTGTATCATTTTATTGTGTTTATAGATCTTATGTAATGGATTATTTCTATTATATTTTGGGGCTGTGACAATATCAAAGAGAAACCTCCTCTAAAAATAATTTGAAAAAGAGCATGATAAACATCTCATGAGCCCCATATAGGATTCCATTTGAAATTAATATATATATATATATATATATATCAAAAAAGATCTTCATAAGTTTGTGATATGTATTGTAATATGATGCCTTTGACTAATCAGTTCTAAAGATGCCCTTTTATTAGGATTTATCAAAATTTACCTTGCTTAGCCCTTATGTAATTTGTGTCCTGTTGAGGAATAGATCTAGGAAAATCGATGCACATTGTAGCTGCCTTTTTTCTCTACACATCACTGCATTTCAATTTTAAGTGGAGACCTTGCTGCTTCCTTGTGGAAAATTCTTACATACACAGAAATTCTTACCATCTAATCATTTTTTGCCCAGGTGGCATTGTTTTAAAATATTAAAAACATTAAAATTAGAACGAGTTATGATTACCGGAAGACAATAAAAAATCAACCCAATGTTGTGAACAACTACATTATTAAGAGTGCATAAATTACAGTTAATGATTCAAAAGCACCTCAACAAGCTCCTGAAGAGGCTGGGATCATAAATCATCATCTTCCATGCCTAGTTAAAGCTCCAAAACCCTATCCTTTTGCTACCCGCATACAAAACCTAAAAACCTCATAACTTTACCAAAATTTCAGCCACATCAACTTATTAAATTCAGCCCCTGAGAACCCCTATTGAGTGGTAAAGGTTATCCCCACTTGTTCTACATCATATGTGTTGAAAAATTACACTCAAGGATCCATCCACTACACTTATCCAATCTTAATTAAACTTTCACCATCCATCCCAATAACCTACTTATGAGCAACCAAGGTGTGATAACAAAAATGGTCACTTTGAATATCTCTTGGATAACCATAATGAGAACAACCAATTGTTCAATAAGCATGGTGCAATAAAAATATATGTTCTAAATATATATATGGAAAAAATGGAGGGCACTTCGTTTAACACGAAATTCAAATAAGCAAGAAACATGGGCAACTACTGGGAAGCATGAATACCTAAAATGGATTTTCAGAGTTGGAGGAGAGAACCTCCCAGATGAGCACAAAATTATGCTTTCTCAGAAATTGGAAACCAATCCAGCTCTGTGGGCCCTAAGCACACGTATGTTTTAAGTTCTACATTTCGCAGATTGAAGGAGATATGAGATATGAGCAAAGTTGACTTTACCATGAAATATGACTTTAATAAAACTTGGAAATACAATTACGAATAATTGTAATCGTAAGATTAAGATCCAAAACTCTTTTTACTAGCAAATATTGAATTCAAAGAAATTAATTTAATTACAATAAACCAAAACCAAAGAACTGTGATCCACAAAACCAGATCAAACGCAATTGTGAACAAACAAATCAACCAAAATTAAGCAAGCAAAACATTGGAATTGAATAAAAAAAGTGTATGATTATACTGTAAAAATAAAAAAAAGACAATGTATTCTGAGCTACAAAACCAGATCAACTATAGATACGTACTCAATATAGAATGAGAATAAATCAAAACTAACAAGCCACAACTTCGAAGGAAGAAGCCTACCACAAACCCTAGAAAAACCCTTAATTTCACCGTTATCATTGCCTACAAAATGTGCAAGAGGTCAGATAAAGGAATCGTGAATTTGGATTGCAGGAGAAAGCATAATAGATGAGAGAAAAGAAGGAGTAGACTATCATTAAGGAGATGGCAGCATAGTCTAGGCGCCAGAAAAACACATTCCAGCGTTTAGAATGGCATGCAAAGAGGTGGGAGAGGGAGCTGCAAATTAAACAGCCCATAGCCCCAGCTAGAAATACAAACCAAGGCCATCTAGGAATTGCCTTATTAGAAGCATCATCCATATCTAATGCCGCCGCTGCCGATAATGCACGCGTGATGTGTCCAAGATCTGAATCTTGCAAGGCAAACAATGTTTCAGAATGACTTTAGTATATGCATAGACGTTCAATATTCAGCTTATAAATAGAGTACATTATACAAATGAAATTCAAAACTCTCTTCTCTAGTTGGGTATCTTCTTCTAGTCTAGTACATAGACATAGTTCACCTAATTTTGCACGTTTTATATTTCCTTCCAAAATATTAATGACAATTATTGAAAAACCATATTAACACCAAATTGAAAAGGTGAGAGAAATGAATAAATTATATCAATAATCTCCATAACTTCTTAGGAATCGTAGTTTAGTTCTTCTAATTTCACATGTTTTATATTTCCTTTCAAAATATTAATGACAATTGTTGAAAAACCATATCAAAACCAAATTGAAAACGTGAGGAAAATGAATAAATTATATCAATAATGTCAATAATTTCTTTCGAATTCTAGTTTAGTTCTTCTAATTTTGCACGTTTTGTATTTCCTTCCAAAATATTAATGACAATTATTGAAAAACCATATTAACACCAAATTGAAAACGTGAGAGAAATGAATAAATTATATCAATAATCTCAATAACTTCTTAGGAATCCTAGTTTAGTTCTTCTAATTTCGAACGTTTTATATTTCCTTTCAAAATATTAATGACAATTATTGAAAAACCATATTAATACCAAATTGAAAACGTGAGAGAAATGAATAAATTATATCAATAATCTCAACAACTTATTGATCTCTCATTTTTCAAATTCTCATCTCTTGGCGGTTCTAATTGATCTCCTCCACCAACCACTTCTGAAGCTGCTCTCTCGCTACCATTTCGCTGAGGGATTTCATGTTTTTTTGTTTGTTATGTGCCTCATTTGTAGTAGAAAATAATGTCTCATACTTCTTAACTCTATCTCTCATTTTGCAGATTCTCTTTCTCTCAGCGATTCAAATCGATCACCTCCACCAACCACTTCAGAAGTGGTTCTCTCACTATCATTTTGGTAAGGGATTTAATGTTTTTTTAAATGTTACAACAAAATGTCGCATCAAACCCATAATCATTTATTTTCTTTTTTTTTTCTCACAAACATCACATCCAATTAAAAAAAATCCAACTATCTTACCAAACACAAAAAATTTAGACTCCTAAAATAGTCAAAAACTAAAATAGCTTACTAAAATAGTAACTTCCCAAACATCCACATATCCAACGTATAATACACAGAAGAAAAAAAAAAAAAAAAAGATTGACTCAAGAGATGGTTTGGTGTTCAAAACTAGGGAGACACATTTTGGTACCACATATTCAACGCGTAATATAGTCTTCCGCAACGGTAAAAAAACACAACTCTCTCTCTCTCTCTCTCTCTCTCTCTCTCTCTCTCTCGTCAAGAATTTGCTCTACATATAATTGTGGTTTGTATTTATGTATAACATTATTATTTTGGATATTTATTATAATTTTATGATTTGCATGATTTTCATTGTCATAAATAATTAAAAAAACAAAATAAAAATTTTATGCATTAAAATTAACAAACATGTTTTTGAGTTTTTGTTTTAAATTTTTTTTCAAAATATTTTGTTTTTATTTTTTCAAAAATAAACAAAAACTAGTTTATAATTTTTTCATAAACATAAACAAAAAAACGTAAACTTTACCGAACGGTATCTAAACATTAATATTCAAAAAAAAAAATGTCCAACATGTAAAAAAAAAAAGAAAGAAAAAAAAATTACAGTTTGCTGGTTGACCAGGCAGACGACTGGAAACACCCTAAGCCGAACGGACAATTTTCTAATGCCACCTCCTCGCCCAGACTAATAATACCCTCCTCAAGGCCTACCATAGTCCGAAGGAAACTACGAATCTGAAACTCCAAAACTAAAACAAACATCAGACATTTCACTGTTCATGGAGCTGAACCTTCAACTCACTCAACTCAGTTGGAGCAAAATGATACAGTGCCATGGAAATCGGTGTCATGCCAGGCACTAAATCAATAGAGAACTCGATCTCTCGGTGAGGTGGTAAACATATAAGATCCTCAGGAAAGACATCCAAGTACTCACAAACCACTATTGGCAACTCAACCTGGGCCTCATCACGCTCACTACTCATAAAGCTAATGAGAAGACAACTAAGTTCACTCTGCCCTCACGGATCATACACCAGTTGTAAAACTCTACCAACCTGATCCCCCAAGAAATGAAAACAATCGCCGCTCAAGGTACATACAGTATCCTTCTGACGGTAGCAATCTATAATAGCCCGGTATGACGATAACCAGTCCATATCCAAAATAGCATCAAAACCAGTCATATCCATCAATACAAAAGAAAAAGGAAGCCAACGATCAGCGACCTCAATATCACAGCCCCGACACCCCTATTTCAAAATCATCTCACCCCCAACAGGTGATACAACACATAAAGGAGATGCTAATTGTGCCAACTCCAACCCCAAAACTGATGCAAATGCAGAAGATATAAAGGAATGGGATGCACTCATATCAATTAACACATTAGTAACCGAGTCGCAAAACAAAAAGGTACCTCTCACAATAGACGGAGCTGGTACAAGATCTGGTGCTATAACAGCATACACGCGCCCTGAAGGTCTATAATCTACCTGCTCACCTCTCGGAGCATAAGACTGCCGCACTGACTGAGTCGAAGAGGCTCCATGATTGGCCTTCGAGGTCTGTGCTGGCTGCGCTGGCTGGTGACTCTGTGTCTGCCTCGAACAAGACATACCAGGTGTGCCACCCAATTGTAGGCAAAACCTCTTCAGGTGCCCCGCCTGCCCACATTGATAACAAGTGAGCCGCTGGCCTCTACCTTGACTCTGGCCCTAAGAACGGGCCGAAGACGAAGCTGCTCGTTGCCCTCCTCCTCTCTGTGGGCAAGCTGGAGACTTGTGGCCTAACGGACCACATTTGTAACAGGTGATGTCTCCCTGACCGCCTCTCCCTGAACCCGAACTCGGTACTGGAAAGGTAGATCTCGAATGCGCTTCCTCGGACTGCTGAGGATTAGAACCCCTCTGCCTCTTACTGTCTCCCAGACCATCTTGACTCCTCCTGGAGCCCCTCATCCTCTCCTCCTCTGCATGCATAATAGTCTCAAGATGGGCTGTAGCCTCTACAAGGCGCCCATATTCCCTAATCACGGACCCAGCTACTCGGAACATGAGTCTGGTCCGCAACCTCTTCTCAAACTCCAAACACCTATGCTCCTCGGTCGCCACCAACTCTGGTGCAAACCTCGATAAACTGGTGAATGTAGCCTCAAACTCGGCCATTGGCATATTCAACTGCACCAACTTGGAGAACTGATCCCTCAACTTCTCCCTCACCGTAGCAGGTAAGTACTTGTCTTGGAAAGCTTCAACAAAGGCCCCCCAAGTCCCTCCAATGCATCCCTGTGCATATTTCCACCACTGACCCGCATCTCCTTTAAGCTGGAAGGACGCTAAGGTTACCCTCAAACCACCGTCTTCGATGCCGAGCATCTCAAACGTCTTTGCCATCTGTTCCAACCACTCATCAGCCTTTAGTGGCTTCTTAGGGTCACCCAAAAACTTATTCAGATTCGATCGGAAGAACTCCCTTTTTAGAAAAGACGGCCCTACCTCAGCTACTTGGGCCTAGACTTGATTCTCAGCCCTAAGAATGTCCATAGATTCCCTCAATGCTCCTACCATTTCACGGGCTAAGACACCCATGGCCTATTGACCTACAGGCTCGGCCACGTTGGCCTGACCCACTCTTTCCTCCTGTGCCGAAATCTCATCCGGTATAGGCATCTCATGCCTCCTAGGCCTACCATGCCTACCACGCCTACCACCACAAGCTTGTCGTAACATCCTAATAAAGGTAACAAAGATATTAGCACATTAACAAATGTTCTGAAGCTATCTCATTCGTGTCCTACTAAAATGGACAACTGTAATTCACTCCACGAAAGCATATAATCACATAAACACATACGAATTTCGTTTCCAGATAATGACCGTCCCATGGCATTGCTAGAGTTCCAGTTAGAAACGGCAGTGATCAAGTGCCTTTCCAATGGGACTCCCAAAAACCCATAGACCCGATCAACATCCTAGGAACTAAATCCCATACCCATATAGTCACGTAAACATGTTATCATATAAGCACATAATATCATATTTAAGTCTTTAACAAGCGAGACAAACCCATTGTAGTACTAAGCACTTCCCACATACCCAAAGTATTCAAACCCGGTATGCTCTGATACCAAGTTGTAACACCCTCAAAATATTATATAAATCAACCATTCATAAGAATTATAGACATAATAAAAATGTAATAGTTTCATTCATCAAAGTTAATATTATAAAAGATATCACATGTATTACACTTTCATAAATATTCATCTTGAAACTATAGCATGTAACTCTAGTTTAGAACAACAAAATAAATGCCCTAAGGGCTTACATCTTTCCAAATGATCACTTGGTTAGAACAAAAGAGAGTCAGAAGCTCTTTACAATTAAAGCCCTCGACTTAAAAGAAAACATATAAACACAAAATGAAATCACAACAGTTGAGTCTTTAGCCCCTAAGCCTCTCAAGCTATTTCTTTGAAGGTGGCATGTCACCTGTACCTGAAAATGGTTTCCCAAGTAGAATGAGCCAAAGCCCAATAGAGATATGCTAAACCATATATGAGAATTAACTAAAATATGAGCATCAGATAAATGTGCAACATTCTTCACCAACACATATTCTTTTCAAGGTCATTCAATATGGATAGCCAACATCTCAATTCATTTCCATTCTACCATTTCGGGTAAATCAATTAACCAAATTCATTATTATCAGGCAACCAATATGAGATTACAACTCAATGGTTCACACTTCAATACATTTATCAAATCCAACACTTCTATTTCTTGCCATTTTACGGAACCACATTCGAGGGAACCGACGGAACCACATTCAAGGGAACCGACACCCATAAATATATAAGATTTTGGGAGTTTCACCCTAGACACTCCGGCTAACTTAATTATCAATGGAGTCCCTTCCCTATCTCCTCCCACACAATGGAGTACATCCCCTATCTCCTCTCAAACAATGATACATATTCAATATATTTAAGCACGTTGTCATATACAATGGCTAATCGAAACACAAATTCAATGATTTAATCACACCGTCATATTCTATGACATAATTCATATGACCAGTTTCAATTTACCTGGTCCTCATGCTATTTCTACAACAATCACAGCTATCCTCTACCGATAGCCCAAAACAGATATTTCTAAACAGATAAATAAATCTATCAACAGATAATTTATCAACTTTCTCATAGGTGTGTGATTTATCAAACCAAACTACACCATTCAATCACATTTTCCCCCAATTTCATAATTTCCAAACCAATTTCATAATTTACACAAATAGTTGATTCAACTCAACTTAGGGCAAATTTCCCCCTTTACGAAAACATCAACCCATAGGTCTAAATCTCACAATTTCAACAATAAAGAACCTCATACACAAACCCCCAAGGTTATTTTGAAAATCAACAAGAAAACCCCCCTTTAGTTTAGAGCCCAAATCTTAACATTACCCAAATCACTCCCAAATCCCACAATTTATACAAAATGACAAATATCTAGGTTAAAACTCATATTAAAGAGTAGAATATCCATACCTTAAATGAAGAGCTCAAAGAGGAAGAAGGAGAAACTTTAAGATGCCCAAAACTCAAACTTTTTCGGATCAAAAAGAAGCCCATGCAAAATTCTATCTTTTTAACAAAGGGAGTAGGGTAGAGAGACCCAAGATCAAGGAGTATTTGCAGAGAGAGAGTGTGTTTTAGAGAGAGAGACAGTTGGATTGGGTTTTGAGTCAAAAAGAGACCAAAAACTGATATAAAATCACGCTGCTGCGAACTGATATACGCAGTCCTCGCTCAAGCGAAAGAGTCGTTGCTCGAGCGTAAGAAGCGTCGCCCGAGCGTAGAATGCAAAGCTTCAGGCCTGTACCAACGCATACGCACGCTCGTGCGCAAGAAGTCTCACTCAAGCGAAGAAACAATTTCACAAGGCTCGCTCGAGCGCAAGAAGCCTTGCTCGAGTGATGCACTTTCACCTTCCCAGAAAAGCTGCGTCTGGGAGAAAAACCTGAAGACCTTCATTTCTCGCTCGAGCGCAAGAAACCTCGCTCGAGCGAAGAGACCAAAATCTGGGCAACAACCATTTGTACCAACTGACAACCAACCTATTCCAAACTGAACCTACAAGTCCTAAAACTCAATTTCAAAGAATTAAAGGGAGGAAACAAGACATAGAAATCAACACACGATCACAGAACCCGAGTCCGGAACACAATAAAGGTCCTGTAAAACCGGGATCGCTATATTCATTCATGAGATTGAGTCAATTCGATTCGAAAAACAACGAATGACTCACGTCCAAATGTTTAGGGTTTTGTTGTGCCATGCGAAGACACTGAACAACGTCTCCTTCAACGGCCATTTACACCGGTAATAGTCCAATATGAACTCGTTGTGCTTCAACTACATAGGCAAGCTCTGGTAGTTCACCAATCGCCTCTCGAATCCCTGCTTCATATTTTGGCCTGAGTCAACTCGGCCAGCTCTCTCCTCTTCGCCATTACCACCAAGCTTTGCGCTATTCCCGCCTCTCCGTTTCATCTTCACCGAAAAATCCCCCAACGTTTCTCTATTTCCGGTGAGCTATTTGTCGGAAATATCTCTATTTTCCGACGCCTCTCTCTCTCTCGCTCGCTCGCTCCTCGTATCTCAAAATCTATAAATATGCAATTATTTATGTTTGTGCATATATAGTAGTGGATAATTGTAGACGCGCCCCGCGAGGAAGGGCCTTCGCTACTACAGTTCGGACTCGATTTTGTTTGTGGTTCTTAATCTGAACCAAAGAGTCCAAATCCGGCAAATCGTTTTGAGAAATAGATTTTTGAAAAGAAGTACCAAACATGGACTGCTTTGCCAGATATAGAGTCGCCACCTAAATATTCTTTATAGGGGAATTTAGGAAACCCTGACTCGGTGCCGAATGCCACATGTCCGTCATTACCGGAGTTGTCTCGGCTCGGGAGCTTGGGTACGATCGGGGAAGGTCAGCTATGAGCACCCCCTCTCGCCCGGTCCGAAGACCGGCCTCTACTAACCATGATATCCGATTTTGAAAACGTTATGTGTTCTTATTCCGGTTATTAGCCTAGAATTACTATGTTATGCACACAGCAAACAAGTGTAGACCAAATTGCCTAATTTGGAAACAAGCATTGCATATCCGTTTGTTTTGAAAAGCGCTTCGGAAATTGCTACTCGCAAGTAGGCTAAAATACGGATTTCAACGAGTTTTTCCAACTCAAACAATCCAACCTTCACCCACAGGTATTCAAACAATGATAACACATAAGCATTTAGCCGCATGGCAAGCATACTGTCATGGCAACATTCACACGCATGCGAGATGCTAAAGCATAAATACTTACATCGTACTCCGTGCCAAAACAATGAACTAGTTAGCAAACATGCATGTCTTAGTTCATGTTAAGAATGACTAATGCAACACATACAGGATGCAATTAGATAGGCTCGGCTTATCCTAAACATGGCATGTGAAATGCGATCAACTATCACATATTCAATTTTTGAATTGAAATACAGATGCAGTTAGCATGATGTACCGAGCCTAATGCATGCAACACAGATGTATGAATGCACGCATGCATAGCATAAGGTGTGCTTATTTAAACGTGCCCTAATACTAACCATCAAAGTAGGTAAGTAAAAGGGAAGAAAGAAATGGGGTTGGAAGACATACACACCACCCACACACACTTATTACATATTTGCCCTCGCTCGGAGGGACCGAATAAATATTACAAATTAATTAACTACGCAAGCTAATTAAATATTACAAATTGCCTAATCAGCTAAGCAAATTAACTTAAGCTAAGAAAACAGTAAATCGCCTCGGGAAATGCGCCACCATGCATGGGCTGCCTCTGTTTTTCTTCCTTCGCTCCTCTGGAGGCTGTCAAAACCTCAAGACTGCTTCCCTGGACATTGGGGAGTACCACCGGCTGAGTAGAATTGCCACCGGCAGTGTGGTGTAGTCACCGGCACAAGATGAATCCATCGGCTACTTGTTTACTGCCGGTCGGCAAGGAATGCCTGCAGAACCTGCAATTGACAGCAACAGAGGGCAAGGCAAAGCATGGCAGCACAATTCAAGGCATATATGCACCATTCATGTCCCTTATCATGTTTGTGACTCAAAGGGGCATGTGTTTCGATTCTCGGACCACCAATCACGCATTTCCATGCATGATGGCCCAAAGAGTCAAGTATGCAATTTTCATGTCAAATGAAATGCAAACCAAACAAACATACTAAGGCCCAATTCCTATCATCAAGTCAAGGAACAAGGCATGCATGCAAGATGCAATGCAACCTAGGCATGCAAGCTAAGGATGCAACATGACATGGCAACAAACCTATGCAAGCATACAAGCAAACATGGGGCCATGCAAATGGATGCAAAGATAGACTTATACAAGATTTGGGTAGCTCTAATAAGGCCCAAAACAGTAGCCAAAATGCCCAAACATGGAGGCTAAACACGCATGCACACATGCACATGTTATGGTCTAAGTCTTAAGCATTAAGCTAGCAACATTCAAGCACACTCGAAAAGAGATTTCATGGACAATTAGTATGCAACATGAGCTCTAAAATCATGCTATAAAATGATGCCAAATCATGTTAAACAAGATAAGCAAATGCATGCAAGCATGGTCCAAACACTTGAGGCAAGTCATAAAGCTTTGAAACACATTTAGCACAACAATCATGGCATGCATTAAACAACTAAAAACAGATTTTTAGCATGTTAAAACAAGGCTAAAGGACTACTTAGATTGCATCTAAGTGACTCAAAACTCAGAGACATGCACAATGGTCAAAACATGGTGCACGCAACACATGCTTCCAAAGCATTAAAGAGGCATGCAAGGCAGTCACGCAAGCATGAAAATGGGACTGAAATAACATGTAGGGTGGTCCCAAATCACCAAATCAATGCAAAGATGTCATGCTATACATGCACATACTTAAGGCCAACAAGCCGGAATGCAAAGGGGCTATACTAAGCATGCTAAAATCAACCCAAACACTTATGGGCAGACCTAAAACATGTCAAGATAAGCACAAAATCTTCACAAATGTAAGCCTAAAACATGCTAGAAACAAAGGCACACAGCCTAAGACATGTTAAGGGATCACATGGCATTACATGGAAACTATGCTAAGCATGCATGGAGTACCAAAACCAATTCAAAATCATGTTATATTATGGAAATATAAGCATGAAAAACAGTCTACACATGCTCAAATACACACTCAAACATAGGCTCCCTTTAGAGGCCAAAACATGCCCTTTTCAAGGACAACAAGGAAAGGGGATGGCCCTCTCCTTTTGGAGACTTCAAGGCACCATCTCCACCACTGAAATCCCTCAAGATTTCAATGGTGAAGAGGCCCAAACACCAAAGTCCCGAAACTAGCACAAAATAGCACAAAATGAGGCCTTTCAAGGCCTAAGAGGGGTCAAGCACCCTCAAACCACAAAACACCCTTAATAAACAATCAAGAGAGCTAAAAAACAGAACTTTTTTGTATTATACACTAAGCACAAAAACGAATTTAAGGTAGGTAAAAATACAATGCAAAAATGGGGTAAAAAGGGGTAAGATCGTTACCCTTGAAGACCTCTTCAACAATGGTGCTCCAATGGCCTTCCTTGGCTTGAATCCAACACCAAAACTTCAAAATCAGTCCCTTAGAACCTCAGTAGCTAGAGGAAGGTGAAACACTAGATGTTTGTGTGCAATAGTATGGACTAAACACACTTTTACACACACAAGAGGGAAAAAGAGAGAGATAATGTGTATCAAACCCTAACCCTAGAACTCAAACCCTAACAATGGCTGTCTAAGCTCTATAAAATATCCTAAGTCTCTAACAAGTGTCTACCCTAGCCACAAGAGAGAAGGCTTTCTCTATATAGAAGCTTATTGTCTTGTAAAGCTTACAAGACAAGCTTCATAAGAGGGAGATCCCTCCATACACGTGTATGGAGGGGAGCAAAAGCAAGACAGCTGTCTTAAAATATCTGCAAAAGCAGATGCACAGTAATCGGCCGGCCAAAAATGTCATTTTGGCCAAAAAGAGTGCCGACCGGCAGAAAATAGTGCTGACCGGCAACAAATAGTGCCGGCCGGCAATATACATTGCCGGTAGAAGCAAAAACCAGCTGGTGGCCTCTAGCCACTGCCGGTGGTGTGTGGGGATGTCTCACAAGGCATTCCCTGCCCCTCCAAGGCAAAACACAAGTGTTTGGTGTGAAACCAGACACTATACGTTCGAGTTCGGAGATCCTGAGGCAAGGCGCGCGAGCCAAGACCTCCGGGAACTCCAAACGAACACAAACATGGATAATCACCGAGTGTTCAAACGGTGACGTCCAAGTCTTGAAGACGGTCAAAAATGGGGTGTCTACAGTTGCCCCTCTTTGACAGAACTCGAAAGTCATAACAATGACGGCAGTGAATGTCAAAGCCCAGAGACGACCCATTTTTGACAAGGCCGAAGACTCAGACAAACATGCAAGACTAATAAGGTATGCGCCCGAAGGCAGGGGCAAAATGCAAGACAATGCACGAAGCCGGACATAACTTATGATCATGCAAAGAAAGCGGTAACGAAGCACACATGCGACGATTTTAAGCCAGCATGCACCAGACTACACTACAATGCAGAAAGGATGTAAGAGAATTATGCAATTCTCGATACGTCTTACTCGGAGGATACAATACCTGTGCGGCTCGTCTGGTTGCACCAACCTCGAATGAACCGTACATACAATATCGTGCCTGAAAAGGAAACAAACTTAACAGGTACAATATTGTTAGCAACATGCATGACAATGCAGAAATGGATGCAAAATGATATGCAATATATACAAAACAATGTATAAACAATGCAAATGAAGATGCAATGTAATTGAAACAATGCAAATTATATGCAAAGCAATTGAATCACGATCCAATCACGAGTGGTTCGAGACCACACCTATGTCAGATAGATTGATGGAGGTAACAAGTCTGTCTACCATAGAACGGTCAACTGAACTATGAGCATTGTAGACAGACACAAGAACGAGTATTGGGGGGAATTGACATAAGTGGGGAAACAACCCGCTGGAGAAAGGACAATGATCCTAATGCCGGATGCAAAAATTATACTACAATGTAATGGAAATGAATATGGCACGCGGGCCAAACCAAATCTTGCCTAGGTAGGGCATGTACGCATACAAGCCACGTCTAACATAGAACGGTCTACTGAACTATGCTTCGACACGAGAAGTATGGGCACATACCAGACGAAGCTCAACATGGAAAGGCGCAAACCATAGATGGAAGGTGATGCGATGAATGCATGCAAACTACGATGCAATGGAAATAGATGTAATGGATATGGCACGCGGGCCAAACCAAATCTTGCCTAGGAAAGGCATGTGCGCGTACAAGCCGCGTCTAACATAGAACGGTCTACTGAACTATGTTTCGACGTGAAAAGTATGGGCACATACCAGACCAAGCTCAACATGGAAAGGCGCAAGCCATAGGGGGAGGTGATGCAATGAATGCATGCAAATCACGATGCAATATCTACAAATATGCAATGGAATGGATACAATGGATAAGCCACGCAGGCCAAACCAAATCTTGCCTAGGAAAGGCATATACGCGTACAAGCCGCGTCTAACATAGAACGGTCCACTGAACTATGTTTCGACGTGAAAAGTATGGGCACATACCAGACCAAGCTCAACATGGAAAGGCGCAAGCCATAAATGGAAGGTGATGCAGTGAATGCATGCGATCTACAATGCAATGTACACTATATTACAATGATGCATGACAATGCAACTATTTATGATGATGCGTGACAATGCATGTTTTTTTTTGTTTTTGAAATGCAAATAATGTATAAAATGCATGTTACATGAAATGCGCGACAACACGCGGCTTTCGAGATGTACGACAATGCGAACACTAAAGGTCTTACACCTTCCAAGGATTTAAGGTCTCCTAGACCGCGGATATACCTGTGCGGCTCGTCTGGTTGCTCCAGCCTTAAATGAATCGTACATACAATATCATGCCTGCAAAGAAAACAACTCAACAGGTACGATGTATATTAATGTATTTGAAAATGCGTGACAACGCAAAGCAAGTGGGAAACATAACAATGTTGTGAAGGCACAGTGATGTGAGCGGAGCACGCGGTCTACGCGGGCAACGAAATTGGTCATAAACATGCGGTCTATGCAGATAATGAAATTAACAAACATGCGGTCTACGCAAGCAATGAAATTAATATGGGGTCTACCCAAACAAAACATGCGGTCTACGCAGGTAATGATATTAAACAATCATGCGGTCTATGCAAGCAAAACATGCGGTCTACGCAAGTAATGAAATTGAACAATGATGCGGTCTACGCAATCAAAACATGCGGTCTACGCAGGTAAAGAAATAATGCGGTCTACGCAGGTAATGAAAATAATAATGCGGTCTACGCAATCAAAACATGCGGTCTACGCAGGTAATGAAATTGAACAATTATGCGGTCTACGCAAGCAATACATGCGGTCTACGCAGGTAATGAAATTGAACAATTATGCGGTCTACGCAAGCAATACATGCGGTCTACGCAGGTAAAGAAATTGAACAATAATGCGGTCTACGCAATCAAAACATTCGGTCTACGCAGGTAAAGAAATTGAACAATAATGCGGTCTACGCAATCAAAACAAGCGGTCTACGCAGGTATTGAAATGATTACAAACATGCGGTCTACGCAGGTAATGTAATTAACATGCGGTCTACGCAATCAAAACATACGGTCTACGCAGGTAATGAAATTAAATATGCGGTCTACGCAATCAAAACATGCGGTCTACGCAGGTAATGAAATTAATATGCGGTCTACGCAATCAAAACATGCGGTCTATACAGGTAATGAAATTAATATAATGCGGTCTACGCAATCAAAACATGCGGTCTACGCAGGTAATGAAATTAAATATGCGGTCTACGCAATCAAAACATGCGGTCTACGCAGGTAATGAAATTAATATGCGGTCTACGCAATCAAAACATGCGGTCTACGCAGGTAATGAAATTAATATATTGCGGTCTACGCAATCAAAACATACGGTCTACGCAGGTAATGAAATTGAACAATTATGCGGTCTACGCAAGCAATACATGCAGTCTACGCAGATAATGAAATTGAACAATTATGCGGTCTACGCAATCAAAACATGCGGTCTACGCAGGTAATGAAATTGAACAATTATGCGGTCTACGCAATCAAAACAAGAGAAGTGAGACAATGCAAATGAGGATGAGGCACGCATGCCGCATAGGATGCCAAATGATACAAACGAGGCACGTATGCCTCACAAGATGCAAAATGAAGCAAATGAGACACGCGTGCCTCATAAGATGCAAAAATGGTACAAGTGTGACACGTATGCCACACGAGATGCAAAATGAGACAAATGAGACACGCGTGCCTCATAAGATGCAAAAATGATGCAAGTGTGACACGTATGCCATACGGAATGTAAAATGAAACAAATGAGACACGTATGCCTCATAAGATGCAAAAATGATGCTCAGTGCGACACGTATGCCACACGGAATGTAAACGATGCTAAGTGTGACACGCATGCCACACCGAAAGGTAAATGGACTAAAATGCGTAACAACGCACGTGTTCTGAAATGCATGACAATGCACGAAATAAAAAAATGCAATGACAATGCATGAGAGATGTGCATGACGATGCAAGGGGTGCGTGTTACAACGCATGTAGTATGTGCATAACAATGCGAATGTGAGGCGCATGACAGCGCGATGTAATGTACCGAAGTAGTGTGATGAATGCGTGCAACGCACATGGGGCAACTTTTGATTTTAAAAGGATACACCCTGCACGAATTTGAGTGCCACGCACAGGAGACACGACCCGCGGTCAAAACGGAGGCCGGTTGAGCGTCGGGGATGCACTTTCTTGCACTTTCTTGAGCTATGAAGACCACAAACCACTCATATGGCCTAAACAAGGCTGTGAGAACACCACTGGCCGGAAGGGGAGGCCACCGGCTATCCACCGGCTGCAGAAAAACTCCATCGGCACAATATATTGCCGGCCGGCACAAAATATTGCCGACCGGCAAACAGTTGCTGAGTCGGGGTAGATTCGACTTTTCACCCTGGGTGTTTTAAAATAGGGTTTCAAACCCTAATTCCTCACTTCCCCTCCGCCGAAATCTCTCACTCTCTCTCTCTCTAGAGCGTTTTCCTCTCCCCGTTTCTCCGTTTCTTCGCGTTCTACACCCGTTTCGTTGTCGGATTCGCGATTTCCTTCACGTTTCGGACATTTTCAACCCGAACAAAACTTTGTTTCGGTGCCTTGTTTGGCATTCCCGCCTTTTCGGGGTTTGTTCCCCTTACTTCCCTCTTGATTTCCGTGCCTTTTCACATTCCGGCCTTCCCGGCCATTTCCGACCCTCTCGGGAGTTGACTTTCCGGTTGACTCTTCGTATTCCGGCCCAGTTTTCCTTCCTCCGGCTATTTTCTCATCATTCTCTACATGGCGGATGACATTCCACGTGGTGGGACTTCCCCGGACCACGAGATGGATCCCGGGATCGAGCTCCCACCTTTGAGCGAGCGCCCGTTCGACCCGGCGACCTACCGACCGGCGATCCATGTTCTGCCCCCCGACAGTCTGCGCCAGTTCCGGAGCTTCGAGAGGCACGTGGCGCCCGAGCTATTGCTGCGCGAGCCTACCTCCCACCTGTCCTTCAGCACTTCCGAGGTAACTCTTTGTCTTCTGCTTTACTTTCCGCAATGTAGGATACAAAACTGCCGTAGCTAGTTGTATTCTTTAACTGCTGAAATCTGATATACCGTGGACTGTAGTTGACTGTAAACATACATACAACTGACATCTGTTTGAGATTGGCACATGCACACACACTGCACTAACCCCGAATCATTTAAACAAACGGCGCACACTATTTTTCACTGCAAACACACCGGTACCCGGTATTTGTCAAAATCTGTTAAATTTGCACGCATGCTATATTTGTTTTGAACTCCCCAAACATGTTGACGCATCACACACTGTAGTTCACTGTAAGCACACCGGCACCCGGTACTTGTCAAAATCTGTCAAACTTGCACGCATGCTACATGTGTACTGAACCACCAAAACACGCTGACACATCACACGCTGTAGTTCACTGTAAGCACACCGGCACCCGGTACTTGTCAAAATCTGTCAAACTTGCACGCATGCTACATCTGTACTGAACCACCAAAACACGCTGACACATCACATGCTGTAGTTCACTGTAAGCACACCGGCACCCGGGAAATGCGCCACCATGCATGGGCTGCCTTTGTTTTCCTTCCTTCACTCCTCTGGAGGCTGTCAAAACCTCAGGACTGCTTCCCTGGACATTGAGGAGTACCACCGGCTGAGTAGAATTGCCACCGGCAGTGTGGTGTAGTCACCGGCACAAGATGAATCCATCGGCTGCTTGTTTACTGCCGGTCGGCAATATATACTGTCGGTCGGCAAAGAATGCCTGCAGAACCTGCAATTGACAGCAACAGAGGGCAAGGCAAAGCATGGCAGCACAATTCAAGGCATATATGCACCATTCATGTCCCTTATCATGTTTGTGACTCAAAGGGGCATGTGTCTCGATTCTTGGACCACCAATCACGTATTTCCATGCATGATGGCCCAAAGAGTCAAGTATGCAATTTTCATGTCAAATGAAATGCAAACCAAGCAAACATACTAAGGCCCAATTCCTATCATCAAGTCAAGGAACAAGGCATGCATGCAAGATGCAATGCAACCTAGGCATGCAAGCTAAGGATGCAACATGACATGGCAACAAATCAATGCAAGCATACAAGCAAACATGGGGTCATGCAAATGGATGCAAAGATGGACTTATGCAAGATTTGGGCAGCTCTAATAAGGCCCAAAACAGTAGCCAAAATGCCCAAACATGGAGGCTAAACACGCATGCACACATGCACATGTTATGGTCTAAGTCTTAAGCATTAAGCTAGCAACATTCAAGCACACTCGAAAAGAGATTTCATGGACAATTAGTATGCAACATGAGCTCTAAAATCATGCTATAAAATGACGCCAAATCATGTTAAACAAGATAAGCAAATGCATGCAAGCATGGTCCAAACACTTGAGGCAAGTCATAAAGCTTTGAAACACATTTAGCACAACAATCATGGCATGCATTAAACAACTAAAAACAGATTTTTAGCATGTTAAAACGAGGCTAAAGGACTACTTAGATGGCATCTAAGTGACTCAAAACTCAGAGGCATGCACAATGGTCAAAACATGGAGCATGCAACACATGCTTCCAAAGCATTAAAGAGGCATGCAAGGCAGTCACGCAAGCATGAAAATGGGACTGAAATAACATGTAGGGTGGTCCCAAATCACCAAATCAATGCAAAGATGTCATGCTATACATGCACATACTTAAGGCTAACAAGCCGGAATGCAAAGGGGCTATACTAAGCATGCTAAAATCAACCAAAACACTTATGGGAAGACCTAAAACATGTCAAGATAAGCACAAAATCTTCACAAATGTAAGCCTAAAACATGCTAGAAACAAAGGCACACAACCTAAGACATGTTAAGGGATCACAAGGCATTACATGGCAACTATGCTAAGCATGCATGGAGTACCAAAACCAATTCAAAATCATGTTATATTATGGAAATATAAGCATGAAAAATAGTCTACACATGCTCAAATACACACTCAAACATAGGCTCCCTTTAGAGGCCAAAACATGCCCTTTTCAAGGACAACAAGGAGAGGGGATGGCCCTCTCCTTTTGGAGACTTCAAGGCACCATCTCCACCACTGAAATCCCTCAAGATTTCAATGGTGAAGAGGCCCAAACACCAAAGTCCCGAAACTAGCACAAAATAGCACAAAATGAGGCCTTTCAAGGCCTAAGAGGGGTCAAGCACCCTCAAACCACAAAACACCCTTAATAAACAATCAAGAGAGCTAAAAAACAGAACTTTTTTGTATTATACACTAAGCACAAAAACGAATTTAAGGTAGGTAAAAATACAATGCAAAAATGGGGTAAAAAGGGGTAAGATCGTTACCCTTGAAGACCTCTTCAACAATGGTGCTCCAATGGCCTTCCTTGGCTTGAATCCAACACCAAAACTTCAAAATCAGTCCCTTAGAACCTCAGTAGCTAGAGGAAGGTGAAACACTAGATGTTTGTGTGCAATAGTATGGACTAAACACACTTTTACACACACAAGAGGGAAAAAGAGAGAGATAATGTGTATCAAACCCTAACCCTAGAACTCAAACCCTAACAATGGCTGTCTAAGCTCTATAAAATATCCTAAGTCTCTAACAAGTGTCTACCCTAGCCACAAGAGAGAAGGCTTTCTCTATATAGAAGCTTATTGTCTTGTAAAGCTTACAAGACAAGTTTCATAAGAGGGAGATCCCTCCATACACGTGTATGGAGGGGAGCAAAAGCAAGACAGCTATCTTAAAATATCTACAAAAGCAGATGCACAGTAATCGGCCGGCCAAAAATGTCATTTTGGCCAAAAAGAGTGCCGACCGGCAGAAAATAGTGCTGACCGGCAACAAATAGTGTCGGCCGGCAATACACATTGCCGGTGGAAGCAAAAACCAGCCGGTGGCCTCTAGCCACTGCCGGTGGTGTGTGGGGATGTCTCACAAGGCATTCCCTGCCCCTCCAAGGCAAAACACAAGTGTTTGGTGTGAAACCAGACACTAAACGGTCGAGTTCGAAGATCCTGAGGCAAGGAGCGCGAGCCAAGACCTCCGGGAACTCCAAACGAACACAAACATGGATAATCACCGAGTGTTCAAACGGTGACGTCCAAGTCTTGAGGACGGTCAAAAATGGGGTGTCTACAATAATATATGTATATATGTGTATGTCCATCAAGCTGGTGCTGAGATTGGAGCTTCAAAGAATTTATAGGTAGCGAGGAATGTGATATTGAATTAAATAGAAAATTATTTTTTTTCGTTTTTGTTTAAAATAATAATAATTTAAAAAAGAAGAAGAAGCAATTACTAGTAGAAATAAATAATCAGCTAGGTGGCAAATGATGAATGGCCACGTGTCAGAATTTGGTTGATTTGACTGTGGAACAAAAGTCAATAAGTGAATGTATGTGACGCGTCATTTTTGGTTTTCCAAAAATATTTTTCAGAAAATTTTATTTTATTATTTTTCATAATTTTTTTTTTAATTTTGTTGAATTTTTTTAATATTTTAATTAATTTTTAAAATTTTTAGGCACACTTAACATAAATACATATAAAAAAGTATAATTTTTGTGAAAAAAAATATTTTAAAAATTCACTATTATATTAACACACACTTGCTCTTTCATTAGTTACTGGCAACAATCTTTACACAAGGTTAGAGTTTCTTGAGTTTGTTTGATTCAAATTTTGTTATTGGAATTGTCATTGTTATTAATTTGCAATATGATATAATATTTTAGGAAAAAATAAATAAACCAAAACAAACGTGATGGTAACATATTTGGAATAGTGGGATTAGATGGAATTGGCATTTGAAAAAGGAATTTGATTTGGTGGGATTTGGCATTAATAAAATCTTTTCTAGTCTTATTACCCAATCTACACCCCACATCTTTTGTGATGACTCAAAATAAATAAGTAAATGAAGGGAATATATGCATGATGATGTTTCGGTGGTGGAAATAAAATAAATAAAAGATGGAATATAGATTATGATGATGTGTGTGGGTGGACATTATTTGTTAAAGCTAAAGAAGACACACATGGGGTGTCTATTTTACTCTTTCGGTGGACTATAAAACAAACAGAGAATGATAGGACGGAGGAGGCATGGTCAGAAAAAAAAACAAGATGGTGGAGAATGATTTATTAAAGAGAGAGATACTTTTTAGAGAGAGGGGAGTCTGGATTGTGGAGTGGATTTTCTTTCTCTCTAGCTGAAACCGTGCTTCTTCTTCTGGTTCTAAAACATTATTCAAAGTGCAAAGATAAGCTATGAGTTTTAGTAATCGATCTAATGCTGACTAGGGGCATGGGGATGAAGCTGCAGTTGCCCAATTAAATGAGTTTGTCTTGGGGGATCTAATATGGGTTAGGCTCCATGGCTCTTAGTGGTGGCCTGCACAAGTTGTTGATGATAATATTGTGAGTCAGAGAGATAAACCCATAAGCAGATCAGTGGGTGAAGTTCTTGTTCGACTATATGGCCATTATAAATACATGTATGCGGATCCTTTGTCAAGTTGCTGAGAGTTTGAGAATATACTCAATCAAAACAATGGTTACTATGGTGAAATACTTATGAAAACTCTTGAGCAAGATCTTGCTGGCTTCAAATCTAGTAGGGCATTGGTGGCGAATTATTAGTTCTTGATAAGATTCTGGATCCAAACATTATCTATAGTCCCCTTGTCCCATCACAGTCTCATTATAATTTGGATCTCCAGAACATTGTTGTCAATGGTCAATTGTTGCCTATTGATCCAACAGTGTTTGCAACATCAAACAACCAAGGAACCATTGTTGATTCTGGAACAAATTTGGCATACCTAGTGGAAGAAGCTTATGATCCTTTCGTCAATACTATAACTGCCGCTATTCACAATTTGCAACACCCATCACTTCAAAAGGAAACCGGTGTTATCGAGTACCCATCAGTCTAACTGAGTTATTTCCTTCAGTTGCTTTTAATTTTACTGGTGGTGCATCCATGGTTTTAAGACCAGTAGACTACCTTGTACATGATGGTTTAGCTGATAGTGCTGCAATATAGTGCATTGGCTTTCAGAAAACTCAGGATCAAGCGGTAACTATTTTAGGAGTTTAAGCTAGGAGGAATTTTGACATTAATGAGGATGAGTGGGTTTGACACACGGAATTTTGAAATGGAAAGAATGAAAGGAAACCTCAATGAGATTGCTAATGCTTGTTAAGAAGGTAGGGGAAGAAGGTGGCATCAAACTCAACTCAATTTTGAACCCAAGGTTTTAGACCATAGTTCTTAAGATCAAAGTGGAGAGTTTGGTGAGAGCAACATTTTGATCGGTGGAGATCAAAATCCGGCAAAATCGAAAATTTGGATTTCAACTCGTTTCTTCTTCAAATTTGAGGTAGGGATTTTCTACACTCTAATATGGCTTTTAGCTTAGTTATTTGCTATTGTGTATAGATGATGAGATTTGGTTGTAGTTTGGACAAATCTAAGGTTTGGGTGTGAAATGAAAAGAGGGGTTTTTGATGAATATGAGGTAAAGGAGTATGGGGTTTGAATATAAGATCTTGGTGTACCAAAATAGTCGATTTTTGGTGTTTGGGTCAATATTGGAAAAATGGGGATTTTTGCCCTAATTTGTTAAAATGATTATTTTGTATAAATAATTGGAATTAACATTGAATATGTTAAATTGGATGGTTATTTATATAGGTGGTGAAATTGGATATGTATTATCTCACACCTTTGGAAGTTTTAAATAATTATTTATCTTGAGATTTAATATATGTCTACAGATAAATATATTGGGCTATCGGTGGAGGATAGTCATGATTGTTGTAGAAATTGTATGAGGATTAGGCGATTTAATGCTAATATATTGATTGGTTGTCATTGAATATGACCGTGCTATAAATACATTGTATAGGTATGTTTATTGGGAGGAGATAGGGGATGTACTCCATATGTGATTATGT